>NW_024357392.1:1137881-1737881 GCF_014805655.1 Passer montanus | reverse complement strand
AGGATGCTGACATGATGCTAATATCCAGCAATGATTATTCAGCCAAAGTTTCTTCTGACTTACTTGATGTACAGTGCCAAGTCTGTGGCAAGAATGGCTTGTTTTATCATTTTCAGTGTAGCCTTGTATTCTTCAATGGAAAGGTTGCTGAGAATCTGATTTCCCTTTACAAAAAAAGCCAAAACCAGTGCTATCAGTAAAATGGGCAACAGCACAACAGTTTGCTTAAGTGTCTCTAAGTCACCAAATCATTACGAGTTGCTTGCTGATATCTGAGGTCATTCTTTTACCCTTCTTCCTCTTGCAGATTCCCCAGTTTAAAAATAAAACGTCCAATCTGCCCGAGAAATGGCAGAAAGCCGCCAGCAACAACATCATCACTGACTATTACAAAATGAAACTGCAAGCAGAGCAACATCAAAGCCTTCAAGTACATTTCATTCATTAAAATTAAGTTTGTCACTAGCTGTATCACAGTCTCTTTTCTCATCCTTCCCCTCCCTGAAGCAAAGGAATTATAATAGATTCCCATACCTTCCCATATACCTCTAGTAAATGAAAATATTTTCCTTTTTTGAAGCAGCATAAATAACAATTTATTAAATGAAAGTATGAACTCAGCAGCCCCCTACTAAACCAAAGCACTACAGAGCAGGTGAAATGGAACTCGCCTCAATTGTTTTTCTATATTTGCCTACCTGAATAGGAAAGGATCACTACAATACAAAGGATGCCAGAAGTACCACAATCTGTAGCACAAACGGAGCAGTCCTTTGGAAGGATTGTGAATGCTGAATAACTGGTCTTGAGAATTTGTTGATAGTATCAAACAAGAAGAATGTAGTTTTATTTGCATATTTACTAAACTTAGGTTTGGCTTCACTTTGGAATGTCAACACAAGCAGTGTTTGGTTTGGTCTTTTCAGGGCTGCTTTGGGTATGTGTAGGCTGGAATGTTTTTGAAATGAGAGGAAGGACTGGGGTTTGTTTGGTGGTTCTTAAGAGGTTGTGAAATGGCACAAAGCTTTTTGTTTCCTTTGGTCCAAGGAAGCAGGTACTCAGAAGGATGTTAGTGAGGCATCCCTTATCAGGCAGCACTTGGAAGGCATTGGTGGCACTCAGCAGCAGAGCTGTGATTTCCATGTTGGCTGCATTTCCTTTCTTTACCCAAAAAGGAATAAAGAGCACTTAAGAACATATAAGGAGAACAGAAGCTAAAAATAGAAAGTAAAACAGTTTCTTTCAGCGTACACAGGAATGTGGCACTCACTGGACTATTCAGGATCATAAGGCATTGATCAAAATGATGATGCTCCATGATTGAGTGGCAATACAGCTGAGCCAGTGGATGTTCGCTTCTAAGGAGGAAAAAGAGAAATCAAATTAGACAAACATGTTAGTGATCCAGAAATAACTTCCCTTTTAACATCCTCTTTGTAGGAATATGGATAAAAAGATAATGCAGTTCCTTTGTCAGAGCACTGACAGTTCTGGTGTTCTGCCTTCTCTACCTGTAGAGCCCAGCTGCGTGGGAGGAGTGACAATGTAATACAAGGTTACCTAGAGAGTGAAAGTTCCTTTATAGAAAGCAAAGGTAACACGAAGAGTTCTTCACAAGCACAGTTTAAGAGACAGTCTTGGTTTCTGCAACATGTTCTTAACCTGCCTGGCATATTTAGTCAGCTCAGCTGCTGAGCTTGTAAGTAATAATGCAAACCGAATAGGAAACCCACTGATACCAATGGAAAAATTCCTGCTGACCTCAGTGCAATATGGTGCTGAGCCCAAAAAGTTGATCAAGTAATTTCCTTGTGTTGGTAACTGTATTGGTGTTTCATCACCACTATTGTCATGACCAAACTACTGCAACATTGTAACTACCCTTTGCCCAGGGTAAAATCCAAAAGGGAAACTGCTTAGAGGCCAGCAGTGATGTTGATTGTACTAAAGGCAGTGAAAAATAGCAGGAAACCAATTGTGTAGGTACTTAAAAATACCTTAGTGCAAAACTAAAAAGTATCTTAGTCTAGAAAAGAGAATTTACTGTTTGAGTAGCTTTAGTCAAAATAGAAAAATGCCTCCTCTCTTCAGGACTTCCAATTTCTCCCTGTTCCTTGTTGCATAATACAGTTCTTGGTTTTTGCTGCTGTCTTAAAGTTTCAAGTCCTGATCCGACATTGCTCATGTAATCTCTTCAACTAAATCTGGATTTTTTTTGGAAGTCTGTTTTGCTGATGATCCTGAATCTATTACTCTAATTATAATCTGATCTACAAATGTTTAATTGTGCCAGTAGCTCTTTTATCATATAATTCCATGAGATTTTCTATATGGTTAAAGACATTCACAAGACTTAGTGGCTGCAGGATGGGGTCTCTGTGTGAGTGAGTGCACAGAGGCTCAAATAAAGTTATAAGAGGAGACTCTGGGGATTTAAGAAGCACAAAAATGTGGAAAGAAAGATGGAAAGACAAACAAAAACCCAGAAGGGAAGATTAAAGGATGCAAACCCCTGAGGATAATGGGCTGGCTGCCCAGCACCTCCTCTGAGACCACCATGAAAGGGGCATAGAGCAAATGTACTCGTGTGGTTCTGTAAGGAAACAAACCACAGGATGGTGCCAACATATGCTGGGTGAAATTCCCATTGAATGAAGTGGGATGCATATTGTGTGTCCCAGAGTTCATCCTGACTGGAGAGAGAAATATGTGAGAAATCTCTTAGGTTATCTTCCCAAGTATTGCTCCAAACTAGAGCTTGCTTAGTACTCACAGACCCTGACTGGGGCTGGAAATAAATTCAGCTCCAACTTCTGTAGTGGCCCTCCTGTCAAACCCCCACTCCGGGCCAAAGGGCACTGTGGCTTTCTGAGCACAGGGGTTTGGTTATGCAGCTTTCTGTGCTTCCTACTTTGCATGTGGGATTGGAGCAAAAAGAAAATAACCCCTCCCTGCATAACTACCAAAAAGCCTTCAAGCAGTTCCCTTTCTGTAACTTCTACTGCCAGGACCATTTCAATTTTTGAAACCCTACTGCTTAAGAAAAGGGTCATACACTGCATATCCACCCTCCCTGCTTCAAAGGAAAAAACAAAAGGAATCTGTTCCTAGAAATAACTTTTGTAGTTAGATTTAAAAAAAGAAATGCATGGAACTTTCTATTGAGAAAGGAATTATGAAGCTATAGCCATCTCAGCTTTACAACATGTGTAAATGTTAGATTTTGCTGTCTATGACACTTTCCCAGGACATTTTTGAGAGGAGATGACGCATCTCCAGATGTCTTCCAGGAAATTTATTTTTAAATAAATAAAGTAAAAAATAGCTAACTAGTTCCAGTTGCTGTGAGGCTACAGTTACGGCTGGAATCCTCTATTACCAGGCTAGAAAAAGATCACTCTTCTCATGTTGTGGAGTTTGGTTTCTTTTCTTTACACATCAATCAGTGTTACTCCAAACACATAAATCTGAAATGCAGGAGTTCTGCTTCAGCTTAATTTTTTTCTGCCTTTCAGTATTTTGTACCTTAAACAAGCTTTTCCTCCCCTACTATCTTACTTTACACATAGCGAGAACAGCAGACCACTTCTTCACAGGTCACTTCAAAACCATTCTCAAGAAGAAGATGCACATTTCTGGGTATCTTTGGCCCATCTCTGGTCAGACCAGGACACACTGCCATATCACAGGAATGACATTAAGCCACACTTTAAATCAACTGAAGACTCATATGTTATTTGAAGTGATAATAAATTCACTCGATTGGGCAGATTTCAAACTACTAATAAATTCTAAAAAACCCAGTATCTTTAGTTAAAAATGAAAATATGGGGAAAATTTTAGACTTGTTCTGATATTTCATTTAAACCAAAATATTTTATTTGTAAAAGTATTTTTTCCATGCTTTAAATATATTTTCCTTTTTGTATTGTAAAAGTCTTTCTGTAATTCCAGATTGGATCAAAGTTAAAGAGTACAGATAACCCACAATCAATGCAAAAGAACTGTACATTTTTAATGTGATTTTAACTATGTAACTTATTCTAAACTACTTCGAATTCTGGAAAAATACCACTAAACCAAGAGTAAAACAATCTGAGTTCAAAACAGTGGGGAGACACTTCTGTTCCAGAGGGGTGCAGACCCCAGTGCTGTGTTGGCCCGGACAAGAAGGGAACAGCTGGGTTGGGCAGGGAGTGATCTGAGAAGCTGCATGTTTCCTACACGCTGTCCCTTGGACACTGCAGCTTTTTGCTGTCACTTGATGGGAAATCGGGGAGGGCACTTTGGGAGCAGGAAAACCTTGTCCCTGCACAGCAAAGGGTTCACTTAATCTGCCATCAGTCAGCAGCTGGGGCTGTGCATCTGTATCTTTGGACTCGTGAATGGTTCTGCCTGTTCTTACAATTTCTGCTTTGTGCAAATCTGCTCCTTTGCACAGCCTCACATCATCAAAGCAGTCAGCTTGTACCTAATTTATCTCTGTGTTTGTTCACTCACTTTTTATTTAACTTCTCTCAGACCCACTTACCTTTGTATGTAAGAGTTGTTCACTCCCCTGTGATCCAGATCATGGCTCAGAGTTGCTATCAGCAAAGCCAGTGTTTCTAAGTCAGTCAGTTTGCTCTGTATGCAAAAAGTAATGCCAGAAGTGAGTTGTGGATTTATTTATTACAACGTGTTTTACATCTACTTTCTGAATAATGAGACCTGCTCTTAGTACAGTCAAAAGACAACTCAGTTTGGAAATGATTGATTTTATGTTTCTGCTAGGAAGATTCATCTCCCAGTGCTTGCTTGCCTTTCCTCTCAAACTACAAAAAAATTGAGTTATGTACAATGCTGTTCAGACTGCAGAATCTAGGACATGAGAATCAGCAGGGAGTGAATCCAGTGTAGTTAAGAATAAACAATTTATGGAAATTGCAGTGGAGACTGTCAGGATTCCAAAAATAGCAGGGAAACTATCAGGATCATCAGAGATTGCTGGACCGCACACAGAGCAAAACTACCATGTCCATTCCAACAGGGAAGGAAGATGGATGTCCTTGCCTTGGTCCCTTTCAGCACCTTTTGTCATTTTCATTAGTGAGATAAAGTCTGTAGAGGAAAGAAATGCCTCTTCCTCATTGGTATGGGGTTTTGGCCTACAAATGTTTAAAAGACATGTTTATTCACAATGAACAGAAACGTTCTGTTTCCTATAATAATATAAACCCAAAACCTAAAAACATACTTTTGAAGAATTTAGAATCAGTATTTTTTTTTATTTAGAGGATCATCTAGCCCTAGTCAGAATGATTAGGTTGTTTTTTAATTAGGTGTCTTTTTAAGTGAAAGGTTAAAAATTTATTCAAAAACTTTGAACAAACCTTTCAATATTTATTTCTATGTTTTTATGTTCTGTTGTGCATCTAAAGCTGTACTCAGCTCTGCATTTGAACTTAAATTCCTGTTGAAAATTTTAAGGAAACATCCTGAAAATGGGTCAGGCTCTTTTGCTCCATATTTTTGACTTGCTTGTAGCATAAGCTTTAATTTAAAAAAAGGACAACCACATACATGCCTTATTTGAGATATTCCCATTGGGAACATCCTGATAACTCAAACAGGGGAAAAAAACCCCACGATAGCAGTTTCACAAAGCCCTCATAGACAGAAGTCTTCAGCAGAAGATTCCACTGGCAATATCATGGAATAATGAACATCTTACCAACATGGCAATCAGATCAGAGCTGTGTATTTTGTCTTAATAGAGGAACTGGAATTGTACCTGAATTTTGCCAGATTTCAGAGCAGCAAACATGCACTGTGCTGTGTTGAAGGCATGTCTCCAATTATGATAAGCAACGTTTTTCCGATAGTTTTTCTTCACACTTAAAATCCATCTGCAGAGAACCTTTAAGAAACAGCATTGCATAGATGTGTTTTCATAAGAACAGATTTCTAATACATTCAAAACTTTCTTACTCCCACTTGGAAACTCTGGCTGAAAAAAAAATCCATTTAACTCAATTTCAAGTTCAAATGTAACACACTTGTAACTGTGAACATAGATAAGAACAGGATTACACCCACTAGTACAGCTCCTAATTGAGTGTGTAATACTTGTGGGTTTGGGATTTTATTGCTAAGGGATAAATGTTAATGTCAGAAGCACTGCTGTTAATTCAGAAACTGACATATATTAAGATATCTGGAAGAAAAAAATCATTGTTTATGATGACATATTTGATAGAGAAAATTTATTTAGTTATGGAATCATCTTAAGACCTGTTTTGAAAATGAACAGGCAGCTTTTCCCTCCTATCAGCTTGTCAAAACCCAAGCAGAATTGGACTTTGGAAAGCAAATAAGTATGATAGAAAGATTACTACATTGCAGGGGAGTTTCTTTTTTATGCAGAAGGAAAGCATGTCCTGGATGTTTTACTCAACTGTATCAGAAATTGTGGTTTATAAAATTTTATATATATATATACACACACACACACACACACTTTTTTCCTACCTTTTTTTTGTAAGGAAGTGACGTGTATGAAGGTCAAGTAGTAATTTGATATTGGGACATATTCCTTAAGGTTGTTCACCTTACTACAGAGGTGAAGCTAAGTACCAGGATATTCAAGAGATCAGATTAGGTAATACAGCACTTTTGGCCCTTGGACACCACTAATCTAAATTGGTCTATAAACTGCTGATCTAGACAATAAATACATGCTTTCTTTAACTAATGTGTCTGCCTATGAAGCCCTACAAATTAATCTCGCATTTTGATACAAGTTTTAATGGTTTTGTTGAAAAGGTTATAAAGCAAAAATAAGGTATTTAAAAATGAACGTTTCTACAAATAGATGTTGTGTGCACTGAGTGGAAAAGGTTGAAGTGATTTTCTATTTACCTGTCTTGATCATTTCTGACAGTTGTATTGGTAAAAACCTTCAGGGAAATTCCCACAGCCCATCACAGTTATCATCTGCTTCAGTCTTTACTGTTTCCATAACCATGAAGTTCCTCCTAATCTCTAATTTATTATTTTGTAGGGAAAGACTAAGATGATTACTACCTCATATGGACATGGTGAACAATGTTTTTGTCCTCTTTGTAGGAGTTTTTCACCTCCTGAGAAGTTATCCTCTCCCTCCTCAGTATTCTGTTTTCCAGTCCATTAATCATAGACTGTAAAATTATTAATCCTTCAGTAGAACCAAACGGAGGACAGACCCCAATTTTTCATATCGCTTCCTAGTTTGTTAATTACTTCTTAATACAGATGTCCAATTCTGTTTACTGTGAGAACATCTCACTGCTCTGAATTCTTAATAATTAAACTGTCTCCTTCTGTGGGGCAGTATTTGGCAGCAACCATACCTCATGTTTCATTTGGAAATTTTGCACCAGGTTGAGGTCTGTGAACATTCGAATTGTGCACAGTGTTGTTTCAAAGTCTGACAGCTCAAAGTCACTGAAGTAGAAGTCAGTCAGGTTGAGAGTTTGTGCAGATGGTACTACAGCAGCCTGGAGAAGAATGAGAGAGCACAGTTCAGCACTAGGGCAGAGAGAACAGAACAAATACCTGCTTTTTCAACTGACTAAAAAGAGACGCTCAATTTTACCTTCCTGTGACACTGAAAACTGATGATTGCTTCTCATTTACTTCCCCATGCCTCTCTTGTTTAACATTACCTTATTACCCTGGATTTAACAAGCACTTTTCCATAGATAAGAGAACAAGGATAGAATTACCTGGTCAGTCTGGTTATCTAAATCAGCCGAGGCAAATTGTAACCAAAAGTATTGATGAAATTGGGAGAAGGAAAAAATAAGGCAGTAGAGCTATGTGTTTGTTTTTATGGATATGCAGAAAGCAAAATCTGTAACTGTTGGCATTTTTCTAAAAACGGTGAGGAAAGATGTCAGTAAAACAGATTTTCTAACAGAATCCACATTCAGCATCATGGGAGTCAGAACATGTCCATAGGCAGAGCTTTCTCAGGGCTAGAAATCTGAAAAATTAGAGTTCACCTGTGATCAGTAATCTTTAAAACCCATGGTCAGTGGTTTTGGTACAGTTTGCATACAAACAAACCTTCAATGTGAAATTTGAAATTACAAGGTACACAATACACCCCCCATCCTATATATTTTTAAATCTGAGTTTTTAATTGTCAGTAATTTCTCCATATATCACATCCCTTTTCCAGTTATAAAATACTGAGTATTTATATTGGTTGCCCTTCAAAATACCAGTGTTGAGGTTATGCTAAGTTTTATATTGACTCTCATACTAACAAAATAAATGCTAAGTCTTATAATATAGAACAAAATTTAGTATAATTTTCTGCAGTAGAATAAAAGGTGGGGTTCTCAGTGCTACTGCTTCAGAGCTGTTTCACTTCAATATGAGTGTGGTCCCAAGAAAATCAGGCAAATCTGAAATGGTGAAGGAAATAAACCTTTGTGTTTATCTTCCTCTTTGTCATTCTAGGGGAAAACATTTCTCCATTGTGGGCAGCTGTCTCCCAGAAGGCTGAGGAAAGGAAAAGGGAGCATTTGTCATCATCTACAACATTAGTACATGTAACATGCAAATCCATAGAATTATGGCTGGCAGCCTCTGTTCCACATCAGTTCGCTGTCCCCTCTCTTGTGTGTCAGAATCAAGAAGTCACAGAAGATTATGAAAAAGAGTATTGACATAGGGAAAAAATGCACCCTTCTTGCACATTTCTTCTGCCAGTAATTCTGTGTCCCTGATTGGATTCATGTGGGATTTCAGCTGTGAACACATGAAAGGCTTGCATGTTCAGTGCTAAATAATGCAACGGTTCAGCAAAGCTACTGACATAATTTTGAAAAACTGCAACTGCATGCTGGGATTTCACAACGAAAGGGGCTGCAAGGACACAGAAGGAGCTCAAAAGGACACCTCATGCCTCACTTCATTCATAATTTATCTTTCCCTTCCTTGATCTCCTACCTTTTACAGCCACAACAGTAAGTTTCATTTCAGCTGAAATATAAAAACCCTGCACTCTATAGCTGTTTATGGTGTTGTTTAACCAGATTAGCTATTTCTTTTTTCACTTAATGAAGCCACTAGAGCCTTCTGCCTCCTGTTTTACAGCACAAAAGTTCATCAGCTATTTTAATTTCAATTTATTGAGCTATGGTTTCTGTAAATACATCGGCAGCAAAAAGAAGGTTATGGAAAATGTGGGACTACTGTGAGGCAACTGTAAAGAGCTTTGCTTTATTTCATCTGCTTTGGATGATAAAACACAGGTTGTAGACAGGACCCAGGCTCAAAGGAGGTGACTGATACAGTAGGGCAGTTCTGTAGTATTTGGAAATGATGATTAAAGTAAAAAAAAATTGACTGCAGCCTATTCCATAAGGCAGATAATTAATAGAATAGAATAGTACCAGTTGGGAGAGCCCTATAAACATCTCCTAGTCCAACTGCCTGATAAGTATCTATTTTCAGATTATTTAGAAGCAAAAGGTATATTCAGAAAAAAATTCAAACTGTTTTGGCCATCTTTATGCAACCATATGAGTGCAAAAAATCAGAACTAAAATTAAAATTTTATGAGTGCAAGTAAAAGACCTGTGCTTGCACTCTGGTATCACCTTAGAGAGTGGTGGCTGACACAGGCCAGCACTGTGCTAGGGAGCTGTGGACACTTAAGCCATGCCAGGGGACACTGGCCCAGTTCTAGGTTTGCTGTGGCACTGTTTCACTGAGCACTAATGGTGGAATCACAAAGATTTCATCACAAGCCCTGAGGAGAAACGTTAAGAGAAGAATTGCACTCTGGTCTTGTCATGGCTCTTTATTGATGAGCAGCAGTGTGGTAGGACTGAGTTCAAAAATCCAAGTGACACCATTCTAAAAATATCCTTTTTCCCACACCTCGTTGTATCGCTTGGCCAGACCAGTCCCATTCTACCCAGCTCATAGTCCCTATGCCTTCCTTCCTCTCCATCCCTCCTGTTTGTTTTTCTGCAGCAGGGGTGATGCTATTTCCCTGGAATAGCTGCTGAAGGCTTGGAGAAAATAAGCACATGCTGTGCTTTGAAATGCACTTGAAATCCTAGCTGTAGTGATTCCTTAGGCAGTGGCTTCTAAACACAGAATTAAACATGAGCAGAACAGGATGCTTCACAGAAAAGCAACTATAAAATTTTTTTTTTAATCATTGCATTAAAAATTCAATACAGAATTTATATGTAAGGCCATAAAGCTGCAGCCATACTTGGGATGTTTGAAAGGTACCAAAGCAGTAAGATATACAGCATTCAGACTTCGCTGCAGAATGGAGAGTTCTCATTTTTAAGTATTCTCATTAAGTATTCCAGAAGTTTTGCTTCTGGAATACTTAATCATTATGAGTTTGATACTGACATTGCACCAGTGACTGTCTTAAACTCCTGAGACAAATCAGTCAGCACAGGTCTGGGTCTCACAGTGCTCTGGCCAGGTTTTTTCTCTCATTGTAGACATTGTAATATTTCCCTTTTATGTGATTCAGCTCAGAAACCCATCAGTATGATATCCACTGTCATTTTCATTTCTGGAACATATGCTTCTGCCCCTTTAGGGATGACATCTGTGTACAGGACTGCTCTTGGTTGTTCTACTAAAGCAATATTTCTAAAGTAATAGTAAAAAATTCAATTACCACTGTTACCTGCAGCTCCCTCGTTTCCTCCTCAGCAGCAGAAGCGTGGTATGAGAGAACCTACGGGAAGAAAAACAGACCTTAGTGCAAACAAAAGAGCCATGTGATAACAAGGTACCTTTCCTAGAGCAGATTTTTCAGCATTTGCTGATGAAATCTTCTGTTCATGCAGGACCCAAGCCAGTTTTAGGGGAGCTCTCTGAATGCATATGAGGAGATATCTGCATCTTCTACAATTCTTCCACAGCACAGAATCTTCTTGAGATAATTGGGCCAAGACAACATAAATAGCTTCTATGAAAGAGCAAAGAACTCTGATTTTCTCTTTGGAAAGTTTTCATGGCCCAATTTCAAAGACAAATAATACAAGAAACAGCTCTTATTATGAGTCTGCCATTATAGCCATAGTAATTCTTTCAAGAGTATATTCAGACATGAAAGAAAACTTTACCCTAACTGAAACTTGGCACACAAGTCTGAAAGACAATGCATTCATTTTAAATTAAAAAAATAAGCTCAGATTTTTAACTATTGGGAACATACGACATGAAAATGTTACAGAGTTTTATTTTTTTGTAAAGAACCCATTTAATGCACTAACCTATAATCTGGCTGGGACTTCCTATAGTATCTATTAAGGTGCTATAGTAGGAGACAGAACTGCTAATTTACCATATAAGCAAATGATTTGGACAATAGTTTTACCAGCTTTTTATTTAACATGACCTAATACAGGTTTATTTGAGAAGGGTAATGTTTCTTTTAGAGGCCACAGGGCACATAATCCCATTTTAGGAGCTCTGCAAACACTCTGTTTACATAATGGATGTTAGGAGATCCAAAGTCTACACATTTTTCACTTTCAGCTTCAAGTTATCACCCGTGAGCAATTCAGTTCTCAGACTAAAGCCCTCTTCAACTGTGAAGTTTAACAGGAACCAATTTAAAGGCTGATGATGACCAGATGATGTTCATCTTGATATGGTTTAATGGAGTCTGAGGAAATTGCTGAGAACCTACAATAATGCTGCTGTTACTCCTCACACTGGTTTGTCTGAAGGACTGAGCCAAAATCATCACAAAATCCCTCAGACAAGAAGAGGAAGCCCCTTAATCTGCCAAACCATTTCCCCCTTCCTACGCAACAGAACACTGTGCTGCCAGCATTCAGCCTCGTGGAGAGGATGAGATGCCTCCAGCTCACCACTAAATCTCAGGAGTGAAGTTAGGACACAATACCAAATTAAAGAGTCTGCTGGCAGAGTCAGAAACAAGCAGAAAATTCCTGAGCAGCTCAACAGTCCAAATGCTGCTCTCCTGAGGGATAACAACCTCTGCTGAGTGTCCCTGTGAGTAGCTGCACTTACATGCAGAACAGAGAGGGTCTGGGGAACATTAGGATCTGTTTGGGACTAATTAAGGACCACCTAGATTTGGGCTCACCTCTAGTGTCACCATCTGTTTGGCCATGGCTCTTTCTACAGCCTCGTACATCTGTGTGTTCTGGATCCCCAGGCCACAAAAGATGACAAATGCTTCCAGGAACTCCTCATCATTTCTGTTGAAAGCCTTGATTTTCCCTGAGTTTTCTTCCATCTTATTCACAAGCTGGCAAACCCCTAGGTCAGGACACAGAAAATAAAGGAAGTAATACAAAGAACATATCACCATCAGCAATTAAGTTTAGGACAGATAAGCCTACAATATAAACCACCAACATGTGTGAATGCTTAGGATTTTGCCTTTTTTTCCCCTCCAAGGGTAGTTTCAATGTACTATAAAATAAACATTAAAATATTATATATATATTGTAAATTCAAAAGTATTTATTAGTATTAGTACACCAAAAATGTAGAGCTTTAGAGACTTGATTGTCCTGTGAAATTCTAGGGTCGTTTTCATGCTAACTTTTATTATTAATACTATTCTAGATTGATTTAATCCCTAAAGACAATTTGTCCTTTGGAGGCTAATTAAGTTTTTGCAACCATGCCAAAAGAACATTTATCAAAGTCAGAACAGTGGTACACAGAGTTTTCACTTCCTCATTTGAGCCAGTACTAGGATTTTTTTCAAGTAAATGAGCTAAACAGGGAATACCCAAGTTGAGGTTCAAAGCTGAAGTACACTCAGCCATTTTTTTGAGGATGTTGTTGAATTACAGCCTCTTGCAAACACTACTGAACTCCTTGAGAAGCATCTGACTGAATTCAGCTTAGGTTCAAACGTGCTGATATTTGCATTTGTTAATTTTCTGTTAAGAATTGTAGGCCTTTCTGCACACATGTCATTGAAGAAGTCTGACAGGTAACTTCTACCACACTTTGCTGCAGTTTAAATCCCTGACACCCCTGTGAGCAGGGGGAAATTCAGAAATACACCTGCCCTTAGTTTTACCTGCTAAGATCAGAATACTATTTGAAGCAGCTGAATTACAGGAATATGTTGTCTTTGGTGATGAGGACTGTCTTAGTGGAGTCCAAATGTTTTCTCACTCCCATGAGCATAAAAGCTGCATTTTCCTGGCCAAGTGCCAAGATAGTCCAGCTGCAAATTAAAAATTCTGAAAAAAGTTACCACGTGTGCATCTTCCCTATTACAGCTGTTAATAAAATTAAGGAAAAAAATGCAGCACCCACAAACTGTGGTTTTAGAAGAATGTTGGCCTCACAAGTTTTGACGTCTAGTGACAAGGCAACCTTGTTCTGTTTCCAAATTGTATTCTGTTTGGGGAACTTTGTATCAGTCTCCTCTAAAGAGACCAAGACCATTATAGCTGTAGCTATTAAATGTAATGGCAGGGTGGGGGTATCTGAATATGGCAAACAGAATTCTGAACTTTTATGGAATGAGATGGAAAGGAATGGATCATTGAATCACATAATCCTGTTAGAAAAAGATTCATTCAAATAAGGAACAAGATTAACTTTTCCTGGGAGAAAAGAAGCTGACTTACAAAACTCTTCAAGGAAAATCCCATGAAACTGACCTTCAGATTTCTGTTTAGTACAGCTTATGACATTATAATTATTTCCATAGCAACTGTGATGTAATGAACACAAGATTAAGACCCAACAGTGAATGTGCCACAAAAATAAATGAATTCTTAAAAGACACAGTATTTGCACATAAATGTCTCAAAAAATAGAGTACTGCAGCAAATATACTGTGTATTACTTAAAACTCCAACCTCTTTCAAAAGCTCCCCAAAGCTCTGAGAGGTCCATTGATTACAAATTAAGGAACTCCAAAGTCTTTCCTTGGGACAGAGTTATAAAATCACAGCAAGATTCTGTAAAGCTTTTACCACATACCTGAGAAATGCATAAGTCAGGAGAATAAACTTTCAGTTTTAACTTCAATAGGAAATCTCAACAGAAAAAAAACCCCACAGATGCAACTGTTTTATCAATAGCTTGCAGCATGGTGAAATATCCCTAATTAAAGCTCTACAGGTCATTTTGGTCTTCTAGGGTTTGTTGCAATATTTAAATAAAGTAGTAAAAGAACTCATGAAAGAAGCTAATAGCAAAAGAAATTTCAGAGAACTCCATTAGAGAAAGATGAGGTTTCTCTTTCTGCCTGAGATGTTAAAAAACAATCTGTCTTCAAAAAAGGGACATCATATTTACCCTATAAATTGGGCCATGCAATTTTGCTATCATTCTCAAAAAAAATATTAAGATCATTAAAAAGTCATTCTTGGAACTCTTAATATTTACTTGCCAAATTTTTTTAAGCTGATGAAATTGGATCCATTCTCCTATCTAAGGATCAGTATATTTTATTTTCTGTTTGCTTGTAGGGCTTACTGATGCCAGGAACAAAGGCTGACACTCATTCTCTACTCTTTGGCAGCTTATTAGGTGAGCAATTTATATTCAAGTTTGCAGTAGACTTATTAGATGAGAACATGATAATTAAGGATCTTCTCTCCTGGCTTGAGACTGCATGTTGCTGTGATTTTACTGTGGAGCACATAAATTTATCTAGGAAACGTAAGGCATTATTTTTGTTACGATACCTACCTATCACTTTATTCTTTTTCCCATTTTTTATTGGTGTACACAGCAAACTCTTTATGTTCCGACTTATATTTTCTGCATTGTCATTCTGTTAAACAAACAGAAAAATACAGTTACAATTTTAAAGGCTGTTTTTCAGGTGGCTGAAGTGAAAAAGCTGTAGAGCTGGGCTCTACCACTACTCTTGGCTTACATCTTCCTTCAAAAAACAACCAGGTGATCAACAAATATGCCCACAAATAGCAGGCAGGAAAAGTACTACAGATGGGTCAGCATTCTGCATCTTCCCAGGACTTCACAGCATGTCCCGTGCTCCAACAGAAGGAGATGAATTTATTTGGGGAGTGGAAGGATAGAACAGAGATAATGCCTCCTTTTCAAACACCTGGGGAGAAGAGGCCACAGCTCTGCTCTGACTGCCCAGGAATAATGCAGCAGCTGTTTAGAAATACGTTTGGTCTAACCTCTGATTCTGTTGGTGTGTGTGGCACCAACAGAAATGGGCACACGCTAATATTTCTGATCAAAAGGTTATCTTTTGTTTTTCTGTATTGTTGCCTTGTGCTGTGCTGCTGTGCAAGGACTATAGAGATTATCTTGGCAGGATTTTCATGAGGTGAGTAAGCGTGCTGTTGAAATGTCCTCCAAAGAAAGAGGCAAGCCAAGGTTTCTAGGGCACTGGCAACACCTGGGATTTCCCTCATGTCAGGGTGCATCAGCTTTCAAAACATTTATCCTACTGCCCTGCTCCTGCAGTAGTGCAAGTGCAGTCTCTGTGTTGCTGAAAAACATTTCCAGATTCCTTCTAAAAGCACTATTGCCTTCTTTTTATGGGTTTCTTTTACATACATAAGGTGAATTCCAGGAGAAAGAAAAGAGTCAAAATAACTCTAACCCTACTGGACAGCCTGTTTCCAACAAACAGTTGTTTGGATGATTCTCAAGGTATTAATTTTAAGTGTCTTCAAAATCATCACCTCTTCATTAATCTATAAAGTATATCCATGGGATCCTGTCTGCACTTCTAGTCCTGCTGTTAACACAGGGTTAGTCTGAGAACTCAATTCCTGTGTTGCTCAATCCATCACAGAAACCCACTCCAGAACATCCAAGAAACCTTGCACAGGAAAAGAAGGGGAGACAACCCAGCTCCCCACCATGAGCCTGCCCCTTCTTTCCACTTACTGGAACAATCACACTGAGCACTGTCTTTTCTCAAAATTTTGTTGCGTATCTCAGGACAAATTT
Source organism: Passer montanus (assembly GCF_014805655.1). NCBI lineage: Eukaryota > Metazoa > Chordata > Aves > Passeriformes > Passeridae > Passer > Passer montanus. Next base: position 1,721,924 of record NW_024357392.1, on the reverse strand, counting down.
TGGTAAAAAGCTATCTGCTGGACCATAGTAGCCCCTCTCCTTCTCATTACCCCCTTGCTAACAGGCTTAACCATAATAGTAAGAGCAGACATATTTCTAATTTCTGCATTGAAAATATGGGAAAACACATAATTAAAAGTTTGCTTTTTGCTGGTGATGACCATGAAGGAAACCTGACTGGAACCTGAGCCTTGCCAAGTGACCTTCCCTCCTCACTCTCTAGTATCCTTGTGCTTAGTCATCCACTGCATCACCAGCTCACACTTCAGGAAGTGTTGGGCAAAAGCTCCCAAACTAAAATGAAGTTGATCCATCTCCACTGCAGCAAAGAAGTTGCATCTGTAGCATTAATCTGTGCCAGAACAAGAAGGGAAAGGAAAGGATAAAAGGGAAGGAACTTCTGGGAGCCTCCCAACACTGGTGTGTTTACATTGTTTTAACTGGGGTCACCTTGACAGAAATAAGGGGAAATCAAAAAAGGTTTAAAAGTTAAACAGAGAAACATTTCCCATTTCTGAATTTCAGCCCTAAGCTTATTTTACTTACTGTCCATGGAAATCTTCTGTCTTTGCAGACATCTGGGATGTTGAGTGGCTCCATCGTATTCTTGACATACTGAGCATACATGTAATTGATTTTGTTTGTGTCATAGTCCCTGAAGGATACAACATTATTATTATTATTATGTCCTTTGAATAAAAGTGAGTAATTTCCTTATGCCAAGCAGGTAATAGGAATATCTTTCCCATATGAGAGAAGGATATATGGATACAACCAAAAGATCTATAATGGAGTTGAGTTCAAATCCTGTATCCTAATCCAGCTGTCATCACAAAATACAGCATGTATTGGTGCATGCTTTCCACCATTTCTTTAATGTTCAACAACATTAACACTGAACATCAAACTGAAGAAATAAACAATTCCCTCAGTTTACACAGATGAAGGATAAAGAATGGACAGCTGAGTTTATACAGAAATAAACAGAACTATTTGAAAACAAACTGCATGCACAAATCTAGTAGGCCTGAAAAACAAATACTGGATGAAATTCACATATTAGTTCAAGAGAGTGCAGTAGGTATCACTTGTGAATTTTCTGCTGCTAAGTTAATTTCCAATTTGTTCTAAAAGTAAAGAGACAATCAGTCACAGGTTTTGTTACTGAAATAAACTGTCTTTTCCAAATCAGGACAAAGTATCTTTACAGAATCAGTCATCTTCACTTTTTTAGCCACAATTTATTTAAGGTATTTTAATTCTCTTAGACCCTTTGCCTTCCTTGGAGGAGGGCATATATCCCACTTATAAACCTATTCCCATCAAGCTCCTGTAGTGTGTCCCTCCAACATTAGACTTGACTTTCATTACCTGCCTGGTGTAAGGATCTTCCAGGGCTAGAGAAGAGGAATTATTCTTTTGTTATTTCACACATACAAGGCAATGCCCCACAATTCTGGAAAAACAGTCTGATTTGGGGCTTGATTCAGTGTCCTTGATTGCATAACAAGCCTGAAATGTTACATTATGTAAAGTGATCTTTCCCATCTAATTCACGTCATTATATTTCTGCTCTTGCCTGAAATGGTGCCCTTCGAGCACAGCAGAAGTTGTAACTGCAGTGGTTGGCTCCCAGTGCAGTCCTAGGCATTTAGTTGTGCTGTCTCATGAACAAGAGTCTGATAGGCAACTAAGCCTCCAAGATCCCTCTTCCCTGTCAGGTATGAGAAATAAGTTCCTGGCAGCCCATGCAAGCGGTAAATAACATTTTAAGTCCATTAACTAGTCACCATAAAAGGGATAGTTAGGAGGAAGGCTCCCTTCTTATGGAGTAGAGAACTAAAGAGGAATTTTCTTTGTCACCTGTGATCTTACCAGGCCATTATACCTCTGTACTTTCTGGTTGAACACTAAGACTAACACAGCTGAACAGCTTTTAGTTGCTCAAGTCACACACTTTGGACATCATTCTCTAATATAGGGAATTAAACTTAATATCATAAATATTTACTGCAAAACAACATCAAAGGGGCTCAAAATCTGTTTCCTCCCTGCACAAAATATCTGCAGTAGAGTGTTTTATATACTGTGTCTCTTTCTGACAGTATTTGAAATAACTGTTTTTGGTGACAGAGACAGTAATTTTTAAACTTCAATAGAGAGGTTCAGGCTAACTTTGGGAACTATTTTATCTGAGTATTTTAATTGAGCTCTTTATCTCTTTTTTTTCCTCCCACTTGAACTCCTTAGTGGTTTCCCAAAGATGAGTCAGAGTTAGAACTTTAGGACTCCAGTCTTGATTTAGACAGACATATTCTTTGAGTCATCTTCCTTATCTATGAGTTGAGGATAGTGATTAAAATAATTGATTAAAAGTACTATTTTGGTTATTGTCTACTAATTTGCATATGTCTCCTTTATAACATAGTCATCCACACAGATTTCTTTGAAATCAGTTTTAGAGGAGCTCCTCTGTGCATTTCCATAGCTTAGCCTTGAAATACAAATATGTTCTTAGACTGGCAAAGTGAATTGATCAAGCCCTACTCCTGCTCTGCTAAGTAGGGCCTTTTTAAGGCAAGAGACTTGGTCTATGCCCACTTCAGGGGAAAAGGTGCTCTATAAAAATAGGAGTAATACATGGGATCCAGCAGAAATAAGTCTGTTATTATGAAAAGAATATTAAAAGCATAAATTCCTTCAGAATTCTCCTAGGATGCACAAAAGTCAGAATTAATTGGTTTACCTCTTCAGATTTTCAGCTGAATCCTCTAATTCCTCAGATTCCATGTGAAAGACACTAGAAAATGTATCCTGGAATATCAAGAGGATGCTTGAATATACAGGTGTATAAGGTTGTCATTATTTAGAACGGTATTACTCATTAAAACCTTGTTGCAGTTATCAAGGCCTATTCTGTGCTACAGACAAGTGTAAAATTTAGCTTCATTCCACGTCTGTCATCAAGCACACTGGATCCTACCATAAGAGTATCTTTTGATACAACTTTAAGTACCACTGAAGTGTCTTGATCTAGTCATGACCCAGAGAAGAAATAAAGCCATGCCAAATTTCTATGTCAGAACAGAAATTCTACAATTGCACAAAGGCCAGAACCTCTCATGTCAACACCCAACCCGAGCCAATGCCATGAAAGAAAAGATAGAAAACGAAATGACAACAGAACATATGAGAACAGAGGGAAGCCAACCCCATTCCCAGGGAATAAACACTTCTGCCTTCAGACAGAATAAACATACTCACTGGACAATCTTCATCCACTATGAAGATGGTACACCTCTGCACCTGCATGAAGGATATTATAGTGGCTGCTATCTTCTTCAGGATCACCTCCAAAGACTGCTGCTCTTCAAAAATCAGGCTGGCAAGGTCAAGCAGCACCTGAAGAAAAGGTCATTTGTGAGGGTTTGACTAGTTGTGATTTATGCAATAATTTTTGTTACTGATGTCTTGGAGTCTTCTCCTCTCCCTTGAATCAGGGAAGCCAATGTTTATGTCTGTGACCAGAAGTAAGTTTTGGCTTTCACAGGTTGCAAGGTAACAGTCAGTATTAGCCAGTTTTTATGGAAGAATTAAATAGCACAATAAGCTGTCTGATGTTTTCATTCATTCAGAGAAGCAGAATAGATTTAGGCATTAATAGGTCAAATGAAACCATTTCAAAATTAAATCCAGACAACACAGTTACTGTCCTTAGGAAACCTGTTTTCCTATGGCTCATGTGTGCATTTTCAAACCAGTGATATTTACATTTTCTAAGACTTCTGAACACAGTTGTTCTTGGTTGTAATTCTAACAGCTCCTAATTAACTCATTTGGTGAAACATCATTTAGATACAGTCTGCTGTATTTCAAAGCTGCTGTTGAAAGACTTAGCTGCTCGTATTTTTTTTCCTCTCAAGAAACATGAAGGCGTTTAATAAATGATCCAAATTTGTACCAATTTACAAACACTGATAGTCAGTTGGAAATTCAGACCTTCCAGGAAAATTTTAAAAGAACTGCTGTCTAGTCTTTTCTCTGAAACATCTCATTATACAGGGCAAGCATATTCACCCATAAAGGCCATGGCACTAATAACCCATCAAAACCAAGTTGGCAGCAAAGCAGAGCTATAGCAATCAGAAGAAAATTCAGTTTTCCATTTGATCATTACTGAAAATATGCTTAGTGACTGTTATACTGGTAACAGCCTAAAGGAACAGTCTCTATGCCCTCTGCTATTCCACAGGGCTATTCCTGCCCGTAATTTCTAGAGTCTGACACCTCTGGTTGTTTAACACACATGGTGAGCCACAGAGTAATTGCAGGCAGTATCAAGTATGTTAACATGGAATGAAATTTCTGACATATGGCTCCACCTGCTTCCCCTAGACAGGCCATTTCTCACAACCCAGGCCAGAATGTGCCCAGCCTCTTCCCTGTGCTGCTTGTGAGAGCTTTATCAGAACCACACAGCATTTAAAAGCAGCCAAGGAATAACTGCCACATGAGAAACAGAAAGAGGAGGTGCTGATTCCATGCAAACCCTCCTGATTTCTGTGTCCCTAGGACAAACCTGCTGCCCGTACCTGATTGCGCCTGTTCTCAAGCAGAGACGTCTCGTACAACTGAGCGTTGTGAAGAACAATTCCACAAAATGCCAAATATGCCGCAAAATCCTGGAGACAAATGAACATCGACAACTCTCTGAGATAATGTCCCACAGCATCTGAACTTTATTCAAAGATAAGCTACTGCAACATCTTGTTTTCACTCTGAAGTATTAATTGATATTTTTGTTGGTTTTGGCAACCACACGTTCAGGATCTGGGTTTTTTTTTCAGCTACTCCTAATTTCTTATTTCCTCAAGAATCTCTTCTCCTTTTATTTCGCTAAAATCTGAAGATCATTATCTTGGTATGAGTAGGGTTCATCTGAAAAGCAGCTTCAAGGAAAAAAAAATTGTGCAGCAATGCATATTTCAGCTAGAAAAACTGACCACAGACAACCAGCCCTTCTGAGGGAACTGAGTCTCTTGGGAAGTGAAATAAAGATTTGCTAACATAGCAAACCCACAGCCAACATAGCAAAACCCCAGTTTTTTCCTCATTCAGGATGGGATTAATTCTGATATCCTACAAATACTCAGTGTACATTTTATTTTAAAGGGGAAGTTTTCAAAGAGAAAGAATGAATTCTGATTCTTTTATTGCTGATTGTTAAGTCAACTTCTTCAGCCTGAGCACAGCCTGGATTTTGCCCCACCAATCTGAATATGAAGTCTGGAAATTTTTGGAAAGTAACTGCACTGGGAGAATTAGGAATCCATTATGTTGTCTACTCTCCTGATTCTCTCATATATGCATAATGTATCTGAAGGCTTTTCTTTTCCTGAAAATTCTATACTGAGAAGTGACATGATATTTAAAAGAGAATCACTCCACAAATTTCATTATTCATATTGTGTTTGATGGGCTTGCCTGGAGAGTTAAAACCAAGTAACTAAAAATTATGTCAATTGAAATTTATGAAAGTGTTTTACAATGCATTCCAGTAGAGTAAGCCTGTTTTTCAGAGATATATGACATGGTGATCTAGAAGTTAAATTACTTCACATCCACATTTCTCATGGCCTCATAAAGAAAAAAAATTGCAATATTCCTAGGAATGTTTCTGAGCAGGAGGAAAATTAAAAATATATCCATCCCCCTTCCCCATAAAAACAGAAGAGACAGCTTTTATACCTTTTCATCTTGTTCAGTGAAAGTGCCACCAATTCCAGATTTCTTGTTGATTGCTTGAGCCACACCAACAACCTAGTGTATTCAAAATGGAGAAATCAGCTAATTTTTAGGGGTATGTCACTGGATTCCATTTCTAGGCATATTTATATAAGATAATAAATGATCATTACAGGTATTTACTTGGTTCACCATTAAATCAAAATGTTTCTCTCTCATGCAGAAACATTTCCTAGATTACAGGATTTTAAGATCTTACCCTTTTCCCTAATATAATTCTGTGTTTCCATTCCTTTTGAGACAAGGTATTATTAATCTGACAAAGTATAATGCAAAACTTTTACATATTTTCAGATTTTTTAGCATGATTACAACAACTGATAGAAAAAGCTGCAAAGAACTTCCTTTTTTTGAAGTGTAATTAGTGTAAAACCAATGCAAAATGCTAATGATCAGGTTTTTTTCATCTTGCTTTTTTAGGACAAACTGAAGGAAAACTGTGTGGTAAGCATGTTTAAAAAGTTATATTTAACCGTGTAACTTAACAACATTGTAAAGTTGTAACTGCTAAACTGATGGAAGACATGTGGTTTTATTTTTCTAATGGAAAAGAAGACAATTTACTATCTCTTAGCCCAGCATTCCCAAAATACTGATGCTGTAAGTGAGGCCATTGTTCTTTAACATGAATCACTGCCAACTGTGGGCTCAAAAATGTCTGTCTGAAATAAAGCTCAACTGTCAGCTCCATTCCATACAACCCCATTTTTCCCACAGTCAGCCTCTTACTTCAGTGAGGAATATTTCTCATCCAGTGGACTTCCTTTCTGTAATAACAGTGTACCACCAGCCCGTATGCTCCTCTGGCAGACTTTGAATGAAAGTTATTATGCTTTTATGTTCACCTACATGTGCAGAGGTTAATGCTTAGATCTCTTCTCATGCCACTGTCTCTCCTGGGTGCTGATTTAATTTTTTTTTTTTTCAGTTTTGATCTGGCATGAGCTAAGACAACTTTAACAAGGCCAGAGGCTTTTCACCCAAAAGGTGAGTGCTTTCATGTTGGTTGTTTAAATACATCCCCTCCATGAAAGGCAAGTCTGCAATGCTTAAAAAAAAAAGCTACAAGAAAACAGTAAAAGGACCATATTAACACAGAAAAAAAGGCTATTTAGGCTCCTTTCATCAGCATTCCAGGTTTCAGATACATTAACAAAGGCAGGTATTCCAAGAGCCAGTTTTAGATCTTTGATAAGGTCTTTCAATACAGGATTTTAACTGAAGGGGGAGGATGTAAGGAGGAGAATAAACCCGCTAAAAATTCATGTTGACTTGATTACTATGAAAATTTTGTGCATATGCAAACCCTTCTCTTTTTAGTTGCTGTTTCAGTGGCATTCTAAGCTTCCAGACAACTGTGTTGTGCCCATTTCTTTTTCATACAAAATGAACAGTTTTAAAAATTAAACTGACCCAAATTCTGGCTTCATTTATGTCAGTTAAAATTTCAGTGCACTTTTCAGAATTCCATAGAATATGGTGCAGAGACAGTAATGAGAAAAACTTCAGAGGGGCATTTTTTAGCCATTGGAGTCTTGACTGTAACCAGGTAATTAGGAGAAGATGTGGGAAACTAGAGAGGATCTGCTCCTGTTACTAAAGTAATTATGTAATTAGGACAAAAGTCAATCATGTGGTAGCATTTGGGGCCATGGAGAGCATACGCGTGTATTTTAGAGAATACTAAGCACAGTATGAAACCCAAATCCTCATTCTTTAAACTTATTCTAAACAAGTCACAAATAATAGGCCTGATCTGGTCTCCAGCTTTTAATAAATTTAATAAATCCTGATCCACATTACAAGGAGAGATTTCTTCTAATTATCAGATAACTACATTTTTACTGTTTTCTTGCAATAGCTGCGTCCTGCCTCTAAAAGAAGCAGGCTACCTTGAGTGCCCAGTAGGTGACAACTGATGACTTCAATGCTGAAGACTGTGCTCTGGATTTTATATGGATAGTTTCAGGCTGCAATTTTTTGCACATTAAAATTACAGGCCTAACTCTGTGAAAGCTGTTCCAGCTCTAAAGACAGCTGGTACCTTTTTCAGTAGGTTCTTACTTAAGCTGACTTCTAATGTAATTAATATTGCTTCTTAAGGAGATATATCTTTTATTTGCTTTGCTGGCACGTGAAGGAAAATTACATTAAAGCCAAAGAACAGTAACAGAAATGGGAAACCTGACACTTGATAGGAGAACATACCCACTACAGAAGACAAAGTAGTGTTGATTTTACTTTGCTGTCCTGATCTTGTAGAGGTTGGATTCAAGCTTATAAAATTGTCCTGCAGTGACAGAACTGTATTTACAGATTTTCATTTTTTATCAACAAAAACTTCACATCCCTTTCTATCGTTCATGTCAGCAGCAGCTTCCACGCTTTGCAACAGTCTAGCTACCATAGTGTATGTCTCAGCATAAGAGCTGAAAATCCATTGAAGAAGCAAATTACTGACCTCCATAATCCTGCAGCAAGACTGCTGCTGGAACTGATTTCCTTTAAAATCAGCTTGGCTAGGCCTGCTCTATCCTGCAATGATTGGGATGTGATATCTGAAGGGTTCACTGGGGGAGAAAATAACTTAGCTGGCTAAAGGTGACATACCCAGTCCCATTTTACACCATAAAATTCAACAGGGGATTTTCAAAGGCTGTTGTAAGTAGCAGCATCCCTGATTTGTTGGGACGAGCTTTCCAGTGACAGGAGATAGGGCCCAGTGAAGAACAAACCAAACAACTGAGTAAACATTGCCAGAAAAAAACCCCAACATTTCCCTAGCCAGCTACTAGGAAATTCAATCTTACACACTCACAGCTTGGGAGAAATGTCTCAGTTAATTCACCTAAAAGCTCCATATGAGAAAATCCTACTGATTTTTAGTAGAAATTAAACTGAGATTTCCTTTTATGAAAATTACTATGCCCAGCTCAAGGCAAAAAAAAAAAAAAAAGAGAAAGAAAAGCAGCACTAATAGAAAATTATGTTACTCCTGGAGATGTTGTATGGTAGCTGTGGTGGCTGTGTGCTTCAAAAACCATCCATTCTCCAGGTATCCCAAACCTACTGGAGAGCTCCACGAGTTGGTTTAAGTTGAGGAGTGGAGTAAGGATGTGTATTCCCTATCCAATCCTGTCAAAATGACTGTTTGTTTACAAGTGTCTACAAAACTGTATCAAAGGTAAAGTCCTCTTACTGCACTACAATGTATCTCATTCTTACTTATTCTTGGGTCCTTTTCATGAGCTCTTCTGTGAATCAAATTGTTTTCATTTATGGAATTTCTTACTAGCTGTTATTTTTAAATGAGACTTTGGTTTCTCACATGCCTCATGGAAATATAGGCAAATGTGAAAAACATCTACTGGAAAAATCTCCGTACTTTAGCAGGCCCAGAGGATTTAGTAATCAGCATGAGATTTTCCTCCTCTCAATTACTGACTCTTTTGTTTAAAAAAAAATAGCACTAATACTAAACAAACAAACAGAAAGCCCCAGTTGCTCCTCTTTCTCAGTATTTATTTTTGGATGTCTTCCAGAATCATCTTTTAACTGTAATTGCTGACATCCTGGGCTAAGGCAGCATTCACAAGCCTCAATATTTCTAGAGGGGCTTTGGGGATTTTTAAATTTTATCTATTTATTATTTTAACAGGGAGGAGCCAGTATTCTGGTTTTGTTGTTTGGGGGAATTTTAAACAGAAAAAGCAGCAGGATACAAATCGAAAATTAAGGACTGATTCACTGACTCCAGTGTCTCTCCAAAAACATGTCAGTCATTTGTTACAGCGAGAATGAGAAAAACCTTCTGGCAGAGACTGTAAAACTCTGAAAAAAATTAGTAACTGCCATCCTTTCCTGTAAGAAATATTAGTTTAACACCTTCAGGTTATTGCTTGTGAGTATAAGACTCCTCAAACTTCAGGTTGGCTGAACTCGTCAAAATAAACAAATTCCCGCTTCATTTCCGCTTGCTGATGCACTCAGGAGGAGGAAGCTGGCCGAAGACACGGCCCATTGCAGGTTTATTCAGCCCTTAAGTCATGGTGGGCTGGACAAACAGACTGCAGCTCTCATTCCTTCCCCACCCACCACCAGCACCTGGTGAGAAGTGAGCACTTCCACGCTCCCCAGCCAGCAAGGCTTTATAGCACATTTCTGTAGCCACTTCTGTGGGGCATACCATCTTTTTCCATTTGGCAAAAAGAAAATGGCGTGTCTTGGGTGAAATTGGAAGCTTTGTATCAGCCTGACATGGACTACTAATCCCTAACAGTTCTTCACATGGCATTTGCTTTGTTCATCTCCTGGCCCAGGGCCAGCAGTGACTGCAGCCAGGTAGAAAGGGGAAGACTTTTAAGCAGGAATGGGAGTAGGAAAGGATCAAGTGCTGTCCTTGGAAGAACAGAACAAAGTAATTTAAGCTGAAATTTGCAGTATGTGAAGAAAGGAAATACTGGCTGATCATCTGGGTCAGCTAGAATAATATTCAATAAACAAGTTAATGCAGGAGTTTAATAAATTCATTTAATTAAAAAAAGGTTCAGTGCAGTATAAGTCAAGGTGACACTCTAGAAGAGGAGTGAAAGATGGAAGTGCAGAAAAAAAGAAGGTATGATGTCTTCAAATCAATCTTGGCAACATTTCTTTTTGGGAGCTTGAGCTTTCTGGAAGCAAACTGTGAGCACTCTGAAAAATAAATGAATTCCAGGAGAGAAAAATCTCCATTTCAAAGCTCTGACACACTGTGTGGAGAGCCTTACATTTTATGAGTATTCTAGAACTGGTGATGTGGCTAAAGGCCACTACAGTCAGGATCAAAGAAAACCCAACCATACTTTCCTTACTCTGCAAGAGTGCATCTCCTCTTTTCCCCATTCACTGGCTTTCACGGACTTCACTGAATTCACTCTTCAAATACTCAGGGCAAGAAGGTGTTGTTAGCCCATAATAAGAATTCTCCCTACTGCAATAGCATGAGACAGGATGAGAGAGCTCCCATGAGAAGCAGCATGGACAGGAAATATGGGCAGGAGTTCAGTGAGTGGATTCACATTGTTTCAAATTAGGAGTGATTTAAGTTGTGACTTGGGATGATTTTTCTGAATCACATTGACACCGTGTGTTTTTCAATGCCTGATGTCAGGCACTTAGCTCATAAGTAATAAATTAGGAACCATGTTGAGTTAAGAGAGTGTAAAAATAATCAGGTTTTTAGAAAATGATAAAATGCAGTTTGTGCCCTCTGAATTAAGCAATATAAATACAAGCTAAGCTGAAGTACAGTAACTTAATCACAATTTGAGATAGACCAGTAAGTGTGCAGAGAACTTTAATGCTGACAGATACTGAGTACAGGAAGCAGGAACAGCATTTCTGGAGTTAAATACATATATTCTACTGCTGCATTTGAGATTAAACTCTTCCTGACAGTTCCCTTGTGCTTACATTACTCAACTAGATAAGACAACATTGCAGTCTAAACAAACATGAGCAGTCTTGCTAAAAAAAAATAAATAAATGGTTGGAAGATGGTGACTTCCAGCTAATGAAAGTTGAAAGCATCAGCATGACTGGAAATAGTATTACGTGAAATGATCCCAATACTGCAACTTACCTCTTCCCTGTGATTTTTTATTGGCATACAGAGAATGCTCTGAGTCTTATACCCTGTGATCTGGTCAACTTCTGCATTGAATCTTGGATCCTGATACAAGAAAAAAGGCAATTATTAGACCACTAGCCTAAAGACCAGTTCTTTTTCTTACTTGGTTTATGGATTAAGAAAAGTTTAATATTTTATTTGACTGTTATCCAGGATAATAAAAGCTCCATTACCAGCCAATAATTATATAAAGTTGTTCCTATCAGTGTGTTAACAACAGAAAAGCATTTGTGTGGAACATGAGTGCCGATAGATTAAGACCACTGCTATAAAGAACAAAAAAACCCAAACCCTAGGAGAAGCCTTGTTTTTGAGCCTAAACCATCATTACAATAAATGTGTTCATGGATTAACCACCCCTAGTTTACCTTTTATCATCAAGAAGAAATTACAGAAGTAAACTGAAAGATCTGTGCCCACAGAGGAACTCAGTTTCGTAAATGCAGTTTGTGGTTTTGCTTTTGTCAGAGATTACTGAAGTGAATAAATGAAAGAAGCATTGAACTCTGAATAATCACCTCAATAGAACTCTGATTTTTTTTGTCCTAGCTTGATGTTTCTGTGTGCACATGTATCTATAATACATGTATTATAACCGAAATCAGTGTCAAGTTTGCATCTTGACCTCTGAGTCAATGCAGGCACTAAAATGGCAATATTCCAGCAGGTGATAATGTGGTAGTTTCTTCTTTTTCAAGAATTGCTGAAGACAAATTTCCTTGGCTTACCTCATAGGCATTCTTGATGTTGAGAGGCTGCCCTATGGCTGCCACATGACCCACAATGCCCTTGTTCCACTCCAGGCGAATGCAGTTGTTGGAAGCTTCTTCCAGGGTGGATCCTTCTGCCACATCAAACAGCCTGCTCACGAGGAACTTCTCGTTGGAGCTGTCCTCACACACCAGGAACAGGGAGTAGCGATCGGCTGCGATCAGCTCATGGATGTGTAGGAAGATCTTGTGGCAAAGCGCTGTGACATCTAAGTGACTAGAAATATCTTTGACAAGTTCTAATAGTCTCGAGCACTGATCCCCTGCACTGGTCTCAATCCTTGGAGATGGCAGAGGCATCTGTTCCTTCTTGTCAGAGCCAGAGAGGAAGCTCACTGCTCCTACCGAGTCCTTGACAAAAATAGGCCTTAAGGGTCTGTCAAATTCAGAAGCGGAGATTTTCCTTGCTGGCGTCCCAGAGTTGGTGGTCTCAGCACAGGCAGGCTGGTGACAGGCACAGGCTTCACTCTGGGACTTGGTTCCCTCCTTGCAGACTGGGATGGTGTGAACTCTCTCAGCAAACCATGCATTAACCATTTCTCTGTAAAACCAAACCAAAAATACAGCGAATGACGTGAATTGAAAATCCACTAGCACATATTGGAAGCTGACACTGTGAGAGGATAACTAAACCTTTTCATACAGAGGATACTAATGCACCTTTAGACTCCTCTATATCAATATTCTCCAATTTTATGCAGCACTTAGCCCAGATTAAGCAGTAACATTTTCTGCCCCATAAAAAAGAAGCTATTTTTGCCTAGAGGAAATACCTGAATAGGGCAGAGGAGGGCCACTTCTGCTGTGGCTTTCAGACTACAGATCAGAAGTTTGCACCATCATTTTGTGACTGAAAAGTTCCAGTCCTTTCTATTCCTAAGATTTGGATTTCTGTATAAAGACATATATATATTCATTTGAAAACAAAACTTTCTATTTCTAAGCTCTAAAAAGATAATTTAGAACTTTAATTCTCCCAGTCAATCACCTGCAGTCCTCCCTATTTTTTCTGTTGCCAATATACTGTTTGTAACTTAAATTCCCTGCCCTCCAAGTTAATAAAAAAATGCTGGTTGGACTGAAAGCATAAAAGTCTTGCTTAAAAACCATCAAAGAAACATGCATATTACCAGTGCAATCCCCTTCAAAATAAGGAAAGAGCAGACTGTTTTCATGCAGCTCTCCTATTTCCTTTCCTTGCAGATGACACTCATTGTCTAACTGAACCCCACATACTGAATTACTCTAAAACTGTATTTTTAAGAGTTCACCAAACAAAAAATGCCATGCATCTCTAGTATTTAACCATGCTTCTCAAATTAACTTAGTACTAGAAAGTCAACCCTAATAATGTCCTCACTAATGTCCATTCTTTTGTCACTGTATCATTTTCTTGTCCATAATCTAAAGGGGTTTTTCTTTCAGTTTATTTTTGTCTTTTGTTTGGTTGGGTATTTTTAAATACAAGGCTTTTTATTTTATTTGCTCAGTGTTGAGGATTCCTCACAGCACATGCCCTACTCTCAGAAGAAATGGGTTTTTGCTGTATTACATAACATATGAGCCTAGGAACAGCAAAAATCCTATTAACAAGTCTGATCTTTTGGAAACCTTTCATGGTGGTCATGTTTTAAATTTGGGATATTTTTTATTTGCTCAGCAGACCACAGGAATTCTGAGAGTGAAGCTGAATGAAGCCATGGAACAGAGTCAGGTTAGTCAGCCGCTGATCAGTTACACGCATCAGTGTACGTTACATATGAAAAGCACTGTACAATAGTCTTATTTCCCTCAGAGCACACCTTTATCTCTGCTGTAAGCTGCAATACTGCAAGCACAATTGACCCCTAACTCAAAGCAAAGCGATCAATTAAAATCTAAAGTCAAACAATATTTTTAATAGCAAGCCGTCCACAAAAGGAAACTCATTTGATGTGTTAGAAGGCTTGAAAGAGTTTCTTCAATCACATATCATTCAGAGACCTCAACTGTATGAAAACAAAATGCTATTAAAATTTTTTAAAATAAATGCTATAAAAATTGAATTATTAAAAATCAATGATCCTCCTTTATTAAAGCAGTGATACCTATTTTTTATGCAGTAACCTTATCCAAGTGTTTCTTGCAGTGAAGCAAAGAACAACTAATATATTATAAGAAATTTGACTTCAACAGTATTAATTTCCATTACTTAAACAGGATAAACATTAAATGTGAGAACTGTGACCATTCATTACTGCAATGCATAATACAATTTGCATAGGACAGTGTCACATGTGTAAAAGTTGTTCCACTGAGTCAAAATAAGAATCTAGCATTTGGTTACACTTGGAATTCTCATTTATTAGGCTGAATGAGAAAGAATGAAGATTTTCAATTAAAATGACCAAAAATATCCTTAAGAAAATGAAAAAGCTAAAGATACCAAAATCTGTATGTAAATACAGTACAACCTCTAAAATCAGTGCTGCTAACTCCTGTTAGCAGATGTGTTATATAAGAGTCCTTTTTGTTTTACTGTGATGTCCTCAAAATAAAAAATAACCTGGAAATTTTAGCTTCTCCAAAACAAAACTATCATCCAGCATTAAGGCTGCAGAAAAGAACCTGCAAATGCCAGCTGGAGGCATTTAAACCTCAGACATAAGAAGGTAGGTGTAGGTATAGAAAAATTGATAGTTTTAAAGAAGATTGCTGACTTGACCCAGATTCACGTGTGCACTGACTCCGTTTCTGAGCACTGAGGATGGACATTAATGGAAGGTAAGATTGAAAAGTAGCAGTAATGACACAGTGCCAGATGGAGGGTGTTCTCCAAAAACTGATGAGGCTCAGAAGCTGTGTAATTGAAAATGCACATGTTTGAAGGCATGTTTGGAAATGAACCTGTGCTGTTGTTGGGAAACTGCAATTTGCAGAGCAATCTGATTCACTGCCTACTTACTCCTGAGGAAAGTACAATATAAAAAAAAATTATCCTTTTCCCTTCTCCTGATTTACACTGAATTTACATACACAGATGCGTTGATATAAGATGCAAGGCAGAGAAAGAATCCATCACCCTTCATGCATAAAGAAAAAACTACAGCAGAAATTTGATTTATCAGTAGAAACCTGTCATTTTATTTATTCTGCAGTGTTGTGTTATGATTTTCCCAGGCCTCAATGATGTAGCAATAGCAATCAGTAAGAACAATGTACTCTGAATGCTAATACCTGGTCTTAAACTGTGGCTGTGAAATCACTGATTTTTTACCCTCTCGCCTCTTCACTGTGTAAAATAACCTCCATTTCTTATGGAGGTTATTGAGGGACGTGGAACACAGCTGTAAAACCTTTCACATGAAAGGAATTATGTTTAACAAGAACTGACTACTTGTTGGGTATCAGCACTGTTTATGAAGCACTTAACATTGAACAGAACTATATGTGGAGCTGCATAATTATGAGTAACATATTCCTGTCCTTTAATTTCTCTTGGGGTGATGGTTCAATAATTTGCCAACATAGTACGTAAATCTCAGAAAGATCTATAGATTAACAATAACAAATAATCCTTAACTAAACTGGTTAAAGCATGACTTTCAACTTCAAGCCTTTTAAGCATTTTACTCTGGGCAACAGGAAAGCCATTCAAATTCAACTGGAAAAAGAACAGTGTTCAGTGACCTTTACCAAATGCCTCTTCTAACAAGGAAACTATTTAGCTCCTTTTACTCACCCAGTTACACACACGGGTGGAAGAACCAGCATTTCGCATGAGCTGACGTATTTTAACTCTATTTAAAATCTCTCGGTGTCTTGACATGCTTGTTGACACTCAGTCCTATTTAACAATGCATGGCAAGAAGGGTACTATGACTAACACAAGTACTCCCACAGCACAGAATTAGCTCAGCAGATATCCGACACCAGACATGTCCTGAGCCACAAGCGAGGCTCCCGGAAACCAGCAATGAGTGCCATGTACAATTAAGATGTCATTTGAAAAGACTGCAGGAAGAAACCAACACTTCGGACTGTTCATATGAACAGTCTTCAGTAAGCATTGGCATTGTCAAGAGCTGACTGTAAGTTTAGAAATTGCAAGAGCAGATACTGATCCACAGTGATCCATGCACAGAATTAAACTCAGTGCAGTGTCTCTACCCCACCATGGCAATCGCTGTGAGTTGAAGAGCTACAGGACCCATGTGCCTCACAACCAGGATGCACCCTTTACTGCACTATGATCCTTTAATATGAACCTTCACTCAAGAAAGATGTCATTTATCTCAGAGCTCATGAACAGGAATAGGAGAATATAAAGTTACCATTTTTTAGTCACTCCTATCAGCCGAATCCAATCTTTCCTCTATGAAACATGACAGTAGTGACTGCTGAATTTGGCTGGTGACTTAATCAGCAGATGACAAAACTGGAGAGGAATTTTGAAGCGATAGTGTGAAGGGGATAAAAATGCACTGGCAGGCAAAACATGGAAGAAAAAAAGAAAAAAGATGGTGTGATCCTGCCATCTATCACTGCTTATATACAAGAACAAGTAAACTGCAGAACATGAGACCTTGTGAGCTTCAGAGGAATTAAGACTTGGGTCCTGATTTGTTCAGTGCTGCACAGAAAGTAGACCTGTCCCTAGAGCAAGAAGTTTTCAGTATTAATGGGCAATAAAACCAAAAAATCAATGGTTGAGAAAACACAGGCATAAGGAAGCAACATGTCTTGAGCCAGGTCACGCAGGAGGGCACATGTAGAACTGAAGAGAACTTAGCTGTATTTCCTGCGCCATATGCATCAAACCATAGTGACACAACACTGATCACTATGCTACTCATACATCAGGAATATTAAATAATTTATTGTACCCATCTTTGCTTCATTGTGATTACCTTCAAAGTACACAGCAGACTTCTCAAAAAAACTCAAACAATCCAACAACCCAACCCAATGAAGATGTTTAACAGCCAGGTTGCAATTGTGTTGCTTACATATGGCCACACTGCCTATGTAAGAACACACCAATGTGACCATCCACCACAACTGCTTGGCACCTTTGGAGAAAACATACAAAAAACAGAATGCAAAGGTAACACTGATGCAACAGCAACAGTAAAAACTGCATGTTACTTACCATGCACAAAGAAAATGTAACACTTGCAGATCCATAACAAAACACAGCGATAAGTAGTTTTCAGTGAAAGGGCAAATAATTCCCTGTTTTCTCTATTGCTCACAAACCTGTCTTATATACAATGTATGATGTTTTAGTACTTATGTGCACTGTTCTGCTAATTTTTCATTCAAAGCAGCAGTTATTGGTAACACACTTCAAGAGAGGGATTACAAACTTGCCTGCTAGAAAATGCCAGCTTTCAAGTGTCTGAATTCCTGTTGCCTAAACCTGACAATGCTGAAATCAATAATATTTCAAGCTAAACTTTATAACTGTTTTCTCAACTGCCTTCCATAAAATAACCACTAGAAGTCTTCAAATTTCTCCTCAGCATCTTGACATAATTTAGACACTGAAATCATTTAAAAAAACTCTGAGAGCAAAAACTCCGAAACTATTGAGTTCTAGCAAAGGATTTTGAAATGCAAAGCCAGTTGAATATTATACTTGCCTTCCTATTTTCTTTCTAGTACTTCCTATTTCACAATCACATTCGAAGTGTTTTTTTCTCCTTTCTAGCAATGGAACGATTTAAATAAATTGTATAAGGACTCATTAGACGGAAACAGTAAACTGACTGTAAAAGAAGTGTTTTCAAACTGACTAGAAGAGTAGGTTGACAAAATACTAGATGTTTTTCCTTAAACCCTTCCCAATTACAGTTAGTGGAGATGCCATTTCTCACAGTTGTAGGCAAGCAGTTCTGGAATATGAAGTATGACAGTGCCAGTTTTTTAGCACAAACTCGGTCAAATATATTAACATACATTTAGCTTTAAACATTTCAATTGGCACAAATTACTTCTGTTTGAATACAGTTCTTAATTTAGAACATTAACTCTTGATTCAAACCATGCTCATGAGAGACTGAAATAACTTTAGAATGATGAAATTTTAATCTTGTCTGAATGCTCGTTTTAAAAAAAATGGAAGGCAGAGATTGCTTTATTACTTGTAGCAAAATTGGAAAGCTAACACTGACAGGCTATTCTTGCCTATTTTCAAGTTTTCTTTAATAACCTAACTTCAAGTTTCACTTTTTACAAGAATGCTTTCTTCCACAGAAGAGACTTTCTAGTTGCACTATAAAGAAAGACAGAATAAATCCTCAGGGATTAAAGTTAAAATTCTAAAACCTGACCTTTATTTCTCCTCCCTATTGCTTCTTTCTCCAAGCCCAAAAAAAGGAAAAAACTAAAAATAACTAGGTACCAAATAGTTTTGTTGGGAAAACAGTAGGACAATACCAGTAATTTCAGTGCAAAATGGATTAAAAGTTAAATTCACACCTGCTTGGAGACCTCATATAGATCTTCGGCACTACTTCAGTTGCACCTGAATTCCTAAAGCAGAGGTTAAGTATGACTGAAGTGGTACAGAGGTTCTGAGATGGCTCTCTCTGTTGGCGTGAGTGCACATAACATACAAATAAGTGGGAAAATACATATCTTTTACTAAGCAAATATATTTTGTGGTGACATTTTCAGTGCCAGACCCAATGTGAAATTATAACCATTGTGTTATCCATGAGGGCTATTTGAGTAGGGCTCCTTTTCCTGCACTTTACAAATAGCTCCTTGTGTATTTAACGCCCTTTTTAAAATATAGTTTTCTTCAAGTCAGTCATATAAATGAGAAAGCATTCCACACAAATTTATGTATGTTTCTTTTCCAGTAAGGAAAAGAAATACTTCTGTACTGTGCTTTTATTAACTATATTTTTCCATGACAAAATCAAAACGATCTAATGTGAAAATGAAAGTAGGTGGTAGCATTTTCGTTCAAGTCAAGAATGTATTGCCTATATCCTCCTCACATGACGATTCTTCAGCAGATACCCAATACAGAACCTCCATGATCCTCTATAACTTAGAAATCAAAGAAAGGTGTCGAATTTTCTTGAGTCTCCTGCAGAGGAGATCAAAAGTACTGTAATATGGTAATAGCTAGCCTGAAACAGAAGGAGGCAAAAAGGGGATGTTAACTGTCAGGGTGGTTTGCCCCATCTCATTTTCTACCCATCCTCTAAGTGTATTTTAATTAATGTATTCTGCACACCCATTTGTTTCTTTATTGCATAGGGCGAGTGGAACTGAGAGAAAGCACGATCTCCTTGTAGCTACTCACAGTTTCTGCTGACTAGTTCATCTCCATAACAAAGATTCTGTGTAGGAGTTCAGTTTAGAGCTTTGGGGGAATTTAAGATGTAAATTGCTAGTAAGTGGTTTCTCATCATTTCTCAAATGACAATTTCTTCAGTCTTGCTGTTTTAGAGATTGTTTCCAAAATACTCCAACACTCACCTCACTTTATTTCCAACAGCAAATGCCAGTAGTCAATCACATTTGCAACTTGATGAATACAGGTAACATTCCTCAGCTTCCTGAATGCTTTTTGAATCAGTATTTAAAAATATTTTGGGAGCATCTTAAAGCTTTGCTGTTATCATGAAAGGCATAAGGAAGGATATTGATACATTATTTATAAGTGGTATAACTATGAACGTCATTATACCAACAAGAAAATTTTCCAAGATCTCACGGAAATTGATTTTTTCCCTGTACTTAGCTCTCAGAAAAGCTCAGAAAACATCAAATAAAACCAAGAAAATGGGAGAAAAATCCTAATCCCCTGTATTAACACCACTGCTTCCTGTGGGTTTTAAGCAATGGTCCCAAGAATCAGTGGGTCTGCAGCCCTCTTGTAAAGGCTTTACATTGAGTAACTTAGGAAAGCCAGTCCCCTTTCAGCATATCCCAACATCTGCACAGGATTCTGTGCCTCCACTGGAAAACTACTGGGGTCCTTCAATCATGGAAGTTCAAAGCCCACTGGCTATTCACCAAGCTTGTGTTAGGAGTGCATATGATTCATACCTGTGCATTCTTAGGATTATTAGGTTTTTTTGGTATGCAGCACCTTTTAAAGGAAAACAGGCTGCAGCACATTTCAGTGCAGAAAACATCCAATAGCTTTATCTTAGAAAATCAGATTTTTCATTCAGTTAGGAAAAAAAATAAGCACACACACATTACCAATGCATAGAATGCATATGACACATAATATTTAGGAGACTGAAATTCAGATAGCTGGCTCAGACTGAAAGACATTTTTAAAAGCCCTCTAGACAGAGACTAGAAGGCAAGTATACTGGCTAATGTAGTACCACAGGCAGCACATTAGGAATTGATTGTCCACCAGCCATCAAGAAGAAAAAAAGTGCCCCAAACAACTGTGCTTGAGTTTTCTCCAAGTAATAAATGTAATTGATATATTCAAGTAATGCAATATCTGAATTTTAGCAGAGTTTCCCAGTAAACACCAGTTCTGGAATCCTCAGAAGCACTGTGAAGTACCATACTGTTAAGAACATTTATTTTTCCAAATACAACCCCACCTTAATTCATTTGTAAATATTTCTCAAACCTGCTAATAAACCAAGATATATTTATATCAAAATAATCTTATTTCTACTGAAGGGCATATAGGATTTAGGTCAATAATTTGTCTTCGTCACACTATACGTTTAAGGAATCGGATAAAATTCTGCCTGTAAGAATACAGTTACCTCTAACTGAGAGGAAAAGTTTTACTTTGGCTGTTTTGGCAGTCTGCTGCTTCTGAGTGCAAAGAGCACTAAGAATCATTCCCATATTTTTAAAACAGGGACAAACAGGAAGTCAGAAGTACAGAAATATTCCATAGCGGGTTGAAATAAGTGTGATGTTGGAGTGTGGTAATGCATGCATTGTTTTTTTAAAGGAAAGTAAAAAGATAAAACTTCAGGAAGACAAAAAGCTAATGAATTTAGCCATAAATGTGACTTCAAACCCAGCAGATTATGCCTTTATATTATCTAGTTAGAACAACCATAGCTGCAGCAACAAAGCAGAACCACCTTACTTGAAAATGTTTCTGCTTCTGGGAAGCCAGAATATGACAGGCAATTCTAACACTTTGAGAAGAGAAAAATAAGAAGACAGGAGGAAAAAAAGCAAAAAAGCTTAAACTTTAAAGGAGTGAGGCATTTAGAAACTCTTGACCCTTAGGTGTGCAGTACCAAACTCTCCAGCCAGAAGTTCTGTCAGCCAGCACAGCCTCACTGCGTGAACCAAATTAATCTCGTCCCCGAGTGTGCCGGTGACACACTTCCCCTTTGTTGTGCTGCACTTTGATCATCCTGGAACAGCACCTCACAGATAACAGCTATTTATATTGCCTCCACATGCCACTCACCTCCCTGGTACAAAATAAAGTACTAAATATCCGATTCCATACCTTCCTACTCGGGGGATCCCAGTTCATTCACCTGCTCACAGGAGGGAGGACTCAAAGCTGTTCACTTGGGTTACACACTTGTAGGATTGCAGCCTCACACGGCTCACGTGGAAGGCAATCACCGCAGCTTTATCGGGCAATATCCATAAAGCCAGCCCAGCCTGGAAGGAGGCCGGCATGTGGCCTTCCTGCAGACACTGCCAACCTCGAGGCATTGCAGATCAAAATACAAGGTGTAAGCCCTTGGAACGTGCTCATTTTCTGCAACACGTTGCGGGGACAGAGGAGCACAGGTGCACACTTGTTAAGCCGACAACCTGCACCCCATCTCTCCAAGAAGCCAGCACATGGACTGGGGAGCACAGCGACTCCAACAGCTGTCACTTTATGAATAAAAGATGTTTCTTTCTATTCACAATTTGAAGTGCCACCTTGCCAGAAAACACAATTTTTATTCAAACCACAACAGTGGATGCTAATATCAAACTGCCCTATTCAAACTGGATCAGGACACAACTACTTAGTTAGAAGAGATGATAACCCTAACTCCCTACTTTAAAAAAAAATCACAAAGCATACATCTTCTAAGTGTTGTTTAGACACCTAATTAAAACTTCTTTGTGTCTGGAGATTACCAACAGAACTACCATATAAAACACTGTTTGAATTAATTAATTGCAGAAAAAATATATTAACTATTCAACACTCAATATAAAATTGCTTAATTAGATTCTAATTCAAAGCTCATTAATGTGAGCGAAAACAGCTTGTATTACGCAGTCATAAAAGATGGAGCTGGTGATCTTTTCCTATTCCTATGCAGAAATATTTGAGAAACAGATACAGAAACTATCTGTATTCATTAGCAATTGTGCCTCACAATGTGCAGCTCAATACGCCTCTGTGCTCCACAAAATATCAGATTAACTAATTTATTGATCTATTGTTTCCAGGACCTGTGAGAACTTCGGCATATTATGAAACAAAACAAAATAAAAGAGAAGCAGTAAATTATGATTAGAAAAGTGTTGAAACTAGTTCAGGGAAACCTTGAGAGAGTAAATATAATGTCAAGCAGCAAAACATTAACAGCATAGTCTTTGTTCAATGTTTGCTGTTCTGCAAAGATTTCAGCTAAAACAAAACACAGTATTAGATGCTAGGATTTTCTCTTTTCAAGCCCTAAATAACACTACCAAGTGTGTTGGTACTTTAGGAATAAATACCTAAACCTCTTTAAAAAGTACAGCTGTTCTTTCAAACCACTCAGCCCTACATGTTACTGTCTTTGAACTAACATACAGTGAAGTAATTTGTCATTTGTCTTTTTAAATACAAACTTACATATAGCAGAGGTATTCCTTATTATATATAGTTTTCTATTTATACCATAAGGACAAAGAACATTCCATGCAAGATAGCAGAGAAGAGAGTTTTGAGACAATTGGGATGTTTCTGTCATTTCAGAAACATCACAGAATTGTTGCCAAGTGAGGGCTCAAAAGTCCACAGTATTTCTGCAAGCCCCTCTCTAACTGCAGAGGCATTACCGTGACGGAGACTCGACTGAATTGTATTTTCTGAAGTAGTGCCTATTTCAGAACAGCACAAATGCAAACCCGTGCCTCAGAGTGGAAAAAAAAAAAAGAAAAAAATAAAAAGAAAGAGCTGACCTATCCTGCCCATGGGGAAAACAAATCTGACACAGTGGTTACTATTAATTAGCATTCCTATTTGTTCAATACTACATCCAGTTTCCAAACGAGTAGATAGGCTGAACTAGGAAAATGCTACTTCTCAAAGCCGCTAGCACCCTCTTTCCTGAGCAACCAAGCTGCCCTTCAGTGCCACACCATGATCTGGTGCTCTGGAGAGCATCAAGGTTAACGACTTCCATCTATACATCCTGCACCTATGCACAGCCTTAAAAAAATAAATTCAACATTTAAAAGACATTTTAAAGACTTTTGTCCCTGTTAAATGAACCTAAAGAAGCAGCAGCAGAAGAAAGGGGACTGCCTGACAGATGGTCACAAGCAAGCAGGTGACCCCTGAAGCTTTCTAGCTCTCTGCGAGTCAATTATTAATGGGGATTTCTCCTCTTACCGCCCCATCCCATGCAGAGAGGAGCAGCAGCAGCAAAACCTCATTCAGAATGCATCCATCCCCGCCAAGTGACTGGGGGAAGAAGCAAATCAGCAGCGGCGAGCAGATGGTGCGAGCGGCTCGGGAGTGCAGCGAGCCCGCGGAGACGCCGTGTCCGAGGAGCCAACCGCAGGACTTACTAACCCGAACTCCCTCTAAGATATACCGTGGGAGCTGCAGATCGCCCGGGCTCTGCATCCCCACGGCTTTGTTTATCGGAAAATATTCAAAATGGAAACCTGACTCCACTTCTAAAAATAGCCGAATTTACTCCAAATCAACTTGAAGTCCCGCTGTTGAAGTGTGTGACAACAGTGAGCAAATACCTCGTCTTATCTCCAAAAGGCAGCATGTCAAGTCAAGGGAGGGGGAAATGCCCAGACGAGCTCTTCAGGTCCTCAGTATTGGGTTCTTCGCAAGAACCGGCACCGAGAAGGGGCGAGCGCGGAGCGGCCGCCCCCGAGCAGCGGCGGCGGCGCCCGGCGGCCCCGCGCCGCCCCCTGCCGGCACCGGCCCGCTCCCCGGGCAGCGACCCCTCCCTGCCCGCCGCCCTGCCCGGGCTGCACCGCCGCCTCCCTCCCGGGGGAAGGCGCAGCGTCCCAGAGGCGCTCACCCCACTGGACGGGCTCCTGAGCCTCCCTCCTCGGGCGGAGCTCCGGTCTCGAATACTCTGGCTCATCAGCGTTTAACCCGTGGCCCTCGCCGCTCCGAGGGCCGCCCTTATGTCAAAAAAGGTGATGAACTCACAGGGTGACGGAGCTCTTGAAGAGCAGCCCTTTGTTTCGAGATGACTGAGCGCTGACATAACCCGCCCTCCTCAAAGACATCAGATGCTCTTTGAGGCTTCTACCTACTTCGCAGGGCGGAGAAATGCATAGTTGCTCGCTACTCACGAGAAGTTGACCATGTCTGTTTTGAACCGAGGAGAACACAAAATAAATACCTAAAAGCCCGGGACAGGGAGCTCCGGGGCTGGGACAGCTTCCCTGAGCTGCTCGCGGTGCCGGGCGGGCGCTCCCCGCCGCAGAGCGGCCACGGACCGGGGGCTGAAGGCGAGAGCCCGCGGGGAAGCGCCGCATGTGCCCTTCGGTGGCAGCCAGACGGAGCTGCTGCGTGGTGGTTTCAGTTCTTGCTCTTTCGAGAGCGGGGGCGGCGGGGGTGGGAGTCACTTCTTTTTATTTTCTTTGGAGGCAGCAAAGTGAAATGGAAAAGAGCGAGGTTTTCCTGTAAAATAGGAACTGCCTCTATCCGCCGCCGCTCCGGTCTTACCTCGTAGCTTTTCTAACAAAGTAAGAGCGGGTGAAGTCGCCGTGATCGTCCAGCCACGCTTCCACCGCTTCCTGCTCCGGCGCGGGGGGAGAGCAGCGCTCCATGCTCCCGCCGCCGCTCTGCCGCCTCCCGCCGCGGCTCCCGGCCCGGCCCGCTTCACAGCTGCGGTGCCCTGACCTCCCGGCCCCCGCCCACGCCCCGCTCCCAGGTGTGCGGGCAGCAGGAAGCCCGGCCCGCGGTACCTCAGCGCATCTCCGGCCCGGCTGCCGTTCCCGCAGCGGACAGAGCCGGCTCCACCTCCACCGCGGCCCCGCCTGCTTTGGAAAAGTGTCTTTTTGACAAATCGAGTGTCGCTTTGGAGGGTTCCGCTGTCGGGTGTCACTGTGTGATCTCTGACAGACCTCAGCCTCGATGCGAGTACTAAACCCCTGGCTTTACAGTCGTTCATGCCTACAGTGCAGCTGTTAGGTCCCTTTTAGACTCTGAATAAGTACAGCCTAGCTTTGAGGATGCTGAACACACAGCTCCCACTTTCTCAAAATTAGGCAGCTGGGTCTGCAATTCTGGTTAACAGTGAGCACCACTTTCATATATTGTAGTTCCACTCTATGATGTGCACGTGCACACTTTTGTAATAATTTATACTCTGCACTCACAATGCACCTTTCACAAAGTCTAATGCATATCTATGGCTTCCTGTGTTACCACATGTGCAGTGTCTTTGAAGGTAAGATAAAAAATATCAGAAAATGTCAGGGGAAGGGAATCTACAGAGGCTTGCAAATTATTCTCCTGTGTAGTCTATTGCGAGCTATTGTATGAAATATTGTCTGCAGCTCTTAACTGCCTTTCAGGTGTATATAGACTTCTGATACAGAGATATATCTCCTGCATGTAGAGGGGTGGGGTTCTGCAGCAGGAACTTCACAGCAAAGGGATTCAGAGCCTGTCCATGAGCTCGAGGGAAAAGTTTTATCTTCTGTGTCTTTGCGTCACATCTGTGTGTACTGACTTGGACACATGTATCTTTTGGCTGTGAGAGTTTGTGTGTAATATGAGGCGCACAGAAAGGGAGGATTTACATTAATATTACTCAGTTGTGGAGGGAATTTCGGGGGAAATGTTGTGCATGGTGACCAGAGAGCAAATGTGAAGATAAAACATAAGCCAGTTACATACAGCACGAGTCAAGCTGCTCTTCAAGGCAAAGACAAATCTTTCAGCAGGGAGAATACAGAATTACCAAGCAAACTGCATAAACAGATAACATGGCAATAAATGAAGCAGATATTTAGTGCCAAAACCTGGGAGTGGTATGTTAGAAAAAAAAAATAAACATGTTGTGTAAATCACAGATTTCTGCATTAACCATTTCAGAAAAAGAGTTCTGAGGCTACAGTAGACATGGCAGTTAAAGCTCCTAAGCTAGGCAGAGGTTTTGGAAAATGACACTGTGTTAAAATGCTTGAGTATAATAGCAATGTAAAACATACAATTATAGAATGCAGATTTTATAAGTAACTGAAATGCCATTCCCTGAATGGTCTCATACGGAATATTGATCATGGTACTGCTGATCCAGTCTTGAAAAGCAATTATGGAATCATCAGAGGTGATCTAGACAGGAAACACAAGAATGACCAAACACATGGAAATATCTTTTTTGTAAAGAGGCAGAAAGAGCTTGTTTACAAAAGGAGAAATAAAATATATAATTTAATTACTAGTATTTAAAAAGTAGAATAGTATTTTCTCTCTGTCTCATAGGAGAATAACAAGGTAATGGTCAATGCAATTATGTCAGCTGCAATAGATGGCATCTCATTTCATGTAATTAGGAGTAGCACTAATAGAAATAAGCATTTATCCTGTGGTAACATCCCATACACCCCAGTCAGGAGCAGAGGTTGCACCAAGGAGCACTGTAAACATTAAATAGCAGGCCAGCTGAGGTGCATCCAGCATCCCTGTATTCCGTCCTTAGGCCACAAGGAACTGGGACCTGTGGCTGCAGCTGCTGCTGCTGGGGCCTGTATTTAGCCTGCACATAAGACTCAGTGAAGCCAATGCAAATTATTATCTTCCTGATGATCAGTGGTGAATTCAGTGGCAAAGCAACAGTTCAAAGGATTGCTACCCAAGCAAAGAGTGGCATAGTCTTTCCCAAAAGAAATAAAAACGGAACAGATGGGGGGGGGGGGGAAAGGGATGCCTTCCCCGTATCCAATGAATTTCCACGAATAATAATGAACATGTTGTTTTCATTTTTAAGGTGACAGGAGGGGATGAAGGCCAAGCATAACAAAGAATGAATGGTCAAAGTGGAAAAAGTCTTCCATAATTTTGGCTTCCAAAGTGCTCTGAAAAAGCTCCGTGTATCTTAGCTCTCGCCCAGCTTTCCAGCTTGTTTCCAGAGATCAGTGGATAGAATCGATGTGGAGTAGCTCTAAACCTGAGAAGGGCTTGTAGTAATGACACAAATAAAAATGTCCAGTTCAAGTTTAGAAGCTGCTTGAGAGCTCAGTGTTGAAGCCAGGAAGCTTTTCTGTCAGTAGGCCATGCTATTGCAGGACTAGTGGATGGAAAAATTATTTGATGTTTTCAAATCCGATGTTTTGCAAATATTGTCATGTAAGGAGATAAAAAAGTGGGATAGTTTTCTGTATGCTCAAGGCACACAAATTAGAAATTTTGCTAACTCAGGATAATTAGTAAGAATAAATAAGGAAGCATGTAACCAGAAGAAAAGTATTTATGTGATAATTTATGCCCAAAGAACTCTATATTTATTTAAATTTATTTGAAAGTAATATAATTCTATTTCATTTCCCTTTAAAAGAGAAAAAATAGCATTTCAGATGTCAACACTGTTAACTTGTCTGACTTATTCATTAGATTAATTGGAGCAGCATTTACCTTTGCTGTGAAGTGGGAATTGGCTGTCTTTCTACCATCTCTTAAATCTGGAAAACAGTTTGTCCATTTTGGCTCCTAAATCAAGTTTAGGAACTGTACTATATGGCCAGTGAGGCTAGAATATGATAAGGCAGAGGAAACTATTCCACTTCTTTATTAGCCAGCACTTTCTCTCACATGCAGTGGAAGAATTCTAATACTAGTGAGGCAGGTTTCATTTCCCTTCCATTCTGTTGCATAAGGATAGTGAAATAGTAACCAAAATCCAATTAATTTAAAATCTAATAGTTATTTAGTGATGAAAACACTAAATTATGAGAATGTCTTATAAGTTTATTCTCTCAGTCCTTTCCGAATAATTGCTGGAAATGTTTCCCCAGAGCTGCTCAGCAATTGCATAACCTGCCCTCTCCTCTGGGATAACAGTGCATATGTCCTACAGGAAGCCATGGAAAATAGTAGCTTCCTCCTATTTTGATTTAAATGTGACTGAGCGTTTGCGTCAATCAAAGTACCAGGCAAAATTATTGTTCACTTCAGGAAAGCAGCAGCTTCTCAAAGCTGATTGTAATGCATGGATATTTGTCTGGAAAACACTGTCAAACTTTATCTCCTGAAAAATGTAAGTTAGGATTTGAGTTTAACATGTTAGCATTTGGTATGTAAATCTACCAGTATGCTCAAATTTTAACTTTTTCTGATGTCT
The DNA here is from genome assembly GCF_014805655.1 of Passer montanus. NCBI lineage: Eukaryota > Metazoa > Chordata > Aves > Passeriformes > Passeridae > Passer > Passer montanus. The sequence continues at coordinate 1,693,194 of NW_024357392.1, read as the reverse complement.
ATTGGAAGTCTCAGGATAAGTTGGAAAGCTGTTAGCAAGTCTCTCCCCTTTTCCCAGCCTTCTCTCTTTTAAGCTAGGTAGTGCCACATCTTTCAGTTCTTCCTTGATCATCATGTTTTCCAGCCCTCTGATCATTTTCTCTTTGGGCATTCCCTAGATTCCTATTCCTGCAGTGTCTCACCAAGCTAGGATTAAGTGATCCATCTGATCACAGATCAAATCCCAATTAAGTGGAAGGAATATTTTGGAAAGGAATATTTTCCTTGCATGCTCTGTTCCTGCTAATACCATCACCCTTGCTCATGCCTTCTTGGCAACAGCCTGATATTGTTGACTTCTGTATTCTCTGTTCCCTTTATTTATATACTTGCCATGTACTCAGGTGCTGCGTTTATGTTTACCTCTGCCCAACAGCATTTTCTTGCTCTTGAACATTTTAAATTTCATCCTGTACTTGCAATACATCTCCAATTTATCAAGCTGAATTCTGTGCCTGTCCTGCAATGTGTACTTGGCCAAGCTTAGTGCAGGGTTGATCACTGGGCAGTGATAGGGGTTTGGTGCAGGTAGGTAAAAACGTAGGTGAATCATGTATGCATAGGGTTTGGAGGATTTTGCTTGGGAGATGGAAGATAAGTAGGAAATGTGTAGGGCAGATTTGTTCTAGGCCCTTGTCAATGGCATATCAAACCCTTTCTTCATCCACAATGACACTTAGCTTATTTTTAGAGAGTTTCTTAGCTATTACTTAGTAATTTTCAATTAGTACTTGCTCTTACTAGTACTTTTACTAGTAATTGTGGTTTCAAATTGAAGTATTTGGTTTATACCTAGTCTTACAGATAATAATTGAGTCAAATTATAAGGGGCTTGTTTTCCTAGTTGTGGTTGTTTGGAGATGGAGACTCAGTGGCAAACAATATAAATGAAAAATTAGTTAGATTTTTTTCAAGTACATACCACTGCAATTTGGGCATTCACTCTCCTGTTTCTGGATATGAGTACATTTCAACAATTCTTTGTTGAACTTCTCACATGTTAACCTAACAACTGGAGTTTCTGAAGGCCCCCCTATCATCACAAATGAGTATCATTTCTCTCAGTAAAACCCTCGGCTTTCTGGAGCTGTTTCTTCAGGACATTCTCCCAGTAATGATCTTTTTGAAACCACAGAGAGGTGTGGTGGCACCAACTCCTGTGTCACAGTTTAATCCACCTTGGGCAGTAAGAATAATTTTGCCTACACTTTGGGAATGTGTCTGCTTGGGCCGATTGGTACTATTCCTTTATTTTCACAGTAACTCCTTTTCAAAAATAATTTCCTATCTTTTAAATGAGATTTTCTTTGTTCCTTAGATTTCTCTCTGTTAAAATATAGGCCAGACCTCACTAAGTATTCTTCGTTGGTCTATATTAAGGGCATGCCCTTCATGTTATTTATATCTCTATAACTTTTTGTAATTTGCAGCTTTTTCCGTCAATAATTTTATATTTTTTGTTCAGATCATTCAGTACAATTTGGGTCCATTTAGTATGGACCAGACTGATAGTATACATTGCCAGGGCTTTTTATCAAAAACCCTGTAGACTTGTGAGCCAAAGCCCTAATGAAATCTTACAGGAGTTTACTTTATCAAGCTAATTCATGGTCTCATGGGAAAATAGGCAGGTTTTTTTATTCCTGACAAAACTAATTTTCTGTGTTGACTGGCGTTAATTGTACTATCATCCTTTCATTGTACACTGATTTCTTCCTGTACCAGCCTCTCCATCAGTTTCCCTGACGTTGATGTCAGGCAAAATGATCTGCAATTTCCTTATTAAATAAGGGAACAATGCTTGCTTCTCCTCTGTCTTGGGGATCTTATGTGGAATTTCAAGACATGTTTTGCTTAGTTTGGTTCTTTTTAATTTGTCTTTTAGGGTTTAAGTTTAGGGTTCATAGTTGTTAAACTGGTATTATTTTAGTTCTGATGTTTTGGAATCTTAGTAGTGAATATACAAATTTCTTCTTTAATAGATCACATGAGGAATATTTTAGGGGCACAGAGCTGGTGAAGTATTATGCAATGGACATAAAAGTTGTTTTTAGGGCATTTTAGGAATGCACAGACATATTCTGGTATTGAAGGAGAATGTTAATCTCTGTGAAAGAGCAACAAAAAAAGTAAATACAGTGAATATAGTTCATTTATGTCTAACATTGATATTATAACCTAAAGGTATAACCACAAAATTTTCACTGTTCTGAACAATGTGAAAGGAAAACGTGTAAGAGATTAGTTTGTAACTAAGGCTCACTGCAGCACGGCTAAATGAATATGAAGGGTTTGTATAGAATTTTTATTATAGAAGAAGAAAACATATGAGAACAGCCAGACTGAAAAGAGGTTGTTAAACAGGAGTGTGTGTCCATTTCTGACTATCCCATTTGATTTTTTTTTTTTTGTAGGGGTTTTGCATACTCAGGATCTTTCCCTGTTCTCCTTCACTTTTCATACCTATCCCTGGAGACATCTGTGGTGTTGATGTTTGTTTGGCCAAGGGAATCTGAATGAGAGTATTCACAATGTACCATTGCTGATCCCAAATCATCAGCAGGCTCATGGAAAGGTTTTCTCCACTATGGCTGTTCATTCCTCCTCATCTCTTTTTTTAAAGCTTTGGCTGATGTGAGCCCCTGGAGCTTTCAAAACCTTTTGATACTTGGTAACTAGTTTCTCTCGGGTAAATAAAAGAAGAAAACTATTAGAACAAAACAGTGAAATGGATTTTTAGATTCTCCCATAAAATACCATGGGGTCAGCATCACCCTGCCTTCCTGAAGGGGTGAAGCTGTACTTCTCAGGAAATTAGTGAGCATTACAAGAGCTGCTGGGTCCAAATTGTGATAAGTACCTAGCTTTTCACATTTGGTGCCACATTTCTGAAATTGCTACTTACATTTCATCACTGGCAGGTTGCACACTGTTAGGATTCTGAGGCTTTCCACGGCCATGTGTTTCTGCAGCCTTTAGCATAGTAGTACTTCATGTGAGACTGTAAAACCAATGCAAAGGACAAATTAAATCCATTTTTGTTGGAATCCAAATATAATTTACATAGTTTATGAGCTTTTTTATTAATTTTTGTCCCTCTGTAAGATCAGTGAGGACAGCAATAGTTGTCACTGGTACTGTACAAGAATTAGCTATAGCAAAATAGAAAGTTTATGGGATTTCACTTAGTTTGTAGGAAAAGTTTCTATCACAGCTAAAATTACATCAAATAAGTCACTTGGTTTTAATATTACATTTAGTCTTCTGAATCACCAGGAAGCTGATTTTTAATCCATATTTCTACAGCCACAAGGGTTACACACTCACTTCTGGCAGCTTATACCAGGTCCTAGGAGAGGCAGGAGTTGTGTCAACAAGGTGGCTGACTTCATTTGGCACCTCTTCTCCCAAATAGATAATGTGAGAATCTGAAAACAGCATGTACCTCACTGGTGGCTGCCTAATCTGCTGCCCTGGGTTCAGGGTGAAGGAGAACCTCAGCCATTCAGCCCCAAAAACAAATAGCTGGCTCAGCCCTGCCTGTTCACTGCTGTGGCACCCCACTTTTGGGGTGTTCACTGCAGATTTTAGGGCAGGGCAGAATCAAACTGTGTGAGAAGAAAGCTGCCAGAAAGAGTGAGGAATATGGGGGCAGCAGGATGGAAATAAGCACACAATTTTGCTAAAGTGTTCCAGTATGGAACAATATTAAGGAGGCTCTTGATGAGCCTAAAACTTCTTCCAGCTGCTTGTGAGCTACCAGTTGTGCCTGACATTCCTGATTTCTGGCTTCTAAGCCTGGTCTCTTTTTAGAACCTTGAAAAAAACCCAGTTTTTATTTGAGCTTATTAAATTTATTTTATTTATTTCCAGAGTAAAAGGTTTATGTGGAAACAAGTTTGTGTGGTGTTCTCATGACTCAAATAGTAATACAAGCACCCCTGAGGAAATGAAAAGTGACACAGCATGGGCCAGCCTACGAGGACAGCTGAGTGCTTGAAGGCTGCAGCCTGGCTCCTCAGTTCATCCTGCACTGAGCACATACATATTCCCTGCTCTTTTCCTCCTTTCCCTGTGAGACTGGGTGCCAGAGGTGCAAAATGGACTGAAAAGCAGGATTTTGTGTGTGTGTGGTGGGGGGGATGGGGGGACATGGTATCTCTTTGCCATTTTGCTTTCCTTTGTTAGTAGATGTAGAAGAGTTTCTGGTTTTTATGAGAATTTTATGCTGCCTACACACTTCCAGTATAGTGACATTACCAGGTAAAAGCATGGGCAGAGAAGTATTGCAGTACTGGACTTCAGTACATTTATACAGACTTCAGATTCATTTATACTGTGTTATCAGAATTTGCAGTGTGTGCCTTTTGATTAGAACTGCCAACATCTATTTTTTCCGTGACAGCTGAATTACGGGTTTTGTGAGGAAAACCTCACAGCTGATTAAACTTGTATTGACAGGATTGCATTCTGTATTAACAGGAAAACAGCTACTTCAGGCCTCCTAAATCCCATCTTTTCCTCTGCTTTTACTGTAAGGCCCTGAACACCCAGAGTAAATCAGGAAGCGTTTGCCACCACAGATTCTTTCAATGTAAAGGAAACCAAACATGTCATTGCCAATTGACCAGAGTAGCTCTTTTTATACATTTATGTCTTCTTTTAATCTGCTCTTTGTCTTTCAGATGTGGATTGATTTATCCTTTTAGCATTTCTGTCTTAAGCAAAATATTTTTGTTAGTTTGTAGGAGATAAATCACAGCTCTTCCCTCTAAATACCTAGTGGCTGACTCTTAATTTCTTGATCTCTGTGTGTGAATAAAAGTCTGACCTTGTTTTGCTACTTAAAAGTACTCAGGGAAGGTAAGGGAATACAGAGCTGTACATAATGAAAACCATCAAAAGGAAAAAAAAACCAACACAAAAACAAATCAATCTTCTTGGAGGTTTTGAATTTTAGTGAGGTTGAAAGATGTTGATTTTCTATGGACTAATATGCATTTTAACTGATACATGGAGTTTAATGTTACAACCAGGTAAAACAAATTTTGGCATTCCTGTAATCTTGTAATGCTATTGCTTGCTTGAGGTTGAATTATTTAGAATGGAAAGTGTATAACAAAAAAAGGATATAAATATATCCATAGAAACAAAAGGACCAGGAACTAGAATTCTATAATGTTTATAGTTACTAATAAGGAAAGGAAATAAATACAAGTTGTTCTTAAACAAGCTGGTAAAATTGAAAGTGAGCACTGCAAGTTCTCCCAAGTGCTTTCCAGCCATACAAACTTGCAGAAAGTACATTTTAGCACAGATACAGCCCAGCTGAGCATGGAGCTGAAGCATGCACAGTGCTATTGTTTCCATTTGCTAACAGGCCTTACTTGCTTCAGGGGTCCGTGCATGTTCCGGCTGTTTTTCATTCCAAGTAGCTCAAAGCTCTAGGACAGTTTGGTCCCTTCACATCTCAGTAGGAAAGCTTTGGATTGAAATGGACAAACAGTCTCCCTCATTCAAAAACAGAGCTTCTTTCTTTCTTTCTTTTTTTTTTTTTTTTTTTTAATTCCCCCAGGATTCTTGCTGTTTCTGAAGAGTTGTGCTCATGAATAGTAATATGAAATAAAATAATTACTGAGGCTCTTACTACAAGGTAATTAAAAAAAGATGGGGGTGAAATATCTGAAATAGCTTTCAGTTTGTGTGTTTATCTGTGTCTTTGACTATCTATCAGTTCCTGCAACTCCAGGACACTTCAAATTCACTAGTCAGCATCAAGCATATCTAGTGGAAAGATAAATATAACAAAGTACTGTGAGCACCTCAAAAAAAAAAAAATAGGTGTCTTCTCTTGAGAAGAGACACTGTTTTCATGCCACTGACACTGAGGTGTCAGTGACCACCTCAGGAGGGGACAGCATCCAGGCAGCAGAGAACCAGCAGCCTGCTGGTGCTGGAGCTTCAACTGGAGCTCTGCGCAGTCCCAGGAAGGCGTTAATGTGATTCACTGAAAAACCTGGCAGCCACAAAATACAAATAGAAAGAAATGCATCTGGGTCTATTCTGATGCTCCCAGAACTAGCAGCTCTCTTTCTTCAGGCTGGCCTCTTTCTGCTCTCTTGCTCCTTTTCCTCTGCTAACATAGAGCTTACACATCTTACCCACTACTTGCAAGAAGAGTGTGGAGACAGCATAACTTTGTTACCTTGCCTAATTCTGCCTTCCTAGTTTTAGTTCCTTCTGGAAGGAATTGGAGAAATGTCCCTCTGCACCTCAACCCTCCAGCTTCCAGCTTTAGAGTCAAGCTCTTTTGTGATATGTCAGGTGTTCTCCCCACATTTCACCATATTCCTTTTCATTCGTGCTCTTATCATCACCAGTGCTTGAAAATACCTTAACACCCTAGGGCAAGAGCAAAATACCCTCTCGTCTTCATATCTCCCTCAGCAAACTCTTCTTTGGCAGCACTTGGACATGAGTCAATAGCAACAGCCATCATCTGACCATGCTGCTGCTTCTGCTTTGTTGCTCCCCTTTTGATCCCACTGTATTCTGCTCACAGACCTGTGCTGCTTAGCAGAGGTCCTTGGGACATGGACCAGGCCTTTGTGCTTTGTACAGAGTGTTTCTGTTCTCTGGCTGAATGTCTTGACCTTTAAAAAGCAACTCTAAGACTGTCAGAATGTGTTTACTTAATCAAGAATTTAATTCAGAGATAGCAACTCTCTGTTACAGGCCTAAAATTCTCTCTGTGTACTGTTCATGCCAACACAGCTTTGCCCACACAAATGTTCATGGAGTTCAAATAAAAAGAGCTGTAAATAGAGAATAAAAGGCCTTGAAAATGATGAGGTAAGCTTTCTTAATATTTACGTTCTTCCTTGTTAGCAAAATGGGTAATTTGAATTCAACCTAATCTGCCTTTATTTCAAAAATGAAAAAATACGACTGATACTTCTCAGCAGAGCAGATTAGTGAGCTGCAGTGAGCTAAGCACAACACAATGAAATGAGGCAATTTAAAGAAAACCATTAAAGGTAAAAACATTTGAGTAATCAACAACAATGTTCCCTTCAGAACAGGTCATTACAACGAAGCTGGTTGTGCTGCCAGTCCTGTTGATTTTGACTGACTACAAAGCAGAATAGAAACTTTCTCCATAAATCCCTGGGTGCTAATGCAGGAAGGTGGCTGTGTAATCTGAGCTGTCTGACCCTGGCAAAGGAACAGACTGTAAGCTCACTGCCTAAAGAAAGTATTAAAAAATTCAGTGCTGGGAGGAGAACTTGCTTCTTTATTAATGTTTATCAGATTAAAGAAGTTAAATAACTGAAGCAATATGAGCAGTGGATAAAAGCAGGGAAGTGAAAGGAAAAAAAACTGGTTTGGGAGTGTGCCATGGCCTCTGTCACAGAGCCTCTCATTGATCTGCCTTCCAATTCATCCTGTCAAACAGCTGGCATGGCCTGGGGTCCACAGGCAGAGGAGCACCATTCCTACACCCTGCTGTCCTGAGCACAGATGCTTTCCCTGGTGCCTGGTCATTCCTAGCCAGCTTCCAGAGCTTTGTCAGAATGGTTCAAGATGGCAGATGACACCATGATGACACAGAAATTCATACAAAAGGGATATGAAGTAAATGCATAGTTAATACTGTTGTCTTTATCTCTGTAAAGAGTATCTCCATGAATCTGGTAGGAAATAAATATGGGCACATTGCATTAAAATTCCTTCTTGGAAGGTATATATCCCAGAAGTTAAGGAAGGGAGCTTTTTTATTTGCATGTGAGAGTTTTAATGTGCTTTGAAAGGAATTGATCTGTCAGTGCTGGGGCTGAGATCATTACCCACAGAGCACAGTGCACAGCTTGCTCTTCAAAGAGCTTTTTTATGTGCTGTTCCAGGCAGCTGCACAGCCCAGCAGAAAGGGGAGGCTGGAGTGGCATCCTTCTCTTCTCAACACCACTCTTTTGCTGTGGTTGGCCAAACCTCCCCAGTAAAAGCTGTCACCCTCAGGCCGGTCCCACAGCAGACTGCCATGTCCCTGTTCCTCCTCAGCATTGCTGTCAGGCTGGTGGCAAAGGCCAGGATTAATGCCAGCCCATGAGAGCACAGAATTTACACCGAAGATGTTTCTCAAAGTCTCTACAAGAGTCAGTACAAACTGAAGTGGCCATAAGTATCCATTTATAGGAAAAGTAAAAAGTAAAGTAGTGACAGACAACGAGTATTTTAACAGGGGAATCTAATTTTTCTCCTTTTACCACATGTTATGCAAAGGACGACGGTGAGCTCTGTATTTGCTGGCAGTGGAGGGAAGTCTGGGGAATCTATTCATTTTCCTCCTCATTTAAACAAACACTCTCAGAATCATGACCAAGAAAGGAAGTAAAAGTACTTAGCAAACTTATATTAAGTGTTCTAACTCAATGTTTGTATTTTGCTCCTGAAAAATATACTGACTGTATTGATAGCACAGTAGTGTCCAGCTCCTGCAATCTGATGTGGGAGAGGGCTCAGGGAATATTTTTAACCTTGTATGGAAACCTAGTTTTATTTTCAAAATACCTGCAGCTCAGAACAGTCTGAGCTATTCTGAAGCAAAAATTGTGTCCTTCAAAGAAAGTTCATACAACTCCCACGGGGTAATCCTGTCTGGAAGAAAAAGCTACTGGTGCCCAGAGACAGGAATCCCTCTGAGGAAATCTGTCTCTTCCCCTAACTTTCTAGTACTTTGGGAATGTGATTGTAAAACAGAGGTCTTGTGAACACCCAAGAACATTCCTGTAGAAAGATGATTTCTTTCCACCAGATAGCTGTCTCAGATAATACCAACCTGCTACATAATGCCACTGCTAGCAAAGATTTCATAGATTTTAATTTGATGGATAAACCTGTGACTTTGCTTACTAATCTGGAAGATTTTGTGTATAAGCAACAATATTTATGAAATTATACTCCATTCGCATTAGTCTGTATTTTTGGCTGTTGAGCCAGAAGTTCTCACTTCAGGGATTGTAAAGCAGATTTTAAATGAGATTGAAAAGATAATTTGGTCTTGAGAAGACAAAATATTTAAATTCTGTTAACTTTTTATTCCCATCTCATCGCTTTGAATGTTTCATGCTACAATTACCTTGTGTCTAAGTAAAATTTTATTAGTTAGGGATGAGCTGCACCTCACAAATGCAATCTCCAAAGAAAAAGAAAAATAAATGAAGAACTGATGGGGTTTTTTTTAAGGATACATCTGAAAGGTTTGGATAAAAGATTTTCATTTCTTTCCATAATTTATCACTCCCTTTATCAAAATAATGTCCCTCCTGCCACAGAAGGTATAAGTCATAAACTGCATTAGATGGTAGGTGTTGTGTTTTTAATCAATAGTGTTGTCACTGCATGGCTTGGTTTTCCTCAGGAAAATCCCACATCTTTTGCAGAGCTGAAGAAAAATATTTTGGACTTAGTAGCTGCCTTGAAATAAATTAATCATAGTGACGAAAAAGAGGCAGAATTGTGAAAGGCAGGTGTTTTATGGCAATGAGTGGTCCATTATTTCATCTTTCTGAGAGCAGGACAGGATATGATGTGCAGATTTGTGCCCATCAGCGATCTCACTAAGCACAGAATGCACCAGAAACATCACAGGCTCAGGAGCAGAAATGGCTGCAGCAGTGCCTGGATACTTTGCTGTCCCTTTTACTATCATATACTCTTAATGACTGCAAAAGTAATTAAATCTGAGAAGCAGATTTTAGGGTCAATTTCTCCTGTGTACCCTGTACTGTATGTTTGGAGTGTCTAATTTCACCAGGGTTTATCTGTAGTTATGTAAATGTACTATGAAGGAGAAGCTTGTTGATGGTGACATTTTGCCCTTGTTGGGAGATTTGCACCTGAAGTGGAATTTCCATCAAAACTGTGAGGAACCAAATCTGAATGATGTGAATGTGTTATTTCACTTTGGCAATTTTGCTTTAAAAGCTGTTACTGTTTTTCTTGAACCACCAGATTCAGCTTTTTCTAAAATAACATATTTACTGCTTCTGTCCCACAATAGCTCACAGAAATGGCCTTGTGTCTGTGTCCAGTGCTGTCTTGGGAATCCTTAGAGGTGTCCATCAGTCTGAATATCTCTGAGTGACTAACAGAGTGCATGAGCCTTAAGAGCAGCCCTGAGAACTTTGCTGCCACACAGGAAGTACAGTGATGTCAGTGAGAGCTCAGTATAGATACGCATTATCGATGTGATCTAATGAAGAAGACAGATACCCTCTGGAATCAAGAATATTTCTTCTGATTCTTCAAGAACCTTATTCTCCGTAACTCTGTGAGCTTAAATCCGATTTGCATTGGTGAGGTTGCTGAGAAATAATAAGTACAAAAAGGGAAAATCAACAAAGGGTCTTGACAAGTATTTCTTGGCAATTCCCACTTCCCGTGAGAAGCAAACACACAAATGCTTTTTTCAGAGTGACACAGATGTCACCGCACATCCATCGCTTGGGAAGACGCAGATGGACTCATGTTTGGAGAAAAAAACAACGGGCAGGGAGTTTGGAGAGGAAAAACTGGTTTTGATATTTTGTGGCTGCCACCTTCTGATAGAGGCGTGCGTAGGCAGAGGGGCAGCAGGGCAGCCCCAAGCTTCTCCCTCCATGCCCACAGCTGCCAGGGCTGCTCTCAGTCAGAGGGTGCTCTGCCAGGCACTTTTGGGAGGAGGGAGAGGGCAAGGGACACGGGCAGGCTGTGGTGGGGCCTGGCCATCAGCTCTGTCCCGGCACTCGTGCTGCCAGGATAGCAGGAGGAATGCGGGGTGAGTGGCTTAGTGTGAGCCAGACCTCCAGTTTCACCCAGCCTGCTCCTGTTCAAAGACTTGCTCTTTGAATTGGCTTCTTCATGGGAAAGGACAGTTTCCATCTCACCAATTAGTGAACATGGCTGCTGTGCACAGACCAGACATAAAACAGCTGTGGAAAGAGGGGGGGAAACCTGGAGCTGTGAACCAGAGAAAGACACTGAGTTCTGTGGTGGCTCAAGGTCTCAGTTATGTGAGCAGGGCTTCCAGCAATGCAATTCCTTCCTGCATACCAGTAGGGATTTAGTTCCTTCTGATTTCCTGCCATTTTTGTCTAATTGGGTAATTTTACTGACTTGATAGACAAAAAGTCAGAATTTCTTACCTCCATTTCTACCCCGTCACAAATTAGAATTATTTTTGTTATAACTAATTATTTATTTATTACTGAAAAGGATGTTGTTAATTCTTAATAAAAATTCAGGATCCCATATGGATGAAGTAAATGAATCACAATGTACTGAACATGGATTTGAAACACCAGCCTGTCAGTGTCATCCAGTGGAATTTGGCCAGAAGCTGCACTATAAATATGTGGGATCTACTTTGTCATAGGTTATATTTTGCTTGCTTTCTATGCTAGAACACTGATGTCTGATTTTGAATCATTATTTTTCCATTTATTCTCATTTGATATATGCAAATATGTCAGTGACTGGAAGTGGAGAAAGTTGGCAATTTATCTTTTCTAAGAGGTCATCTAGGAATGAGCAAACTATTAAACAAGAGTTTATTCCTCTTGCTGAAGTAAGAAGGATTGCACTGCCAGCTTTGATATTCCCAGCAAGCACAGTTAAAAGTGTATCATACACCTAAGGCTTGTGCTGGAAAGAATTTTGCTTGCTTTTGTAATATAGGTGTAAAAGAATATGAGGGACATTAGAGAAAGAGGGAAAGGGGTTTAGTCTGTATCAGTTGCAAACAGCAGGAGAAGAGAGGCTGTTATTTCATTACCAGTGAGTAGATACCTACTGCATGTGATCTCTGAAAGACTCCTTAAGTCTTCTGAAAAGTCTGGAAAAGCACTTTTCTATATAATCTGTATCTGTATCTTTATCTCAAAAGTTTTTGAACACTGCCCTAAAGTACTCAGTTATTAGGGCAAGTTCAAATTCCTTTTACCCACTGGAAGAATGAAATTGTCACTTTGGAACTTGTCTTCTATGAAAAGGAAAAAACAAAACATCTTATAATTCTTTCCTGGAGCTTAAGCAAAAAAAGTTTTCAGAGAAAATTTTCTATTTAGGGGAAAACACTGAAAAGCCTCACGTGGCACAGCCTCAGCACACATTGCATATAGAACACACCCTGGTGGCTGTGCAGCACTGGAGAGTGCTCGTGGGCTCTCACAGGCCCTGAAGGGTTCAATACTAATGAAATGGTTAATGGTGGCAAATTATCCAGGGGAATAGCCTGTATTCCATGCAGCCTTGTAAAGGATGTTTTCCTGACTTGTTTCACATCCCATATTGCAGGACTTGTTTTTGTCAGCCAGTCCTCAGTGAAGCTGCTGAGCTGGGCCCTGCTCAGGCTCCAGCAGACTGCAGCAATGAGGTTAATGCCCCCCAGTGCAGATTCATTAAAGTTTCTCATCCGGGCTTGCCTTTTCTTCAGCAGAGTTTACTGATCCCTATAATTTGATGACAAAGGTATTAATGAAATTTGTGTTAAAGAGCATTCATTTAGAGAAAAAACCCCAAAAGCAACAAGTACTTTTAGTAATATTTAAAGCAACCTGGATTATTTCGAAGTACCTGTTCTAAGGGTTTAACTACCTTTGATTTATGTAAAAAAATATTAGAGGGTGGTAATCTACAAGTGTGATCATGACAGAAACCTTTTTATCCAGTTGATTTTCAGCCAAAAGAAGACCAGTAGCTTCTCCCCGTGTCTTTTTTTTTCAAGGCCGTATGGTACTGTTTGTTTGGGAAGTATGGCCTTCTTGAAACCAAAGATAGCCAGGAAAGAAGAACAATTTAATTTAGATTATAATTTGCAATTTAATTTGAGGCTGAGAAGACATTCTGAGAAGCATGGTAGTAATCCAGTGGAGGGAAAGTGAGATAAATAAGCTTGCACTAATGTCAGCACTAATAAGGATCCTGTTTTCAGCAGCTGAGGCAGAGTGGTCAGGAACAGCTCAATTATGTCTGTGCTGCACCACAGCTTGTGGTTCAGATAAAACCAGAGAAACCTCACAGTGTCTGGCTCTGAAATTTGGCAGCAAAATACTGGAGGCTATTCCAGATGTGCTCATTGGGAACTTGAACAAATTCTTACTTTCCTTCAACTTGTGACAAGATGCAAAGCTTTCTTTCAGTCTCCAGACTTAGAAGATGTGTTTTAACATTGTGTTTTAAGCAATGACACACAAGTACACGGGTTTCGCTTCAGAGGCTGCTCCAGGTTCTCTGATAATTTAGGAGTTAAGTGTTTTGTTGTGCATTTGCTGGATTGGAACTCAATAGAGCTGTAGCATTTCATCTCTCCCAGCTTATTTCTCCTCCTACCCCCAGTCTGTTAGAAGCTAATAACCTAAACCTCTAAGATAGCCTAATGTTACAGATATTGCACAGTTCCTAAATACAGTGGGAGCAGTTATTCAGCTTCTCAGGTACTGTTGTGAGAACACAAATAATATTAAACATTACCTTGGGATGTCACTTTTCATTTTTGTGGTGAGAACAGAGATGTGAGTGTGGAACTCTGATGGAGACTTTGGGGCTTTAGAAATGCTGTTTGCTTTAAAGCTTCATCTGTGAGCTTAAAGGCATTTCAAATAAAATGCTCTATTCTTTCAGGGGGTTTTTGCAGGGATGTAATTGGTCAAATATGTACAAAACCTGACTACAGGGCTTGTTCCTGTACATATTTAGAGAAACAGAGACTCATTCTATAAATTATAATAAATGTACAAATTGTATGACAAACATTGTAAAATTTTGTCTGAAAAGTTCAGCCAAGCACTAGATACAAATTGAATTTGATTTCCAAGATTCCAGACAAACGTATTTTTGTTTCTCTAGATTTATGAGCTGTTCTAGTTCTCCACTAATTTCCTCTTAGTTCTTGGAGCTGTGTTTATATTTGGCCTACTTGAGCATCCTTTTCTATGCCAGTCCTTAAGTTTGATTTTCTAGTCAAGTACTCTTCTGGGGACACTCAGCACATCAATCCCTTGAGGGCTAAATTTGGAAAGCACAGCATCAATTGTTATCATTAACTGCCTTTAGAGTACATTGGAGTAGTGAGAGAAGTGATAGATTTCCCAAAGCTTCCTAAAGAAGCATTTCCTACTTCAGACCAGGACACATGCTCTGCTATCTGTTTAATCAAGTAACAGAAGGAACAGTCATAGTCAAAAGCCAGAAGAGGAACAATTATCTAGTCAGATAATTTGAACATCTTTAAACTTTAACTCCACAATGCAGTAGAGTATAATTTCATTTTCCTCCAGACATTAAAATTATTATTAATAATAATAAGTCACTATAAATTATGAACAGTAGAAAGTGTTCAAACCAACTCAGTTGTAAATTTCTTTTGGCAAAATTCCAGAGGTCTTCCAGGGAAGATTTTTTGCCTGATACTGTGCCACCGTTGCATTTCTTTTTCTTTTAGTGCCAGCAAAGAGAAGCAGAAGGCTGGACAAGCCATTCTTCTGGGCAGGAGATAAAGAGATCAAGAAAGACTCCTAATGTTACCTTGAAAAAGGATGTAGGCTACTGGCTAAGGTTGGAAGTAATGGGAGGTGAGTTCTTTCATAATTAGTTTGGATAGTTTCCATGAGCTGGTTAGAGAAAAATGATAGAATTCTGAAACTATAGCAGAGAAAGCACAAATAGCAAATCACTCTAACAAAAGCTTTTGTGAGCAAAGCCTTTCATTATAGCTATTCCAAATGTGCAAAGGGGCAAAGTAACAAGTCTAAATACATTTCGCTTTTTCTTAAGCAGTGCCCAGTGTGCCTTGAGCTCCATTTGTTCAAGTAAGTGGGAATATGGTGATACAAAAGCAGATGGTGTTTGCTGCTATTGGATGACAGATGTTCCCTTATCCCTGAGATTATGCAGTTAAGTGTAATGCATTTATAGCTGGGTTATGCAAAATACTGAGCAACCTCAGCTCACATTAATGGCTGGGGCAGCTGGAGGGGCCCGGTGCCTCCCAGGAGGTGCACAGCTCTTGGGAGTCAGGGACCTTCGTAGCTGAACTCTTCACCTCAGCTCTCAATTTGGAGATGCCCTGGTCATCAGTGTTCAGCACCTTTGGGATCAGCTTGCAGTCACTCCCATTAGGCTTGAAGTCAAAGACCTTCCCTCTTCGCAGGGAATGGACCAAATGCTGAGGAACTTGGTTGATGCAATTGTGTGAATGTAGCAATCCCACTAACAATAATCGTGTTGAAACACACGTTTGTATGCTGCACTGAGGTAGAAAGGAGATGAGATAATCTCTGTGCTCAGTAGAAAGTGCTCACTAAAAGCTAAACAGTTCCAGTTGCTGGGCAGCCTCCCCTTTAGCTTTACACTGCTGCAGTGTAGCAGCACTGGGTGATGCCCTCCAGTCAGCCCTGATCCTCACTGCCTCTTGAACATGGCCCTCCCAGGATTTCAAATAGGGCTCCTTCTCCTTCCACTGAGGTTTCTTTGAAATGGCCAGAAGCATTTTTGTATTTATTAATATGCACCCTGAGATGAGGCTGGCAAATGTATGAAAGTCAGTCATACTGACTTTCATATATTAAAGAACTGCCAGAGGAGTGCAAAAGGGGATACCCCACTAATGAGGATTCTATTAAAATTCATTAGGATGAATTTCTCCACAGTTATTATTTACCAGTTAAAAGTCAATGAGAAGCCAAGCTCTTTCTTATATCAGGGCTGATTGTGCAAAGTACAATCACCTATCCATAACTTCTGGATGTTACTGCATACTCTGGATGGATATAGTTACAAAGCAATAATTTAGGACAGCATGCCACATGAGTTAATTCATCCTTGCCTTAAAAGTTCCTGGATTCCTGCTGAACCTTAGCTTTGAACTTCTCTGAATAGAAACAGGAGATAGGGACTTCAAAGCTGATACATTTCCTGGATAACAGAGTGCACCACCAAGTTTCTGTTAACACATATTAAAATAAATTTTCAGCAGTTAATTCCAATAGTATTTAATTTTATATTTTCATGCTAGAAATAGCAGTGTTCCTTTGTATAAAATTGTAACTTTGATTTCACTTTATGGTTTTC
Source organism: Passer montanus (assembly GCF_014805655.1). Lineage (NCBI taxonomy): Eukaryota > Metazoa > Chordata > Aves > Passeriformes > Passeridae > Passer > Passer montanus. The sequence continues at coordinate 1,677,049 of NW_024357392.1, read as the reverse complement.
TGTGTTTTGAACAGCAGAATTTTTTTTAGCCTATGAAATACTGTAATTTGAAAAATAAAATAATCTCCAAGGAATTGCTGCTTAAAAAAATTGGATCTCTTATACCAGCTCCCTCTAAATTCTCTTTTTTAAACAATGCTGTATTTTTATGTAAGCAATACACATGCCAGACATTTCCATGAAAAATATGATGTGTACAGTGCACTTCATTTATTTCTTGACATAACAACATAAGTTGAAAAAACACAGCAGTTTGTAGGAATTAAGTTAGGATATAAAACAGACTATTTATGTCAAGAGGAGGAGACAATTTGCATTAAAAAGAGGGAGACGAGGACTCCCTACATAGTTCATGCAAATCTTATGTGAATTTTATAAAAACATGAGAGGGACTCACTGCAGCCATGTGACAAAGCGCAGAGCATTGTCACCCCAGGACAGTCACAAAAGCAGGACAGAGTTTCACTCTGGAGAAACCCAAATTCTGAATCTGAATCTAGTAAGTGCACAAACGCCATTGCTTATGGAAGTTCTGGATGTGAAAGTGCCTCACCACCTCCTGTGACCCAGGAAGGGTCTAGGGCAGCACAGTTTCTTTCCCACTCTCTGCAAAGGAGGAATTTGTCACTTTGGAACTTGTCTTCTTTGGAAGCAGGACTTCAGCAGGCACTGGTAGGAGTTATAGCACTGTTCTGAACAAAACATACTGTCTGCCTGAAATCACAACAGAATTTCAGGATGAGCAGGCTGGCATGAAATAAATATTTGAAGTTCCATCCACTTCAGGCGATTTGCCCAAAATAATAGGTGATATCATTTAAAAATGATATTTGGTTTCCAAATACCCATCTAAATGCATTTTACTTGGCAGCCTGACAGAACAGTCATTTTTAGAATTTTATGCCATTAAAATCAGAGGTCAGTTAAAGTGTAACTATCCAAACATTAGACTAATTATTGCTACCCCATGTCTGTCAAGGGCTTTGTTCCTTGTCAAGATGCCTGCACACTTTAACATAAATGCTATTACTCTCCTTCCCTAGCATCCCTCTTTTCCTTCACCCCAACCCACACACAGAGTGGCATTTAAATAAGATTCTTCACACTGTGTCATAAATATTAATGACATGAAGCTCAGAGCTTGGCATTTTTCACTAATGGCCCTCTTCATCACAGTTTCACCTCTGGACTGCAGCCAGCCCCTGTGTAACTTGCTGACATTTTTTAAAAACATGTTACTATCAAAGTGAAACAAAATACTGAAACAATTTCTCACAAATTAAAATTGTTGGCAAATCCTTTCTCCACATTGTGCACTTGGGATGCCATTTGGCATGACTTCCTGAACAATGCCCATGTTGGCTTGGCATGGTTTGTCTTGTAATTACAGCTTATGCCTTTCACCTAATCCCTATAATAGCCCCAAATGAGCTGTGGATGAACATTTGATATAAAACTCAGCCTGGTTAAAAAAAAAAAGTATATATTTCCCTACAATCCAACTTTTTTATGAAGCTACCAGAAAATCTCCACAGAAAGATTAATACTGTTGTTGGCATTTCTTAGTTCTTGTGTTATTTGCATCGTTTCTGTCCTTTCAGTCTGAGCTGTATCAGTCGTCTGAAATTGTAAATTAAACAGGCAATGTTTTGGAGATATTTATGGCAGTGTTCAAGATTTAATTTTCTGTTGTCTTTCTGCCTGAGTGAAACACGTACAGCTCAGTCTCTCCATACAAGATAACGAGACTTCTGAACAAGCTGCCAGACACTGACACACTTCCTGAAACAGCAAGTACGTGTTTGCTTCTTCTTAACCTTCATTTTCTATCTGAGTTAGGACCACAGTGTCCACATCCCACAGGCTTGAGCCTTTCAGTTTCTAGATCATCACTGAGAAACTGACATTTCACTAAAACAACTGAGTGAATGAGAACAATAATAATTTGTCCTTTGCCTTCAGCTGAAAGTAAAAGTAGAAGGTGGATAAGCAGAAACATATTCTGGGCTCATTGAAATCAAATGTATTTCACAGTGTGGTGTGTGTCAGAGCTTTTAGTGCTTTGAATTAAACAGGATAAAGAGCAAACAGAACCACAGGACTGTAGCAACTGTAGGGCTGGAAAGAATAAGAAATCACCTGATACAAGGCAAAAGCAGCAACCTTTGGGTGCTTCCTGGCAGACAATTGTCAGTCTGCCTTGAAATCTACAGTAGAGATGCACAAAACCTCAGTCAATTTTTCCTGCTGTTCATGACCCTTCCATTACAAAATGTTTCTGATGATGTAACCTGAGTATTTATTGAATTTTGTCTTGCTACTTCTGCAGACCCATAAAATAGCCTTCTAACATGCCTGAGAAACTGTTATCAAGGCTTTCCTCAGTCTGTTTGGCTAAATATCCCACTTTTCCAATATTTACCCTAAGTCATGATTTATAGATCACTTTGTCATTTTTATTGCTATGTTTGGGACTGTGTCTGACCAGTCCATGGACTTCCTGAAGTGTGGTCCCTGACACAGCCACAGCAATCCAGCTAAAGCCTTATCAGTGCTGCTCTAGCAAAAGGGTTCCTCTGCAAACTTGTCTGCTAGCTGCATTCCAGAATGACATTCTGTGTTGGCAGCAGCATGACATTAACTCCCTGATCAGACATGAACATGTCTGATCTCAGCTGTCTTTTCTATGCTTTTTTCTATCTGAATTTCTCTCTCCTCAGCTATTCCACATTTTCTGTCTGTGTAGGTTCTTATTCCTGACTGTGGTGGTAACACTTGTAGAAGTCAAAAAAGGTACAAAGTTTTCCATTTGTATCTCCAGTTTGTTACAACTGTTATTGTGGAATCCTATTCTTGACCTCCAAAGTTCTGGCAATGTACCAGACTTCCTTTTGTCCCCAGGTCACACAAGCCTCTTCTGTGATGTGACCTTTGGGTAGGGAGTGAAAGCACTGAACAGCACTGGGACAGACCCCTGTGGAACATCCATTTGATACATCCTCCAATTCGATAAGAAACAGAACTGTTCAGCTCTGCACTCCCATTGGTCATCCTTTTCCCCTAATTTGCTGTGATAAGAGACAGTATTACAGACATCACACTAATGAATGCTAAATATTGAAGATTCATAGTTTTACTTTCTGCTTTATTTCTCAATAATACAATTTTGAAAAAAAATGCTTAATATGCAGTAAACAGGAATTTTTGAAAACACATATTTAAAATAACATATTTTATGTTGGTTTGTTTCTTCTTCAACATATAGAATTAAAATATTATAAGCTTGTGCATTTTAAAAGTCTGCATAATTTAATGGTTAGGTACCAAATGCCATTTTAATTGTCTCTACTGTTTGAAGACAAATTCATGATATACTTCAAATTCAGGTAAGTATTTAAGTTTTAGAAGCTTGGAGCATTTGCTGACTGGATTGCATCCACTCTGAAGTCACCAGCCATCCAGTAAACTCAAGGTCAGTATGAGAATGCTTGGATCCAGAATGCAAGTTCTTTTAAGATCACAAAGTTCTGAAAATTTACCAGTGTTTGCATTTGGTGTTTTGATTTGCCCCCTGCTACTTACATCTTTGTTTCAACATGTAAAGTGCTTATTTGTTTGAAAAAGTGCAGTTATGTGGGGGTGTTTGTCAGATGTCTAGCTGTACATAAAATGGTAATGGACCAAAATTGTGGAATGGGCTGTGGTGTCCTCCTGTTGATTAAGGGATTGAAGTATTTTATAAACTCCTACTTTTAATTTATGCCTGTACTGAGAGATATGGAATGTTTCGATTCCTAATTTAGAACATTCATACCATGCTTTGACTCTGGAAAACAAAGGCAACTCACCTAGGAGTTCACAACTTGGAAGGGCTGTTTCCTTTCATTGCTGTCACCGTTAGAACTTCCTCTACAGCAGGAGCCCAAGTGTGAAGTGCAAAACTTCAAGTGTTCTGTAGGGTGGAAGAAGAACCATTACTGTACTCAATTCTTTTCAAAGCAGCAGGAGTGGAGGATTGTCTGGCTAAAGTAAGAAATGCAAGGAAAAACCTATGGTGTCTGTTTTTAAGGATATCATGGAATAACACTGGAACAAAGTTTGACTTGTAAGGAAATTGCTACTTTTGGATGATAAAATATTCCATTAGAAAGGGATCACAGCACCCTGCATTTCCATGGTACTTAGTTTCCTGAAACCCTAAACCCTTTCTAAGTGTTAACTAATTCACTTTGTAATTCTCCCTTTAGGGAAAAATAGTACTTTCAGACCTTTTTTGACAGATGTTGAAACTTTGTCTCTGGAGGATGGAGTTGTGTACCCCAGTTCAAAGCAGAAACAGAGATCTCAGCTCCTGGTTGTCTCCTTTATGAATATCAGATTTAATCCTGTGAGTCGGCAAGCACTTAGAACAGCCAAGAGATGAAGGAGTCCCATACTTTGTACAAATACTCATGGCCCTTTTACAAGTAATACTTGTGTTTTTGTCCTGCAGAGAGATTTTGGAGTGATACTGAGTGACCTGAACTAAATTTGTGTAGAACTTGTCTATTGTCTTCACAGCAGATGTTTTCCTGGTGGTCTCCCAGGAAAATCCTTGTGCAAATGGGTAAATTAGCAGCACTGTTCCCATTACACAAGTGTCACAAGCTGAGCTGGTGAGCTCTGCTCTTCCAGCACAAAGGAACTGGGTCTGTTACCATGCTTCTTGTGATGCCCTGGCAAGGAAGAGCTCTTTTCATCTGGATATTTTTTGCAAAGTTATTTGTTCAAACTGCTTGAAAACTGTTCCAGTGTGGAAGGCTAGGCTGTCAGCATGGAGCCCTGAAACCTGATGTCTTCCCTATGAGTGTCTTGAGGGCCAAGCTATTCCAGTGAAATGGAAACCTAAAGCCAGCCAGATTTATTTCTGTCAGCCTGTAGCTCACTGCAGTTTGTTTGACTTGAAATCTGAGGATTTCAAGGCTGGAGCAAATAGAATTCTAGGTAAGCATATGTGGAGTTCTGGTGTTTGGGGCTGGTTCTCGTGCTTGCTGTTATGGCCCTACAAGATTCCTGTAAGCCCAAGGCCAGTGCTGTGAGCTCCTCACAGACTTGGTTTCAGAGAACAGTGCGTGTGCAAGGAGCTGTGGCTTGGCATCACGCCCAATTTACTTCCACAAGTAGGAACTAAGGATGAGATCTTCTTGTGTGGCTGGATAAAATACATATCCTGTCTTACAGCTGAGGACACATGCACAGTCTTAATCACAAATCTTCACCAAGAAACTGTTTCTAAATAAGTGGATAAGTGTTGGCCAATTGTTTATCACTTTTTTACTGCTGGTATATTTTACGGGAGACTGGATGATCGGAGCAATGCAACAGCATTATAGGAAAATATTCATCCTTTTCCCAGCAAATACTTGCACTCATTTTTATTTGCTTGTTGTGACAATATGTTTGCAGAAAGTGACCGTAGGACTTGAAATTGAGATTAGTTTAATGATGAGATGGAGTATATTTGAAACAAATTTAGTCCGGAAGGCTATCCGGTCAGGAAGAGGAAACAATATCAAGGAACTAAGTTGAGCAAACAACTCAGATACTGAATTGTGAATACTGAGCACTCAGAAAAATTTCATATGGGCTGACATTGGTTATCTTTTTGCAACAAAGAGGAACTTTCTGAAGTATAAAGGGTGGGTGGTATATTGACCAACAATTCCTCAGAATGAAATTCAGCTGACTCTACTGCCCCTCTCTTCTCAGTCATGCACACTTCTTAGAGTATTTCAGTCAAAATAATTGTTTATATAAAATAAGTTACTACATTGCTAAGTAAGGAATAAAGAACATATTTTTGACACAATGTTCTTATAGCTGTAACCATAGAAGTATCCAATTTTCTCATGTTTATATACATGAAACTCAAATAAGTAATCTTCATGTTGCATATTGCCTTGGTCTATCTTGCAAAAAACATTATGGCCCAACTTTTCCACAAAAAAGAATGCAAAATGCTGTCTGCTTGTAAGTTTGTGATTCATGCCTCCTGTCAAGACTACCAAACCAGTAAAAACACTGGAATGTAAAAAAATAAGCATGATTATGTATTTCAGGAAAACAATTTTCTCAAGAATGTTTCTGGAACAAATTTTCAGTGTTTAGCTATTCCTAGTTGATATTTCAGTGATGGAATGCCTACTGGCACCAATTTGTACCATGGAATTGTCCCACAGGACAATACTTCGCTGTAGCGTGTTTAAGGTGTCTTTTTTTCAGATCCTTGTAGCAGCAAATCCTTTAACAGCTCATTACTTAATGGAAACTAAACAAAGCTTCTTCCAGGAAAAAAAATGTTGATCTCTATCACCCCACAGTGAACTTCTCTTAAATACATAACACATGCTTTTGGAAAATAGCCTCAGTTTAATCTGAACAGTGTAAACTCCAAAGACAAGACCACGTCCTCATTCATCCATCTTGCATAGCTCAAAACTCCAAACTTTCTGGGAAAAAGAAAAGGAAGCACAGAAGATACTTTTGTGTACACAAATCTCCTTGTGTGATATGACTTGACTCTTGTCTGTCATTCCTATTAAAAACAGCCACCTTCACAAATGAGAACTCGGGGTAGGCTCTTATAAATAGGGATCCTAGAGGCCCTGGCTGACCTTCTTTGCTCTCTGCTAACAGATATTTCTTCTGGTGTTTTTCCATTTCCTACAGAAACTCTCTCTGCTTTTTGCTGTGCAGCAAGCCCAGTGCTGGCTGCTCCCTCCATACATCGTGGTCTTATTGCTGTATCTGTTCCTGCCAGAGCCGCTGTTCCACAGCTTTTCCATTCCACTGGAACTACCATGGCCACTGGTATTATTTGTACCAAAAGAAGTATAGAGTGCAATTTAGGCACAGAAGCCATGAATTTAGCAGCTGCTAACTTATTCATACGTTTTGAAAAACATACAATAACGATTCTGAGCTTTGACCATGAATATCATATACCTCATGTACAATCTAAATACATTTGGAGCAACACTGGATCAGGAGGAAGGATGTTTATAATATTTCACTGCTGCTCTCACTTGCAGAGATGCAGTGCACTGTTTTAGTGGGTCCATGCTGGAGATCCATTCCACACTGGCTTTGGCTTATGCTTTTTGCCAAAAAAATTGCCAGTTATTTAGGCAGGAAAATATTTGTGCCTGGAGTTGAGCAACCAAAAAAATAATGCCATGAGTCTCATGGAACAATGAATAAAAGAAAAGGACAAGTTATTTTGCAGATGTATTTTGGAAACCTGTTTTCAAAATGTTTGTCCTTTCAGAGCATTAAATTAAAAATTTTTATGTCTAGTCATTACTGTTCTGACTTTACAGTGTAGGAAGACACCTTGCTGCTGTTGTCCTTACTGTATCAGTGAGCTATTCCCTCAGGAGAAGTCTCAGCATGTGAAAAAGAAACTATTCCTGAAATCAGTGAACTCTATTTTAAACTGGCAAAGCAAATTGCTCCTGTTTCTCCTCCAACTTAACCCATAATTCCTGGAAGTATACAGTTCCCAGATATAAATGTAGAAAACCTAAAATTAAAACCAGATCACTTGCCTTTTCTTTTGAGGGTTGTGGAATTGCATACTTTGTGTTTTATAATATAGCTGTGTAAATATAGAATACATGGCAAAATACTGCTTAGGCCTTTTGCCTCGTTTGTGTTTGTGCCTTTTTTCTTTAAAGTAATCTCCTGTGATTTATGCAATATTATAATAAACTAGGACAAAATATTGTCTTCTCTAAGAAATATGTGCTTTGAAATAGGTGAATGAACCAAGCTGTTAGATAATGCACAAGGCTCACTATCCAAAGTTTGGTGCTGGTTCTTGGAATTATGTTCAGATAATTGGAGGGCCATTTTCTCAGTACCACTAGCAAAGGCTTGGTTTTTCAGAGAAGACAGTTTTCTTTCTTAACCATTTAGGGGAAAATCTTCCACAGGGCACATTTGTATTAAGTAGTAAAGACCTCTCTTTCAGAGGATCTGGAAATACCAAATAAAAAAGAATATTACATGGCTTGTCTGGCAATGCTTTAGCCATCTGCTGAGAGTGAGAGTACTGAGCAACCAGTTTCCATATTTAATTTGTCAGAATGTGACTTAATTGTAACTTACTGCCTTTTTTTCATAGCTTTCAATAATATAACGTGCTGAAAACTCTACTAAATTGGGTTCATTTCACATAGATTTTCTGTCTGGTCCTGTCCACTGACATGACCTAGATTCATTATTTCATACTCACTCTTATGGCCTTGGGCACAGATTTAAAGCCATAGTCAGGGGGAATAATGAGGCATAAAAACATGGGAAAATAGCATGAAAAATTAACCAAATGGTCCACAAGGTCAATTCTGATTTATAATTTCTGTAGCTGTTTTGTATTCTATTCTATTTTTTGGCAGAAATCTTCCATAATCAGGATCATTCAATAATTTTTTGATAGAGGATTATCAGGTTTGGGTTATGGAGTTTTTAGTATTATGGTGAAATATTTTGGATTTGTTTAAAAAGGAACTTTGAATGCTGATCATGCTCAATAGATATTCCTAGCAGAATAATGACTGCTCAAAACATGCAAAAGGAAAGACATTTCTTCATAAATATTTCAATGACTTTTTTTCAGACCTCCATGAAAATAATACATCTTAATGAAATAAGGGCATAGACTGCTTTTTGATATCCCAAATAGGTTTGTGTAATTGTGAAGTCAGGTTGTGCTGAATGTTCCCTGATAGTTGGTCATGAGGGACAAACTGATAGGGATATGTGCTAGAAGATCCCTTTTCAAATCTAGGGCTAATTAGTTAGTTGCTGGCCTGAAATGTAAGAAAAAGTTATTAAACCAAAAAGAATAGTAACAGCTGATATTTCAAACCTGGTTAAAAAGGGGTATTTATACAGAATGAAGTCCTTGTCTGTGCTTTGATGTCTTTTACTCAAATCTGTTCTTAAGAAAGGACATCAAACCACTCAGATTCCAGTGTTTCATCAGCTGCTGTTGTTGCTGAAAATGCATAAACAACGTGTTTGCAGCATGTGCAGTGTCCTGCAGCACTCAGAGTCGTGCTGGCCACACTTCCAGTGCACCATTACCTCATCCCTGAGCTTTGGGGAGTCTGTTGCTAATCCTGCACGAGTTCACTCATTGGGCAAACAATAACACAGCACACAGAGACTGAGACAGATTAACAAATAAATATCTACAGAATTATTCCTTTCCTGTTGATGGTGAATGCCTTTTGTTTCTCCCACCACCATCCTTCCACAAGGTATTTTTTTCAGAGTACTGAAGGTGGCTATGGAAGAGGTGCCATTCAGACACCATTACAGAGAAAAGTAGGAGCTGTAAGGCTGATTAGAGCTGTTATCTAAATGCCCCCATTACCCAACAGGCATCACATTGGAGAAAAGGTCAGACTAATCCAAGGAAAATAATGTGAGGAGGGTTCTGTAGGTGTTCAGTGCTGTGGGGGTGAAGATGCACTAGACTGTTCCTTGTATCCTTTGGCTCTCTGCAGGACTTTCCAGCACATTCTCACATTGCTGTGCCTCAGGTCAGGCAAGGACTGTACAAACTCCAGTGATCCCTCTCTGTTCCAGTACACTTCTCAGCAGTGGCCAAAACTGGAGAAATTTAATTAAATCTCTGGAATGTCAGGTGGAAGCTAAGGAATACCACACGGCAGCTTAATATTCTATTACTCTGTTTATCTTTTTCAGGTGTTACATTGAAACTCGTGATCACTCAGACCCATCAATAGCAACACCAGACAAATCCCATTAAGGCTGGGGAGGATAAAATTTACTTAGGAAAGGCAGGAGAATAGGGAGCCAACCATGCAGCTCTTCTACATCCTCTTCAGTCACTGAGGGGGCACCAGTCACCTGCCCTCAGGACTAGTCTCACTTTTTGAAAACAGAAACAAATATAGAAGAAAAGTCATAATTTGAGCCCCATCTTATCCTTTCCCCCTTATATCCCGATAAAAAGAAGGAAGGAAGAAGAAGGAGGAAGAAGAGGCAGCAGAACTGGGGGAGTTAGGGAGGAAAAGGGACTGATGCAAAAGCCATTTTTCTTTAAGAACTTGCTAAGCTCAAGCCTTGGTCCCAAAAGTGTCTTCAGCAGCCCTTGATTCATAAAAAGCCTGATGTGGTAAATATTTCTACTCTCATCTTCCCTGATTTTCAGGGTTTATGACTTCTTAAGGCATTGTGATATGTCAAAGTTCATCTCTTTATAGCAAGTTCATGTCTGTGTGCAACTTTTGTAGAAAAGTAGGGAGAAAACCTGAGGTGCTGGGTCACTCTGTCACCATGTTTAGCCATGTCACACACCCACTTCAGAGCTAAATACTTGCAGGGTGTAATGACATTGACACTGCATTAGCAGCAAAAATATTGATTCCAATTATTTGTGATGTCTGTCTGCTGTCAAAATAAGCCTCCATTAGTAGATAATGAAAGTAGTAACTAATCCTTTACCCAAATTTAATTTTATTGCAGAAGTCTGTAGGTTTGTGCTAGTTTAAATATTAAATTTCCACCTCAACAGCTTCTTTACACAGACCAGGCCAGATGTGCATCTGGTGTAAATTAGCATTGCTCTGTGGATGCTGTGAGACAGGAAGATTTCTATCAAGCAGTGCTCAGTTCCTGTATGATTAAACATATATTATGTCAATCATTTGGGCATAAAATACTTCTGAATCAGGATTGCTTTCCTGCCAATCTGTTTGGTAATATTTTCAAATATATGCAGCAAAATAATGTCAGGACAATGAAAAGATGCAGTAACCCCAGGCTGTTTATTCAAATAATTTTGACTCAAGCAAGTAGATTTCTCTGAGACTGGTCAAAATGTTTTGTTTCAAAATTTAGGTAGTGTGATTTTGAATACCAAACTATGCTTGAGATTAGGTTTAGCTATTTTCGCTTAATACTTCAGTGACATTAAATGACACAGTGTGATCAGTTGGCCAAAAATTCAATTATTCACACAGTTCTACTCGAGCTATACAAAAACTTGTTTCCTTGACATTAATTTCTCCATCTTTTATGGATTATCTGCTCCCTGGGAATAAATGGGCATTGCTCAGCTGGGCCCCTGACCCCATAACTATTGGTTCTGATATAGAGCAGTGGTTTCAATCCATAACAAATGCAGAAAGTCTTTGTTTAGGCTTAAGTTCAAAAGGATTTTTGTATTGCCCTGGGAGAAGATTACTGTACAAAGTGGCACAACCACACATGTAAGATTGACAGATTTCTTGAGAGCTGATTTGTAACAAATTCTGAAGTTTATTCTGAACAAATTGAAGTTTAAAAACTTCAGATTTCTGAATTTCTGAGAAAAATATTTTCTCAGAAAACATTTTCTGGATTTCTGAGAAAATGTTGTGGAACATCCCAGTCCACACCTTTCCACTGATTGGACATCAGACATCTGAGACTTTTCAGAGCACCATTAGTCCTTTAATTTAAGCAATCTCTGGCAATAGTTCAGGTCTAAACTTTTCCCCTGAAATAGCTAAATATAACTTTTCTAAGTAAGTATTTTAAACAGACATTATACCACTCTTCTAAAATACTCTTTAAAATGCTGAGGCTCTCCCTCTTTTGGACTTCTAGACCTTGATTTAATCTTCTTGTGTTTTTCATTACCGAATACTTACTTCTGCTTCGTTTCTTGTTTTTCCAAATGTTCCTGGTGCCATAGCACATTAAGAGTTCCCTAGCAACACAAAAACACACTTTTCCTCAGAGCTGCATCTCCATGGTCTAAAGCACTTAAATTATGGCCTTTTAGCTACAGCTTGTTCTGAGTTTAATTAAGAGAATTTTAAAATAATAATGACAAAGTTTAGGGCATTCTTTGATCCGCAGAAAACTGAGCAAGAGGGTCATATCTTGAGCTTTTTGTGCCCACATTAGCAATGAAATATTTTCATCCAGAGTTTATTTATACATTAAAATGTAATTGGATCCTAGGTTTGGACTTTACATTCAGTTTTGTTAAATGCTGTCTTTATTGGGGCTGGCACTACGTGGATACAAGAAAGCTTTAGCTGAGGACTACCAAGTGCAATGAAATCTGTTTATACAATTCTGTATTTGTTCTCTGTCACAATATTGTATCTCTCCTGGAGTTTTACATTCCATAAGCAGAAGGATGTGTGTATGCACACACTTCAGTTTGCTCAGGTTTACCCAAGCCTGACTGCAAGGAAACATAAAGAGAATGAGTTGACATTCGAGATTTGTTCACTTGCTACTAACCCTTTCCAGCAGCACAGCTTGAATGCCTGCACTACATCCTTCTCAGTCATCTCTTTCCCCCTAAATGGAAAAAAAAAATCCTCAGAAAAATATCTAATTGGAATAATTTGCCTTAATTTATTAAAACCACAATGAGAAAGTTCAAGTGGAAAAATGTAGTTTCTCTTCATTATGATAAATTCCTGAAAAGTAACTTCTCAAAACATTTTCAGTACAAAAGAAAAGCTCACAGCTTTGCTCCTTGCAGCTTTGCTTGAGTTCATAATGGGAGAACTTCACTGTGCTAGTGCCAATCTGAGATGGAACTCACTAAATCCTGGTAGAACACTTGTCTTTCATTACTTCTTTTCCACATTTTTCCTGGCACATCATACTATTTATTTACAATAATCTATGCATATCCTGCCCTTTCATTACTCTTGCATCATTAAAGCTTAAGTACCGGATTTGGGAAGTGTCTTCAAGCCAAATTTCAAATCACTGATTTCAGAATGAGATCTCAAAGCCATAAAGCAATAAGCAACAGTTGTTTGTGGAACTTTCCAGGATGGGGAAAAGGCACCAACTCTCAGAAAGCTATGAACTACTTGCTCCTTCTTTTATGTCCTTTGTCTTGTCCTGTGTTACTAGGCAGTAAAAATTCAAAGCTCTGGATATAAATAGTGTCTGATTTACTCCCAAAGCAAGGCAGATACATTTATGGTGATCTCATTGTTTGAGGTGGGTAAATGTAGCTAAAAGATAAGTTTTCTCACACAAAAAATATAAAACCTCCTAATATGGTTAACTTCTGTCTTTGGTCCCTGTTTATGGGCAAGCTCAGTTCATTCAAGGCCAACAGACAAAATAGGTTCCTAACTTTACACATTTGTAATCTCTTTCAAATTTGGAAGAGTTAAGTACATGTGCCTATCCACACAGGTTTGGTTATAGAAAAACACTCATATTTGTAACCTTTTGGCTATCAAGCTTTTTATTTCCAAGCCTGTGTGCTAAAAGCAAAAGAACTCTGGATTTAGTCTAGGCAGATGTGCAGAGGAAATCTGCAAAAGCAAACTCTCTCTTGAAATGATGTTTTAGTTAAACTGTAGAGTAATTGAGCAGAGATGGAGCTGCTGCTGCAGGATTTGTGAACTATGGAAACCTTTGGAAATCCTTTCTGTAAGAAAGCTCAGTTCCCTTAGCCAGGAGAAAACTGAGAGCTATAACTAAGAAACAGATAAAATTACAAAATTAATTTCTATGAGCTAATGTTAATTAACTGACTGTAATTAACAAAACAAAGGCCATATACAGACCACTGGTACTTAGATTTTATCCTTCTGGTAGCATTAACCTTGTAAATGCCCCTCATGTTTCTGCTGTATATGATTTAATTTTAGAATAACCAATTGCAATCAGAGAAACCTTTTTCTTTAAAACATTAGATAAAATTTGGGGTTTTGTTACCTTTCTGTAACAGTTTTTTCTATATGAAGTTTTTAAATGTTACTGAGTGAATTTTGAGAAAATTCATTCCTTTTGGTAAAAATATCTTTGAGAACTCTGTCTGGAGCATAAGTTTAGGATTAGAGGAGTCAGTAGAAATAACTGCATGTACCTACTCATCTATGACAAATATGACAAATATTACTATTAAATCCTAAGCCTCTTTCTGTTTACCATTCTTCAGCCTCCCCAGTAAATGTTTTTGTGATGTTCTGTTGCAATTTTGTTAAAAGAGGATGACTGACTCCATTAAAACAATTTCAGAGAAGAATAAACTGAACTTTTTATTGTACTTAAAAATACACAGCAAGTTACCATGGCATGGAGACAGATAAAATAAATTAAGGTTTCTAACATTAATTCCCCAAGTCTGTTCTGGAGACAAACAGCATTTCCAGTTTGATTCAATTTATTGTGTATATTTCCCCAAGCTCTCTTTCATTACGATGCAGGGTGCTTCAAACATTAGAAGAGCAGTGAGGAATGCTCATCATTCTCACCCCTCATGGTATTGGCTTTGTAGATGGAGAACTGATGATATAATCATGATTCTTTCCTTCAGCCTGTGCTCATCTATACAGCAATGGGTTGTCAGCTCAGAAAATCAGTTCTGCTTTTGCTCTTGAACATTAGTTTTTAATGAAACCCAAATCTGAGGATGCTTTGAACTTCTACACAAATGCCAAAGCAGGCCATTCCATCTCTGAGAGGATAAACTGAGATAGAACAAAAGTCAAGAAGGTTTCCAGGAGAGGAAGCAAAAAGCTGGCTGTTTATTCCCAGCCAGATGTACTTGTGTCTTTCTCTGTATGTTTGATTTAGTCCTGGCTCAGCTCTCTCCTTGTTTAGGATTTGCAAGAATGAATGGATATTATGACACGCTGTCTCCTGATGGTTCCATGTAAATAATTATGAGGAAAGGAGAGGTGGATGGAGTTACTCAGCCATTTTGGGTTTTAACAGATACCCTGAAATTTCATACCCAGACAAAACATGATACAGGCCTTAATATTGTCATGGCCTTCATTCATCCTGCATTTCTGGTGTGTCCAAGGGGATTGCAACCAGCAATTACCAGCTGGAAAGGAGAGATATATCTGCGTTGCCATCATGAATACAGGTTTAGTAAAAACAAAAGATGCAATTCCAGTTGCTCACTGCAAAAAGAAGGAATGAAAGGCGCTAAAATAAATATATCAATGAATTAGTATAGAACTTCAAGCTTTCAATTAGGAGCTCTGCAAGGTACTTGAGAGATAAATGGAGAAGCAGTGCTCAGCTTTAATGACCAACAGGCTCCTTCTTTACCTTCCTATAATATTCTGAAATAGAAGCAGTTTAATCAAAAGTAAAGTCCTGCCATACAATTATGGACACATCACATGCCAGGAACTTCCAGTGGGAGCAAAAGGCACGAGAACCCCTGCACACACCGGGTGAATTTGCACAGTCCCTACATACCCCTTTCTTCAAAAGCCCTCCCTAGTAGTATTTTAATTCATGCTTCTCATGCCTCTGTGATGTAAAGAAAACCATTTGGCATTTGAGACATCTGAGTACTGCATATTCACAGCCTGGTCTCCAGAGGTAGTGCAAGAGTTCAGTCTAATCTGAAGAGAATAAAGCTCATGAATATTCAGGAATTTTGCAAACTGATAGCAAGGAGCAATCCTCATGGGCTGACCTAGGAACAGGATGTTGCTCTGGTGATGTGCAGTGCTTTAATCGTAGTGCATTTCCACTAAGCCCAAATGAGCCTCAAGCCATGATCAGGAGAAACAAAAGGCTCCTTTATTCAACACATTACAAAATTTATTATGTTTATGTTTGAGTAAATAATTTATCCATATCTGGAAACTCAGGAATGACTGAAAAATAGCTCAGTGAGCTTTCCATTAACCTCAGGAATATTTGTGTTCTCACAATCCAGTTTCCCCCAAAACTGCTTCTTGTCCCTGAAACTGAAATTATTGAATGACAGGAAGATGAGCTAAAACCTCTTAGCAGATCTCAATATTTTTCTTGACAGTGGTGGCAGCAACAGGACCAGCTGTAAATGAAGGATGAATTGAAGTCAGGGGAACAAAAAACTTTTTGCCCTTCTCTCTGAGTGGCTTTGCCTCCCTCAGGTGCCATCCCTTCAGCCAATGTAAATGAGTGAAGTAATGAAATTAGAAGAGTCTTGGCTGATTTCACAAGGAAAGAATATTGTCCACAATGGCTTCAAGTCTTCTTATTGTTTGACACAAAAAGTGTGTTCTCTATTCACACCTGATGAGCTATGAGAATGGTTTTCCTGAGGAGAATCAGAGCTCAGTTTTACACACATGAAATGATAATAATTAAAAATATGACACACTGATTGCATTGCAGCAACATGGAAAACATGTTCTGTTACAGGGAGCAGCTGTGCACATTGCTGTATTTTGCACTTTCATTACAGGTTAGCTGGATAATGTTAAATAGAAGATATTTTGATGCAAACCTCTGCTGATTTTACCTTGTAACTGATTCATTAGCTAAAAGAATTTTTAAAATGTGTTAATTTTTAAAGTTCACATATACAGCTTGAGTATATTTGAACAATTCTGAAATAAAACATTTCCGTACACAGAAGGGAACAAAAATATGCCTAGAGCATACCCAGACTTCATTTACTATGCCTGCTACCCAAACTTTTCCTCTGAGCAGAGCTATGTAGCTCCACAGAGTCATGTTAATAGTGCCATTAATCTTCCCTGCAGTAATCTCTACCTCTCAGCTTTTCCACATTCAGCACCTGGGGCAGATTTGACCTGACAAGTTTGTCCTTGAATCCTATCATTTACAAAGTCCACATTAAAAAAACCCCTCATGTATTATCAGCACTGCTGTGTTTTATCAAATAACTGCCACCAGCTCCTGCCTGAAATAGTTCATTTGCAGAGCTGTTGCCACCAAACTGTGGAAACCAACCATCAGTCAAGAGCTTGTTTTGGTCTCCTTTTCACAGCAAAGAGAGCAAATGAACTGCAGATGGAGCACTGTTTATACTTTCCCATCATCTCGGAGTGCTGGGAGCTGTCGCTGTGATGTCACTGCAGTTGGGCAGGACACAGAGAAGGCAGCAAGACTGGAAATATTCTTTTATTGGGTAAAGGCTAGTTGGACTTATACTATAGAAAGAACAACAAGGGGCTGGAAGTGCAAGGTAGATCACCTCACTTTTGGTGTAGACCTATAGGGGAGACACCACACGGGGGAAAAAAGTTTGCTGCATCTGCTGATCAAATTGAAAATGGAAAGAACTTGTTCTTAGATTTTATGTAGCTCTGTGTCAGCAGCAGTTTTTGGTTGTCTGGGATGGGGTGTGTATCTGAAACCTCTGTCAGAAACACTGGCTTTCTGGCTGAGACAGATGAGTTTTGTCTGATTAAGAAAAATAGTATAGTCCATTTGCACCCTCAGGTGTCCACCCATCTTTGGAAGCAGTTGTTTACTGATGGCTTGTGTTGTGCATGAAGCAAAGCAACATTAATTGAGAAAACTGGTCATGGACTTTTTCATTTCCTATAGCAGGCTTCATCCCTGAATCTGTGCTTGCAGCAGGAACACTATAATTCATTGGAAACGTCTGATAAGAAAGCTGCAGAACACACAAGCAGTGATAAAGCAAACAAATCAAGGTTATGGTATCACAAAAGGAACTTTGTCTACCTGGCCAGGAAACAATATTCTTTACAGTATTACTTCCTCATTGTCTAGCCAGTGTTTTGTGTTGCTAATTGTAAAAGCTGCAAACAAAGCACGTGAGCCTACTACAATATTCTCTATTAGGCAAAGATCTCTCCTGCAACTTCTAAAAAGCTTTATGTGTAACTCTGCTCTCCTAAACACAGAGTTAATTTCAGCTAAACCAGTGTCTAGTAGAAATGTGGGAATGAGTTCATCATATGGCACCCCATGTAGAGAGAACAAATGTCCTTTTTGTTTTAATAATGAACTTTCAAGGCGTCTATGCTAAATGATTTTGTTCTGCCTGTAGTGTTTAGTGCTTAATTTCATTGCTGTCTGTAGGAAAGTGCATTATTATGTGTTTAATGGTTACTCAAGGCTCACTTAAAGTTTTTATTACAGAATGCTTATTAATAGTGCACAGCTTATTTCTGGAGAGGTTCCGTTCTGCTATTTGTGTTTAACCAATGTTAAAAAAAAAAAAAAAAAAGTGAAATTTTAAAGAGGTTGGTAATTTCTCTGAATATTTATGTTGGAAGGGATTTCAGGAAGTGATTTATTCCCATTCCTCTGCTCCAGGCAGGGCTAATGTCGACATTAGAACAGGATGCTCGTGGCCTTTTGCAGTCATATTCCTGGTGTCTGACTCGAGGTTTCCCAGACTGTCCAGTGCCTCTTTGTTGAGCCCCAGGGAAATATGCTCAGTGCAGCCACTCAGTTCAGCTCCCAGGCAGCCTTCAAAAGGCTTTGGGACCAGAGCTGGGTCCCAGGTGCTGTGACCAACGATTGTGCATCTGCCAGTGTGTGCCTGAAAGCCTTTTTCAGCACACTTGGCTTTCCTGCACTGAGCCGATGCTTCAAGGCAAAGGAAAGTAAATGCTCTGTGTGGTAGGGAGAAAAGCACTGTGGGATGTAATTTACTAAATTATCCGCAGGGACAGGTAGAGGAAGATATTTTGGCAGTCAAAACTAATAATGAACTTGCTTTCTATTCGCTTGATCAAGGGGATTTTTCTAGTCCTACTTCATCACCCCTTCTGTCACTAATGTATTCCTTCCCTGAATAGTTAGGCTTGCATTAATCCCTCTGGCTGGCAGGAGGATCCTGATTTTCAAGATCTCCAAAGTAAATACAACCTGTATCTTCATCTCTTATATTTTTTCACTTTAGAACTACTTGTTGACTTTCCAGGCTTGGGGAAAATGTAGGTGATCCCACCCAGTGGATTTCCCTGCTTCTGCTGAGCTGGAGATGTAAACACTTGGAAGAGAATGCAGGAAAAGGGGATCATATGAGAAGTCTGTAAGAAAAGCTTCCTTCACTGTCCCATGATAACTGTGACCCTGAGCATCTCTCCTGCACTGTGGCCAGGAGGAAACAATTAAATACTCCAAGTCACAGGAAAAGGAGAACAGCCACTGTAGTGCAGCTGCAAACCTGCACAGGGGAGGACTAGCCTGGGTAATTTAAAAGATGTTTTTACCGTCAGGCTAGATTCTAACTTTGGCTAGGCTGGGGTAAACCAGGCTTGACTTTACTGACATCAAAGGCTCTGCTCCACATGATCTAGCTTCATCTCTTGAAACTGAGGTCAAACCCATTAACTTTTCTAGGCAGGTTCTGCCCAAAATGGATGGGTGGAGCAAGGTCAAGCCTATGATTTTATTATTTTCACTTGGGCACTTGCGCAATTTGGTATTCACATCTGGCCTTGTCTTTTAAAGGGCAATTTTTGGCATCTGAACTGGCAATTGTCTGGCCACAACTATTCAGCTGCCCAGTTTTGGATGGAGTGGGTTAGGAGTAGGCCAGCTTGAGAAATACAGATGCAAAGGGGTATATAGTAATTTTTAGGATGCTGTAAGAAAACTGTATTGGATTCTAAGGTTCAATATTCAGGCTATTATAAAAATGGAGGTCATTTTTTGCCTGTATCAATTTTCTTCTTTCACTTTAATTTAAAGTTAGTGAGCCATACAAACAGCAGAGATGAAAGCCTCTTAGTAAATGCCTGTGACCTTATTC
The DNA here is from genome assembly GCF_014805655.1 of Passer montanus. Classification (NCBI taxonomy): domain Eukaryota; kingdom Metazoa; phylum Chordata; class Aves; order Passeriformes; family Passeridae; genus Passer; species Passer montanus. The sequence goes on along the minus strand of NW_024357392.1, from coordinate 1,657,512 downwards.
TGAATAATCTATAGCATTCTATAACATTTTTCATTGTGATAAAATGTAAGCATTGGGCAACTGCTGAGGTGCAGGTCCCAGCTCAGGTGGTTGTGCTTAGCTGCATGTCTTTCTTAGCTGGAAACTTATACTGTGATTTCACATTGCTTTGGAAGCAGGGAATCACTTTAGCAACATGCTCCCTTCGACATTTCTAGTAAACAGAAATTCAGCTGCCGTTGCAGTTGCTGGTGTGCGTTTAATGCATCCCTGCAACACCACGGGAAGGGGCTGATCTGTAAGAGGAGCTTAGAAATACCCTCCTGAAACGGTGCGAAGGCCAGGAGTCAAGGTGGGCTGCATTAAACGTTCTGAGCCACCAGGTGGCAATGAGCTGTGCCGCTGCGCCTGGTGGCACGGCAGGACCATGCCCTGCAGAGTCTGGGAACTGCACGGGAGAAGCCCTGTTCCTATGGAGTACCCGCCTTAGGGCCTCTGATCTATCTCAGCGCGCTGCCAGTGACTGCAGTTTCTTCGTTCCAGTTGCTGTGAATCAGTTTCCATTCCCTTGGTTGTCTTTTGTCATTTGCCACTTAGCAATGTCATGTTTTAACACTCTCTGTGTCCTTTGGGAAGCAACCACATTCTGTTATTTCAGCTGTGAGCCTGATAATCTACTGAAGTGGTGATGGATGTTTTAAAGAAAATGGCAATTATCATGTGCAGTTATGCTGTGCATGAAATCTCCTGGAGCCAGTGTATCCTGTTACCAGCAATAAGAAAAGAGCATGTAGAGCACTTGGCTCACCTAGAAGAGAGGTGGCGATAATTTAAGAATGAGTTCTGAGAGACACATTTGGTTCTGGCCTATGCTGAGGTTGTAACTTTTTCAGAGAAAAGTGGTAAATCCTATCCACTAGGATTTTTTTCTATTGAGGCAAGAAAATAACCTTCAAGGACACTAGCAGAGCTCAGCAGCACTTCTCCCAGGTTGCAGTAAGGTCAGCATTAGGAATTCCTGATTTTGTGGGATGCTCTGGGAACCCTTTATCCATTTGCAGGAAGGCATTCCTGTGTAGGTGTCACACTCCAACAGAGCACTTTCATTAGTAGTGGAAAGCACTCAGGGCTTCACGGGCATGTCCTTAACATCTGGGAAGAAACTGCTTCTGAAGGAGCCCCATGTCATGTTCTTCACTTTGAGATCCTAGCAGGGCAATCTGAGCCAGCAGAACTGACAAATGTTCTGCAGGAAGTCTAGTGTTTGGTAGTGTGTGCTGCAAATGCCTCCTACAAAAATGACACTGGAAAGGAAGTTGCAGTAGCAAAGCCGACATCACAGACACAAAGCACTGGTGTTGCAACACTTATGCAAGTTTAATTTCTTCTGTGTCTGTGATGGTATCAGTCTTTAGTTACATAGCAGTCCTACAGTTTTCTTGCATTTTCTGCTGATTTTTTTGTGCAGCTAAAGCTCTGACTAAAACATCTTGAGATAATGACACTTGAACATAATTTCTTGTATGCCCGGGTTCAGCTCCAATCACCCTTTTGTAAGTACATGCAATAATGGTCTTTGGTAAAATGGTGTGATCTAAACAGGAAAAGATGAGAAAACCCCATAGAAAGTTCAGAAAGGGCAGGGAATTAAAAAGCCAGGAAAAGACATGGTAACAGTGGAAAGATTGAATTTCATGTAACACGCAGCAGTCTCAGCATGCACGTTGCCTGGCCAAGGTAAACCACACAATAAGTTACTGTGCAAACAGAGAATCATGAAGTGTGTGATCCTTTAATCTTGAGGTGACATCCCTGTAGTTCTGTTCTAATTGCCTTGTTATGGATAGAAGGAGCTGATGTGGTTCCAGTTCCTGAAGAGGCATGGTAGCTTCTAATTGTTGGAAAACAGATTAAGACTGTTCCATGGTATCACAGACATGCCTAAAATCCAGCTGTCAGGCATATTTCTATTTAGTTATGGTTTGGAAGGTGTTTAAGGGGAACAGCAGTTTAATGGAGCATCTGGATCTCATTGCAGGACAGCTTTTTGTTTTTGTGTTTCTTAATTTATTATTACACTTTCCAGCTGGGCTCATAGAGGCACAAAGGAGAGAAGACATGGCCCCAAGTCACAAAGCAAATTTGTATTCCAGCTTAAACTTTAAAGTTTCCTTTTGCCTTTTACTTAAAATATTAAATGTTAGAGCTTCCAACACTCCTTGATGGTATTTTTACTTGAAGTTTAACTTATGATTAATGTATTAACATTCCTTGTTTCAAGAACAATTTTAAAAGATATTATAGAAGGCTTTATTTTTTTTCAGCTTTGTTTTGGTCCACTGCTGCTGTTTTGTAGGAATAGTTGCTTATATGTCTTTTTATTCAGAAGAATGTCAGGGGGGTGTTTGTGATTTGAGGGCTCCTGGAGCTACTCTGTAAAATGTGCTGTATGTTACGGGTAATCGATACTTGACTCTTAATATGGATAAAGAAATAGCAGAACATGCTGGCTACTGACTGCATTATGTTGTTTGTCCTGCTTATGAGTCTTCCTGCAGGCTGTTCATCCTCTCACTATCCATTTCCCAGTTATTTCTGACAAACTTTTGCTTTGAAAAAAAAGGCAAAGGGCTGCAGTCACATCCATGTTCTGATCATTGCCTGCTGTATTCCTCCCTCACAGGACCCAAGTTTGTTGTCCTCCCACTCAGTTAAACTGTGCCAAAATACAGAATGTAATTGAGAAATAATGCATTAGTGCTCTTGTGAGGAAATAAGGAAATCCAAAAGGAAATTCCACTTGTGTCTTCAATTCTGTTAAGGAAAACTGTATATTTGGTTGTCTGCTTGGAGAGGAAAACTGAAGCCCAGCCACTTAAGTTAAAGGTGTATGTGACCTTGGCTGTGCTTGTTGTTTGCTACTTAAGTAAGTTCTTGCCATTTCTGATATCTGTGGATCATGTCCTTGGAATTGCAGTGTAATGCAGCTAAATCATTTCCATGGGCATGAAGTGGAAAGACAAGAAATTTGTCCCAGGGTTTAATCTGAATGAGATACAGTTTTACAAGAGATTAAAGAAGGCTCTTGAGGCAGTAAATAGAAATACGCCCAGAAGCAGCCATTTGGGTGTCAGGTCTTTAGATTTATATTCATGCTCACATATCTAATTACTGCTGGTGAACTGGAAATATCTATACCAGCTCCACTCTTCCCTAAAGTGCTTCTGATCATAGCTGTATAAAGCCAGTCAGTGAAAAAACAGCAAGTGCTTGTCAAACCTCAAACACTGGCCCAATTTCTTTTTGTTCATAAACCATGCAGAAGAAGACAGGGGTGATCCCAATTACTTTTTATCAGATCAATGAAATGGGATAATTTCTCTGAGTTTTGTGGAACAAGATGTTATCTAATGCAAATTAAGCTACATGGATGTTTTCTCAAAGAAGCTGTTCTTCCAGCTGGAACCCTTGGAATACTTTCTGCACCCTTTCCTCCTGCCTCACCCTTGAACTGCTCCTGGGGTCGAGTAAAGTGGAGGTAAGGCAAAAAAACCTACAGGAGCTCAAAGAAGAATCATGAGAGCTGTGGGTTTTATCCACTGAATCGGTGGCAAACCCTGAAGGATGGATAGGAACTAATTGTAACAGTGATCCTGATGGTTCCTTCTCAAATTTCTGCCTTCATTACTGCAGCTCTGAGTATTGCACTACAATGCCTTGTCACTGTGTATCTTTGCTCTGCTCTCTTCTTATGCCCTCACCACAGAGTCACACATTTCTCACTCACCTGGCAGTATTTAGAGCACTGTCAGGATCTGAAACTCTCCACATCATTGGGCAACCATCAGTAAATGCACAAGCTCTCACTTTGGAGAACTCCTTGGATGCTCTTGGGATGGTTGCGAGCAATTCTGGCTGTGTCAGCCGGAAAGGCAGCAGACAAATGCAGAGGCAAGAGCATGCTAACAAGTGCTGGAAAGCAGCAGGCTGCCAAATGAGAGCATGCAGAGCATGGTGCTTTAAAAAGTGCTGGAATTTGTTACTTTATTCTAATTTCCTGTGTTTGGAAGGTTTTTTTGATGCTTTGATGGCACTGGAGACATAGTGATGATGAGCTGGAGAGAAGCATAGCTTGCGTGCACTCCTCAATCTCAGAAAATTTTGAGACCTGAATAATTTTCTTCTGGGAAAACTTTCAGTGCCAATTATGTTCCAAAAGAATTTCCGAGGCAGCCTGCCCATCCAATTTCTCTCTTTTCCAGCTTATAAAATAGCAAGCTGATAGCATGCCTCTATCCTTTTGACCCTGTGGAGCATAAGGCAACTGAAGAGTCATCGGGCTGCCCCTGGAAGCTGGGTTATAGATTCTGGCCAAAAGTGTGGAAGCTGTAATTGGTGCGGAAGATTTCTCTTCTCTTAATCATGCCTTCATATTTGAACTATTTCCAGTCTTCCCAAAGAACAAGTCATTAGCCACTCCTTTGGAAGCAGAAAGGCTTGAGGAAGCATAGTTTGAGATTTGTTTGACCTTTCAGCTCTGCTTTCCTCTGAGCACAGGATTACTTCTGCTCTCTGCAATTTGGATTATGTAGGGATTCAAACATCTGAGAGAGTGAGGGAAATGAAAATTTTTGGGTCAATGAATGAGACTTTTGGGGAACCTCTCTCTATTGGCTGGTATGTTTTTCAGGAAGTTTGGTGTTATCAGAGTACTTGCTGAAGCTACTTGCATGAAAATCTGAGGGGTTTGAATAGGATGTGAAAGTCTGAAAATTCCTTCTGCTAAGGACAGGTCTTATCCTGTGATGTGTGTTGAAGGCAGAAAATATTTCACAGCCTGTTCACAGCAGAAAATATGTGAGAAAAAAATCAGCGTGCAAAAGGAAAGAGACAAATTTAAAAAAAAATAAATCAAGAAATGGGTTATAGTTATCTGATTTGACTGTCCAAAAGAAAGAGAACACTTCTTTCCCCAGGCCCAAAAAGAGTTTGCAGGACTGACCCCTGAGAGAAGCTGACCCAATATGTATGGAAACAAGAGATTCCTGAAGGAGCTGTCTCTGCCAGAAGAGCTGCTGCAGAGATGTTCCTCTTAAATGAAATAAAACCATTCCTGTAGGAATTAAAATCTGACTGAAATAACTAACGTTATGGAAAATACTCCAAAACATACACTCTGCTGTTCTGAATGCAGTTGCTCCAAAATACCCTAAAGAACAAAATGCTGCAACTTAAAGCCAATAACACCAATTCAGGAGGTATATAATGTCTGCCAGCGTATGGAAACAAAGTCAGGACAGCTGATTTAATTCACAGAACATACAGAATTTGGTTAGTATCCTTCAATGATTGGTTGTCTTACTGATGGTAGGATTTGTTTGATAATAGCCAAGTGTAAATATCATTTGTACCATGTAACCCTGGGTTACTGTGGTTCCCACCCTCCCCCTGGCTGGGGGAATTTGGGTTTGATCTTCAGTAACTGAGACAGAAGTACCAAAGTACAGTAAATCCAACATAATACTTTCTTACCCCAAAATACACATTCCAAAACACTGCAAGAACACAGCAATTTTTTTTTCTGTATTATTTACTCAAAAAACATATGAAAAATAATACAGTTCAGGAAGCTTATGAGTGATTAAAGGAATGTACTGTGCATACATCTTAATATGCAACATACATATAGTTCCAACTGTATTAGTGCATGGAGCCAGAGAAGAGATTTCTAAAGGCAAAGCAGGAGTTACTCCCAGAAACTGAGAGGGAGACAGCCTCAAAATTAGCTTTACTGGGATTTTATTTCTGCTTTGCATGAAGGCTGTAGCATGTTGGAATCTCATATGCATTCATGCAGTATTTGTCTTTTAAGCATGACTAACATACTGAGAAAAAGGCTTAAGATGCAGTTGGAACCTAAAAGAGCCACTTGGAACAAAGGGATGGAAGTCCATGGTGTATAGTCTCTCCTGGAGCCAGGATAACATTTTTCCTATGTGTAGGTGAGGAGACCAAGGCTTGAGCAGAGCTGGCTGATAGGGGGGTGCTTTTGGTGACCAAGTGACGCTGTCCCTCTTGGAGCTGCCAGGCTGTGCTGTTGTAACCTGCTCTGAATGTGCCTCTCTCCTCTACTCTCTAATCAGCTTGAAGGGGTCACTGGCCCTGCCAGGCATCTGTGTAGCTGCTGGGGTGCACAGCTCTTTTGAATTGTCTGCCTCCAGCTTGCATTATCAGGTTACTGCATGAGAGAACAGGCCTCTGCCCAGTGCCAATTATAAGTGCAAAGAAAAGCCTTTTTGTTTGGGTTTGCCTTTGATGTGTGTCCAGAGGAAGCGTGCAAACCACACTGCTGGGTTAGCTGACCTCTCTGCGGTGAGTTCCAGTTGCATTTACTTTTCAAATAGCTATAAAAAGTGAAGGCCTTTCAAAGCTGTAACTCCAAATTGTTCCCAGCACAAACCCCAAACAGCTGCACTTTGTGCTGGGAAATGCCTTGAAGGCTGAAGGAGGGAGCCTTCCCTCCAGGCCATGTAGATGTTTTACAGCTGTATGTGTGGCCTTGAGGTTAAAGTGACTTCCTTGGAGATCCCATCCATAGATGGGCTGGCCAGGCAGTTTTGTGGTTATGAAGGATGACCTTGGCCTGTTTTCCCGAATGCTGCTGTGGGGGGAGGAATGTGCTGATGGGAGATGGTGCCTTTCAGCACCCTCACCTCTCTTGGCACACACTCCCTGCATTCAGGGCCCTCCTGATCTGTACAGACAGGTCTGGCCAGCTCAGAGGGAGCTGGGGCCGTGATCCTTGCCAGCCTGAGGTGCTGAGTGCTCCCATTAACTCTGTGGGGAAGCACAGGAGTCCTGTGCAGAGACTGTGCTGACACCAGGGCCTTGTTTCTGGTCACTCAGGCAGGGTTTGTTTTCTATACCCTGAACTTTCTCAAGCAGCTCTGGAAGACCCAACTCCAACGTCTGCTTTACAATTATCTGACAACTAATTTAATAAAAGCTCTGCAATTAACAGGCTGAATTTATGTAGCTCATGTTCTTCAGGGCCTCATCTGAAGGCTTTGCAGTTCTTATGCAGAACTTTGCACAGGCTGCACTGATCCACTAAGCTCTGCTCTAATATTGTTTAAAAGTAATTGCCCTCACCATGTTGTTTCTGCTTTGCTATTTCTAAACTATGCGAAATTCAGGAAGCTGCCTCTTGCACATGATTATAAATTGCTGGCTGGGGTGAGATACCTAACAGGCAACTAAAATATAATAAAATATTAAATGCATTTTCATATTGTGCACATTCTATTTACATATTATTCACAAGGGACTCTGAATTTGCTTCACAATAATACCAGGAAAGGAAAAAATTCTTCTCAGTAATGAACAGACACAGCAGAAGGGTTTTGGCATGTAGTTCTTCCCTCAAAGAATTTTGCTTGAAAAGGGTATGAAGAAAATCTCAATAAAATATTAAGATTTGAACTATTGCTGATTATGTTCGAAAGGCACAGGAGAGAGTCATGGCAGGAATGTAATAGGAAGGAGAAGGAAAGTAGGGTGCCAAGTGTATCCCTTAAAAAATAAAATTTTCTGCTTTGTTATTAAGAAGAACAGCAGGTTTTATTAGTGGCATATAAACGACACTGAAAGCTGGAAGTGACAACTAACAGCAGCCCACGGCTTGTTAAGTCCATGATAGAAGGTTATAATTCATATGCCATATGGAAATTTTGTTGAGAGCTGCTCTCAACATGAGCTCATCATTTGGTACAAAATATTCTCCTGCAGGAACATGTCTCAGAGAACAACAAGAGAACTGAGGGGCAACAATTTTCAGGATAAGATTCGATAAATTCTCTGAAGCAAAGAGATTACTTTATTTTCACCTTTGACTTATTGATATTACTCTGAATTCAAAAGTTTCACTTAGATCCTGAAGTCTGAGTGCTCTCTTGTTTCTTCCTGACTGGGACTGGTGATTTATTTAGACCCTGCCACGCGCCACAGGCAAAAAGATTTTACCTACAAAACTCATTCAGGATACCTGTCAGGAAACTGAAAATGGGAGAAAAACATAAAAAATTAATATTAAAGATAGCTTGATGGAATCTACCAGCTCATCTAACATATAAGAAAAGATGGGAAAATTTGTTATGTTTAGGCTAATAAATGAGAAGACAGGTGATGTGTCATACATATTGCATAACAGAAGATAAATGCTAGTGAGAAGAGATTATTTAAGTGATAACGCTGGCACATGAAAAACTTCATGGTGACTAAAAGTCACTTCAGATTTTAAGTAGGAGAGGCCATTAGTTTTTAACACAGGGAAAGCCCAGAGCCTTGCAGAAATTTAGCCTCAGGAATTGTCTGAAGTAAATCAGTTTAATTTAGCATTTAACCGAGAGAAAATGCATGTACAAGTGGCAGTGCAATCAAACTTTCAAGAGGGCTTCCAAGCAAAACTGAAATCACAGATGATGAGCTAAGTTTGTTAAACACAGCATATTACTTACAGAAATGTTAAGGTAAATCATGGACCTGAAGTAATAATCCAATGTGAATGTCAATTATCTGAGCAGTCTGCAATTAAACCCAGACTTTTCTGATCGCTGTGGCTGTCTCCACATTGTTTCAAAGTGTTTGACCTTGAATAATATTTGCTGAACTGGCTGTCTATGGCCACAGTATCACACAACATATTTTGGAGCTGTGGAAAGATGAGCTCACCAAGGGCACACACAACCCACAGCCTGATCCATGGACAGTGACTAATGTCAGCCCAGAAAACAATCTGATTTTCAGATATCCTGAAAATGCTCTCTGCTTGCATGGACATTCAGAGATGTTTTTGACAAAGTAAGTCATCAGTTTTCCTGCTCTCACCAGTCATCTTTAGAGTGGCACTTCCCAAAAAGTGTGTTCTCCTCTGAGATTCACACCATTAGTCATGTTGTTGATTCAGTCAGGCTTCTCAAAGCCTGGCCTGTGTCTCCTATCAGCTTCTTCTTTGTGCATCCTTTGCTTTGAATTATTGCTGATCTAACTCTGTATTACAGTAATTCTGTGTACACAGAGTGTATTTTTTACTAACATATGCTTGTTGTGCTAAAGGCCCTCAGGAATAATCTTTAATTTTTAAAGAATGCTGCATTAAAATTGAAGACACCATGACTCTCCCAACAGGCCATAAAATTACGAGATTTAGGTACTGTAGGATCCTCCCCTTAGTATGGGAAATATATAAAAGAAGCCTTATTTACCCCAGTGAATAGGGTGAACCCTAGTTCCAGCCCAGTTCAAAATGAGACTCCCTACAGCACCAGCTCCATAGTGCTGTTTTTAGAATAAAAAGCTGTGAAAAAAAAAGAGCTGGGGACCCCAAAGTCATTGAAGCCTTTCTTGAAGATTTAATTGTTGCATATATTTGGAACACTGAAGTTTTTAGTCTTACGAGTATTGTGAGAGTCACAACTTTAGTCATGCCTAAATGCAAACCTTATAGAAATATTCCTTACAAATTGATTTAGGGTTGGGAAAACATCATTCTGCTTGGGATTTTGTTTGGTTTTCTTTTTAAAAACAGGGTCATCTCAGAAACAAGTTTTTCCCTTTAGTTTGTCAAGAAAATGGAAAAAAATATTAAAAGTACTATGCTGGTAAAAATACTGTTCTAATATTTTAATCCTTCTTATTTTCTGTTATATTTTGTTTTCTATGAAGCACAGTCTGCACAAAGAAATTCAGCTGCAGAAACCATTGTTTGAAGTGGGAAGCTGAGATTTGCAAATAACTAACTTGAAAAAGTGCTCCCTGGTATCTTCCCCTGAATGAAAAAGAACACATCTTCTGACATGTGTTCTTGCTATCTGCTGATCTCAGCATTGAAGAATGTTTCAGGATAGGACAGGGCTGTATTAAGGGAACTTGGATGAGTAAATCCTCATGTGGCTGTTTAGGAAGTTATAATCTGCAAAAGGACTTCACTTGAAGGAATCTCTTTTACTTAGAAGGCAAAAAGGGAAAATTAAAACTCCCTATTGCACGCAGCTTGCTATCTCATTTTTTCCCTCATGTGTAGCCAGATTTTTCTGAGGGAAAAACTTTAATGATAATTGCTTTTTTCCATAGCAGAGCAAGGATTTTTTTGAACAGATGCTGACTGATTCCGTTCTGTGCAATTGGACTGGCGGCTCTCAGAGTACTTTCTCAGGGCTGCCAAGTTACGAAATGTTTGAGGTACAAGCAGAGTGTGAATAAAGCTTTTATTGCTTTGAACAAGACATCTCGGCTCAAAATTCCCTTGCTTACATTTGTGTGGATATTAATGACCTGTTAGTTAAATGTGGATATAAAAATGTCAGATAGACTAAAACAGTTAAAATAATATTTTTTTCTTAGTTTTGCTCTTTAAATCTTTTATGGTTACTATCACTGGGCTTCCCTCTTCTTCTCATGTTTTGTGTTTATTGGCAGTTACATGGTCACCTTTTTCAATACAAATGCAGCCACAAATCAGAGGCTGCTTTTATTGTCATTTATATCAACAGAGTTGTTGTCTCTGCTTTCATGGATAAGGGAATAATTTCAAAATGGGATAAGTGAAGAACTCCTTATATTCTTCTTTATATTTGAGATGATATCTCTGAAAAATAGCAGGTTTCTCAGAGTCTAAAGTCTTTCACATATGCTAGGAGAAGTTTCAATTAATCTTCTTAAAACCCGTCTCAAGTCTTTAAATACTACTGTTGTTGTATTTTCTAACTCTAAATTACACTTTTATGTTTGCCAGTCTTTTTTCCCTAAAGAAAGTTTTATAATTTAATCTGATAATGATTAAAAAATTAGAGATATGAACAGTTTTTTAAATTTTACTATATTCTTTTTCTCTCAGTGTGGTTTTGTAAGTGAAGACAAGGAGAAAAGACAAATATGGAAGAATTTTTTCCTTCATAAAGGAAATGGATGTGTTTAAATACATTGAAAGAGAAAATGAAGTTTCACTATTTTATGTAAAATGAATGTATCATTTTCAACCAAACCTAGCTATTAATAATTATTAATGATATTACTTAAGTAATTACACAGCATTTCAGGGATGATAACTAGTGCTAGAAATCGCACAGCAAATTCAAAGGTTTGTCCCTTTCTGGTGCTGCAGCACAGCCTGACCTGGACAAGATCCTAGGAAGTAACGCTGAGCAAGTTCACTGTTACAGCAGCATCATATTTGGCTCTTTTTGTCACTGCAGATTCCAAATTCTGTAAAATTGTCCCATGTTTCTGCTCCTTCTCATAATGTTGTACTCTAATGGTACAAGAGTTGTGTCAGCACCCTGTGAGGCAACATCTGGAAACCATTAATGCTTTGTGGGGCACAGGATGGCACAGACACCACTGATGCATCTGGAAAGAGCAAAACCTCTCTCTTGTGCCCTGGTAGGGTGGGTGATTGCCAGGGGAAGGCTGGGAATCTCTCAGAATCCTTCACACAGATTCCTGGCACATATACGATGGCTGAACCTGTGTTATGACCAGGAACCCAAACGCTTCAAGTGAAAAGGATGTGGAATATTGCTCTCCTAGTTTTTGTTAGTTACAATCTGTTAGTGACAATCTAGTCTATAAATAGTGACAGCTACATCTGTGTGGATAAATTTCCCATCTGAAACTGAGTTTTTTGAGCTTAATTGAATGTCTTGCATAGCATTTGATTTATTCATGTGCACAGTGGCTCTGTGGCACACGGCAGCATTCACAGGTAGGGGTTTTTTTTTACATGTGACATGAATGATATAAGAATATTTTTCCATGCTGACATGGTTTGTCTGCTCAAACTTAGAGAGCTCATTTAACAACGCATCCATATTTTTTCATCTTTCCTTTTTTCTCTTGTAGTGGTAGCATCAATTAATTATTCAGCTCCATTTCAAATATTTTAAATGCACGTTTTATGTAGGACATAATGTAGGACAATTTATGCAAGATCAATTGTCTCTGATTATTACATATTTTCCACAGAATCTAGAAAAGCTCCCTAAAAGTCAAGAACAGTATATTTTCATTACTACTTTTTCCTGGACACTCTTTTTGTTTATTACTATCATAACTGGCAACCCTTATCAGACTCCTTTGACTTTCCTGGTTCTGCCAAAAGCTGGGACTGTTCAGGCTGGAGAAAAGTGCAGAAGACACAAGTAGAAGTGATGCTGTCTTTTTATTTTATTTTATTTTTTTCCACAATGCCTGCAGCTATGATTTTCCACTCAGTGAAGATTTTTGCCCCAAAGGAATGAAGAGTAGGCAGATGCTCAGAGAACAAGTGATACGGAGCTAGGAAGATATTAAGACCTGCAGCTCATGACAAGCTAAAATCTTTTGCAAACAGAATTACAATTAGCTGTGTTTTGATGGGATTTCTGAGGACTCAGAGAATTCTTGGTGGTTCAGAAGAATATGCCTCGTTTTCTGTCAGCTATGCAGAGGCAATGGAAAACATTTGTCAAAACAGATGGCAGGTTTAGCCCCCCGCCACTGAATACAAATGGGAAGTTCAAGGTCCAGTTAATGGCTGCTGAGCCAAGAAACATTTGGAAACTTAGTTTAGCATTGAATAGACCCCAAAGAATACAGTGTTACAATTCCAGAACACCGTGGCCACGGCCAAACTCGGTATGCTGTGAGCGGTGGTTTCACAGCTTATGTGTCCAGCCAGAACGAAGAACTGCTGAGGTGCACAAAAACTGAGATGTAGCAGCTAACATGGTTTTCAGGATTTTGGAGAAATGTTTGACAGCTGCTTCAGCCCAGCAGAACATTTCTTTGCCCAGTGCTTCTTGATATTTTACTGTCACTCAATTGCTTTTCCTAAACTAAAATAAATATTGTCTGAATAGCAATCATGTGCATAAAATATACAAGGGGACAAAATGGGAAAATCTCTGTTTTTTCTATTAAATCGTGCTGGCATTTACACTGCAGTAAGTTTCACAGAATCTCTAGGTAAATTGTGGAAAGTATGATCTGTGGAGCCGAAAGGTTTTAACTGTCGGTGGTGTAACTACCGAAAGCAAAACAAAGTCACAGAGATGTTTTACATGCATCCAGTGAAACAAATACTGGGGTAATTTGTGCTGATTAATAATGAAAAAGGTTCTTGCTGTAATTGAAACAATTTACTGTTAAATGAGCAGAGGTTACTTTTCTGAGTTTGGAATAAGAACACAGAGAAAGCTTCTACGAAGGGTTTGTAATAGTGATCAGTGCTTTATACAGACCCTAATCAAGATCCTAATAATGTAATCATACAATAGATTCGAAAGGTAGATTTTTCCTATGGAATGGGTACTCACTGCAGTGCAGTAAATGCAAGGTTAAACTGCACCATGTCTGTCTCTACCTTCACATCCCTTGTCCGTACATCAAGAATTAAGCATCGAAGAGCAGAAGTGTAGCACTGTTGAAAACATGACTGACCTGTCAGTCTTGCACACAGGTCCCTGTCACCAGGTTCAGAATGTTTCTTCCCAGCTGGGTCTGGCTGAGCTCCCTTCTTTCTTCACACTGAGGGGAATGTACAACAGCAACTTAAAAATGAAGAGCAAGGGCTAAAAGATAACTTTTGTGGCTGATAATTGTTAGAATACCCATACTTGTTTTCCATAATTTCACAGGAATGGCTTCCTAAGGATTAGGTATGGCTACCTGACTAGTTAACATTTTTTTTCCTTCTAGAATTTCATGAATATACGGAATGGATGTCATGAGTGAAAGCCAAGTTGCTGTTAGCTATATCTTAAGGTAAGCTGTTAAGCACCCAATGTTATTATCTTTTGTGTTTATTTGGAGTTGTAAAGAAGCCTTGATGTGCGTTATACCCTGAGTGACTTGCTAGTGAGTATGGAACAATGGCAGGTCTTTAATTTATATACCGGGGTTTCAGACTGGACCTGGAGACCAAATTAGATAATTAAAATCCAGGTAATCTTATAAAGATGTGCAATTCTTTCTCTTCAAAACCCTTGTGTTTTTCATGCCACAAATTTGGCCAATATGCCACCATTGCTTTCTGCAAAGCAGAACTGAGAGATCTGTGAAGAAAGCTGTTAAGTGTTCCCTTAGGATTTAGGCACTGATGATCAGCACAGCAGCAGCAGGCAGATGTTAACACACCTCAGTTGGCAGGAAAATTCAATTTTTAAAAGACTATGTGTTCCAAATAACTGTGGCAGATGTACAGTGAAGCCCACAGAGCTGTGGGAGCTCATCACTAATACTGAGGGTCTTGGATCTTCCTGACAGCTTGCTGTAGCGGTTGTCTCCAGAGGGTTGCTGTTATTTGGAAGCAGCACATTTCAGTGCCTTTTTTCTTGACAATACCTGGGATTAATTTAGTCTACTGTTGTCTTAAGATCCCCGTGGACAAAAATCGATCTTAAAGGAAATGGCTTCCGAGACCCAAATTGAATGATGAAGAATTGTGGTTGCCAAATTTGTTTACATAGAGGGGCTTTTTAGCCGAGACTTTCACTGTGTGGTTTGACACTAAAAAAAGTAATTCCTGGATTAAAGCACTGGGAAACAGTATAAGGGAATAAAAATGTACAGATGTATGGAACTAGAAAACAACTCTTTTAACTATATCCATCATTTCAAATAGAAAAAACTCATTAAGTGAATTGCATTTTCCCAAGTCTGGCTAAGGAACAAGACATTTCTTGCTGGATTTGTGAATGTGTTCAGTACTGTGCAAACAAGAGAAATGCTCTTTTCCCATAATACTTCTATAAACCTATGTTCTGCCACTTTAATCTACCAGTGACAATAATGCAGCATTTTATTTTCTGATTTGTTGTGACTATTAAATCTAAGAGCTTAGATAATTTTATTTAAATACAATTAAAATTTAACAGCTTGCCTAGTTATCCTCCTAGTCAAATTTGTCCTCATTTGAAAGGGTTCTTTTCTAATTTTGACTTATTAAATTCTGTGAGAAAGATCAAAGGTGCCCTCCTGCTCCTTATCCTCCTGCAGAGGGTCAATGGATCAGATACTTCACGGTTTGACAAAATATCTCAGTGAACTCATCTGTATACAGTAATTATTATGTTATTAGGCCATTTTACAGTAAGAGTTAAACTCTCAATCCTTTTGTAAACAGCATCAATACATGCTAAACAAGTACCTCTTTCCTGAGGAGCATGGTTCTGTTTTTGTTTGATATTTGAAAATGTACCATGTCCTTTTCAGTTGCTAAGCTGTGTGATTTACGAACTGCTCTCGATGGATTGTATTGGCATCCCATCAGAACTGCATTCTAGCCTTCCTCCCTAAAATACAGGCAGTTCTAAGAAAGCAGCACTATTCTTGTGAAAACAGCATTTATATATTTCTCTTGCATGTTTATCCTCAGCATCATCTTACTGGGAACATGCTTAACCTGCCAAAAGCTCTTCTGAACTCTGACTGCAAACCATTCCAAAGTCCAAATTTCTCATGCAAAGGCCATATGACCTCAGGTAGGTAGAGAACTCCAGGCTCTCTGAGCACGTTATCTGCAACCAACTTTACAGTTTTCTGAGCCTTTTGGCTGCTGCATATTCAAAGCACTGTTTACTTATTGCCCTTGTCATCTAGTCAGACTGCATAGCTCTGATCCAGGCAGTTTGCTTTCAGTCTTACCTCAGTATTCACAACCTCATGGTGCTGAGTAGTCTGACCCAGGTGCCTTATCCTGAAAACCTGGGGCTTTTTATTTGTTTGATTAACTCCCATGGCTTGCAAGCGATCCAGCTTTTGTTCAGCCGCTCTTCAGAAGGCTGGTGCATGGCTCTGCACGGCTTGGGCTTTCCTTAATCAACATATGGACTATAATATATTGGTTGTTTTGAGTCTGATGTCATGGGAAAAAGTGTTGCTTCAGTCAGTATGGAAACTTGCCCAGATACCTTCGCGTTGTTTCTTCCTTGACTGTAGTATCTGCTTGAAACTTTTCACTTGCCTTCTAATGGTTATTCCTGCTCATCCACAGGCTGTTTCCAGTCCAAATATAGTGCTCCTTGATTGAAAAAATCCAAGAAGCAGTTCTCTTTTTGGCACATGTTTAACAATCCCAGCTAAATCCCTTCTGAAATGCCATGGTCCGGTTTGTCATAGAAGGTCACAGGCTTGCTGGGGCTGTCCCTCCGGACATTTCAGCGACTTCTGTGTCTGCACAGCTACATAAACTCAGCTGAAATCTGGAATGTTTTTCAAACCCTTTCTTCCCCTCCCTCTGAAGTGGCTGTGAGGAAGCAGTGACCGAGGGTATCCTTGTGAAACTCCCGTTGACCCTCAATATGGAATGTGCAGCCAGTTCAGGGCTGCATCGGGGTCCTGTGTTTGGGGTTTGTTTTTTGTACTGAGGGAGCCTTTCAGATGGTGTTTGGGAATGAATTTAAAAGAACAGCTAAAGTAATTTTATTTGCTTGTCTGCATAACTAAAGGATATTAGTCAGGGCAAAATAATGTAACTCCAGTGATATTAATAGAGCTGAGTTAGAACAACTGGAGAATAAGCCCTTAAATTCTAGGGAAATTATTATTGTGCAGGCTGAGTTTCAAAGGCTCTAATGCTGTTTAATAATGTTAGGAGTCTCTCATAACCAACTAATTCCTAATTAGCTTTTCCTTCCCTGTTATGTTTTTTTTTGTTTATGTCAGAGTTTTGCTGTAAGAAAACAAAAACTCTGGTCAAGATAAACCTGCCCTGAGCTGTTCCTATAGACATGTAGTACCTGCCCAGGACAAGAGGCTCAGCAGGCTCAGGGCTTGCACACTCCAGCTGAAACACAGAAAATCAAAATGTGTTTCTGCTTTGTAAATACCAACTGGGATTTTTTCTGTAATTTCTAACATGGCTGATTAGGAATGGATTTTCCTAGGGACAAAGATATCATTTTAACTTGGAGGTTGTCTCACTGCCAGATTTCAAGCTCCTCTTATAAATCACTATGGCTCTTCAGAAAACAGATGAAAAATATGAATGTTGGCAAAACCACCCTGCACTAAGTTTGCTCCAAAAATGGCTGAACTATTTTCTACCAAACTTCACTTTAAAAAAATAAATTACCGAGTCAAAGAAGAAGAAATTTCAACCCAGATATTGAAGTTTGGCTTTATAACTTTTCACACATTATGGAGTTAGGGCTTTCTCCATGACATCTGATTAACCACTTCAATTTTTGTCTGCATTAGAAACTTTATACAATAACATAAGGAACAACAAGTATGGAGATCTTTGGTTGGTTTTATCTGGATTTGGAGGATCTTCTGAATACTATCAAAACAGTGAAAAGGGTCCACGATACCAGCTTTTCTCAGGCATCCTCATCAGAAAGGACAAATGTGTAACTCCACCAAAATAAAGAAATGCTTAAATTATTAGAATAATGCATATTCTATTATCTAAGACACTTTGTGTGTGTGTGGAAGCAGAAAACAAATAGAGAGACCTTGTAGAGGTCAGTCTGTCCTGGACACCTTTAAACTGCAGTGCAGAAGATGGCAAAATGAATCCATCTGCAAACAGACTGGAAGTAAACAACTACTTGAATGCAATTTTCCTTTTACCCAGAAGCTAGGACAGTGCTTTTTGTTACCTTGTCTAACCTATTGCATTTCCAGGCTATCTATCAGCACAGTTTCAGCTCTCCCCTTGCATAATATGATGAGAGAGAATCCAGGAGCCAGGCAGAGAATGTACAGACCATTGTGACACCTTCGCAGCATTAAGTGGCTTTAGCTCAGGGAAAAGTACCTGGCCCTTGGAAAGACCTCTTGGCGGTGACAAATGTGCACGTATTCTGATACTTTATGTCCTGAGATTTCTTCTTAGTTACCGTTCTCTATGAAAACAATGTTTTTAAAATAGTGGAGATGATATCCAGGATATTTTTGCTATTTATAATTCCCATTGTTGCAGCTCTCTGGGGATGATTAGGTCGGATGACTTCAGTGCTGTGATAGCTATTGATATAAATAACTTTCCAGAAGATTTCCTTGTGACTTCAGAACAAATTAACCAGCAAGAAAAACATTTCTGAAGGAGTTCAGTTACCTAGCCATTTTCTGAAAACCACACTAGACACTGCTCTGCATGCAGAAGAGATAAAAACCTTTGAAAGCTAATCTTTGAGTACTTGGGATTTTCATTTTAAAAAATCAATTACCAAACAGCTAGGTCCCATTTTCAGGAGTCTTTGGATCCTCAGTCTCTCAAGTATTTCTGACTATTGTGTTTTCTGAGAAATTTAGAGAAAAGGAAGAAATACTTACCTAGATGCAAGCAAAAATAAGCTGTATTCATCAGTGATCAGACACAGAGTATAGTTCAATGAGTTGCTAGGGAAATCTGGCCCAGGGACAGGTAATTATCCAAAACTCTCTGCTTGAAGCATACCTAAAGGTTTGCTGTTGGAAAGGGTCTTTCCTTTGAGATTTCCAGTGTTTCCTGGTTTCAGGCAGGAAGGGAATAGTAGAATAAGTGCTTCTCACTCTATTTTGGTACTTATGATCCCTGAAGAAGAGAGGTAGAGACATGGTGTGTGCTGAAAAGAAACTAACAAAGTTCTAGTTGCTCTTTTCTATGAGTCTGTTTCATTCCATGTTTTGCTTGCAATTTTAAATCATGTTTTTGTGGACTAATGATGACAAAGAACCAAAGATTTCAGGCCTGAATGGTGAAAGGTGAACCTGCTTATCATTATTTCCCTTTCTGAATTTATGCATCCAAATGCTCCAACTTTGTGTGCCAGTGCATGTGTGTGTGTACAAATACAATTGGATAACCTCCTTAGTTTACCTGTGAAAAATGGAATTCTTCAACCTATTTGGTAATTGATTGAGAGACTTTGGATGAAGAATCTGCCCCTACAATTTGATTATTTAATCAGAAGAGACTGCCTTAAGTTAGCAACAGAAAATGCTGAAATCTTTGAGGGGCTCTCACTCTTTACAGTTTTCATTTATTTAATTTACAACAGAAGCTGTTTGCTGTCCATAACAGGTCTACAGAGGAAATCCTATAAAGATCTGCTTGATTTATTGAAAAGACAGATACCATATGGAAGAAAAGCACTCAAAGTTTTCTTTGAGGTACCTGCAGCTCTTTCCTCTAGCAGGATTATGCTATTTTATGCCAATGAAATATGCTATTTTATGTCAATGTTATGCCAATGAAATGCTCACCATGCCATGGCATGTCGTTTGTTCCATGGAATCACAAGTGTTCCTCAGCTCAGCAGTGCTCCATGCACCTAGAAACTTCCTTCTCTGAGTGACAGCCCTGTTTTTCTTGGAGAATATTTGAGAAGTGTTACAGAGCCATCTAAAATTGGAAACCTCCAGAGAAAGAGGAAATATGAATTTATTTGAAATTTAGTAAAACCTCAGAGACTTGCTGAAGTCACCCAATCAGTCAGCAGAGCTTCAGAGTGGGAACAAGGCTGGCACCATGCACTCCCTGGTGCCAAGTGACTACAGTCCTTCCCTGCCATGGTAAAATTTATGTGTTGCTTAAGGTAAACAAACTGTAGTGAACCTTTCTGGGAAAAAAAAAATGTTCTTGATTCACGTGCATAATGCAAATGTAGAGGATTAACGTGTTTGTACAGTGAAATAAGTGCATTGTCGTGCTCGATTACACCACAGCCACATTACTGTAGATGGTGGTGAGCAGTAAAAAATGCTCTGGAAAGTGTTGGAAATGCAATTGTAGGATCACATGCAGCAATCTACCCATAGGGGAATGTTTCCCTTAATTAGAGACTTCATAATTTGGAATTATAGACTTGCATCTTTTCAAGGCACTTTTCTTATTTCCAGTTTAATCTAGATGACATTGTTAGCCTTGATAGAAACTCTGGGAGATGCAATCATATCTGGGGGAAAGGGGGAAGCTTCACTTTGTGAGACATTATACATGCTAAAAGATAATCCTAGGGCAAACTGATTATAATACAAGCAGCTCACAAAAATAAAAGATATCCTGTGTAATATTCCAAAAGGAGCAATTTGATCAAATCTACTTTGCATCTACTGCACACTGAAAAGCTGCTTTAGTTCAGGCCTAGTTTTCTAACCAGAAGTTCCTCCCTGATGTTTCTTCAGACCCAGATAAAGAAGCATGTGTCTAAAAAAATAGTTTAACAGTATTAATTTTCAGTTCCACTCATCCCACCAGTAAATGTGTAAGTGCAGTGTTGTTTCCTCTGCTCTTCAGTTGTCTGCAGATTTTGGGTGAGTTGGAGCATTCACTCCAACTCACCCAATGTCTATATAAAACATAGACTCCATGTTTTTTATAGACTCCATAATGTCTATATAAAACACAGGGCTGAGGATATTTCAGAATCTGGTTGGTGTAATGAGCTCAGAAGCTCTGCATTTCCACCCCTCTACAACATGTATTAATATGGGTATCTTTACCAAGGGAAAAGGTTTTCATGGGAATATTACAATGAACAAACATGATTCTCCCTTTCTCTCTTGTCACAAAGTCTGTACTTACTCTACCCACAGCCATTTTGACTGTTTCTTAAAATATCTTCTCATTGAAGTCACTGATTAATGCCAATGATGATTATACATTGGGTTTTGTTTAATGAATTTTTACTTAGATTTGCATGAGATGAGTAAGCTCTTAAGCAGATCCTCTGCCAGGACTTGTTACACAAAATCACTTTTGCCCATTAAACCAGGTATTGCATGAGGGGATAATACACTTATTATTCACCTGAGGCCATCAGGTGCTGCTGTGAGATAAATCTCTCCAGTAGATCCATAAAACCATGAGGAGAGACCAATGGATTGTCCAATGGATTATGATCCCAGTCAAGTGTCATATTTGACTAGGATTGGAAGTAGAGGTGGTATTATTCAAAAGAGATGCTGTCTGAAAATACCAGGGAGAAATTCAGTTGCTCCCTCTGGTATTTTTTGAGCAAGCTGATGAGCTGAGGCACTACCAAGTCAGTTCTTTGCTGCAGAGAACTGGCCCTGAGGAAGCTGCCCTCTGGCAGAGTGGGGTGTTCCTGCCTCCTTTCCCTGTGCTGCTGCTGCTCCCTGGTGTGTGGGAGAGGTCATGGTAGAAATCCTGAATTCCTGCTACCTTAGATTCCATTTTGCTCATGTTTGCTCGAGGTGGACTGTGGTAATGACAGGGAAAATTAATAATAATTTGCTCTCATCTCTTCCTTGGAACTGAGAGAATTTTTTGGTCCTCTATCTGAAATTTCATACAGACTTAGAGACTTGTTCTGTGAAACCATCTCGATTACAAAAAGAAAAATCTTACTTTTCAAAGACAAATCAGAAGTTAAACAGCCTCTGCTGCCCCACTTGATCTGAATTTACTGCTTCCAAAACATAAGTCTACTTACTGCTATTCTGCCTCTATTCTTACTGCTAAACTCTGCTTACTTACTGCTATTCTCTGCAGTGCAATGAATTTGTTCAAATTAAGTTAATTTTCAGCACTAAAAGCTAATCAAAATAAATATAGTAGACCAAAGTATTAAGAAAAAAGACTTTCCACTCTAGCTCCAACAAAATTTCTCTCACTTCCACGTCCTGCCTTGTGACACAGGTTTTGATCAGAGATAACTGTTAAAAATAAAATAAAATAAGATAAAGTATAATAAAATAAAATAAAATAAAATAAAATAAAATAAAATAAAAATTTAAAAATAATTAGTAATTAATTCAACCTCTAGGAAAAATAAAGAGCTTTGAAAATATGTTTGAATTGCAAATAGCCACCCTTGCTGATGCATTCAGGGTGCTGCTGGGCTTGAATTGCAGATGGCCCCTGCTTGAAAGGTGATCGAGTTACAGCTTTAGTCACCACCAGATGGTGAGCAGGACAGGGCAGGGCAGGTCTCCTTTCCAGGGCTCTGTCCTCTGCACTGCCTTGGCCAAAGCTGGGAGAAGCAGGGTCACCCTGAGGGAACACAGAGGCACCGTGTGCGGGCGCTGGCACCTGAAGAGACATCCCAGCAGGCTGGTGGTGGAATGCCCATGGGCTGCTGGGAAAGCTGCTTCAAAAATTACCCCTGTACCAGAGTGTTCTCTGGCTATGAAAGAAAGATCTTTCTGAAGGGTAAATTGTCTTTTGCTGCGTGTGCCCCTCTAGAAGGCCTTGGTCCCATCACTGCAAATGATGGTGAACATCAGATTTCACCACAGCACTTGTAACATACCTGTACTGACGTGTCCTCTCCTTGCTTCCAGTAAGCAATCTTATTGTAAATTAGCATGCGAATTAATTGATGACAAAGCCCCTTGCAGTGTCTGTTCTATGAGCCCTTTGTGCTGTGGGGTGTGGGTTTGGCCTTCAGGCTTCTTGAGGAGACCTTACTAAAGATATCACTAAGATATCACAAACAAGGGAGCAGCTCCTATGCTTTGATATTTATGTTGGCTCCTGGCACACCTCAGATAATGCCATTTCTCTGTATCAGTTTACATCATAAATTGTCATGTAATTTAGCCCACAATGAAAATGTGCAAAGGAACAGCTTAAATCTCTCGGTCTTTTGTGACAGACTAAAACAGCAATACAGCCACAGTAGAGGCTTTGTGCCACTCTGTGGGGATGGATGAAGAGATGAGGGTAGGAGGGAGTCACTCAAGTTTCCACAGAGCATATAAAAACCTCATCACCCTGTGGAGAAATGCAGGCTCTGGGCATTTCTGCTGGTAGTTCTCCACACTGCTGGCATCAAAAGGTGTGGGCAGGGGGGCATTAGTTGCCTTTGAGGCTGTGTTTACCTTCAATCTCAGGTGAATCTCTGTGGACATGAGAACATTAATTATCCTCAGCTCTTATATTTCCTTGGAATTGCTTGATAAATAGTTTCTCTAAAATAATGCTCATTATTTTTTTTTTCCTCTCTCTTGTTGAACAGAGAATATCTATGGCCTGTGGCCTTGCATAGGAAACCAGCTGAATTCAGATGTGTTTTTTTTTTTTTCATGGCTTCCTCTCCTGCTCATGCTGCAGACTTCCCTTGCTCAAAGGAGCTGGAATATCATTGCCATTTTGCAAAAGTAATGGGTTCCTTCTGAAGGCATAAATCAGAAAGTCATAATAAAACACAGCAACCCCAGCAGCTGACATGTTTTAGAAGCAGTTGAAGATGAAAAACCCTTCAGACTTGTTGTTCTCCTCAAACAGCTTGTGTTCAATCTGTTCCATACAAACACAGTAGGAACTGACCTTTCCATGTGTTACTATGGGACAAACACCACTCTGTGGATCTGGATAGTTTACATTGTGGAATGCTCCACTAGTACATATTTGAAATATTAATCTTTAGACCCCATTGCAAACAGTAAATTGCTTTTACACTGCATTTCTTTCTACGGTTTGACACCTTTTCAAGCTCATTTGTGAATGATTTTTGTATTTTCCTAGACATTTTTTCCTCCTTTGCTTTTAAGATTATATTAGTTTGTAATACCTAAATTATGGATTTTATAGAAGCTCTTCAAAAAATTAAAGAGTATTTGGAAAAGAAATTATCCATCATTCAAATGTGTGCAAGTGCTTTAGGCTCCGGTGAGGTAATGGATCTCTGCAACTATTTATGAAAAGTTTTACTGTATCTTTTAATGCTAAGCTTACAAACAGTGGCCTTGGAACATTATGATACAACCTCAAGTTATCTGCTGCCCTACTTTGATTCCCATGGTGGTATCTTTCAAGAGTTCTCTTGGCTGAAAAAGGAAAAAAGGCTTTGATATGTGACTAAATGCCTTAAGGCACAGAAGCAGGGAGCTTCTGTCCTTGCATAAATGAGGAATGACAGCAGCAGACAGGAGGAGAAAGCTTCAGGATGAGTTGCAGGAAATCTCTAGATGCATCCTTATTTTCATGATTGGTTAATGAAGCAGTGGGACTGGGATTCAAAGTGGATCTCTGTTCAAGCTAATTCTAGAAGTGAGTAACTCTGGTATTGTCATGAATCACATAAAAGCTTTTGTTTAGATGCTTCAATGGAAATTCTTGGGTATGAGGCTCTTCTCAAAACGTGGCCCTAAGTCACTGCAATTCTGAAGAAAGACTGGCTCAGTCAGGTAGACACAGACATCTCTCACTCTGCTAAGAACCTGCCACTGCATATCTGGGAGCACTTGAACATGGGTCACTTCATAAAAATGCCTCTTACAGATTAAATGCAATAACAAGTTGGTAGTTTTTGGCACAAGGCAGAGACCTGTGATAACCTCTGTGACCTCTCTGGAAATTACAAAGCAGGTAGAGAGTGGTCCCTGTGACTGTTTTATCTTTTATGCTCAAGAACAACCTCAGCATTCACTTCCTTTATCTTAAAGTTCCAAATACTTAAATATGACAGAAAACAACTAGAGTTACACTCTTGCTAAATTGCCACTGTGACCTTCACCATGCCCTGGAGTGTCAGCTTCATGTGATATCAGCTTTGTGTCATGATTTGTCATTTGTACAGCTGCCAGATGCTCACAAGTCTGTTGACTCTGAAATTTGATGATAAAAGCACTGTGGGAATTTAATAATGAGTCTTGGTTTGTTTGTTGATCTTGACAGCCATAATCTGAACTACTTTTAATATGCTGCCATTTAGCAGATAGTAAGCAGAAGGTGAGGATACCCCAAAGGTTTTATTGCAATGGCTAACCCATTCCTAAATGCCATGTAAAAACCTGAATGACCAAGTTAAATTTCCACATATAAGCACAGTGTGTGAGGATTAATTATTATTTTTGTTAGGAAACCATAGTAAACTGATATTCACTTTTGTAGATGCCCTTTTAATAATTTCAGAGCACCAGTAACCTAATGCTTGGAAGAAAATACTACCTCAGCAGTACCTCTGTAATTAAGATTTCACCTCCTAGAGTCAGGCTGCCTTCATGGAGTGTGCTGTCATGGTGCTGGACACAGCCTTGTGACACCTGATACTGTTGTTTCAATGCAATAGGCAACTTCATATTCAGCTGGAGCAGTGCAAATGATAATATTATGACCTGACAATGTTATTCTTTTAGTGGATGGTTTGTACCTCTAACAAGGAAAGTTTTATGAAATTTGTATTGGCTTCATTTACACAAAGTGTACCCATTTAGTGGTTCACTTTGACATAAGTTTTCTATTTTTTTATTACTGCTTGGTGCATAGGAACAGAATGGTTTCAATTTTTTTTCTTTATTTTTCTTGCTTTTGTATTTAAAATGCTCCAAAGGATCTCTGTGTACAATGTGGTTTCAAACAGAAAAATATATTAATTTTGAACAGGCATTTTGTTTTAGTAAGTATCCCTTTCAGGATTCTTGTGTCTTTATTAGTATGAATGGCACAGCTTCAAAGGATAAAGATAAATATTTCATTCTTAGCATTGAAAACAACCTACTGTCAGCAGAAAAGCTTTTTGAACTGGTTGGAGCCTTGATCTGAGAAAATATTAATTTCTGACATCTCTTGGGCTCTTTCTTTTCAGCTTCCTTTCCAGCCAAAATAAATGGCACCGTCCTGTCCTGAGCAGGGGGTTTGGGGCAGGGGTGCCCTGGCAGTGGGTGCAGCTCTGTGCCAGGGCCCAGCCTCGTGTAGACTCACCTGGAGCTGCCTCTCCCTGGGGTCAGTGCCTCCTGCCTGGGGTCTCTTGCAAATTCCTCACATCTGCTACAGGGGCCTCACTTCTCATTTAGGAGCTTAGGCACTCAGGTCTGGAAATTTTGACTTGGGCTTTTTCAGTAGCAGGAGTGCACAGAAGGGAAGAACAGCAGCCTTTTGTTCTGAACAATCTTTTTCTGAAAGTGAGATCTAAGTAGAAATTTGACCTGAAATTTGCCGCCTATTTAATTAAAATGCTTTTTATGTTGTTGCTTTTTTAAAATCTTCCCATTTTACTCAGCTTAGGCTAGGATGCCAAAATCAATCTCTGATCTATCTGCCTATCACACTCTCCCCTGTGAAGGAAGATTTTGCCAGGAATATTGTGTGGGGCATACAAGAGATTTAAGCTTGTGGCAGTCATGCAGTCCCAGCAGGGACACTTTGGGAAGAAAGCAATGGATCTGGGTGAGTGAGTGCTGTGTCCCTGTGGAGAAGGGATTCCTCCCAGAGCTCCTCTGATCCTAAGGCAAAGCCAGACTTCTTCTCCACTTGAGTTATCTCACTGCAAGTCCAGCAAGGGTGTTGTGAGTCCAACATGACTGGCAGTGAAACTGCTTTATGCAAAGACTTCAGGAACAGGCTTGTGCTCCCGAGTTCTCCAGTATTCCAAAGACATAGATCATATCTTGGGGTGCTGTTTTGTGCTGTTTGCTGCTGTGACACTTCCCAGCAGAGCACTAGGAATGCTGTATGTGTGGAGGTAATATTAAGAGGTATTTGTGTGGTGTTAGTTGGCCATGAAGAGGCAGGGAAGAAGCAAGCCTGGCATTTGATTTTCCTGCTGGTTTCCTCCCTCTTTTCCATTGCCTCCATGCCTCTACATGAGGGCAAGGAGGAGCTGCCCAGCACTGTGAGAGCTCAGCTTGGCTGTGAAGCATCAACAAAAGCTGTATGGATAGGTGTTTGGAAATAGGCTACAAAAATAATATTTAAATTTTGGGAAAGCTTTTAAACATTTTCTTTCTATCCAGCTCAAATTCCAACTCCTTGAGCAGGTTCCACAAAAGACCATTCTTGAAATCAAGTTCCTACATGAGATTTGACATCAAGAAGACACAATTACAGTTTGTCCAAATTAATGGACTTGAAATCTGTTTTCCTCTGGGAAATGCTTAATATTATTCCTTATGTTCAAATGACTTGACAGATCACAGAAGTGAGTAAGGCTTTCTCTAAAGTTATGTTCTCTTTTTCTAAGGAAATAGCAAAGACAAAATGTTCACTGTGTTTATCCTTAGAATCCCTACTGGACTCCAAAGACTTCCACAGATGAGGGGATAAGAAAAACAGCCATGGAAATTTAAAGTTCAGGCTCCTCAATAAGAAAAAACAGGAGTCTTGAGTTCACTACTTTGCAGATTCTTAATCCTTAGCAATATTTTTTATTATTATTTCAAAATAACCTTCATCATAATGTAGCAGCTTTCCATTTGGAGAGCTTACAAATCTGAAATATAATAGGTTGGGGTTTTTTTATTTTACTTGAACTAAAACAGTGGTAAAAATAAGTAGGTTAATATTGCTGATTTTAACAGTGAATGCCTAAACAGACCCCTTAAAAAAGGTTTTTATAAAAATAAATTACTTCTATAGGTGAAACATAAGTGAAAAAATAATTAGCATGAAATATATTTTTATACCCCCACTGAATCTTCATTTTCCATTTTTTTTGGTGCTGGCTGGAATGCCAATACCAAGTATTCCTTTCTTATGTGGAATGTTTTCAGCAGCTCAGAAAACAACATGCTCAGCTCTCACCCCCAAAGCTGCATTTCCTTCAAGTTGGTTCTTTCTCTCCAAGCCCAGTTTTTCTTTGAATCTGAAATAATTTTCAGTTGCATTGCCAAGAATTAAATTAACCCTTGTGAAATAGAGCTTGAAACATGCCTCAAGTTTCCTTTCTTCCTTGAATAAAAAAATAGGAGGTTGTGAAGTATCCTTTAATCATGCATCAGCCAAATTATTTTTCAGTTAACAGTTTAATAAATGGCACCTTTCTTTGCATTTTTCGTTATTGAGGGAGTCTGAAGTAGTTTATTTGTAGGCAAATACGTAGTAGAGACAAAGAGAATTTTCAATTACTTACTGGATATTCTGTATTTATCATATCTGAGCAGTAACTTGAGGAAAAGGTCAGTTAAAACAGCCATGGTCTTTCACAACAAAATATTTAATTGGAAAGGGTCTAGGACAAAGTCCTTGGTCATATCCAAACTAAGAGAGTAATAAAAAATATCTTCAGCTAGAAAACAGATGTTTCAACACAATTCTGTGTCATAGAAACATTTGAAAGAGTTTGTTTTAATTCCTTGCGGAAACAAAAGCAGATTTTGAAGCCTTGAATGCAATCACAAGATGGATTTGTCCTTGGGTGGCTCTGCACTCCAGCCAGACTCCAGGCGTTGCTGTGCCCAGCTTTCCCTGCCCGTCCTGGTGGACTGGGCTTATTCTGGGAAGCCCCCAGCCTAGGGAGGAGAGACAAGCTTGTGCTTCCTGTAGATACTGGGGAATGGCTCTACTTTCATCTCTAAAGCTGAATTTTCCAGGCTGTGAAAGAGGGATGGTAGGGAAAGGAAAGGTATCCACTGAAGAGATGGGGAGATGGCTCCTATAAAAACCAGGGGAACCAAAGGCAGAGTAGATTGGGAGTAGCAGTGCAGATTAGCAGTTGTGCTATCTGTGAAAGGGTAGGAGAGTAGAAATAACCCATAAAACACAGGTGCAGATGGCCGTGTGTCCCCTCCTGGCTGAGACCCTGCCCCAGCCCTGACACGTTCTCCCTCATGGATCTCCTTGTATGGAGACCCTGACATGTGTGGGCAGCAAAACCCAACATAAGGCTTGGCTGGGTGAAAATGGCCTCAGGCAGGCCCTTTGAGTTGACCAGATAAAGACTTGCTCCTGCAAGCAACCCTGCTGGGCCCCAGAGATGGTCACTTCCAAGGTCTTTGATCCACTCCACTTCCAAAGTCTTTGATCTTTTTCTCCTTTCCAATTCCTTTTTCTTTTCTCCTATTTATTCTCTTCTAATTTGTCCACCTATTCTAACTCCTTTTCTTGCTTTTGCTTCCATGTTTTCACACTCTTTCTCCTCTTGTGTTTTCCATATGCTTTCTTTCCTGCTCCATTTTCCCCCTACATTCTTCCCTCAAGCCATGACAGCTTTTACTTACACTGAGAAATGACATATTGCGAAGGTGCTCTATTTTCCAACCTCTTCCCATACTCACTCTGAGCTGGGAGCAAAATGTTCCTGGTGTGCTGCCAGCTGAACCTCTCACAGTGCTACAAAGCTGGCTCCCTCCCATGCATGTACTCCAGGGATGCACTCCCACAGCACGGGCTTTTTGTTGGCTACTTCCTACGTGGCTGGCCCTCTCTTCCTTTCCAGCACAGGACCCAGCAACTATAAATCAAACTATTTACACAGACTGTCCTTAAAATCCAGAGGCAGAAATTCTATTTATCAAAACACTCCTCTTTCTGGAGAAAATGGCAAAAACCTTTGTTGTACCAAAACATCTGTGTTATTGTCTTCTATTTGTCATGGAAGTTGGATGTGTTTGAGGCAGCAGCATCATTGCTGTCTTTACTCTTCTGGATGGGTTGGGATGAGGTTTCCCTGTATTTGCATTTTCTTTCAACTCGAGGATTATATGGGGATCTAATATCATCTCCTTATGTTAACCAGGCAAAGCCAGACTGTCTTGCTTACAACATATTAAGAAAATACTTTTTGTTCCACTGCAACTTTTGGCCTCTTTTTGGTTAGCAGCTGTTTACATCTTTTAGGATCGTAGGCTTGCTATGTGACATTTACTTGCAAAGAAAAGCAGATGCTATCTATTACCTCAACCATCATAAAAATTACTTAAGCCTTTTAGTGTAATTCTCCAATTAATGCATTTGAAAAATATATTTGTTCTCTCTTAAGTGCTTTCTGAAATTGTGGAACTACTCCTGCTTCCAGCATTAGTCTGCAAACAGAAAAAAAAGCATAATATTCTTTGGTGGGGGGAAGATAGGATAGAAACAGGAAACAGAACAGGATGCAAACTGTTTGCTCATATGAATGCTAATTTATAGCTTTAAATCATAAGATACTGGCCCAGTTTCTGTTCTTAAAATTAGACTCCCTTTAATATAAAGAGACAAGAGAGATAAAACGATTCATGGTGTTTGTCAGCGCAGGGGAAGGCACAAAGCTAGAGGAGGAGTGTTATATAACATGTCCCATAAACACTTCAGTATTTATAGTACTTTATTAGTAAGTCTTCCTCCTTTTGCTGAGATTGCAGGCCTGGAGATCTATTCCTTATATAGTGGGTAAGTAGTGCTTTACCTCTGCTGTGCAGTCAGGGCTTAGGCTCTCCCAGTGTCCAGTTCTTGGCTATAAGCTCAGAGAAGAGAATTCAGTATCCAGAAGAGTCGTGTCCCACATCTTCACTGAACTTGCTGTCACAAAAGCAGCTTTGTCTTTGGTGTTCAGATGCTTTGGGAAGAGTTTAACCATTTATCTTTGAGTAAAAGTACATACTAACAGTAAACACCTCACCTCTGGCTTTTTGAGTTTATTTCTTCAAGTGTGTTGTTTCTAGATATGTGGTAAGATAAAAGAACATGCAAGCCAGCATGAAGGAGCATTAATCTTCTTTTCCAGGCCAGGCAGTGAACAGGCCTGGTGTGTCTGGGCAGGGCCTGGAAGAAGATTCCTTTCCCATGAGCAATCTGTCCTGACAAGACCATCTTTTCAGCTCACATGGGACCCTAAAAGCTGAGCTGGCAGGGGCTCCTGGCAGTGCTGCCCACAGAGAAATAGTCCATTGCTGCCTGTCACAGCATCAGGGCAAGATACATGTCTTCACTGCCAATTAGAAGTCCTTGTTTTAGCACAAACCCCACAAAAGTGGTAAGTTCTAGCTTAAAAACTGCACTGTAGGCAGTGGTGGCTAAGCCAGAGGAACAATCCCTGATTCGTACCCAGCCACTCTCAGCTGGATTTGCAAAAATACCTTGCACAGATGCAGAGAAATCCTCCAGGACTCATCTGTCCAGATCCTACATTGAGTGATTCCCATGTTGTAGATATGGCTACTCTTTGCTTAGGGATTCTTTTGGTTCCTAGAGCTGTTGGCACCTGAGGCCCTTACTGGCCTGGCTATGTGCTCTGTGCTGCCTGTGGCCACATCTGAATTGTGAGCATATGGTACTCCCTGTTAGTCCTTTCAATTATTCCTTCACAAGCTTCTGGCTGCCTCCTCACAGCCATGTGCTGGCTCTCACATGGCTACTTGAAGTTCCTAAGGAATTCTGTGCAGTTTTAATTGTCCATTTTCTCTCAGGAAATTCAGACCAGAGGACACAAATATATAAAATGAGAGGATTTTAATTTGCTCATGTTTCTAATGTGCCTGTAATTAATTTGCTCTCAAACAGAGACAACAGTCCACAGGAATGTGCTCACACTTGAAATTTGGTTGCTGAGAAGAGATAGAGGAAGGAGCTGGATCTGGGTCTTACTCTTATGGCCTTTAAGTCCTGTGTGAAAAGCACAGGAGTTGAAGCAGGTCTCCCTGCAGCAGCCCCAAGGGATTTGGGTTATATCATAGTGGGTGAATGATCATGGGAATCTTGTCTGTCAGGCACAGTCTTCCCAGCTCTTGCCATGGGTGACACGAATGTCAAACACCATGCTGCCCTTACCAAGAGGCACAGCTTCAAGCTGGAGCATTTATTTTGAGGCCCTGATCAAAAAAGATTAAAAAAAAATTGGGTAACTGGGAGCAATTCCACTTCTGTTCTGTAATCTTGGTCCAAAGACCCTGCAGAAATGTC
Source organism: Passer montanus (assembly GCF_014805655.1). Taxonomy (NCBI): domain Eukaryota; kingdom Metazoa; phylum Chordata; class Aves; order Passeriformes; family Passeridae; genus Passer; species Passer montanus. Next base: position 1,626,005 of record NW_024357392.1, on the reverse strand, counting down.
AGTAATTGTTTGGTATTATTCTTGGGAGGACATGTGGGCAAAATCCTCTCAAACAGGAAGTCCTTTCATAGCTACCTTCAGAGCAACTCTTATCACATTACGTTTTCTGTCCCTTCAAAGATCCCAGATGCCTCTCAGTTCATGTTTAATGTCTGGATGTGTTTGTTGTGTTGATGGTAATTTACCTGCAGAGCATAATTATGGGAAGTTCCTAGTGCTGGTGATAAAGTGCACAGAACTGGTCACCACAGGAGGTTTTTCCTCAGTTGCAAGTGAACCCTTGAGTCATTCAGAGAAGTGGAGACCTGTTCTGAAGAAACAGAGCTCTTTTGACAGTTCTGATTTTGTTGCAAAGATTTCTTAAGTTGGTGCAGTAACATTTGGTAAGCGAAGATGCATTTCTAGGGCTGTTTCTTCCACACTTCCTTGGTCCCTTTTTGAATTTTCAGTCCCACTGTGAAAGCCAAGGATCATTTTCATGCTTGCCAGGCTTCTGTGGTCATCTGTTCTTTCTCTTGTTCTGCCTCCACAAGAATTGAGGGTCATTTTCATCTGTACCAGTGTGAAAGTGTTTCCAAATCTCAAGTAACAGTCTTGCTGTGCTGCAGTGCAGGCAGAGTGCAGACAATAAAGCAATATTAAGCCATAATCCAGTTTTAATGAGACTGGGGAAAAATAATAGAGGAATAACTATGAAACTTGGTGCAACAAATATTTACCTACTGTGTGGGATAAATTTGTTCATTACAGGCTGGGATTTCACTGCCCACATGTGGAGATGGGACCTCTGTGTCCAACTGTCACGTTGACCATGGCACCACCTGTGTTGCATACACTTTATTTAACACAAACCACAGCACCCATAGCCTTGTAAATTCTCTCCCAAGAAACTGCTTAACTGAGATTTCAGTGAAATCAAAGACTAAGTTTCTCAAAAGTAACATGTTTAAAACAACTAAAATGAAAAAAGGAAAGATCACAAAGATTATGATTATCCCAATAAGTAACAGCTTTTTAAGAGTGAATAATTTCCTAGGCAAATAATATATGTGGGAATACTTTTGCTTAAAGATATAATCTTGAGCTTTTTTTTTCCTTTAAATTTTTTTTTTTGTTAGTCCTAATGAAAATGCTACTATTAAGTAAGTGTAACTTAAAAAGTTCATTTTTACAGAATTAGCATGGACCTCCTGTTGTGTTGGAAAGAACACAAGTTCAGCTGACATTAAGTTTTGGGCTAAAGGGCAGATTTCTATTTTAGCTGTGCTTTAATTGCTCCCTATTAAATTAGTGTTATATAAACTAAGATTTTAGCATAGTTCTATTTTTTATCCCCTTTTAAGTCAGCATAATAAAGGTCCAGCACTTGACAACAGAAAGTAACGAAATACACACTCTGTCAGAACATGTGGCCAAAGCTGCTATTTCAGTTTAAAATGCACTTCTGGAAGGAAGGGGAGCTCTCTCCAGTCAATGCAGTGTGAAATCTCTATGAAGAGCTCTGATATCACAAATACAAAAATATGAGAAGCTACTGGTATTTTTTAGGTACAAAAGTGTGCTGACTTGCAATGGACTGATATTCTCGTTCTTCATGAATAAACCTTCTGCTACAGATACCATTTTAATTTCTGCTCAACACCAGCATTAGAACTGCAGGCATCAAATGCATTGCCAACAGAGCAAAACTGTTATATTTGCACCACTGGTAATTATGCTAAAGTAAGGAAAGAGATTTAGGAGATGGATGATAAATTTTAGAAACCAAATAAGCATCTAAAACTTATTAAAATGGGTTAAGCTCAGGGGAACAGTAACTTAAGCACTAGATTTTAATAGAATTTGGAAGGGATGAAAGAGAGTATTTCACACCTTATGAGCAGCAGCCACAGAACCTCTCAAGCATACAAACAACAAAACAGATATTTCTATTCAAAATCTAGTTCAAAAAAGAACAGGAAGAATGTTTCCTGTTGTATGTATTTATGTAAGACACTCAGTGATCACTTAGGGAATAACATGAAGAAAGTTTTACTGATAGATTGTGCAGTTTCCCAAAGGACTGTGAGGTGTGACAGGGAATATTAATACACTGCTGCAGTGAGGGTGGGATATGTTTGGAGAAGTCTGCTAAAGATGCACAATTCTTGGTCAGGCTTTATATAATAAAACTTGTGTCATGAAAAGAGGGGCTGCAAGACAGCGCTGCGTAATCAGGTGAGCTGAAGAGACTGTGCCTAAGGTGAAAATAGACAGTGGACAAGTATGTCACAGTTAGAAATAAAGTGAGACTGAGAAACAAGTTAGTAATAGCAACAAGTGGGGCTAAAAGCATGGCTGTGTCTGCTTGCTGTAACCCCTCTGGGCTCTGCTCAGGAACAGTCCGTGATCACACGGGCCATATGTGCAGCAGTATCTCAGCTCAGCGAGCTGCTGGTTTGAGCTACTCATTTCCTTGCAGTCACTGGGGTTAGTTGGAGCCAAAGTGATATTAATTTTAATTAGGGTGAATGAAGAAAAAAATATTTCCATTTGTTCCACTAAGTCCCCCAAATTTCTCTTTTAGCTCCATATGAGAAGCCTTACATTAATTTGCCAGTGAATTTCTGTTGGTAGAAAGAGAAAGCAGTGGAAGTGGCCCATGTGTGCTGGCAGAAGTGTCCACACCTCAAAGGTAGATGTGATTATTCAGAAAGCAGCTTGTTGATGTGGTATCTTGCAAATTGGAGAAGAGAATGAGCAACAAAAACCCACATGCCCAAGGGAGCACTTCCACAATGCAAATTCAAAAAAGCAAACCTTTAAAGTAATGTCAGGAATTCATGAGCTATTCATCATCTGAAGTATTTTTATTGAAACCATCTGGTGGGTAATGCATAATAATAATAAAAAAAATAAAACACCACTAAAGCCAGGTGTCTTCAGATCATTACAAACAGATAGCAGGGTTGAATTCCAGCAGTGCCTTCCAGGTTTTGAAGTATTCATGAAGTGACCTCTTTGAATTAAATCCTTATCTGGGGCCAGAGCACATCCTGGGCTATACAGATCTGTGCTGCAATGTAGTCTACAGTTCTTAGGCCTCACTAGGATGTGGCAGGAATGTTTCCTGGCTTTTTCCTGCCCTGCATATCCACTTTTTCCACATAGAAATCAGGGTACAAAGGGAAGGAGAAGAAAGTGCCAGGGCTTGCCCTGCCAGCTGTGGAAACAGCTGTGGTAAATCCCTGGAGCTGAGTTCCAGCCCCAGCCTTGGAATGGGCACCTCTTCCTGCCCCACATTCCTCCTGACACCAGAAGTAGAATCACATTGCAGCAGAGCATTTGTCAATCCATTACTCTGCACCTTGTTATCTCTGTGCTGAATCCTGCAGATAACATGTTTTCATTCAAGCTTATCTCCCAGAAAGGGAGCCAGTCTGGAGCTGAAGAGAACAAGAGATGAAGAAGCTATCATTTCCCATTTCTTCACATTAAAATGTTTCTGAATAGAGATTTCAAGATTTGGGAATGTAGTGATTTTGAAGGTATTCATTTCCATCTCCTGTCTAAAAGGCTGTGAGGAATGATTTTTCTTTGACAGGGAGATACTGAAACCTGAGTTAAAGCAATTAAATTAAGCACTGTGAAAATACCCAAAGCCTTTCTACATTTGCTATATGGGGAATTTAGAAAGACTGTGAAAACACCTTAAATAAAAGCACCAGGGTATATACAAAGTAGGTCAGGTTCTTCCCTCTGCTGCAGATTTAAGAGCCTTCTCTTCTTTGATAAAACTTACCTGCCTAATTAGCTGTGCCTTGTCACATTGCACCAACTCTTACATTAGGCAGTGCCTTGACAAAATTGGTTTAAAGAAGAAAAATAGCATGTATTTTTCAGCATTTTTCAGCTACAACTTCAGTGTGTCAGATGCCAAGGTGGGAGATACTGTTTTGAGAATTAACAGTTTGACAATTATTTGATAATTTTGATAATTATAATTTGTTTAAAGCACACCTGCACCCAAGTGATTTCTTTCACTATTGGGTTTGTGTACTGATAGGAAGAAGCTTATTCTTACTACTAAAAATAGGGAAAAAAATTATTAATCTTTTACTTTAGCTATACAATATACCAAAAGTAATTTACACTTTTGTCAATATGTGGATATAAAATTGGAACTAGCAAGACAAGCTTGTTATCGTGCTGACTGGTTTAGAAACAGGACCTGGTTTTTCTTCAGGAGCTCTTCCTAAGGAAGTCTCTTGAGTCAGAAACTCTCTCAGATGTGAGAACACAGCATCTGATACAGAAAGGTCTTGATCCCACCAGGGGTTCTGGGATATTCTCGGGGAAGAATCAAGTCTTGCTGAGCACAGCCCAGAGGAACAGCACAGTTGCTTTGGATTTCTGTGGTTTATTCCTGTTGAGGCATTCCCCTCGTCTCATACCAATTTTTTTCCAGGTGATGGAGTGCCCCTGCAGTCTCAGCCTGCCAGCTGATGGGTCAGTGTTACAACTGGACAATGATGCTCCAAGCTGCTGGAACCAAGGAATGGGGCTTTGCTTGCTGCAGGTGCTCCCCACAGCTGTGGTCTGGGCAGTACAGCCTGGAGCTACACAGATATTGATTCTCTTCTCACTTATTCCACCTCTCCTCAGGTTTTTGGCAAATTTTCCTCATCCTTCTAGCTTTTAGACAGTGCTGATAATAGATCACTGCAGGAACAGGATTCATTTATCCAAAGTTCTTTAAAGACTGGAGAGGACAGACTTCAAAGGCAGGAAAATGGGACACAGTGCAGCTGAACAGGGGAGAAGGGAGGGTGTGCATTCAGATTAAAGAAGCCCTTCTCTATGCAGGCAAAGAACCTGACGTCTGTCTGAATTTTCTCATGTTGGGCTGTAATAGCAAGGACAAATATAAAATGGGATAGATTTCAGTTGAATGTAAACTTTAGAGCTGAGCTAGCAGAAAGGCCAGATCCACTGGGGAGAGGGGCAGGTGGGTGGGGGTGCACGGCTGGAATGTGTAACTCCTTTGGTGGCTGAAAGGTCTTGGTCTTCAATGCAAGTTCACGTGCTGAAAAAACCCACATTATTTGCTGTAAACCTGCCTCCTGCTACCTTCTCCTGTTCCCTTCCTCTTGTGCTGAAAGAGGGAGCAATTATCCCAGCATTTATCATTTTACCGGCTATTTTATCTTCCCTGGGCACCTTTCTCCCAGCTGGCAGGTCCAGTCTATGTAACTGCTCCACAGATGGAAACTATTGCCTGTGTTTGATCTTCTTTCTCTGAATCTTTTCCAAGTCTCTCTTGGGGGAAGGTGGGTGAAGGTATGGGATGGACAGATGGAAGAAAGATGACTGACCAAAGCTGGAGCACCCAAAATGTGGGTGTGAGAGGCTACACTGTGGAATCAGTTTCTGCTTTGTTCTTTACCCTTTCTCTAATAATTTTCTATTACTATTCTGTTGTCCTAAGCATTAACCTGATATTTCTGTCTCTCTCTAGTAATTCCAAAACCCTACTCCCATGCTTATTTCACCTTGAACCCATCATTTCATAGAAAAATTTGTGAAACATTGCTGCACTTTTATTTACTGATTTTTATCTGCTGTCTCACTGCCTTAGCATTCAGCCTTATAATATCTGCTGTGCCATGAGGAGAATCCTGCAACTACCCCCTCCCTTCCTTTGTTTCTGCTGTGTGTAGGGACACAGCTCCTTCCTTGGGATAAAGCTACAGGTGAACACTGACATCCCTCCTTCTCCATCTCTGTGGTTCCCTGCCTGGTATTTCCTGGCCAAATACTGACACTCTGTAGCTTTATCTTGACTGGGCAGTTGTTACTAATAATGGCCGGCAAAATCAAATATTCCAATCAGAACTTTCCCTACATAAATTACCAGGGAAAAAAGTGAGAGGACCTCTATAGCCTTATTGCACTGTCAGCACTCAGGACCACACATCCCGCAGGGCTCAGCCTTGCTACAAACCAGTGAAACTACTCTGCTGTGATTTTATGTTAATTACTGCAGGTCACTTCTCACCTGTGATGTTTAAATCCTTTTCTGATTCCTGTTTCTGCTGAAATAACTCGTGCCTGTTGTTTCCCTAGTCTCCCAAACTGAACTTGCAAAAGGATATTACGTAGTTGTGTCAGTAACCAGAGCCATAAAATGAAAATAATTAAATGCTTTCTTTTTTTTTTAAAAAAAAGAGTAAAAGTTATCACCCACCACCCACCACCATTGTATCACAATCACTGAGGTTTAGAACAGAGAGTATTATCTGTGTATACAAAACATCTCCTGTTGAGTTGTCTACACTGACATGATAAACTTCCTAATTAGGTTATTCCATTCCATCTCTTTTTATGGCTCCCCAGTCTGTAGTATTTTTATGAATAGTTTATGCTGTGGTGTACTTATTAATATGCTTCCACAACCTAAATGGCATAATTATCTCAAAAGTTCAATTAAAAGTAATCTAGGTAGGAGGTAGGATTCCCAATTACTGAGTGTGGGAAAGATTCCTATTCTGTTCTCACTGTCTTTCATCTCAGACATAATTGAATTGGTCTTTCTCCCAAATAAAATGCAGCTTTTCATCCCTGTGGAAGAAGGAGAGAGGTCGTGGAGACCTGTGGAGACCACATATAATGATGTCTATTTTTACCTCAACTTTTCTTTAAAGATACATTTAAATTTGTTGTACACTCAAATTGCAGCCACCATGTGCACTCTCTTATAGACAAGACAGAAAAATAAATTATTTTCATTGCTGTTTATTGAAAAAGTTTTTCTATTTCAGGTTCATTAGCCAGGCCTTTACATGTGCATTAGAAGTAAAACAAAATCAATTTACATTTTAATTCTTACAAAAGTTTCACTTTGGAAACTTGTAAATAGATACCACCAGTATTTTAGAAAATGTCAGAACATTCTGACAGACATAAAACTGTAATTTAATATTTGTAACTTCAAACTCCAGATACAATTTCCAGGCACAATAATTGTGAACAGTGCCAGGGCTTTTTTAGTAGTCTGCATTTCTTCCTGGGAATTATTCACAATAGTTATTGTAAAATCGAGCTTTTGAAACTGGAATATTTTCTATTAATGCTGATAAATTAGTGGCACTAAAGAATGAATTGTTTTGCCCCACTCAATTTTTTTTCTAGGGAGACACAAAGACAAGTTTTATGTTTTAGCCTTTTCAATTTGATATATTAGGTGCCACTGTGTTAGTCTCATAACTACATTGCTCCTTTTGCAGTGAATTTGCAGGATTTCTGACAAAAATGCCCATGTTAAGGAAGATAATTTTGAAAATAATAAACCATGCATCTACCGACAGTGTTTTTCAAAAATTTTTTTATGAAATATTATTATATCTCCATATGATTGCTGTTTTCATGAAAGAAAGTCTTGGATCACCCAGCTTTTCTCTCTATTAATTATTGGTTTGATTGTGTGTATGGAGTAGTTCCTGGGCATCTTTCCAAATTGTATAAACTTTTTCCTTAAAAGATCTGAAAATAGGCACAATGTAAGACCACAAGGTACTTTCCTTATCAAAATATTCCCAAGATTAGATCATTGGTGAAATAAACAAAATATAATTTCTTTGGCTCTTTCTAGAAAGAATTTATTACAGGCAGATTTCAGACTGGGACATAGTTCGATGAGAGTGATGGACCTCAAGCCCTTTTGCTGTTTTGAGACTGCACACAGCATCAATAAAGGTTTTGTAGGATTTGAAATTAATTTAATGGGGTTTTATACCCATGGAATGAGAAAATAAGTCAAGAAGTTTCATGGACCTCTGACATCCCACCTCATCTCCTGACTTGGCTTTTGGAATCCGAGCTCTAAATTTTTTTGTGCAGAAGTTCAGAGTGCTGAAGGCTAGTGTACAACAGGTTGCTGTCTAGGAAAGTGGGAGCACTTTTCCTGGGTATCCCTGCAAACAGGGGCATTTAACTATCCATTCATTAAAACAATATAACCACTGGATAAAGTTTAGTGAGGCAGCCTCGGAATGCTGTTGTGCTGGGAGAGTTTTCATAGCAACAGCGCTTCAAATATTTACTTATTGTTTCCTGGCCATTAATGATGGAATAGCGAGAGGCTGTTTGCATTTCCCTCCTGGCAAAGCACGGTCATCTGCACATTGAAATGGGCCACTTTCTCTGGGATTCCAGCTCTTTTTATAGGTCAGGGTGAAATTTGTGTCGTTACGGGAAAAGTTTCAGATTATTTATTTAATAAGCTTGTTGCTTTGTGTCTCATATCCAAAAAATGGAGAGCTGGGTTTGCTCACTGAGGGCTTGTTCTTGCTGGCATTGGGGATGGAGTTTCCAAATAGAGATTTTCATGTTTGAGGTGTCAAAGCAGAAGCGGGCTCAGGTAGAGGAAAGGTTCGCAGCACCGCCGGGGTGAGCAGCGAAACGCCGGCAGCACCGAACCCCCCAGCAAGGCCGGAGCTGCTCGGCGGTGAGAGGTCAGCGTCAATTACAATGGTGCCAGAGTGTCAAGTCCCACATCCCGCTCCATCCCACACAGCTCACCAGGAAAACAACCCCAACACCATCCAGCCGAGCGTGAGGCTCTGGCACCACCTGCGGGTGACGCGGCTGTCACACCCCGTGTCCCCGCGGCCCCTGCTGTCCCAGGCTCGCCCCTGGGCGAGAGCAGGGCCGGCCAGCAGCCCGACCTTATCCCCGGGCCATGCGCTTCCCGGCACTCCGCGATCCCGGGCAGGGAGCGCCGCCTGAGGAGGAGCGGCCATGGCCCCGCCCCGTCCCGCGCATGCGCAGCGGCGGCCCGGCAACATGGCGGAGCTGGAGGAGTAAGCGGGGCCGGGAGGGAGGGAATGCGGGATCCGCCGCCATCCGCGGGCTGGGGGCGGCCCGGGAGGGGTCGGGATGCGGGAATGGGCTGGGATGTGACCGGGTTGTCCCGCCCGCAGGCCGCGGCGGCGGATCCCGCTGGTGCCGGAGAACTTGCTGAAGAAGAGGAAGGCGTACCTGGCCATCAAGGCCACCCAGGCCAAGCAGGCGCTGCTCAACAAACGCAAGGTACGGCGGGTCCGGCAGAGCCTGCTGCTGAGCCCCAGCTCCTCCTCCTCCGGAGGGAACCACAGTTCCTGAAATTCCTAAAAATGAGTGGTCGGGCCCCTCAGAGAGGGCTGGATAGGGGTTGGCTTCGGGCTTCCGCATGGGGCTTGAATCCCTCAATATCTCCGTGTCTGAGCCTTGTAAAAAGGACAGAATTGTACAGGTTATTACACCGAAACAAATAAATGGAAGACTGTGAGTTGTTCCTGTTGGATCGGTGTTGGTCAGGTGTTTGCAGCCGCATGTGGGAAACTGCAGCGCTGCTGTGTTGTCTCTGCTGCCGGGGATTTCCCTGTCTGAAACCACCTTTGTGTTGAAACCCTGCCGTGCTTTTCTGAGGGTGCATTTAGAGTTATTTCTCTGTTAGAGCAGCACAGGTCATGGTGAAGCCTTTTCTGCTTGTGGGGTGGCACATGTCCTAGTGCAGACACTCCCTGTGTACACTGTGCCATTTCCAGACTGGCGGAGCACAGCAAACCTTTCTAATTCCAAATCCGACACTTGTTCTGCTGTACCCCAGGTATTACAGTACGTGTCTGTCTTAAAGATTTCCTAGTGAATTTTGTGAGATTGTGTGCAAACCTCCTGCCATTTTTGTTTGATACCATGTTTACATTTTTAAAAGCGTCAGTGGCTTGCTGTGTTTCCAAGGTGGGAGCATAAGCAGTAATATTAAATAGCCACTCCTTAAGATTCTCATTACAAAAAGGACCTTAGTGATAAGACTTTGATTAGGTCTGCCTGCTTTGAAAATTCAAATGCATTTCATGGGTGATTTACAAGGTGAGATAGAACAGAAGACACACAACGTTAGATTATTTAATTTAAAGTGGCCTGCTAATTTAACCAGTAGAGTGTCTTAAATAGAATTTTGTAATGCTTTGCATTTTCAAGTCCTATTTGTATGAGAAATTGCTATGACTTAGATGGATGTACTCATTCCTAAGATAAAGGGAGACATTTAAACATCTGCTTTATTCTAAAAAGGAGCTTTACATTTTTAATAATAATGGAAAGACTTTTTATCAGGTGAGCTGGATGTTCTGTTTAAATTAGCAATAGTTACTTGAATGTTTGAAATTTTTCTGGTATGTGTGCCAATATAGAAACTTGAAATGCAGTTGCATTCTCTTGGAAGGTAATTTTGAGTCACACTAGGGTATTTCTGTAGCATCTCTTTGCCCACACATTGCTTCTGGCTTTCCCAGCCATTGCTGAGCTGTGTGTGTAGCTATGCCTAGGCGTATCCCAAATCTTTAACCTGATTTATATTTTTCCTGGGGAAAAGCTCTTTGTTCACTGTTCATAAATGATAGTTGTGTGTAAATTCATGTGTTGTCCCGCAGTTCTGCCTCCCTTGGGCTTAGATAATCAAATTGATTTTCTTACTGCTTCCAAAGCTGTAAGGACATTGTTCACTACTTCTGCATTTCATTTGGCCTTTTAGATGTAAACCTCACTTGGTTTTCCTTCTGTCTGCAGCAGCAGAAGGGGAAGCAGATCCAGTTCAGGCGCCTGGAGACCTTTGTTCGGGATTCGTGGCGCAAACGCCGGGATGACACCCGGCTGAGGCGCATGGAGCAGAGGCCTGGGCAGGCAGCGGCACCTCAGGAGAACAAACTGGCCTTCGTCGTGAGGATAGTGGAGTGAGAGCCTTCCCCTACTGCTTCCCTTGTTGTCGCTGCCCTTTGTTGTGTCATTTCCACGCCAAGGCAGTGGGACCAACCCAGACATCACCTTGCGTTGCTTTGCAGGTGACCTGAGGCCTTTAGCTGCTGTGCTGGAGAAATGTGGTTGCTAATAAATTCTGTTTTCCTCAGCATTAAGGGAGTGACTAAGAGGGTGAAAAGAGTGATTGAGTTGCTGCAGCTGAGGAAGAATTACACCGGGGTGTTTGTGAAGCTGAGCCCGCTGTCGCTGAAGATGCTGCGGATCGTGGAGCCTTACGTGGCGTGGGGGTACGTGCCCCTCCTGTCACTTGGGGGTCATGGGATTCTCCATCTGCTGTCACAGATCCATTACTTCTCCAGTAATGGTCAAAATTTAATGAGCTTTATATCTAAAACTTGTTATTGTCTGTGTTCTCATTGTTCTTGACATAAGTTGGTTACTTTCCCGCCTCTGCACAAGGAAGTGGGATGGGCTTTCCTCTGCATCATGTCTCTCTGTTACAGAATCTTGGTTTTTGTTTCTGCACAGACAGCCTAACCTGAAATCTGTACGAGAGCTCATCCTGAAACGGGGCCAAGCCAAGATCAAGAAAAAGAGGGTGCCTCTGACAGACAACATGCTGATAGAGGAACATTTAGGTGAGGAAGAGGGTGAGAAAATTGAGGAAAGAGGTGTTGAGAGTTTAATCTGACCTGAAAGGGTGGGGAGAGACAAAGTCTTGCCAAACTGGAGGACGGGCAGTGCTGGAGTAGTGTGGGGAAAGATGATACAGTTGGACATCTCTTTTTCTTTTCTCGTGCAGGGGGCTGTGGTATCATTTGTCTGGAAGACCTTATTCATGAAATCTACTCAACTGGGAAGTACTTCAAAAGAGTAACCCGCTTTCTGTGGCCGTTCCACCTGTCGGTGGCTCGCCACGCATCACGGAACAGAGTGGGCTTCCTCAAGGAGATGGGCAAGCCTGGCTACAGAGGTGATGCCATCAACCAGCTCATCCGGCAGCTCAACTAGTCAGGTGAGCACTGCCTGCTGGGCTGCTTCCCTCCATTCCCTGTCCTAAGGACAGCCAGCCTGCCCTTGGAGATGGAGTGGGTACTCCCTTGGTTTTGATGGTCACTCTGTAACAGTGACCTCAGAGGAAACTAATCAAGAGTGTGGGTCCCATTAGGAGTCAGCACATGCTGTTGGATACCTCCATGAAGGCTTGGCTCCTGGGAGGTAAAATGACTTTCTTGTTTATTTTCTTCTCTATTCTGCAGGGTTTTTGTGAAAACTTCAGGATCTGTGACCCGTCCCTTTTCACATGTACCTTTCATGGACACTATCTACATGCAGTGATCTGTATGCAACTTCTCCGGACTGCTGGTGCCTCTATAGAAGAAGAAATACAGAGATGATGATGGAGATGGACTTTGGGCTGGCCCTTCTTAAAGAAGATAAATTCTGTTTGGTACAAGGATGAGCTTCTTGGAGCAATTTCACTTTTGCATCTCTGTAAAACTAGTGTTTTTTATGCTCACTACTGCAGACCTCACTCTTTGACGTGCACCTGCTTCCGGGGGTGAAGGGTTAGTGGAGTCAAAATTGTGCTAACAGGCAAAAGAAAATACCATGGTATTCCTCTGTACTGCAGCACAAGCCCTAGCAGTGAATAATGTCACTTTTTAAGTACCTAGATTGTATTTATTTTAAAAAATTAAGGGTTTTGTGCTCCTGATTTAAAGAGCCTTTTTTTTTTTGGCAAGCCTTTTTTTGTTGTTTTTTACTTCTGCTGGATTGGGACTGCTGGGGAGAATGATGTCCTGGAAATAGGAAAGCCCAAAAAGGTTGTAATACAGTCATAGGGTGAGGTATATGTAATTGATGTTTTTAAAATAAACTTCTGAAATTATATTATTATAACAGAAGGTCCTAAATCACTGTAAAAGAGTGGAAAAACCAGTTAAACACTCTGGCTGGAATGAATTTAGTGAAGGAAGTGAAGAAAACCATAGAAGAGTCTGAAAATTCCAGAGATTAAAATCCCTAATTTCTTCCACTACAGAAATGGGTAAGGACAACGTGAAGAGTCCAGTGCTGGTCAACAACTATGGAAGGCACTGTCAGTTCACTGTGACTATTTAAACTCTTCTTTGAAGACTTAGGTGGGAGCAAACTGTTAATCCATTAATGGATTTCCTGTGGAGTCCACACCACTTGGAGACTCAGGAAGGAAACATTTAAGTAACAAGATGAGGAGGATGCCTTTTGGATGTTACTTGTGTGACAGTTGTAAACCGGGATGTGTAGCATTCATAAAACCATCTGAAATACAAAGGAGTGCAGTCTCTGAATTAGCAAACACGATAAAACTCAAAGCTTTATTCTGTAAATCAAGAATAGAAACATAGAAAATGCTGGACAGACACTACAGACGTACACAGAACAACTCTGTCCCCAGAACTAGACCCCAGTGCTCATTAAAATAGAAGGCTTCATGTATTTGAAGTTTTCCTGATAAACAGCTGCTTCCATTGTAGAGCAGTACAAGAATTGCTTGGTTGATTAGTTTTAGGGTTATTTCTGGTAATAAAACAGCCCAGGCTTCTAACTGGCACACTAGGAATGAGATTATTTTAGTTGCTACAGAGAATTTAAGACTGCTAACAGAATGGGAGTTCAAAAACAATTCTAAAATATAAAATTACAGGATCTGAACACAACTCTAGCAGCTAATCCCAGATTTAGGCAGTTTTTGTAGCAGAGGCAGTGGTTTAACACACTATTAGTTTAGCTCCTACAGTAAGAACTGAACTATGCCCATGAATACCTTTTTAAAATCTCTTTAAAAATGATGCCAGCTTAGTCTAGTGTCACATTATCACAGGCACATTGTCTTTTTGTTATGCTTTATCAAGAGGACAGTAATGATGTGCTCACAGATTAGCTGCATTATGAACAGAAACTATACAAGGAGACAGGATATTTACACACACAAGACTTGCCCCTGCATCTCAGGGAACAGAATCCTTCTTGTAAGCCACCATGGTGTTGACTTTGTGGATTGTGGTAGTGAAGGAACGCAGCTGGACCTCCTCTGAATTGGCTATGAACTGTGGTCCCGACTCCTCCCACTTTTCTGGCACTGCCAGATCTTTATCCGTGTAGATCAGCAAGTCAAAGGCACCTGGGAGCAAGGGAGAACAAATTCACCACAAGGACATGGTGGGTTTGAAGTTCATCTTCATGAACTTGAGACAAGGACCAAGCTTTTCAGAAGTTACACTGATACTAGTTATGTGAAAAAAAACAATAAAGTAAGTTCTATTCATGTTAGGCCATTTTAGTTTTCTCAAAAACTAAATTGTGTGGTAATTTTTTTTTAAGCATGTTACAATGCTGTGGAGCTGAGCTCTGTATAGCACTTCATATGAACACATTATTCATGAAAACTTGCATTCCTCAGGGCATACATACTTAATTTCCTCAAGTTTGTTAAGCCACCCCAAGTTCTGTCCTGATCTGAGTCCCTCAACGTGCTATCTCACAAACCTGATGGTACACGATGTGTAATAATCAAAAAGCCTCAGAAAATCAGGAAATATTTTCCAAAGCTGGAAAGTTACTGAGGTTTTTCAAAAGCATTTTATTTCTTTAGTGCAGTTTGGGATACTCACAGGCAGATTCCAGGAGTGGCAGGAAGGTTACTGTGGCAGTTATTTGTCTGATGACAGAACGAATTTCATCCTGAATTGCCTTCTGAGATTTCTCCCGTGGTCCACTGGAAAAATAAGAAAACTCTGGTAAGAGAAGAAACCTCTACTGCGCTGACAATTTCCTCTACATACAGTTCTCTTTGTTAAGCTCTGGTAGTCTGTTTGCTACAGTATTTTTAGAGTAGTAGTGACACTTTTAAGTCCCTTAGAAAAGTTAAGTGAGAGCTGCTTTCCCTTTGTTGTTGTTCATGTGTTCAATCATGTAATGACTGGTTTGCAGACAAACAAAGGGCAGGGCACTGAGAAATGTTTGAAGGAACAAGTCCATGGCATTGATCCTGTGCCTGCCTCGGTACTCTGGATAGGGAAGCGTGGCAGTGGAGGTACTCACTTGTCATCCTTCGCAGTTTTGTCACACTCGATGTCAAACTGCCACCGCTCCAGGACCTCGCTGCTCTCGATGCTGGAGATGACCACCACCAGGCGCTGCACGATGCACTTGTACAGCCACTCTGCAAGAAGCCAGGGCAGCCGCTTAGAGCGGCCGGGACGCGGCCGGGAGGGCCCCGCCGCCGGCCCGCACCTTTCATCTGCTCCGTCACGTTGTTCAGGTAGTTGGCCAGCTCGGGGTCCGTGGTGACCAGCAGCGTGAGCCCGTACTTCTGCACGCGGGTGAAGGTCTCGGGGGGGTAGATGCCCCGCTGGTACAGGATGCTGTTGATTCCATAGGCTGCACGATTCAGACGGAGAGGGAGAGGGATGTGTACCACACCCCCCACACGGCCCGGCCGGCGGCCATGTCGTCCCACAAGACGCGGCCTCCCTCCCACCCCGCGTCACCTCCCCTCACACCCTCCCTCACACCCTCCCTCCCTCCGCGGTCCCCGAGGCGCCCCGCGGCCCTCTCACAGAAGAACTCGGCGACGAGCTCGGCGCTGCCGCGCAGGGTGATGCCCTGGTGCTCCCGGCCGAGCTGCTGCTGCTGCTGCTGCGCCGCCATGGCCGCCGCTTCCCCGCCGCCCGGTTCGAATCCGGCCCCGCCCCCGCCCGGCCCCGCCCCTTCCCGCGCGCGCCGCCGCCGCGCTGAGGGGGGGCGCGCGCCGCCTCAGGCCACCCCCGCCGGCTTTCCCTCCGGGAACCTGCATTCCCTCCGGGAATCGCCATTCCCTGGGCCCCCTACCCGTGCAAAACGGGCTGCAGCCTGCGGGGTTCCGTGGCTGCCTGTGGGGAAAAGAAGGTTTTTTTCCTCCATGTTAAACGGTCCGGCCGCTCCCGGCGCCGTGGCGTCTGTGGGCGGGGCTGAGGGAGCGCGGGGCGGGGGCGGAGCGAGTGAGGAGCGCTGCCCTGGGAATGCTGTGGGAAATTACCTTTCGCCGTTTGCCAAGGTGTGTTCGACCTTACGAGCCTAAAAATGGTACTTTCCAGGTATGAATTGAACAAATACTTCGTTTATGATTTATTGGTGGCTTTCAGGGTGTAAGGAATGCAGTAGCTGTTTCAAAATAAAATACTATTTTGCAAGCACTGTGAAGAGACAAGTGGGGGGAACGTGGGAAAGCAGGGTAAACAATTTTTCCTTCAATCCATAATAACTCCAGAAATAATAATAAAAAAAAATGGTTAAGAAGCCTTCGGGTTGTTGGGCTGCCTTGGTGAAGGGAATTTGCTACTCGGTCGAACAACTTCAGTCCTGTCACTACAGGGACACCAGGGAAGATGTGGCCATCACCTGCAGGAAGCTGTGGCAGAGCTTAAGAGGTAAGAGAGGCTGAGCAAAACAAGGAAATTTGAACTATGTTAATAATATGAAGAGGGGACGTTATGGTCTGCTGGGATAGTAACAAGGTGGCCAGCTAATTAGATTGTGAAATCAATTATAGGCAAGAAAATGAAAGTTAATGGGTTTGCTGGGCACAGAAGGGCTGCAAATGAAATTATTCCCTGGATGTGATTTTTCCAAAGCATCATCTGATATCATCATCTAAGATATACTTGTGTTAGATACCCATATTGCCCTTGAAAGAAACAAATTGAACAGTCTCAAAAAGAAGTTGCATTCGAAACAGAAACATTTATACTGAGGATAAAAACCATGTGGTCGTTACACAGTACAGTGGGCCAGATGCTAAGAGAGTAAATTATCACAGATGGTGTGATTGCTTATTTTATTGTAATAAAACACTTTTTCTCAGAAGCTTAGGCTTTCTCTTGGTTCCAGTTTTGATCCAAGAGGAAGCATGGTTTTCCTCAGGGTTCAGGCTGCTGTGATTAAAACAAATTGTATAGTCCTGAAATCGTGTGCTGAAGTTCTGAAAGGGTCTGAATAATTTAATTTAACCACAGGAAATTTATTCTGGATCTTGTTCACTAGTTATTGTGTTATACATAATTCTTCTGAATGAAATATTTTCTGAGTAAGAGTGGTCTATTTCCAAGGCTGTGATAATGGAAGCATTTTTCATCCAAAGCCTAACTTTTAGAAGTTGGATTGCTGTGAATATCAGCTGTTTGGCTTAAAACCTTATGTACTATGGTGCTCTTATTTATCCATCCCCAAATGCTCTCAGCCCTCTGGGATTTTTCTACACTTGGCTTCTTGTCCACTTTGCTTTTGGAGAGCTGCTCATTTTTGTGATAAATAGAATAACTTGAAAGTGTGAGACCAGGCAAGAGTAGTAGTGCTTTTGATTAATATTTAACATATTTCTCCTCCAGCTGTCTTACTATTAAAATCAGACAGAAGAAAGGAATCCAGGTGTTTCTTGGTTTACCCAGGTAATGTCCCTGTGTTTCAGCTTGGGTGGTTTGCGTATGCTCATCAGTGACAGACTTAATTGCTTCTGCATTGCTTCTGACAGGATTCAGCTGGCAGGAACTGAGAGTGGTTGGTGACCTCTGCTAGAGCTCTGAGCTTCCTGCACCTGGCATTTCAGGGTTTGGGGTCACTTTGCTCTCCCTGGCTCTGTGCTGTGATTAGCAGCAGTCTCTGCCCTGGTGTGCTCCCTTCTCCAGCACCTCTGCATTCTGTGCAATTTGCACAACCTTTGGAAATTTGGTGTTTCCTCTGTGCTGAACATAAGCTGCAGCTGCCCTCTGACCATGGCCTGGCCAGGCGTGATGGGGACAGGCACACGAGTCCTTCTTGCTGCTCCTGCCCACGCTCCTGGACAGTGCCTGCAGTTTGTGGTCAGGGAATGCCCAGCAGGAGTTCAGCTCTGCCAGGGATGCTGCTGAGGGTGAGTGGCTGGTTTGTGGCAGGCTGCTTCCTGACCAGCTCCGAGGGACTCCCATGAACCAGAAGGAGTTGTACTCCTGGCACAGCAGGAGCTGGCTATCCTTGCTTTAACTATCTCATGATAAAACCTTCATTTTCATGAGGAATGTGAAATCCCAGTTGGATTTAATTTAGGTCTCTTGCAACTCTTCAGTCACTGTTCAGTTTTGCAATTGCAGCTTGATGTTGTGACACAGTTTTTTTGATTCTCGTTCTGTGTGAGGAAATGTTCTGTATTTAGCTTGGCTTTTCTGCAGCATTCAATGATTGTTTCCCCATGGCAATTGTCACTGAACCATGGGGAATCCAAATCATTGGAAGGCCTTAATTTTTTATTTTTTTTTTGGGCAAGCCAGGTCACATTCCCATAGTCATTCAGCACACTAGGAGACATAATCCACTTGTAGAGTTCATTCCCATTATTTGTTTCTCTTTTAAACTTCAGGAGGATGTGGACAGGTCTCTTCTCTCCAGAATAGCAAAACAGCTTATGAAATGAAAGTTTCAACAGTCTTTGCAGCACCAAAGTTTGCAGGGTAAGTACAGATGCCTCCTGTCAGGTGTGAAAATAAAATCTCTTTTCAAGTTGTCTAATCCTATTTTTAAAACATAAAACATGGAATATTATTACAAATATCAGTGCTGTGCCCTTCACCAAGGACAATGAGAGTAGTGCAGCAGTGAAAGATTGTCTTGAACTTTAAGGATTCATGAAAAGAAATGGATATTAAAATTAATGAGTCAATATGGGTCAATAATCTCCACTATAACTTTTAATATGATGAGTAGACTTCCCAAAGTGACTTCCTTAGGTTTTGAATGCCATGTGGACATTTTTACAGTTAATTTTCTGAATTATTTTGAAATCAGAATAAGATGGGTAAGTACTTGTTTCTCTTATAAAATGAAAGAGATTTGATGTTTCTATACTTAAGCCAATGTTAAAACTCCATTTAGCTTGAAAGTAGCTGTGTCCAGGTAGTGGCTGCCTTGTACAGTGAAATAAATTCTTGTAGAGTTTTAGACTTTTGAAAGCTCCTTCTGTAGAACATAAAGTGGTGTCTTTTTCGGTTTTTGGGGAAGGTCTTCCTTCGAAGACCTGACGTTTTTCTGAAGGAAAAAGTTAATATTTGTGACGGTATTACCTCTGCACTGCCAGGAGATGGCAGCAGGCACACGCGTTATCTGCACCCCTGCAGTTTCGGCTGGAAGCACAGCGTGTTGGTTTCACTCTTACGTACTTTTAGTTTTACACCTTTTTCTAGCTTTAAAATCGTTGTTCCAGAATGAAGGGGGATACTTAATGCCCATTTTTCCTGTTTACCTTTGCTTGCTGTTGCATTAAAGACAATTTAACAGAGAAATTATTATCTTTAAACATTTCATGTGAGGATAGGAATCCTGTTTCAGAATTGGGAAAAACAGGACTTGGAGCTTTTTTGTGCCTTGAGAACTTCTTAGTGCTGTTACACTGGTAACAGGTATGTGAAATCCACTGAATCCTGCTTTTTACAACTTAATCCTGTTCATTACTTAATCCTGAACCTGAAGGTTGATCGTTTGAAAGGTGAATGTTAATCCAGTTCAGTTTAGCTCCTGTTACATCTGAAGTTTTAATTTTATATTAATAAATCAGTGGAAAACTAGGGAGTTCTCAGCTTAAATTTACTAAATCAGTATTACTGGAAATTTAGCTTTAAATTCAAAATGAGCCTTCTCAAGTACCCTGGAACATTGATTTATCATTTATAGGTTTATCAGCAGAGACTTTTGGGAGGGTCATCAGAAACTGAGGAGAAAGGGATCCTGAAGATTGGTAGCACAGTAAATAAATATGCCTTGGTAGTACCATAGGGAAATTTGATAGGATTCTGGAAATCAGGGCAATCTCTGATTACTAGCACTGATGGCTTAACACCCATTAAAGAGGCTGTCTTTGCACAAGAACAGCATTGAGGTAAGTGTGGGAAGTATCAGGTACAAACCAAAGCTTATTGAGTTCTGCATCACATGTGAAAAGTGAAGAAAGGATTTGCTGGTACAATTTGAACAAATTCACTTGGTTTTCTAAGTCATTAATGAGCCTGGAAGGACATCCAATTCACTTCAACACCAGGAAAATTTTTAGGAGAAAATCTAGAGAAGGTTATAACACTATTTGAAAGTCCAATTACAAAATTCAAATTCCAAGCAGTTACCTGTGCCTCGTGCACAGTGGATGGTCTCATCCAAACCTCATGATGTGATGTTGATAGGACTGTAAAAATGGAAACCAGATGGCTTGGTAATGTGAATAGCACTTGATGTTAATTGTTCCTTACAGTCTTCTTTCCCTGAAATCTGATTTGAGTGAAAGCATGGCGTTACTGCTCAAGGTAAGCTATTCCTTGGTTGCAATCTGACACTCAGTGGAAGGTAGACCACGGGTAGATTCTTACCTGAAGGGTCAGGTCACTGGCTACTGAGGAAATTCTCCTGTGGTAGCTGGGAGTCAGCACTCTCCTTCTCCATCCTTGCTTGCCTGAAACTTCCTATGAACTTGGGCTAATCAGTTCGGATGTAGATCTCGAATTTCCACAAAAGGATTTAATGGTCCTGCCAAGCTCATGTACATTGAGTTTCTGCAGCTTCTACCATGGAGATGCCTTGTGCACTGACATCCTTTTATTTTCAAGAAAAGAGTCTCTGCTGTTTTGGTTTTGTTTTGTTTTTTTTTTTAATTTGTTTGGGGTTTGTTTGTTTGGGTTTTTTTGTTGAGATTTGACAGTGATGACAGAGCCCACACTCATTTAATGCTGTAATATGAGAACAGTCATCAGTCATCTAACACTGAGAAAACTGAGGCTCAGTAACATTTAGATCCAGAGGAAATCCAAATCCGCATCTCCCATGCCCAGGGAAGTGTTGTCATCACCAAGCTTTAAGCTGGTTTAGTTGGGCAACATTCTTTATCCCCTGTGTTGAAACTGTGCCACGGAACAGAATGGAGTTGAAAATCCATTTGGAGGCAGCAAGGAAGAGGAAGAGATTGAGCTTTAATGGTCAAACCTGGCAAAAGAGAGTGCAGAACCACAGTCCAGCTGTCAAATTACTTTGTGTTTCTTTTACTTTATTTTCCATATATTTTCACTTTGTATGAGGTTTTCAGTACCCACAAAACTTAAACAGTGGGGTCTCTTTCTCTGAATGAAACTTGTGACAGAGAACCTTTTCTAATATTTCTTCTTATTGCTAGTCACATTTCTTTCTATAACATTTTCATTGTGAACTATGTTATAAACCCACAAAACAATATTAGTGGGAAATGATAACAAAGATGTGTTGCCCTGCATGGTTGTAAGAAACAAGGGGTATTTGTCTCCTGTTATTATTACTTCAATAATCTCCTAAAGTGCTGCAGGATGGCACACCTTGTCTGCCTGTGCTGGTTTGTTGGGTGGAATGCCCTGCACCCTCCTGTGCAGCTCTTTCCCTCACCGGTGTGGCCCCATTGCTGAACTCTCCCTGCCAAAAGCTCCATCTTGCTGTGCCTGCCTGTCTCCAGTTACTGCCACACACGAGGTTTGCATTACTCTGATGATGTTTCAGATTCCCTCTCCATGGCAGCCTTAACCTTGCTCTGTCCTTGGGCACGTTTGGGCCAACCAGGTTGTGCATGAATTTAGAAGCTGTAAAAATCTGTGCTGGCCTGTGGGTTTTTACTCGTTACCCTTGGCGATTTTGCATTATATTTACCAAACAAATTGCACTGTTATTCATAAAGAGGGAAAAAGAAACCAACTAAATTCCCTGCAGATGGCAGAGGATATGCACATGATCACTTCCATCTCCTGTTTCAGCTGCAGTTTCATAAAAAATATGAAAAAATATTTTTAAAATACTGACAGTAGCAAAACTTAACCTAGTCTGAAACAAAAACCTGCAGCAAAAGAGCAGTAGTGAACATGTTACATAGATACTCTCCAACATCAAACAGGATGCTGTAAAGCCAAAGGTGGATAAGTGTTGTAAACAAAAGTTTTGTAAAACACATCAAAACATGCAATAACAAATTCAATTCTTCAGTTTCATCTTCTTTAAGGTGGGGCTGCAGTAGTCATGGTACCACAAATGACATAGGTGTGTAAAAGTGTTTGGGCAATGTTCATCAGCCACCCCTGCTTGAGAGAATTGTTCAGGGATGTGTAGTCAGTATAAACTGAATTTTACAGCTGCTGAGCACAACTAGAACAGGAAAATTAGTGACTTGAGAGTAACATGGAGAAATCACAAATGGGAAACTACTGGCTGTGTGAGATTTTGACACCCTGAGAAGATTTTGGCAAAGAATTAAGTTACCTGAAAAAAGGCTGCATGTCTTAAGATGATGAATTGTGAATAAGGATGATTTAGCCAACTTTTAATATATTAAAGGCCCAAATAAACCAGCTGAACCTTCTTTGCTAGATACAGAGCAGTTGGTTCTGAGCTGTTGAGACAAGGCAGTAACTGGTGTTTGTGTGCACACCCTTCACCTTTGCTATCCAATTCTTGACATGGTGGCTTCAGAAGAGTTCTGTAAAACTTGGCTTAGTTCTAATTTGCACTCCTGAACCATTTTTCAGTCACTATTCAGTATTAAGTAACAGTGACTGCAAGTTACTATGGCCTGATTTGGATAAAAGCTCCTCTGAAACAAAATACTGACCTATGTAGTGCTACCTTAGTTTTTCTTTATACAGAGTACTTGTGCTGTGTTAAATCACTCTTGGTGTTCCTAGAGTAGGCAGTTTCAGTCCCCACTCAGCCCTGTCATGACCCTTTTCCCTCTATCCTTTCTCAGTCTTTGAGTGGAGGAGGACATGGTCTGGGAGTGTGACATTAGAACTGCATGTCTCCCTTATTTCCCCCTGAGATATGTAGCATGAAATTATCAGTACCTTTAACAGCACTAAAATGAAATTTTCTGGGGTCAGTCTTTTTTTTTAATATTTGGTAAAGGTGCTGTTACTGGCTTATATGCCCGAGAATGAATTTTCATATATTTGGCTTAGTGTATTATTAACTGGAGCACTAAAAACCATGCTTATGTTGGAATAGGACTGCCCTTTATAAGAGGACTCGTTTTTGTGAAGCAAAATAATTGTTCCCAGAAAAACACATTCCTTCTCCATCAAACCTCCATTCTATTTGACACACTGGCTGTTCATTCCTTGAGAATCTAAAAATCATTTTTAGTGATTTATGGACTGCTGTTGCTAATATTTCCATGATCCTGTTAAAAGTGAGTGCTTTTTCCTCAGTGGCCAGTTTTTGTGTTTTAAATAAGCAAAATGTCAATTAAATTAAAAGCAGGTCTAAATCATGTGTGTACTAAAACTGGCATTGGCTTGCTGGCAGATTTCATAAATTATCAAAATCTGTCCATATCTGAGGAAAATGAAAACCAAGGTTCTGGATAATGTTGGGAAGTAGGAAATGTGTAAATTTACATGCTGTGTGAAGTGAAATAGTCACAAGTCAAGTTTTAAATGTTCCTAATTTGTATTTGCTGTGTTACATGCTCTTCCACTATTTTATCTCAGACAAGGTTTTATATTTATATGCCTACATCTGTATATATCTATATGTGTATCTGCACACACTTGCTTCGGTGGTTTGCTTTTTCTGTGATGCCTTTTGCAGGTAATTGAAGGGAGAAGGTTACACATGTATTCAACATGGGTTTATTCATAACACACTTTATTTCCAGCACTTTGAAGGAGATACAGAAACAAAGAATGGTTGAGGTTTGAAGGCACCTCAGGAGGTTTTTTTGTCCAACCCCTGCTGCTCAAGTTGGATCATCTAGAGCAGATTTCCCGGGACTGGGTCCACATGGCTTTTGGATATCTTCAGGGACGGGGATCTTCTCCAGGTTAAACTGTCCCAGCTCTCTCAGCCTTCCTTCATAGGAGACTGTGTGTTGCCTCATGTGCAGCGTGGTGTCCAGATCCTTTTCTGGAAAGAGGCTTCTGGCTAGCTGGCCTCCAGCATGTCCTGCTGCATGGAGGCTTTTTAATTCTTCCACAAGTGCAGGATTTTGCACATTCCCATGTGGAGGGTGATGAAGTTTCTGTCAGCCTATTTCTCCTGGTGCCTGAGCTCTCTCTGGATGGCAGCATGGCTCTCTGGTGCATCAGCTGCTCCTCCCTGTTTTCTGTTATCAAACTTGCTGAGGGTACACCCTCCCCTATCATCCAGACCATTAGGAAAAATGTGACAGGAAAGCTTTGGATGAAGAACTTTACTGAATATTTCTTTTCTCCAAGGAGGAAGCCTCAAAATCCTAGCAAATCAATTTGGTAGTTCTCATTTCATGTCTTCACTTTTCTACAAGCATTGCAGGTTTTTTCCTTTGGGCTTTCTACACCGTGGGCACCTTAACAGGCTTTGGCTTTGGGCATGAAGGTTATGGCACTAGGCAGTCTTGTTGTCTTGGCAGCACTAAAGCATTCACAGCCCCAGCTGTCTCCTCCACACCCCACAGAAAGCCTCCAAATCCCTTCATTGTCTCATGAAATTTGGCAGAATGGGAAACCTCAGGGATCTGTAGAAGACTAGAGCCTGCCAGATGCATCTGCTTTATTTCTTTTCTTTAGAGATAGACCTTTTTTCTGTCAGTGACAGCACGGTGGTTCTGCTGCTTTCAGCACCTGGTGATGACACCATTGGCAGCAAAGTTTGGCATCTTGGTAAAGTGAAGACACTTTTGGTTGCTTCTGTCTAAGAAACAGAACTCTTCACCATTCTGGTGTCTCAGTGGCAAGAATCCTAACTAGTTTTATAATGGTGTGTGAAACTGGGTGTCACTGGGGTTCAGGGCTTGACCATCATCTAAGTCTCTTTTCTATACAGCTGGGGGAGTTAACACAGCCAACACAGTATTATTGCATGTGCTTATGAAACAGGGAAAGCCTTCAGCCCTACTTCATCAAGAAAATCCACATTAGAGTATCTTTAGGAATGGTGCTTCCCCTATGGGAATGTTCAGCAGGGCAAGCTCACTTAGTTAAACAGTGAAACCAGGATACATTCATAAAAATGAGAACAGGCTTTGGCACAATACCCGTGGAGCCAGATGTCTGTCAATAACTCACCAGAAGCGAAAAGAATACAGGGTGTTTGTAACTTGAGATTTCTCTTTTTAGTAACTTGTCCAAAATAGATACTTTAATGAAAGTCTGTACTGTATACAAAATTACTCAGGTGCTCTTATACGTGCCATTGCAGCAGCCCCACTCTAGCTGCCCACAAAATGCAGTCTCTCTCTGCATTCCCATGCAGATCAGGGATCTCTTCACTGCTCTCTGCTATGCAGAGATGTGAAAATCTCCTTAGAGCATTGGGCTGGTGGCTGCTACATCGTTTCTGCCCCCTCCAGTTCAGTGAATGTCCTGTGTATATTTACCTTCAAAGGCATGCTGTGCTGTTCCCTGGCTGTTGATGTGTCTTGGGAGGGCACTGGGACAAGGGTCTTTTCCACATGTGCTCCACAAAGGAGGTCTCCTTTCCCTGTGTGAATGATTTTTTGGTAAATACTAGCAAGTTATGTGGCTCTGTTGTATCCATATGTTGAATAGATTTTTTTTTGTGCTGTTCAATTAATCCCCAGTGCCTTCACAACTCTTACACAAGGGCTGAGTTTGCTGGAAGAAAATTGAATTCCAGCAAGTTGGGATTCTTTCACTGTTCACTCCCTATTAATGTCCATTTTTCTGTTTTGCTATGAAAAACTGAATTATATTAGCAACCATATTAAGCAAGTCTCAATGACAGTCACTCTCATTCCCATTAACTCAATTTGGCTTTTTTTAAACTCTTTATAAAAACCAGATTGTCTCTAATTAGCTTCTAACATACTCATTTTTACACTAAGGCTATCCCAGGGGACACTTGAGCTTTTTTTTATGGATTTCTGTATGTAGAAATGTCATGGGTGATTAGAGTAAAGCCACAGCATTCATTGCTGTTACGCTTCCCTTAAATGCATGTACGTTGCTATGCTTTCTGATTATTTAAATTCCTTGTGAAAGAGATGATACTGAAGTAGTAAGAACTGCATTCTTGGAAGTGTTGCCAGGTAATCTGGACAGAGAAAAGGGATGAGAAACGAGACAGTTGGAAATTGATTCTAAGAAATCCACAGGACAATTAAAATGGCTTAGAAATGGGTTAAGTGAGGTCTGCTAAGCTGCAAATCTCCTTCAACCTTTTCCTCTGTTTAGGACATTCATAATAACCTTGTGTAAATTATCTGATGTCTGATGAGGATTGGGAGACTCCATTCCTTTTCCACATGGACATTTGTAAGTTTTCTCCCTGTTCCTGAAAACTGTAGAAATCTAACATCTTTTTGACCTCTGCTGTTTTGATAAAAATGTTTGAAGGGGTCTGGCAGAACTTTAAAGTTCTCGTGAGTGATGGCTCAGTAATGGTTATATACATGACACATGAGTGTGTAACTCCTGCTTCCTAGGAGAGCAACTTTTGTAAATCCTGATTTAGGTCTTCAGACTATTTATTTTGTGATCTGCATTCTGCTAAGAGCTGTTTCTGCAGCTAATTGATAGGATCAGGGAGGATGTTAATGTGAAATAAAAGGATAAGAAAGTGCAGCTGCACTGACTTAAGGAATGTTGATGGCTTCCAAGGCTTGCTGTCCATGGGTGGAATATTCTGTCTGAGGAAAGCAGAATTGCTAAATCCTGGTATTCTCTAGTTATCTCTTTCAGGGTTTTAGGTTTGTTTGGGTTTTTCCACTTCCCTGCAGGAGTTTCTTTCTTTAGAGGAAAAAATTAGAAGAGCCAAGCTATTTTCAAAGTAGGGGGAAAACAGAAATACTTTATTTTCTTCAGGATATTCAGAGGAGAATAAGTAAAAATATGAGTTGGAATAGGAAGATTTTTGTCAATAAAGTTCTATCATGTGCTTTTAATTGTGTGCCCACACACCCTTGTCAGGACACAAGGTCTCCTTTTAGTCACACGTCCTTGTCTGTGGTTGCACTTCTGTGCTGTGGCCTAGCACTGGCTCAGGGCATCACTGAGGCTGGCAGAACAACTTTATTTTTACTTTTTGTGCTTTATTCAGTGGCACCCAACCACTACACCCAGGAAGACCTGGGTGATGAGAAATAATTCCATTAAACAGATCTGAGCCTTGAGGGCTGAGCAGCCTGTCCATCTTAGCAGCTGACTCAGGAAGGAAATGCAGACTTAGGTGTGAACTCCACATAGGTTGCTCAGGGGTAGCACCAGTCACATCAGTGTTTCTGTGCAGTTCACAAGACACAGAAAACAGTTAAGAGCATCTTTCCAACACATAGTATCCAAGGTATTTTTTTTTCCATTAATTACCATTTCCCAGTCATGCAACTATTACCAGTGAAATTTTCTGCATGTTGTTTGTGTTCTTTTATTTAGTGTGCATGACAAAGCAGAAGTGTGCAGGTGATACTGCTCAGTACTTTCAGATAGATTGTTTACATCATTTTTTTTCAGTTTAAGTAAGATACATCGCTTTCACTAAGTTGCATCTTAATACCTCTCTTGAATCTGCATATGTTCACTTTTGGAGAGTTCAATGTCTTGTTTCCCACAGAGAAAATTATAAATAAACACATGGATTTGTTTACATGAGGGATACACTCTATGATTGTAATGCTCTTTGTATCTTTCCTAAGGAGAAAAAAAAGTCCGATTTTGTGTATTTTCTTATGCATGTTTTTCTTCTGATGTCATCATTTTGTCTTGTGGGAAGCTGTGCTTCAGGAGAAAGCCATGTTAAAAATACAGTTAGAGGAAAACTGATCTTAAAGTAATCCTTTGAGTCAATTAAATAATACTGATCTCAGTAGAACATCTATTAGTGTACATATGATGTTACTGCTAATACAGCATGAATTTATTATGGCCTGGGGTAGCCCAATGAATTCCAGATGAATTCACAATAGCTGGATTCTTAAAATGCTACCAGGTCTACTTCAGGTTTTCTGTTTCCATGTGTAATTAATACCAGAACCCAACACTGCTACCTGCTCCTATTAAAAAAAAAAAAACCAAACCAAAAAAAAACCAACAAAACAACCAAAACCCAAAAACCACATATCCATATATTTGAAATCAAATTGAAAGCTGAAAAGCTGTGCCTGAGTCTTGGCATTAATAATTTAAAATACTAGTTTAGAACCCATATGAATACACTGGTTTTACATAATTCAAAATTATTATTGGTTTATCTCCTTCAGCCAAAATACTCCAAACTGCTTTAATATACCTAGCTAGATTATTAGCTTGAAAAACAGCTCATATATTTAGAGATATTTAAGTGTAAAATTGGCTACAAAGCTATACTTCAGGGATAGCTATGGAAATGAAATGTGTCTTCAAGAGATTTGTTAATCAGACATCCTCATCCCAGGGAGCAACCTAGCATCTTTATCTCATAAGAGTGGGAAAATCTGTTTAAATGGGTGCATTTTTTGAAAAACAGACATGGAAACCTAAGCAGTTTAACCATATCATGGGTTATATTGGTGAATTATTTTCTTAAAGTGTTGTTTCTTTGTTAAAGCTTTGTTAAAAGCTTTACCTACTGAAGTTCAGCATTTCTTGTGGTGCATACATTTGACACTGCTGTGTCTAGACTCACGTAACATCACATATTTTAAGTACATTACCCCAGCTTGGTGCTGGCTATGACCAGAATCAGAAGATTTCTCTGGTCTCTTTTTTCCATCAGCCCTTGCCACATGGCTCACACAGCGTCTCCACACATTGTCAGACCAGATGTGTGTTGTGCACACTTCATCAGAAAGCAGTGCACCAAGGACATGGCAAAAATCATCTCCAATAACTACTGAAAGTATTGGTTCTGTGATGATGTAAATCAAATCATGGTCCCATCAGGGCTGTTTCTTTAATGTAGAGGACAGGCACCGGGGAGGGAGGGGGAAAGCTGGGACATCTTTGTTTTCAGTGTATAGTAGGAGGAGAATGCTTGTATCATAATTATGAAACTGAAAATAGCCATTTTTTGCTTCCAACTCTCTATTCCAGCTCAGTACTGTAGCACTAAAGTCAGATGTGTATTCACAGCAGCACCGTTTCCTAAAAATTTGTCTAATCCTGACAGTGAGGAAAATTTATCAAGGTCCCCCCCAGCAATTCATAGTTAATGACAGTTTAGGGAAGAGATGAGGGTGAATATAAAACGTAGGTAAGATGTCAACAGACTCAGAATGATCTCTGCTACTGAATAAGTGCGCATTTGGAACAAAGATTTAAAAATTAGTTTGCATCTCACAGGCAGAGAAAGTACAGGATGCCTTTTCCTTACACAAGCATAGTATGAGAAGAAAGGCCACATCAAGGTATGTGGAATAGTGCAGGATGACAGAGATTTAATATTTGTGTTCTATCCCAGGGTCTTCCAAATATGCATGAAGAGAGTGCCCAGCTTTTTTTCACTCTTGGGAAGAATGGGTGAAAAGCAGAACATCAGGCAACAGTGTGCATTCACAGCTCAGGATGTCAGCTCTGGCCTGGGCTGTGTGAGAAGAGGAGTGGGCAGCTCCAGGGTCCGTCAGTCCATGCACATCCTAGATCCTCCTTTGAGCACTGTGCTTTCCACTCTCACACCCAGAGAGGACAGTAAGGCAGGGAAAAAAATCATGTACCATCTTTTCTAGATGAAGTCTGACTTTTTTTTTTTTTTGTTAAAGCCAGTGTTCACCATGTGATTAAAGTCCTAGTTTCCTGTTTTTAACATGCTTAAAAATAATTTTTGAAGCCTTGAGCAAAAGGAACCATGAAGAAGTATTAAATGGAAATAGAAACACTGACAGAAACAAAGAATGTAGAAGGAGATTGTAAAGGAAGCACAGACAGAAGGGAATAAAGATGGAAAATAAAATTAAAATAAGAGAATTCACACAGTTCCCTCAAAAGAAAAAGTATTGAAAATAAGTTTCAGACATTCAAGGTTTTCCATAGGATAACATAGGAAAACCTGATACTGTTGGGTATAAGCACAGTTGGAC
Source organism: Passer montanus (assembly GCF_014805655.1). Classification (NCBI taxonomy): domain Eukaryota; kingdom Metazoa; phylum Chordata; class Aves; order Passeriformes; family Passeridae; genus Passer; species Passer montanus. The sequence continues at coordinate 1,596,196 of NW_024357392.1, read as the reverse complement.
TAGTGAATTTGTACCTGATTACAACAGGGGGAAAATGTAAAAATGCTTTGCTTTTTTTGACAGTGTTCTGTGATTTATGAGCTAGTCTGTTTTCAGAAAGCATCTGTATCAAGAGCTTCGCTGAGACTTCAGCTCCAAAGCGCCTGTAGCATTTCAAGACTTAGGCTAAATTTTAGAGGTGTTTGCCAGTGAGGAGCTTTAGTTTCGTGAAACATTTGAAGAAAGCTTTTGAGAACAATATCCACTGAATTTTCCAGGGACAATGAAGTAACCAGGAAAGGATAATAACGGTTGTCTTGAACAAGAGGGACTTTCGCAGGAAGAGAGAAATAAATATTTGTAGTTAGAGGCTACCTAACACTTCCTTCACACTACTGCTGAAAATGTTTCAATGTGAGAGCCTTTCAGAATTAACTACTGAATATTTCACTTGAAAGATCTGTGCGCTAATGATATTCTGGTTTGGGATTTTGCAGTCAGAACCACACAGGCATTAACTTTTCATGCGGACCTTGGGCCGCAGAGGGATTAAACACTGGCCAGGCTGGCTGTAGCAGCCGTGGGGACAGCAGGACGCCGAGGCCTGCGTGCCCTGTCCCTGCGGGCCGCGCTGGAGCTGCCCTGGCCTCCAGAAACGGCCTCCCTGCTTTAATTTTATACCCGCTGTAAAATCAATTCCCACTAATATCTAACCTATTATTGACACTCCAGCCCGTGGGGAATGGCCGAGTCTGGCTGTTACGGGCAAGCACTGATTTTACCCAGGCCCTCAGGGCCTCCTGTTGTGGCTGAGGCAAATGTTGCTAATAAACGCCTCCTTCAAAGTGACTTTTCCAGCTGAATCGGAGGGATTCCAGTCACCCATTTGATGGAACTTTAACCAGAAACGTGTTGGACAAATTAAATGTGGGTTAGCCTCATGCTCTGGACTATATCAGGAGCCTATAAATGCAAAATGTTTGAGGCACAGAAGACCATGCTCTGTAATTAACCATTGTAGCTCTCCTCACAAATCAAAAGCAGCCTAACCTGGGGAGTTCAGTGTGTCAAGACATGGGCACTCAGAGGGTTTGGAGAAGGAAGAAGAGGAAAGATGAATAGGAGGGAAAAGTAAACAGCGATTTGTATACGTGTATATTACTGTTAGCTAATAGCAAAAGCTTTGAATGTCTCGCCTTGTAAAGGAAAAGTCACGAGCTCAAGTATTTTAATGTATACACTCAGATTTGTCATTTTTCCGATTGGAAAAAAAAGATCTTTACATTCCTTCACTTGGTGAGCTGGAAAGGTTTTACAAACCAGATATAATGGTTTGATCTACGTTTGGGCTGCTCCCGGAGTATTTAAAATTTAGTTTGAAACAGCTAGTCAGTGGCCTGTTTGAGAAGCAGAAAATTGCACAGCTGACAGCAGCAAATATGACAGAGCAAAATAGTTGGTGGTTAACTCTGTTTTCAGGTCTCAGTATGGAAGGAAGGATTTCTTTGAGCAGACATCAGATAGGGGTTTTTTTTGTGTTCCTAGTCTGGAGTTTGGTGTTTCAAAACAGGGGCTCTCAAGTCATTTAAAGAGAGAAAAAGAATTTGATGAACAGGTACTGAACCTTATCTCTTAATATGGACCAAAAAATCATTTTAATCCAAGTACAATGAAACATTTGTAGACATTTATTGAAGAACTTCTGTCTTAAATTGTCTCAACATTAATAGTAAATGTGCTACAGTTATTCATCCCTCTCTTAGCCAGCCATCTTCTGGCCAGAATTTGATATTGTTGATCTTAAGTTAATAATTTTTTTGAAAACATGTAGAAGTGTAATTTTCAGTGATGCTTAGGCATATGGATTAAATGCATAAATCTGACAGAAGTGAGACCTAAATTCAAGCTGTTGTGCTGTGATGCTGTTTGTGCAAGAAGAGCTGACACCTCTTTGCTTATCTGTCTTAATTTTTATGTAAAAGTAGCTTACAATAATGAGAGAATGACAGAATAATTTGCTTTTCACATAACGATAGTGATATTAATTTCAGCTTGTCATTCCCAATTAGAGTGTATGGAGAGATGGTGAGTGGAAGGCTCAGTGGGGAGGTAAAGCTGAATTGCTTTCCCCCCTTTTCAGTCTAAAACTGCTTCTTTATACTTATGATGCTTGTAAGACCAGAATATTGGTAAATGACTTCTGTATCTTGTCCAGAAAGTCACGGGCAGTAAATATGTGTGTGTGTTTGTGACGTGGACAAGTGAATCTGGTGTCTAAGCACAGGAACCAGGAGGGATAAGCAAATGCTCTTTTTCCATTAGAGGAAAAAACCCCAAAGGTTTATAATACTGCCGTTTTTTCATTTGGGAATATGTCTAGAAGTGATGAATGTAAAGCCAAGATGGTTTTGTCTAAGTTCTGTGGATAGGAAGGCAGGATTTCTGGTGAAAACACTCAAGTGCTGCTCCCTTCCATTGTGGTTGTTAGACATTGTTTGTTACCATTGAGAACGCTGTGAACAGAGATGGGGGGGAAAAGCAGCTCAGGAAGGACAATTAGTGTGGAGAATTCCTGAACCTGAATATTTTTTAGTCTTCCTGGAAAGAGACTGGGACCTTTAAAGGACTGGTAGGGCTTGCAGGGCTGGGAGCAATGAATCTTCATCTGCCCTCTTCACATCATAGGCTCACAGCTAATTAATCACTGCTAATTTCCAGATGGCCTTCCAGATCAGCCTAAGGCAGTGCAAACTTCAGCAAGCAAGCATGACAGGGCTCTGTTGTCCAAGTTTCTGGTAAAAGGAACACAATCTAGTGTTTTCTACTGTACTTAAAAGGCTGGAAAACCAGGAGCTATAGCGTTTTTCAAACATGAATACAAATGTTCCAACAATGATACTTGCCATGAAACTGTTTTCTGTAATGTGCATACTGTCATAAATAAGTTCTTCTAAAGCACTTGTTATTTCAGTTTCATCATAATGCTAGAAAACTTTCAATCCTAGAACTTGTTCACAGAAACAAAATATTTCTGAATGTTTCTGAACGTTGTATTGCATTTTTCCCTAACTGTTCCATTTGATACTACACATAGAAGGCATTAGTGCAAGGGGTTTTTCCCTTGCAAAAGAACGGGTTTAAATGCTGGAATCACTAAACTTTAAGTTGCCTTGTGTTAGAAAATGTATAATTTTCTATAGTTGTGCAAAGAATCATAAGACACCCAATCCTGTGCCTCTCTTAGTGCAGATGGAAATATAGGATTCTTTACAAGAAACTGTTTAACAATTCTTGTCTAAATAATGGTGCTAAATCCAGCTTTTATTAAACTCAGCACCATGGAAAATTTAGGTGAGATGTAGCTGGGGATGTCTATTATGAGAATAAGGCTTTGTGAGAGTTTGTTTTTGAAAATTGAATGTGGGGGATGCAAACTCCCACAGATACGAAATTGAGCAGAATGTTTGCACAAGCTCTTGTGAAAGAAAACACCAACTCTGAACAGCTATGTTGCATAGTCTGAATATTTATATGATTTTCCTGTGTTTATTTTTTTTTTTTTTTCATGCCATGGCTGTTAGGGGCCTTCCTGTGCTGCATAACACAGTTATAAGAAGACAGGAAGCTGGAGGGGTTCTGGAAAGTAATGAGTGATAATAAGCATTTTAACTTGATTTTTATCTGGTTGGAACCCCACGAGTCTTTTAAAATGTCTTGTTTTTCTGCTGTATTTTTTGGAATATATTTTCTAAAATATCTGTCCATTTTGGACCGAAATAACATGTTTCATTTGAGGAATAAAAGTTGGTTCCTTACGGTCTTGCAGCTGCCCGAGGAACTATTACAGATTATGAACTGTTTATGCATTTTGTGACAGCTGGCAAGACTGCTCCTCAAAACCAACAATAGTAACCAAATGCTGTTTTTTATAAATTGATGTGTTCACATATTTTACTGCTGTGTTGGCCTGACTCTGTTATTACTTGCTGTCCACCACAGTTGTTAGTAAGAACATAAGAATGAGTTCATGGAAATCTAATATTTCTTTTGCACACTAAAGAATATTAAAAAAGTGCACTTTCTTGGCAGATAATACTTATCTGACATGGGTTTCTTTCTTAAACATGTAATATTAATTCAGGCTACACCTGAAATGATAAAGACCTAAGTGTTGAAATGAATTAGCCAGAAATTAATCCTGTGATCAAAATATTTTACATGCTTCTGTAATTCTTGATGGACCACTAGTAATCTTTACTTCCTTTCTTAAAATAACTTCTGAACTTATTTATGTTATAAAAAATGGAGTGTCAGAATGTGGATAAGTAAATGAAAACATATTTCTGTTAATTTTGGGATTATTCATGATTTTATCTGGAGAGGGTCTCCCACATCAGATCTGACTGTGGGCAAGTTGATTATTTCTTCTGGGCAGCCATTTATGTGTGAAATTCCAATTTCCCTTGGGTCAAAACCAAGTCTCAGTTTTGCTAAGTGTCAGATGCAAAGTTGAATCTGTTTCAAAGCTTGCACTCTTCAAATCTCTTCTGGATCTTCAAAACTAATAAAGAGTTACCAAGTGATATGTTAGCTGATGTAATTTTGTAATTATCAGTACAGGGGTGGTTTTTTTGAGTTACACTGCTGATGTAAACATTATTCTGTCCAAAACCCTCAATGGTGTTTGAAAAAAAATCACCATCATAAAAGGGGTACATTTTTTATAAGTGTGCAGGAGTGAGCTGCCACTGCTGCTGGAGTGACAGAACTGCCCTTGGACTCAGCGTGGGTGAACATGGAAGCAGAATTATTAATTGTTTCCTCTATGAGTAGAAAACAAAACAGAATTTTAATTTCTTTATCTCCTTACTCCTTGTAACTCTTGAGTCAACTCAGGTAGGAAGATTGTAGCTATAGAAGAGTGGAACATCCTAGACAGGATGTAATATTTTAATCTTGCTTGTCCTGAAGAATCAAAACAAAAAATTATGTTATGAATATATAATCATTCAGGATGGTGAGTATGCATAATGAGAGAGCATTAGTATTACTAATGTTTGGGTTTTTTTTGGAAACCAGGGTTCTACTATTATATAATATAATTTCAGTTGCTGTGTTCTCTCATAGATGGGCCATAAAGCTGTTCAGTACTCACTCCTTATACCTAGGAATAACAAGAAAAAGATGATTTAGATGATTTTGCTTTGCTGTGTCATTCTGTCCCACTGAGTTCCAATACTTAAATATGGTGCTTATTTGAGCCAAGTGTTTGTTGGTGGCTGTTGCAGCTGCCTCATAACTCAGCATGACTGAAGCTCCATCCGGCATTCCTGGCCTCTCTGGTCAATGTCCTTGCTCATTCCCTTTGACCCATCCCACTGCACTTGTCTGCATGAGACCATGTCTGCTCTGGCTGCCCTCCCTCTGTCTTATCCCAATTTGTCTGCTGCTTTCCTGTTTGTTCCTTCAGCACATCATAAGCAGATCCTCTCCAGTTCCCCGCTCCTTTTCCACAGGGTTTTGTGCCCCTGTTTTCCTCCTCTTTTACTTCCATGACTTAGCCTTGGATCATCTCTCAACAAGGGCCTTCAGTGTTTCCTTTAGTCCAGACTGAAATCTTTGTTGTTCTCCATCAGCTTCAGTTCTTGAATGAACCCTCAGCTTGGCAGAGGAGGGGAGCAGCTCCGCTCCTCTCCTCTGCTGCAGCTGCTGCTCTGCTGCTTGCACTGAAGTGATTCACCCAGAGATTTCCAAAGAAACATCTCGTATTTTTTTCTGAGATGTCCTTCATGTTGAGAAGGTGCTCCCCATGACTTAGGAAAGGCACTAGAAGGCTTCACCCTCTGATGTTTCTGCTTTGTCATGAGGTCTGCAGAAATACTGAAAACAAGTATGTAGGTGGTGTGCTGAAATAATTGATTGTACTGTTGACTAATTTATTTTCTTTTTTTGGTACTATTGTGTATTTCTCCATATTTAGAGACAGCAGCTGTGTTCCTCGTATTTGTGAACTGGAGTCTCCTCAGTAATACAGATAATTATTAATAAGAAAAAAAGTTTAAATAGTGTTGTTGATTAAATGCAGCATAGGGTATCACATATGTTATAGAAATTAAAATGATAGAATTATAGAAAATTGAGACATTTGTTTCCATCCATGCAAAAATCTAGTAAAATCTGAATGCTTTCTGTATTTCACACAACTTTATGCTTTTATTTGTTAGCTCTCATTGGATACTCTCTGTTTTTCCTCCACCCTTGTGCTGATATTCTCTGGGGGTCACAGTGAATTGCTTTCAGGTTCTTTCCTAATGGCTTTCACTTGCCTTTCATAGTGTTTTAATACATTGGCTTGAATCTATCTCTGTTTTTCCTTATACTTCTTAAAGAAATGGCTGCCCTAGTAATCTTGTTAAATTTCTAAGCCAGTTGGACAATGAACTTTGCCAGATCTTCCTAGTTGATTTATTGAACTGAAATCTTCCCATCCTCCAGGGCATGCACTCTGATTTTTATGTATAATAACCTTATTTACATTGTTCTTTCTTATTTCTGGCCAAGCAATCCTCTTATTCTCCCAAATGGAGTACTCTGAGTGCTGGAGCAGAGTGTATGGTTTTTAGTTGGCTGGCCTTTTGGAGATCTAGGAGTTCCTAATCACAAGGGTTTCCTGAAGGATCAACAAACAACACATCTTTCCTTTGTACTCTTTTGACTCTGACCAAGACCCACTCTAGTAAGCACATTTGGGTTTCCTCCATCTGCACAAGACTATTCCCGCTGAAGTTTCTGTATTTTTCTCATCTACTTCATTTCAGCAAAAATGGAATGTGAAAGGAAGTGAAATTTGGACTACATTTAAATTAGCCTAACAGTGCAATTGTTACAAGTGACATGACAAAGAACAGTGTTCTTCAAGGAACAGCAGTAAATTTTGATCCAGAAATGTGGGCTGTTCAGGTCAGGCACTGCGCTGCTGTTTAAAGAAGAGGCTGAAACTCAAATGAAGAAAGCATTTTACGAGTAAATCCAGTCTGGTGGACTACTATGTAACCCTTAGCACAAGGATTATAGCTCAGCTTCTTTGTAGGCTTCAGCTGTCTTTAAATCCCCTTTGTCCCATCATTTTTTTGTGTGTCCCAGGGAAATGAACTCCACTTTAAATATACTTGTTCCAATGAGAAAAGAGAGGCACCTGAGTAGATGCCAGCAGGCAGTTCTTGAGTGACCGAGAGGACATTACAAGGGAAGGATAAATCCCTAAATACCTTGTTTTCTTAAGCATCTGCTACTCAGCTCGCTGTGGACCTTTGGTCTGACCAGAGATGATTTTCTTATGTGTTGAACACGAGTAGATAAAGGAAAGCAGCAGGGATAAAACAATTAATCAGGCTTCCTGTCCTAAATTGTTGGCATTCATTTTTATGGATAATGAGAGCAGTGTGAGACATAAATGATGGATACATCATGCACATGAGCACTCATAGGACAGATTGTTAACAATTGAAACGTTGTTGATATAATCCTGTAATGCTAAATGTCAGAAATGGTACAAAACATGGGGCCTCACACTGCTGCCACAGAATGCTGTTCATTCCTGTGTGGCTTGCTCAGCCTTCTACATCCTTTGCTCCTCTAACCTGCCTTTAAAAAAATCTTAGGGAGGTCTTCTAATTCTTTTAAGTCTGCTTATTTGCAGCTTTTCAGCAAATGGCAAGTACTTCTATTTATTTCCTTTGCAAAGCAGAACCAGAATTTGCAACTTTTATGTGCTTCCAAAGCTGTTTCCCCCATAGATACACTCTTAAAGTCTCTCACAGGAAGTAAGAAGTAATCTTTCTTTCTTATTAGATTGTCAGCTGAAGCCATCTAGGACAACCAGGCATATGGTGTCCTCAGAAACTTACTAGAGGCAAGATGTGCTTAATCTGTATATTATGCATGATCTCTGAATATTTGGTAGCTAAATTTCTGTAATATAGCTAATAAACAGTAGCAGGGAAGGCTGAGTTTTATGTAGAATGTAATGAAGAGGTTCTAAGCTCAGAACTAAAAAAGACAGAAAACTCTGCTGGAAAATATAAAAAAAAATTGTAAGTTTGAACCACAAAAACATTCACCGGCCTATTCTAGTCTTTCACTGTTTTCAGGGATCATTCACCTTTTTACTGGTTGCAAGTTTATTGCTGTTTTATCATGAGGATTAGCATAATCATGCACTGAGCCCTAAACTTTATGAATAACAGCAAAAAGCTTATTTGCAACTGAAAACAGGCGTTTTCAGCTAAGACTGAGGCTTTTTGGACTTGCTGAGCAAACAGCAAGGGAAATCTTGCATTTCAGCAGTTTATAGTGCTGGATGCTTTTGGCTGTAGAATATGAAGAGTGCACAGTGATTAATCATATTTATACATACTATAGAGCAATGTCTGTGAGAAAATAAAATGTGGTACAGCAAAGTCTGCCTCAAAATCAGCTTTTTAGGGTGAAGCCAGGGACTGTGTGGTGTACAACACTGAGGTCACAGGTACAATAATTGCAGTGCCACACTGTGCTGAAATTCAGAAAATAGCTTATTGCTGAAGTATACATCAAAGTCCACACGGCATTGTGTCAGATCAAATAAAAGGACATCATAAGTCTATGTTTCATGTTTTTGGGGTTTCCTCTTATTAAATGAACTTCTCATAACCTTTGAGGAACAGTATCAGTCCTGTCCAGGTTTCGAGAGTTGCTCTGTTTCTCCCCTTGTAAAGACAAAGAGTAAAAAATGTAGTCTTTGGTCTTCATATTGCAATTCTCATATTAACATCATCAATAACTTTATGGCAAGAGTTTTAAGGAGCCACTTGAGATACCATACACTGTTTGCCCTTTAGACAAATACTCTGCCTTTACCAGTAAAAGGATACTCTGATGTTGTTTTATTGATCTTCTTCCTTGCATTTGGTTTGGTGGTGAACCTATGTACTTTGTGTTTGAACATCTGGGGCAGCATTTACGATGAGAAAGTCATAAATTTTACTTTTTATTAGCTGCCCCTGGTTGCAAACAGATTCTCATCTGAAGATCTAACCTGCCTAGGTCAGAGACATAAATATTTTGGCAAGATTTGCTATCTCGCGTTACTCCCAATTTTCAATCCCTTTCCTCACCCCTCAAAATATTTGAGCCATTCCAAACTTCCATCCACTGGGCCCCACTGTAATTTGCTTAGAGGTCATGGATTTCCCCTTTCCAGGTTTCCCTGTTAGTATCTGCTGTGCTCTCTGGAACAGAGCTTCCTACATTGTGCTGTGTTAACACAATTCCTAAATTTGACACCAAAGGATGTGTTTTGGTTAATGAACAACGCAAATTTGGCATCCTGAATACTTCAGATCCAATCAGGCCCATCTCACTGGCAGCCTTGAAAAATATGGCATAACACTTTATCCAAGCAATTCTCCCACTCAGTTAGGAAATGCTACAGACCTTTTATGGAAATACAAATCAATGTTTATCATGTTGCCAACCAACATGGGTAAGAACTGTGAATTCCTAAACCATAGCAAAGGAAATCACTTGTGTAATGCCTTATACTGAGGGCTGCTTCACTGGCAGCCCACGCTGCTTGCTTGCTTTCAAGACTGAGTACCTTTTCTTCAGGCAACAATTCCCTTGTTTCTCATAGCTGTTCTGATATGCTATTAATCTACTCTAATAGGAACAACCCCAAATCCCTTTACTCCCTAAGAGCTGTTTGGCCAATATGTCATTCCATCTGGCCTTTTTCTTAGCACTGAATTCCCGAGGCAGTACCATGCTGAAACTGGTTGAAGGATGAAGGCATAATTCTTTCTAAGTACACGTCAGTACCAAAATGTGCCCTCCCTCTTTCATTGTCTTACTTTATATGTTGTGATAACATTGCTTTCAAATTCAAAATATCTATATCATATTTTTGAAGTGTGCTTAAGTAGTAGAGAATGTTCTGAAAATTTATTGGAGGCCTGTAATTTACTTCATACCTGGCTGAGATTGCCAGATGGTTCAAAGTGAAACTTAAAACTATGAAGAGAGAATTCCAGTGTTTCCATTGGTGTTCCTAGTGAAGGCATGTAACATGAAGTGCACCATCAAAAAAGCCCCCTGTTGTCAAAAGTACTGCATTAGTAGCCCCATGTGCATTAATTCAGAGAAGAAGAATGTCTGAAATGCATTGTATCCCTGCAATCCAGCCTGAGAATCATTTCATTAGTGCAAAAGAAATCACAGTTTTCTCAGCTGTAACCCACTGAGGATAATATGGGAAGTGTAAGGTGCATGCCGTAGCAAGAAGGCCATTTCGTTGTCATGGCCAGGTGGAACCCAGAGGTTGAAAAGTGATGTGAAAACCTGGAGTCCAGGTTCTGATCTGTTGTGGCTGTGTGTGGACCATCAACATGGCTCCAGAACTTTCTGCTTTGCATTCCCTGAGGAGCTGAGTTGGAATGGTTATGGTCATGATTGGTTGGAGTGGGTAATTCTGCACCTCTGAACTCTAGTATTACCTAGGGCCTGCAGAGAAAATGCAGGTTCAGAGGTCAACATTTCAGTTGAAACTAAAGCTTGAAATATTTCACTACCTTTGTTGTAGTGTTCAATATTAAGAATGTTGTAGCAGGTGTCCTCAAGTGTGGCAGTCTAAGTGTTTGATATTTTCTTCTTCCTGAAACCCAGTATCTGTTCAGTGCTTTCTCAAGAGAAGACTGTTGAGAGTGTGGTAAGAGTTGATGCTCTAAAGGTGATACTTTCTTAAGTACATAATCTTGAGGACTTGGGTGGGTTTGGTGTTAGTAGATTTGAGGATGTTTCAGCTCACTTTGTGTGGTTTTGAAAGACACTGTGAGATCAAATTCCTTTATTGTTATAATCATCCAAGGCAGAATTTCTGATCACTACATTCTTTCCAAATGCTGCTTTTAATTTTCTTTTTTAAAATCAGTTTATTTTTTTGTGTAAATTAAGTGACATCTTTGGTGTGCTGGTCTAACCTACAGCCTTTGTACACTTATAAATCCATCCCTGTGGAATACAGTCTTTCTTGGAGCCCCTTCAACCTGGTTTAAGTAGGATAAACTAGAAAAGGACACCTTGCTTTTCCTCTGCTCTGACAGGATCTTCACTCTAGGGATCTGCACTGTAAGCACAAAGATTTCATGCTCCATCTGTGCAGTGACTCCTAATGATGCAGTGCTGCTTCCTTGGCTCAGTGTCTGAGACTTACATGCATTTTGTAGGGTATCATCTATAAACCCTAAACACACCACCAGCCAAAATGAATTTTCTTTCCTCTTCCCCATTTCCCCATTGATTCCAACAGTCTAAGCGTGAACTTGTTCTCCCATAAGACTAACAACTGGATTTTGAGTCAGGATCATTTGAGTTTCAATTTTATTTTAGTCCATATGAAGTGAGAATTATATTCAGTGATCCAATGAAGTTACTAGGATATAAAAAGATGGGAGATCAGGAATCAATGTTCATCCAGCCAGTCATGCTGGATGTATATAGGCACTATTTAAAAATAATTTATTTATTTTTTCCTGTAAAACACTGTAATAACAAACTTCTGTGAAGTCACATTTGTGCATGATGATTTATGCCCAGTGATTTCCACAGGTAGATGTGGAGCTGTTTCTTTTCTGCTCTTTGGAGATTTGAAGTGTATTAACTTTATGAACTTCGTGGGAAAATTATTGCTTTTTAGAGGGATTACTCAATTACCCACTTAAGGCAAAATGCAATAAATCTTACGTTACACTAAAGCCAAGCATTAATCAGTGGGCCCTGAAAGCATGACAGCTCTCTTCTTCTGAATGTCCAGCAAGCTTAAGACAGTATTCATTGTCTTCATTTCATTCCCCAGAGCTACAGGTGGTCAATTCTTATTATTCTGCAGCAGTTTTTACTTACCAGCCTCTGTCTTCATCTTCGGAATTTGCTGTAACCCCTACTTGTCCTTGTGCATTTTGATTGAAGTTTAAATTCTGTTTCCCTGTGAAGTGAGGTCAGTATATTCATACAGACAAAGCCAAAATATTTTCTACATCACTCCAAAAATTATACAACATTTAGGAGTAATTTTCAATATTTAAAAAATATATATTTAGTACAAATATTCTCCGTTTGAATAGTTGATTTTCAATAGTGGCAAAAACTTATGAAACTCAACTTTGGTGCTTTTCAGAAACCTTAAAATCCAGATAAGAAGTTGCCATTTGTTCTATCAAAGAAATACTTTCAGCCTAAATATTAAACAAAAAAGTACATTCCCATATCATTTATGGTTTCCTTGTTAATGCATGAGAATATTTTCAGTCTAGAAAGGGAAAATGAAATATTTAGGAAGGCAAGAATAAGAAAACTGTTTTCTAAGCAAAACTTTTGTGTGCGGTTTTATTTTTGCATTCATATTTTAATGTATTTTGCACAGCTAAGTACATTCCTGGCAGTTACACTAGACAGCTCGTTCCTCCTCAGTGTCTGTGTGGTGAAGAATTGCTTGCAAAGTCAGTGCAAGCAGCTTTTTGTTTATTTGTACTGGTTATCTTACAGACTGGAAAGATCCTATTACATTATATCATTGCACTCTGATGAATGTCAACAGTAAAGAGAAGCTAAGAAAATATTTTTCGAGGACGTAAGTTAGAGCTGTCTCGCTGATGAAAAAATAGAAATATTCACACTGCAAGAAGAAATCGGGATGTGTTTCCTTGATTTATGGGGCCTTTCTTGCTGTCGTAGTCCAGGCGCTTTTATTCCCAGGTCAGTAGGTGGTGCCAGAGTCAAAGTAACCTCTCCTGGCTCGGAAAGGCACTTGCTGTCTTTGCCATTGGTGTTAGAATGGCATTTTGAAATACTGTAAAGATGCTGTTAGTGTGTGTAGATATGCAAGAAAGAGGTTTTGTGTTAGAAAAAAGAGGTTTTGTGTTTCTGAATTTCAGAATACTTGATTTCGTCTTTAAATGGTTGATAGAAGCTAGCCTTAGAAAGCCAAGGGCTGGGATGTCACAATCTGGGAATAAGCTGGTCCTGAATCTGCCTTATGTGATATCTGCACATTTTATATGGGAGAGCAGTTGCTGCAGGAAACAGAGGGGAAATACAAATTTTAAAGAAATCAAACTGATGGAACAAGCCCTCACACATGCCAGCTCAATCTGTGTTAGTGTGTGAAGATCCCAACTGGAATGCAAGTTTGGATGCAATAGTACAGAGCAAGTTTCATATTGGTTCTGTTTGATAGCTACATTAGGGCAAAAGGCGTTTTTTCCTAAGCTATAAAACTATTTGAAGGTGAGATCAAATAACTACCTAGGATTTTTCTACATGGGAAGATCTTTACTAATTTTGTGGAGGACTGTAAAAGTTTTTAGCATTCATTTGCTTGCAGGTATTTCTCAGAGGGAGACAATCAGTGTGCTGGCTTGGTCAGCTGTGTGCTGTGCTTGAGATTACTGATTGTTTATTTGTGCAACTTGGGTTGTGTATAAGGCTGCAAACTTCTGCTTTCCCTGGGTTGCAGAATATTTGCGCTGGGTTGATGTGATGCAGGACAAGCAGACAAACACCTTCAAGCTTGCAGCATCTTCAGCCTTGCTCACACATCCTGGCACAGTATTCTTTTAGTGTCGTAGCCACGTGGCCAGTGGTGTTTGCCCAAAAGGATCTCATCTGGCACCTCTGTGGTAAAGATAATTTCAGAGACTCAAAAATGTTGCTGCATACTGCCTTCAGGACAGGACAGAGGGATTTATGGATTGCTGGCTACAGTCCAGGTTTTATCTGGGACAGATGACATTCTTTAGTTATCCACTTTGAAATGCAATTAAGTGACTGGCCTAGTTTATCATGCCCTGTGATTGGCACTGCAGCCTGTGAGCTGACTAACAAAATGTGTGACTGTGGTGCCATTCTGCCAGCAGGCAGCTGGGGCCACCATCTCCAGCATAACTTGGGTTGTCTGGAAGATCTTATCCCCTGCCAGCCTGAACATGGTACAGATTCAGCCACGATTGTATGTGCTGTGTGTCTGACTCCCACTGGAAGGATTATTCAAATAACCAGTCAGGAGCTTCCTCCTGACTTCACAGCTGTTTGGTCCTGGGAATTGAAGCTGTGTGTTTTACTCCTTCTAGTCCCTGGTTGTTCAAGTAAGGATTTTAGAGTTGTATTGAACTACAAAGTGTTTCGGTAGCTTTCCAGGCAGACTCGGTGACAATTCATGCATCCCTCCAGGCTTCAATGTAGCTGCCTGAAAAAAAAAAAAAGCTTTTTGGCCACAGTTTCATAGTATGGTTTAGGTGGTGACAGGAAGAACCATCATCCTGGTGCTAGAAAATTGTGGTTTTGACTAATTACATTTTTTTAACCCCCCCTGCAGTCTAGTGGAGTTTGAAAAGAAAGGTATCTTCTAAGAATAATGAGGGGTTTTTTGTACAGCTTCCTTCACTTAAATAACTTTGTACTTTGCAATCAAAAATAGTAACCAAGGGAGGAAAGTGATTAGTCCAAGACTGTGTATTAACTAAGCAGCAGATCTGGACTAGAACTCTCTCTTTGAAATCTCCATGAGTTACCCACAGAGCAGTTCAGAGTCACTGCATTAGCCATAGCCAGGTAGATTTAAAAGAATTTATAAATGGAATAACCATGTGCTAATGGATATGAGCACATCAGACCATTTCCATGTTTGAAGAGATTTGTGTGCAGAACTCTGTGTAATTCCTTCACATCTCTGCATTCAGGCATTCCATTCTCTGCAGACCATCCAGAGGGAAGGAAGTGCTTCCTGCATGCAGGTAGAGCACTGCACAAAGTAATACAGAGATAATTTTAAAAGCCAGACAAATATTTATTTACTGGCAGGATCCAGTCTCAATGCCAGTCCAGGTCATCCAGAAAGGAAACCCCTCCACACTGCAGTGATAGTGAATAGTGAAGTAGTATGGCTGCTCACTGAGTTCAGTGATGGATTAGCTCAATCACTTCCTGAGAGCCCAGAAAGCCCTGAACTGCAGAGGACCACCCAGCTCACTGGCTGCAGCCTCTCCAATCCCAGGGAATATTTCTGACATCCTCAAACAAAATCTGTACTGTAGTGAAAGGTCAGCGTGTGCTATCTTAGAGGTCTAGCAGGGAGCAGAGGAGCCCAGATGACTGTGTGTATTTCATCTTGTGCTGTGCCTTGTGACTGGGTATTTTCTTCAAGGTTTTGTGGATAAAATGGGTCTGGCCAGATAAAAGTGACTGGAGAGTTATAACCACCTAAAAACCCCTTTGGTCTCCAAGGCTTGGAACCTCGTGGCTGCAATACTCTAATGGAAAATACTTGTGGGCTGGTTAAATCTGTGGCTATTGTAAGTGAAGATAAAAGAAATATTTAATAATATGTTCCTGCTGTTGTCCAGCACATTGCTGGCTGCATGAAAGCGTGTGGAGTCCTCTCTAGCCAGTGGAGGTAACTCAGTGCAATGGGGTGGGAAAGAGGGTGTCACTGCTTATAATTCAATTGTCACAGAGTGCCTGGGGTCATTCCAGCAGACTGTGTACAGCCTGGAGATCTGAAAGGGCTTTTGGTGATGTGAAACATGCATTGCTAAATGCTGGATTTGATTTGTTTGTTGGAAGCTCAGAATAAAGAGGATAACTTTAAAAGGGGTGTTAATTCCTTGGCCAGGGACAGTTGCCATCTCTCCAGAGGCACATGTGTGTAGGATTAGCTCCTCTCCTAGGCCCTTGAAGCTGATCTGTAATATGAAAGAAAAATTTTGAAATGAGCAGAATCTGTGCTGACCTTCCCATATGAGGGGTAAGACTGGGCAGTGACCATGTGGGTGGCAGAGGGAAGTTTCCACTAATTATGGGTGGGAGCTTCTCTAATAATTTGCATTTATAGTGGTTGCAGTTGCAGAAGGTTGGATCACTGGCAAAGGCAGTGTCCCATCCCTGATCCTTGTCCTTTTTTATGAGTCCTTGTTTTGGGTACTTAAAAATAACAGCCTGCATGATTCAGTGTGACTTCAAGTGTGCAAGATGCCAGTCTTGTGATCAGTGTCAGGGCCATGCCTATTGCCTTGGACACAGAACTGGGATTTATCACAGAGGATTCTGTGTCACCATCAGGACATCCACACGGCCCACTGGGATGGTGATCCATGTAGAAAGCAATGGGAGCAGCTTGGTGATGCTGCCAAACACAGGAAAAGAGGCTGTGGTTTCATGAGTGCACAGCCCTGCTTCGACACCCAGCATTGTTAGCTGTCCTTATGAAATCCTCCTGGGACAGCACTGCCTTGAAAGATGCGATCTGCAGATGCTCAATGTGGGCTCAATTTCCCCCACATCATGATAAAGTTAGAGATGAAGTATTTCCATTTGGTTTTATCCATGGTGAAAATTTAAAAAAAAAAAGTTAAAGCATAAATAACCTCATATAAGATTTTTGTTTTTTTTAAAAGAGGTTGTTTTCCTTCATCTGATCCAGGCTTTCATCTCCTTAAATGTACATATGGACATGGTCAAACTTCCTCTGACTAACTTGGAAGCTATTTGAATATTGCAAGTGTGAAATCGTGACCACACGTGTTCTATTAACACTTTGCATAGGAGAATTGTGTATGTGAGAGGAAAATCAGATGCATATATGAGGTGAAAATGGAAGCAGTTGGAAAAGGTTGGAAAGAAACAAGGGAGACAAAAAAAAGAAAATAATATTTCGTGTATATGTAGCAAACCACATAATATAAATTTTTATATATGTAGAAATTATATATTTTATATATATATTTATATAAAATATAAATTTGGTTATCTAGGCTGTCTTCTAGTCCATCATTTCTCAATACATCAGAAAATTGCTCATAATATACTTCAAAAATAACTGATTCATGCTACAGGCAGCAAAATGATGGTGAGAGACTGAAAAACATAAATATCAGTTCTTTAAGCTATCAAAACTGTGCAGAGGTCAAAAGATTTTTCCATTTTTGGTGTAATAGAAATAAAAACTTTCAATGTAAAAGAAAAAGTTAACAGACTTCCTCTATATTTTGAAGTATAGATGCTATTTCTCTCTCCTTTTGTCCACCTATTTAAACATACACACACTTCATGCAGCAGTGGTAGATATAGGAAGAAATATTTCAAATATCAGATTCTTTATATTGTGAGATGCTTTCATGCTTTTAAATTTTAAAGGTCATGTCTGTCTGGTGGTTTTTAAAAATTATTCAACTCAACACCTCTGAGGCTCCTTCACACTGTTACAAACTCACATTTCCCACAGTTTTTGCGACTTGGCTTTTGAATGGATTTTGCTGGTTCTGGTACTGCACTCATTTTGACATGCAAGTCCAAGGTATCCTTCTTCAGACCCTACTGCAATCAAAATCCAAAAAAAATGTTTTTTAGCATAGCTACCACATTTTCCTGACAAGTAAGATTTTTTCTTTCTCTTTTCATTTTAAGCTTTCCAAATAAAGAGTTTTATTGAAGGGAGAACATTTTCTCTCTCATAAAGGGAGAACATTTTATGGAAAAGAGGAAAGGGCTTCCAGGCAAAAATTGAGAACATGAGTAAAAACGTCTTTTCATTTTTTCTTTCTCTCTGAAATGTAGCATGAAGTGAGGGCAGTGACTGTGATAATACAGGGAAATAATAAATGAAAGAAAGGACACTTCAACATAATCTAGATAACAGGAAAATTTTAAATGGACAATTTAACATGAGAGTCTGCATGGAATTATTTTTCATTAAACAATCAAAGCTTGTGATAATGCAAATGAAATCCATTTTTAGCTGCAGGAAATTTTGAGAATTTCAGAGGAATAGAAAATATGAGAATAATAATATCATGATGGTAATTCACAGTAATTCACAGTAATTACAGAAAAGCATAATTGCACAACACAAGCACTAATCAAAGCTCAGGAGAGTATGCTGGCATTCATTAGGATTTCAGAGCTATTAGCATTTACCTTTGTCATTGGGCACAACACAACAAGCATTATTAATTTCATGTCAATCCAGAGCATAATTTCCCTGATCAGGTATCAGTTCACACTAACAAACCACCAAGATTGACTTCTCTGACTTCTCAGGTATTTTAACAAGAGAGCTTAACTGGGGATAGCTTTGGAGGTAGAAATGTTGCCCTTGAACTTAGGTGATCTCTGAAGGTTTTTGAGCTATCCTACGTATATGCAAATTCCATCAATTTTTGTGTATCTGCTGGCCTAAAAAAGCTTTAGAACATTGTCCATGCTGTCCTTCTTCCTATCTTACAGGAAATTTTGTGAGCTTCATCCATCCATGTGTGTTAATAATCTAATTATTATTGAACTCTGCAGGTACCTTGTGCTGCTGTGGTACAAGTGCAACTCATCAGTTGTGTTCCCTGGAACTTCTAACCTGATGGACAGCTAGCTCGTCCTGCATTATTCTCTGTCGAGAATTTGTGTCATTTTCTTGTTGGGTTTTTATCTCTGCCCCTGCTGACTAGCTACACTTTCCTTCTGCAGCTTCCCTGAATGCTACATGTGATGAAAAGAACATTTTGCAGCTCCTACCAAATGGTGATGGAGGTGTAGGGAACTTCTGAGCAAATCGAAGTTAAAGGAAGAAAAAGAATGTGGAATATTCTCTTAGGTTCAGTAGAAGAAAAGCTGTGTTTTGTACAATAAAATAAACAAACAAAACTAGGTCTGTGAACATGAAATGAGATCCTCTGGCTTATAACCCTTTGTATGCATTATTAAAAATAGAATCTGTTCTTTTACTATTATTTCCAGACTTCAAAAAGTTCTATGCCATGTGTATAGCTCTTGAAGGGAAGAGTTGTCTCTAAGAGAAGACAGTGGCTGGTAAATAAAAGAATACTTCAATTTATTGTCCCATTAAGCAAGATACAACTTAGCAACATGCAGGTGGGTCATGTCCCATTATTTGAAATGGTAAGTTTTGACTTAGCTTTTCTTTTCCTCACTGTCGCTGTGCTTTTCTCTGGAGGGAAAATCCTGCTACAAGGAAAAATCCTTGTAGCAGGATTTTTCTCTGTTAGCAGCTTATTTTTTAGCACACCATTCTGACACCTTGACAGTTCATGTGCTAAATCAGACTTTACAGTTACTGGCAGGCAGTTATTAGATGTATTGCACTTAATTAACTTTACACCTAATTACAAGCAGTGCTGGCCGATTACAAAGGGCATAAATATATTAGTGCCCTGGCTGTCACATCATGAAAATGGCTGTTTGAACAAGTCAAGCAAAAGCAATTACCACATTGTGTGCAGAGCAAAGTGTGAAGCAGAGTGCAGGAAGGGGGATGAACTGGAGTTCGGTTTGTAGGAATGTCATTTTGCACAGTGCCTTTCAGGCGACCCAGATGAGCAAAAAGTATGAGGAAAGATTTCCTTTCATTTGTCTAAAACAAAGAACAAAAGTTGCATAGTGAGAACTGACATAAGTTTTGTTGGAAACCCATCCTGTGTATCTGTAAATAAAGTATGAAGATTCCAGTGTTAAGGAAGAAAAGCTGTCTAATGTGAGATAGATGCTAAACATTATAAGCAAAACTTGTGATTTAGAATGACACAGTGCAACTGTTACTTATTCAGTAGTTGCCAAAATGAGAAGGAAAGCAGAATTTGGTCTCATCTGTAGAGGAATATGTTATAAAGAGCAAATGTTAGCACTCAGCTGGCATTGCATGGAAATCTGTCTTGTGTTAGCACAGGAAAAAAAACATTTCTGCTGGAAAAGTAAGCAAGGCATTCGGAGCAATATTTAAAATTTTGTCAGTGGCTTTGTAAACAAGAGTCTGTATGAGAGATGTTTCCTCCTGTATCAAGTTTCCGTTCCAAGCACCACATGCTCTCTTTTGCAGAGGAAAATGGACCATGTTATACAGGTGGCTTAACTTATTGTTATGTGTACAGCTGTGGAGGAATGTTGCCTTCATTCCACAAGAATCCTGGCCGAGGAGATGGGCTGAGAACTGTTAACTATGGTAATTTTATTTCGTTCCTTTTTCTGCTTTGCAACAGAAGTCTCTGAATTAGTAGTGTTTTGCAACAAAACAAAACGTTTGTTTTCCCTTTCAACAAAACTTAATTAGTCATCAGTATGTAGACAAACCACCATAAGCGCAGTCACAGGAACCTGGTGGTCAACAGACTGTACTATCCACTTTGTACAAGGTGTGTAATGCTTTGTACTGAGGTCACACACGCCAGTTTTATATAAAGAGGCCAAAAAAGGTCACTAGAACTTGACTTTGCTTGAGGCAAGTAGAAAGAAACAGGGAGTCACAACACAGTGCTGAATAAGTGGCTGTAGGGTTTGTGCACTGTTGTTATTTACAAGCTCTGAATAAAGAGAGCTGGGAGGATGTATGTAAACCTTTCCCAGCCCTGAACAGCCATTCATTGTTGTTCACTTCTCAATAGGCTGGCTGTGTTGTTTCTGATAACTCATGGAAAAGCAGTGGTAGGTGGCCTTAAACAGAAGTTTCGGATGCCTTTGCATGCAAAAGTGAGCAGACTCCTTTGTGTGCCACAGCATAAAGTAGAAAGTTGGGAGATAATGTGTTTGCAAAAATAGCATTACATCACTGCTGAAAACATTGCTCAGTTGATTAAGATCTTGGGTGGCCTGCAATTTTTACCCTGTATAAAATTAGGGACGTTGCTGTAGGGAAATTGTGCAGGAGAATGTCCTGATGGACAGGCCTGGGGGAGGCAAGCGCCATCATTCAAGTAGCTTGTGCCAGAGCTGCTCGTTACTAATAGTGAAGAACTTGGCCCAGAAGACAAGTGAAATCAGTCAGGGGGTCATGTAGAGCTCTATGATTTCAGTTTTCAAGGACAAAGTATACATTTTTTCACTATAGGGTACAATGAATTAATGTAAAATACTGGGGACTTGAGTCTTCCAACACACAGAGTGAGTTACGTCCAGCACAAAACGTGTTAAAATGTTACTTTCTAATTGAGTGCACTGGAACTACCAAATAATGTGTGAATAATGACTAAAAAATAAAAGCACATCTAAAACTCCATACTTTTGAGGACAATGAAATAAAACAGCAGTGAAAACTCATTCCTGCAGAATAAGTCAGTCTTATGTGCTTGAATTTTTTTCTGATATGGATGGTCATAGAATCATTTAGGTTGGAAAATACCCCTAACATCAGTGGGTCCACTTGTAAACCTAACAATGCCACCTGTAGAATATTTCACTAGCCCCCATGGAGTTCTTGGCTTTTCCACATTTCTCACATTTGTACTAAGACAAAAACCAGTTGATTATCTGCTCCTTTTATTCTGCAGATGAGATGTTTCTCGGTCATGACTTCTGAAGACTTACAGCCTTCCTGGGCCCTCAAGATCCAAGGATGCCCTCTTACCTTGTCTTTTATCCTTTCACGGAAGCATCTAAAGGAAAACTGGAAACTGCAGTGATACATGAACAATTCACAGGTATGCAAAAGCCCTCTGTTAGATTTGCTGTCTGAGCCTGCCTTGTTCCTGAAGCTGCACACTTTAAAGTTTGACTTTTACACTCTGTTGTAATGACTCTTTCCATCTGAGTGCATCGTGCTGCAGGAAGCTAATTGACTTTGACTCCTCTGCTTCTGTTCTCAGTGGGGGATGCCAGTTGTAATTCTCTCATTGATTGTTTAGAGCAATTAGCGGAAAACAAATTTTTCCAAAGAACAGATAATTTGGTTTTGTTGCTCTCCATCATTAAAGCTGCAATTTGTTATCTAAGAAACAATTTGTTATCTGGGAAAAAAATTAATAGGAAACATATTCCATGTGTTTATTAGCTGAAGAGAGACAGGTTACCTCATCATTAATGTCATCGGTAATTAGCGCTCTCAAGCTGCCACCGTCTGCACCAGGGGCTGGCAGTCTGTCAGCAGCTTCAGATGCCAGGGCTGAGTGTGCTTGTCTGTGCCAAACAACGGGCAGGCCCTGTGTGATGCCCACATTTGTAAACAGTCGTTGGCTAATGTAATTTAACTGGACAGGTTTGTTATATCTGTGACTGCCACCCTGGGAAGGACATGAGACTTTAAACCTCCAGGGCAATTCCCAGTCATTAGGTCACCAGCAGCAGGCTCAGAATGCCACTCTCAATTAATCAGGCTTCTGATGTCACAACTGGTTTTTGTTTCCATTTGGGAAGAGGTTTGGAAAGGCAGTGTGGTCAAAGTGGCAGGACCTGTGCTCACATTCCATCAGCATCACAGCTCTCCATGATAACCAGCAGATAAACCCTGACATTGGAGAGGCTTCTTAGTTCTTGTTGTTGAACTGTCTTGTTCTGCTCCAGACTGAAAAGAATAAATTCTACTTTATACCAGGTGAAATATCTTAAAAAAAAAAAAACAGCCAGGGAAAAGTGGACATAATTCTGTAATATTTAGACTCTAGTCTTAGTGTTTTACTGACTTTTGCTTCTGTTATTCAGTTTGATTTTGTAGTTTTGTTTTGAGGAGAAGTTCTGAAAATTCTTCCTGCTTGATACAATTACCTATGAAGGTCAGAGAATCCTCAGATCCCACATGCAGGAATTTGAAGGCTTATGTAAGATTGGCTGTTCTTAAGTTTGCATAAAATTGTTATAAATTAAAGGTGGTTAGGGGGTTATTTGTCTGGTAGTTTTTCATTGGTGCTCTTCTGATCCATGCATTCAGTCATGTGGATGATACATAACACAAGTGTGGGTGGAAGTCAGATGCTTTCTGTGGCACATGCTTTTAAGCCTACCCTAAGGTGTATTACTTCAGGTATTATGGAAATTATAATTAGGGAATATACAGTAATTGTGCTTATTGCTAAAACCTGGACATTTTCTTCTTGAAGGCCAATGCAGTACAAAGGTGTTAAAAATGTGAATTCCTGCTGACATTGTAGAAAAATCCATTTCATATCTCTAAGGTGGAGTACAATTTCCAAGGCACTGGCAGATGTTTGCTTTTGATGCATGAAGCCTAAGTACATGCAAGGAGCAGTCAGTTTTCCTGATGTGAGAGCGTGGACCTGCCTTTGCAAACCCTGGATCTCAGTCAAAGGTGAGAGGAATCAGGAATTTCAGAGTTGCTATAATGCATTTGTAAAGATCTGGTGTTAGCAGGAGGTGCAGTTGGATTAGTTGGTCTCTTAAAAATGGACAGAAATAGGCCATTGGAGGCAATAGCAAAACAGGGAAGAGTGTGAAGGATACTAAGAAAGCTGTGATGTCTCAATATGAAAGAAAAGGTTCTGGATATATCTGTGTCTATATAGATACATAATTTGGCAGGTGAATAATATAAGGAAGGAAATGAGTCACAGGATATTCCTATTTTCTTTTTCATTGCATTATTTTTCTAAAATGTTTATTTACAAAAGGTGGTTTGCAAGCATGTACTGATCCAAAGCATCTTGAATCTAAATATTCCTTTGTGTTTCAATAGATTTTAGGCCCAGGCATCTTTTCCAGTGCTTTTTGCTTAAATTTATGGCATGCAAATTTTTTTTAGAACTTGCTGCCATAAGAAATCATCTGTCCTAAGGAGCATACACTAAAGAAGGAATAAACATGCCATGAAAAAGTCAGGTGTTTGATATCCAATGGGAATGGCAATGTGCTTTAGAAGAATCTTTTGTTCTTTTGTTTATATTTGTGTAATTTTATTAGGTTTTTTTTTTAATGTGGTGTCCCAATTTGCATATTACAGAATATAATTTTAAATGTACATGTTTATCCTGAGGTATTGGTGGATCAGTACAGAAGGCAAAGTCATTTTAGCTTTGGGATTAGAGGAGGAAAAACAGGTTTTAGTTGCAGTATAGGCATGTCCTAGAATACAATTATAACCTCTCAGTCATTTTTCATACCTAATGTGGAAAAACGTCACAGATACTAAAGTTAAACGTGATGCCAATACTGTAAATCCAGTGTAAGGATTTACTGTATCACTGAGCTCTTTAAAATGTTCCTTGGCTTCACTTGGAAGCATTAACTAATTCCAGGTGAGTCACCTCAGACAACAAAACCCACTGTTGGTAGACTTCTATCAGACAGGGCAACAATTCTCAGGGGGCACGTGTGGATGTGAGAATATTTTGTTACTGTGTGGTTACCAGCATTCCTTTACTTCTCATTAGTTTATACTGCACTCTGTTATATGAAAATTAATTTCTGTTAATGTCTGCAGTCAGGTAATGTACACATATCACTTAATGAACGTCATATACCTTCAAATATTAAATTACAGCCTTTCTGCCTCCCAGGCAGACTGTCATACCTGGTGGTATAAATTAATATGAAATGCTGCACAGCTAACAAATTCCTTTTAGCCAAGAGAACTGAAGGCAGCTCCCAGAGGCAGGGCTGGAGTCTTCTACTGGAGGCTACTGAAATCAATAGAAATACTTAAAATGGCTTCATTAATAGCTAAAATAAACCTGGGGATGGAAGAAAAAGGTCTGTGGGGAAAACAAATTAGGGAGGCAGATTATACTTCTCCACTAGAAGAGGAAGCTCTTCTTGGAGATTAGTAAGTGTTCCATCATAGGTTGCTTTAATAACTGTTCTCATGTGTTTGTAAGTAGCACTTTGTGTATATTTGTATATATTTAGCTGTTTTCAGGCATAAAGCACATCCATTATTTCTGCTTGAGCTAAAGAAGAAAGCTTAGCGTTGTCATTCTCATCACAAGAGATGGAGGCCATGGTCTGAAGTACAGAGGGCTAAAGCATCTCAGGTTTGCCACCTGGCCTATGGATTGTGCTTCCTGGCAGGAGTGAAGGTGATGAGAAGTGAGCAGTCCCTTTACACCAAACAACTAAGAAACTAAACCACCTGTGATATCATTTTTATTTAGAAAAATGGGATGTAGTAATAACAGAATATTGGATATTGGATAGGATATAAATAATGGGATGTATAATAATAGAAGATTATTATAAATTGCTTCTTGATTGTAAATAATATACAGATATTGGATAATTGATTGCAAAGTTCAATTAAGAAAGGTCTGCCTCAATGTGCCTTATTTTATTTGTGTCTGTGGTTATCACTGGTCAGATGTAATTACATGCTTGTCAAACTGCAGCTCTGGAAAACTGGTTAAATATCACTGTAAATTGCAGGTTTTAAAAAAGTAATTATTATATATTTCTTGACTATTTTTAGGTTAAGGGTTTTTTTTTTGTCTGGTGATACAAACCAAAGCTTAAAATAATCAGAGGTGACTCAAAACATGCTCAAAATACCCATTTAATTTTAATAAGACTTGGACCTGACTGTAGGAGCAGAATTGTTTTAGCACATATACAAAACCTGTCAGTTGGCAGTCTTACATAGATGCCATGGCAAATTAAAATTTAATAACAAAAATACTGCTCCTTCTGGTAAATGAACAAAGTGACATCAAATAACATCACTGAATACTCCTAGAAACTGCATGAGCACCATTACAGGCAGATAAAATCTGGGATCTAACTGTTAGTACCTATATTAACCAAGGCTAAGAGGCTCAGAATTGCTCCTTTCTAGTGAGTGACCATCAAAGCAGGATTCTGGGCCTTGTTTTAATCATCTCTTTGTGACAATCTAGTTGGATTGTTGAATGGTAGGTGTTTTACCAGCTGCACATATTTCTGATTACACACTGGTACAGGGCCCCAAGGCAATGGCCTGCTACTGGATGGAACTTAGAAAGTCCAGTAGGTCTTTGTATGGGCAGCATCATCATCATCCCCCAGATATTAAAAGGAATGTCTGTAGGCAGCAGGGTTACTTGCCAGGTTGGAGGTATCAGGGCATTTAGGAATTGTTTTAGCTGACAGACTCTCTGGAGCATTCTGCATGACCTATGAATGTAGAGGTCTTGGCAAAACTATTAGGCAACATTTCTAATACTGAGCACCAACTCCAAACTTTTTAGCCTGTCTGGTCTTTTTCTTCCAGCTTCCTTCACGCCCTTCACAGCTTTTTTTTTTTTTTAATTATTTTTATGATGTTATTGGATAATGTAGGAGTTAGTAAAGGTAAGAAGGCTTTATTGTATGAATAGTCAACTTCTTTTGAGGTGTGCTGGCACTGGCATTATCAGTCTGCAAAGCTGTCCAGGACACTTCAGCATAACCCTCTTCTGGCAGCTGGGTATCAGATCTGAGCAGAAGCAGGTCAGGTTTCATGGTGCCTGCTGATATTATAGGGATCTAAAAAAGAAACCAGATTTGCGCAGAATGTTGTGGCATATCCCAAATGCAGGAAAAGGGGTTTTGTGAATCCTTCATCCATCACAGCATAGCTGGGACAAAGCCAACCCCATGCAGCAGAGCTAAACTGTGAGCTGAGGAAAAGAGAGGTGTAGTAAGAATGGCCATTGATAGAAATCCACTGAAGTGAACACGAGTGTAATTGCAGCAGGGTTGCATCCATAGGAAAACTTTCTTTTCGCCTCCTTTGACCACAGGCTGTGAAGCTTCACTCTCTTTCTCCCCTTCATGTCATGAAGCATCTCATGTTCAAGAATTATATCCCACCAAAGTAGAAAAATGTCTAGAAAAAATGTGCTAGATCTTCTTTAAACCTCTTTTCTGCTGGGAAAGCTTGGCTGACATGGATGTAGAGACACCACAAGTATTGACCTGTGAGTTGAGAAAATTAGCAGGGATTTTTTTCTTTCTTTTTTTTTTAATGGTTGGATCATAACAAACAATTTGATTTTGAGTACAGAACCGTCTTTTGTGAATGTAGCCCGACCTAAAATCTACTTTCTTCATATGAGCCAGAGCTGTGCCCTTGAGTCAGAAGAAATTTGCTTTGGGTCCTCGTGGACCTTAATTAGCCATCAGACCCTCACTTTATTGACACCTTGGTAAGATAGAGAACTGCTTTCTCTGTTTGTCAACTTTGTTAGCTCAAATAATTAAAGTTTAGAACTTCACAATCACTCCTCAGTGATAAAGGGACAGTTGTTTTAGCTCATGTTCTTTGAGATGAGTGATTGTTGAACATCAGCTTGAGGTGGATTGTTTCACAAGTGCAGTCCTTGGAAAATTTCACCAAATTCTTAATGCAAACAGACATACTTATTTTTGATTGTTAGACTTATAACTCAGTATTATTTTCAATTCTTTAAGTTTTTTTAATGGGGTTGATCTGATATAAGAAGAGAGGAAAGCGTTTCCAGTCTAGATTGCATATGGAAACAGGAACGGAAATTGCCTACATAGGCTTCATGCTTCAAGTGCATTGTGTGATTCTTTTGATACTCAGCCATGAACACATTCTGTGTAATATTCCACTCCTTTTTTTTCATGGTATCGAATGCAGACTGAGACATTATAAGCAGGGCTTAAGAGAAATGAAAAATGTCAGTAAAAGCAGCTGATGAAAACCTTATTAAACAGCTATGCATGTCAGGCCGTGTTCCTTCTGTAATGTATATGTTTGTAATAACAGCTCAGAATTCTGCAGGGACCTATAAGTAATGAACAAAATTGGTCAAGCAAAAAAGAGAAGTTATTGGAAATTTGAGTGCTGTTGAGTCCCATAACCTGCAAACTGTACATCTGCATAAAATGAACCTGTGCCCTGCTGGTAGCTTTTCTACTGTTCCCCTTGTATGCATCAATTTGTTTGTGGGGTTGAGTTTACTCCAGTAAATGTTTTATGCTGAGAATTATGTCCCCAGTTGCCACAAGTAGCCAACATTTATTGTCAGTGCCAATAACAGGGCAAAATGTAAAACTGAACATGACAGGCAGTGTCTGTCTCCAAGGAGAAAGTTGCCCCTTTACCTAGAATGTAAAGTTTCTGGTGTTAATATATGTTTCCCAGTGGAGAAACAAAATGAAGAGGGCAGAGAATGATCAAAGCATTGCAAATGCTATGTGAAAGAAGCTACAGTGTGGGATCAAGTCAAGGGACACCACTTGAAGAGTTAGGCTGTACAAAAGACACAGAAGGAGGAAAACAAAAACATTGACAAACTCTGGGGAAGGGGATCTATTAATTTGCTTAGAAAGACAAAAACCAAAGAGTTGTAAAGAGAGTCTAAAATTGGTAAAGAAACAAAACCTGTTGACTTGGAGCAAAAGTTGCACAAAAAGTGTTGTGTACCAGAGGACTGAAAATTACTTGCTTGAAACTCTTAGAGTAATGTGAATAATAAATAAAAGCAGAAACCTGTGCTCAGCAAGGTTTTGGGATAGGACAAGCATGTTTTACTGGAGCCTCAGGCTCTTTCTTGTTTCTGCCCTGTCAGAAAATGGTGGTTGATTTGGGGGAGCTGCCTTGAGTAAACTGGAGGAAATCATGGACCTAGAGAAGTTACAGTGAAAAGTGGAGTATTTCCTTGCCTCTAGCAATATGAAATAGGAGAAGAGTGGACAGATGGAGAGATGTGGGGAAGGAAGTTGCTAGATTGCAAAGATCTTGCTCCTTTGGAGCAAGTGCTCTCTTCTCTGGATGGATTGCTTGGCATGGGGAATGCAGTGCCTGTCAGATGCCTGTGCATGTGGTCTTGAACTGCACTCCTGGACTTCAGCCATAGGCTTTTGGTAAATACCTTTTGAAAACATGGTGTTATAGGATCTGCCTTCACAGAGCTCCCTTTGCAATAAATAGACTTTATGGGGCGTACTCTGGGGCAGATGATGATTTATAGGATCAATAATATTTTTTTCTGCCCTGTGGAGAAATCTTTAGACTGGCCAGCAGGCCTAGAATCAGGGAGGGTGCTAGGCTGCTGCTGGAGTGATGATTTTATACTGAAGTACATGAGTTTCTTTTTGGTCCTGCCATCATCAGTATCAGCTTCTTTGTTGTTGTTGTTGCTGTTTCTTGACCCATGCAAGATAGGGAGTCACCTCACCTGCTCTTGGCCATTATTTCACATCTTCCTGTGGGCACTGGAGAGAGCCTGGACAGCTCCATTCCAGTTATCTTATGAGTGTCAAAATCCGTTTTGCTCCCTATACTATGGGCTGGAGCTCAAGTCTTCTTTATAGCCCAAGTGGTTTGTGAAAGACACTTTCACTGTGAATTCCCAGAGAAAACAGAACTGACAGTATGAGAGCTTTTCCTCAGCTTCCTCAGCTTTCTTCAAGTATTAAGGAAAAAAACTACAATCTGTTTAGCTTCAAGGTAAAGAGCAATGTTTATACAACTAATCTTGAGGGCATGACACAAAATACTATTTATTTTGTGGTCTGGAGAAAAAAAGATATTAAATGAACTCGTCTACTCTGTATTGTAATAGACTAATTCTCAGAGTAATGCCTTTTGAAATTCAAGTGTGCTCTGGTTTTAAATATCAGTTTGACAGACAGCAAATTAATCTTATATTTGGTAAATACTAAAGGAGTGAAAATTTATTTTTTGTACTTGTCTCATGGTTAATCATCTGTAGCACCTAACAAACTCCTTTCATTCTTGCACAAAAGCTTATAATATATCACAGAATTAGCATCACAGGTGGCTTGTCAGTGAGACAAGAAGCTCAGCCTAAAGAGTGCCAAAGCTCTATTTTGTATTCCCTTAACAACTCCAGAAAGATTCAAATAGTTGAATTCAAATGGTGCCTAACATTCTTCTTGAGTACTGATATAGTAAGGAAATAATGCTATAAAATTTACAATAAACAGGTACATTACATTCTCTGGGTACTAAAGCTTTAATTTGTTAGCCACACAAGAGTTAGGCACTGGGGTGGGAGATTGGAGAGCAGTGTGTAAATGGATACCAGTCCAGGCACAGCTCAAGGAAAAGTACACATTGAAATAATAGTTTTTGATTTTTTTGGGGGGCCAAACAGAGTGTGCTTAACTTGAACCACATTCTTACAGCCCATGATGTACAACCCATGTCATACCTGAGATCTGCCAAAGCAATCTGGGAAAATTAGTGACATCCAGGTGAAATGTGCAGCAGCACAAATGCAACAGCTTTGATGCTCTTTTCACCTTGTCTCCTGTGTGCTGCTCTGACTTAAAATATTTTTGCAAGTTCTCTCTTCAGTGTTCAGTTCCAAAAATCTTAACGACTGGCAACAGATATCCAAAAGTGGCCTCAGAAGAGTAAATGTGCTTTGACATATTTCTTTGTTCTTTTAAACTAAATGAAACAATTAGTCCAAATGAGACACTTCATCACTGAAACCCAGAGGACTTTCTTGACTGCTGCCAAATCATGAATAATAATAATAGTGCAGAAAAGGAGGAGAAGTCAGGAGAGTAGATAATCTATGGGTGATGAATAAAAGCCGATTTCAAGGACTCTTGAGCTGGGTTAACTTCTGCTGAAATGCTCAGTCTCTGTTTCAAAGTGTTCAGTAAGCCAAGAGGGTTACAGTAGATTGTATGAGATCCTGCAAAGCACTTCATGTACTCATTTCTATCATAAAAAAATAATTACTCTCCAATTTCATATAAAATGTAGTCAGTGGAGAGCTTTATTAGTTGAAAGCATGTTCACTGGCAAATGTAGCTTGAATTGTGTAAGGACAAGCTAGGCTTTCTGCTTTTCTGCTTCCTGTAAAAGCCTGTTTATTTTATTTTGCAATCGTCTTGCCCATCTGAACCACATTTTTCTGTTTGCTTGGCTTGCTGTCCTGGCTGACTGCACTTGCCCAGGGCACACCAGCCAGGGCTTCATTCCTTCATTGCTGGTCAGCTTCAGAGGTGAACAATATTTAAAGAAAGTCAAATCTTTACCTTGTAAGAGAGCATGCTGAAATGCAAGGAAGTGGCTTTGCATCCAGAACATTGCAGGAAGGATGAAACAGAAACAATAATGTGCTCCTTCTACTCTTCCTGATCTCTATTTCAGAAATCTGTAAATTTTAAGGAAGTAGTTAAATCAGGCGTGGTTTGATGAGATGCAGTTATCACAGATGAAATAAAAATGTATCTGCCTACAAACAAGCAGCTCTCCCATTTGCTACTATGCATCTCATCTAAAGAACAAAAAACATACTTCTTCACTCTTACGCTGTGTCATTCATCCTTTAGACATCAATGAATGCTCAAGAATAGGAAATGTGGGAAAGGTGGAAGGAGAGTGTACTACAGGTGTACTTTTGTCCGTCTGTTTGAGCTGGTTTCAGTTTGTCTCAGGACAGTGGGTACACTTGTCCCCGTTTGTATTTTAGTTGTGTGGTTGGGTCGGGTCACACAATGGAGCAGTTTGTGGGCTCAGTTCCTCTGCCACTCTGTGTGCCCAAATGGAAGCACTCAGACTGTGCCAGCAAACCTCAGTGTTTTAAAAGTACAAGTGTCATTTTACCACTAAAGGCTGTTACTGAATTGTATCCTGCTGCATGAAGTGTCCCCAGGATGTGCCCAGGAAGTGCTCTCCAGCAGATGCTGCAGGGGAAACCCACTGCTTTTGTAATCTGCAAGAGGGAAGAGTTTGGTCTGTACAAGTACCTATAGTAATGTTCTTTGCAGCTTCCCAGATGCATAATCCTCATAGCCTTCTTTCATGGAGTAAAGGAGATTAATTTTAGAAACATGGATTTTACAGACCCCATGATATTTACCGTAATGATTATTTTGCTTTGAGTAAGTGGCTCTCTGGCTGACTTAAGGGGAATTAGATCAAGACAACTTACCCCAGGAGGACTTGGGAAATCCTTGATGTTACAAGTAACTAGGTGGTGCCATGTTTAATTATAATTGATTGGTATTTTGGAGCAAAATTTTATTAATTAACAATAGAATTTCTCTTGGAAGCAGGATACCTATCAAAGAAATTGATTTTCAGATTAAAACAGTCCTGCAATTTTTAAAGTTAAAAAAATACTTTTAAAATTTTTATGTGTATTTTTCCATGTGTTTTCATGTTTCTCCTCTATAACCATATAGCAAATTAGGAAAATTCACTTCCCTCAGGGTGACATGGGAGGGAAACAATTGCTGAATTGCAAAAAAAGGGGGAAAGAAAGGGAAATCTGTAAATTAAAGATTTATTTAAGTGCTAAAACAAAAAGGTGAAAGACTTGGGAATGGGGAAAGAAGACTTGAAATAAAGTGAATTGCAAATGGGAGAAACAGTGTGGAAATTATTAAGTTGCTTTTGAGCTGTTCTACCATTTTCTCTCAGCAAACCACAATACCAAATTGTCAGCATAGTTCTAATGTGTCTTTTGCATTTCAGGGCTATGGAAGAGAGATTCCAATTTGTATTTGCTTCTTAAGGCTTATAGATGTGCCTTTCCCTGGTAAAAAGAGATTCAGTGATGCACTTTATTGTCTTTTTCAGCTTTCCCAGCAGGAAGACTGGGCTCTTTACATTGGAAGACCTCTGGCTGTGGTGTTTGCATTTCAGAGCCTTTCCACCTGTTTTTGATAAGCTGTGAAACTGATCAGTAAGTAACATGATAAAAGTAAGATTGCATGTAGTCGGGAGGTATTGAATAAGTGAATTTTCAGTTCAACTTGAACAAATCTATGGCTATTAGTACCCAGGAATTAACAGACTATTAACTCAGCACTCATCAGCTCACTCATTTATATAATTAAAATGTCTCACGTGTGAACTCGGTGCTGTTCTGTTCAGAAATAGATGTTGAGTATTTTTGCAGTAGAATAAAGAGTGGCTTCATGTTGAGCCAGGGCACTGACTGGGAGAACTCTGCTATGTTAGAACATGATCTTACTCAAAAGTTGCTGTTCCCAGTGGGAGCACGTTTTTGTGTACAAGGCCATCCTACCACTTTCTCAGTTATCAGCAAAGGAAATAGGGTCAAATATTTCCTTTCAAAGTACCTTTCAGAGAGTATTTTGATTCTAATCCTGCAGAGACTGAACAACTTGGATAATTCTGACCATTTCATGTGGGCACAGAAGTCCATTTGAGGCCTGCCTGTTTGGCATGAAAGAAGTGTAACGGTACATGTAAATGTTTAATTTCCATGTGGACTAATCCAATTAGGTCATATTGGCATCTTCTCATTCATTAAAAAGAGGAGCCCAGCTCAGTTACCTTTGTGCTCAATCAGATTAATTGTCCTGAAATGAGGATCAGAGGCTTTTGTTTGTCATTATTTCATTTCATTTTGTTTTTCATTCTCATACATGCTGTATGTGAGAAATTGGGTTTGGAGTATTTTTTCTCCATCTCTGCTGTTCATGCAGCACTAAGTCTTTTGGCCAATGTTCCTCAGAAGATGACAGGAGAGGGGAACGGGGCAGACCAAGAAGGTGAAGTACTTGAATGTCCTGTATGGCATGTTCTTCTTCTGAATTTACTTACCTGGTTATAATAATGAGAAAATTGTTGGGCTCTTCAGATAAAAATCTCTCCAAGCTCTTGGAAAGTGGCTGTTTTTATCACTATTAATTGCTTCCAGTGGGACTAAGCTTTAGTAAAGGTAAGTCTTGACATCGTTGGGGATTAATTAGGACAAAGTGCAAAGGAAAGAGAAGTAGAATGAAAATTGTTCTTATTTTTAATCCTGCATTATCTAAGAAGGAATTTTGTTGTTGTTGTTGTTGTTAGCTATCATGTTTCCAAATGTAGGTGGACTATCCTGTGTCCAAGCTCTGAGTGAGAAGAAATAGGAAAACACTGCTGTAAAGAACCAGTTTTTATGAGAAATCTCAGCCATTTTATTTTTACTGGAATAATGAAATCTCTCTGTATTTTTGTGATGTTCCCATACCCATCTCTGTGGAATTCCTTGCATTTGTGTGCAGAGGCACAGCTAAAGCTGGCCAATAGTAAGAGAGCATCCTTGGTTTATTTTTCCTTGGGGACTTCTACACTACACAAGCTTTCTCTTTGACCTTTGCATTTTCTTCTGAGGACAAGGGGTTGAAGTCTGCAGGATAACCAGAAGTACCCAACATGGCTCTGGAGAAAACCTACACTTCTTTTGAGCACCAGGAGTAGTAAACATCTGGGGATCATTTGAAACTGTAGCTGCTCACTCACTATGGAAGACATGAAAGAAGCAGTTAATGTTTCTTTTCTGGGTTGGGAATTGATCTTTATCACCACTTTCCCTAACCTGTATTAATAACAATCACCAGGGACAGGAGAAGCACGCAGACTTTAAAAGGCAGCAGTAGTTGCCCTAGGTCATGGAAGTAAAGGAGGAATTTGGATGAGTTTTTCTTGTTTTCTATCCAGAAGTATGAACCTCTTTTGTTGGAAGTAATTTTTGTGAAATTTGACTGCAACTTCTGAGGATACATAAAAATAAATCAAGTTAACAAGAAGAAGAAAATAAAAATCCCTCCTGTAAGGCCTCAGAATGTGATTTCTACCCTATACTTAAAAGAACTGTAAATTTTTTCTGTTTTTTTTTTGTCAGGCCTTTCAATTTTTAATTTAAGGTAGAAGTATATGAGAAGGTAGTTCTTGCTTCCTATAACATTTGTTCTAATATTTTCTATAACCTTTGTTGAATTACTGCCTTTACCATGGACCAAGTTGTTTCAGGAGCCGTTCCATCTGCCACTCAGAATATTCCACTCCCATCAGTAGATTGAAGCCTTTCTAGCCTTTTCTTCCAATGCAGAGCCATAAGATTGAAGGGAAT
Source organism: Passer montanus (assembly GCF_014805655.1). Lineage (NCBI taxonomy): Eukaryota > Metazoa > Chordata > Aves > Passeriformes > Passeridae > Passer > Passer montanus. The sequence continues at coordinate 1,561,634 of NW_024357392.1, read as the reverse complement.
GGGAATTTTTTTAAGGGTGTATATGAAATTAAGGTTCATGTTGTGAAATTATTACTGAGAGAAGTGTGAGGTTCTGCTTTTGCTGATGTAGTGTAATAATGCAAGTACCAGTTTAAAATTTTACAAGTTCCTGTAGCTGGAACAGGAACTAAAGCATTGCCATCTCAACAATCTAGCACTCCCCACAGGTCTCTATGCACCTTGGAGATGTTGGCTTGGAAGAATTTTACTTTTCTTAACTTTGGGAAGGTAGTAATGCACAGATATAACTTTTTCTGCACAACTGTAGCAAGGCAGATTTCCAAAGCAGCATACTTGAGTCTTGCTGCTATTAGATATTAATGGTTGAATCCCCTGTGATGCTTTGAAAGGGTACACTTGTATGGATAATAAAATAATTGCTTTCCTTGTTCACAGCTTGGGTTTTTTTGAGGAACAGAACTACAAAAGCATTGATTCCCATAAGACAGAAACAAGGCACACGTATCATCCTTCCTTCCTTCCAAACAGGCTATTCCTTTGTTGCATCTGGAAAGAATGCCAGAATCCCAGTTGATACAAACTGGATTTCAGTGCACTCAGAGGGGAACATGAAATCATTGAAGGAGCAGACCACATAGAAACCCTACAACACAAATTAAGGGAAGGTTCTTGTCTGTCACAGCCTAATTGGCTGGGCCCTACTGTTTTACATGTCAGATGTCTCCCTGCTGCTCAGACAGTCTTGAATGAAATAAATCTGTGCCAGAAATAATTTATCCTTGTATGTGTTTATGTGTGTGTAGATCACAGGGTGGCCTGCTTCCTATCCACTGCAAGCATCACTCTGATTTAAAGAGGGAACTTGTGCCTCTCTGCTGAAGGACAGAGTGCTTGCAGAGTTAGATCCTTTCTCCTCTTTATTGGGTCACATGTGGGCGAGGGTTCTCTTAAGTGCTCCATTATTGTGGAAGGCAGTTTAATGACTGCACACTGTAAAAGTTCAAGCAATTATATGTAATGCACGCTGAAGAATATGACTTCCAAATGTTCACATGTAATGCATGTCAGATTTCAGCTGGAAAACAAAACAAGCCCCTCAAGGTTGCAGTCTGCTCTTTAGAAGAGCCACATGTTGTAACCTCAGAACCTCAAAATATCAGCTGTTTTCTGTGCATGATGAGAGCAGTGGAGTCTGTGCCATGTTCTGTCCTTTGTTTCCTGAAATCTGGCTGCAGTGATGATCAGATGTGTGCTTCTGCCAAGTGCAGTTGGTGTTTGATCCACGTTCAGACCAGTGAATTGATTTGTGCTTTTTTTTCCCTCATGGCATGTCTCATTATGACACAATTTTTGTACAGGGTGTAACAAAGATAAGTATGTAAATAAGGAATGATATTTTCTAAAATTCATCCGTGGTTGCGCTTTTATTACTTTCAGGCAATGTGAAACTATCTAGACACCAAATGAGGTCAAGGACCATTGTACTATCATACTGGTGTCCTTTTGTGAAGCATTTCAAATCAAAATACTCTGGACACATAAATGAAGCAGATTTGCTTCTTCCTGGAAAGAAGACCAGAAGTGACGAGTCACTGCTGCCAGGAACATTCCGCCTTTTTCAGAAGAACTTCTCAAGGAGCCCAGGTACTCTCATTTGAGTCCTTCAGCACAGATTCCATGTCCCACACAAATTTCCTATTTTGTGTGTCTGTTTCTGCTGTTCTTATCCGTTGTGGCTGCCCTCTTTATTTTACAGTGTGCTAATTTTTTTTAATAATCAGACTGTGGGTGTAAGTTACCACAGTAAACTGAGCCTGAGCCATTCAGGAAGTGCTTCTCTGTCTCTTCTGGCTCATCTTTTCCTTCCACGCAGGCAATGGCATACAGGAAGCAGGTAGGGTTAATAGGCAAGGATAGCAGCTGCCTCAACTGTCTAGCACTGGTCTGTTTGTATTCATGAGTTATACACCAGCTCAGCAAGGAAAAGTTCCAAGTAAGTATCATTAAATATTAAAAGGACAATGGCAAAGCCTGGTTTAACCACTCACATGTGTCCAGCTGGATGTCTCAGAATTATTCCTTTGCAGGTGAACCTGTTTGTATGAGAAATACATCCTCAGGCCCTCCAGTTCTGAATTTTCTCAAAATGTGTTAACTGTTGAGGATTGCAATATTTCTTGAAAAGCTTTTATGAAAGGTTTAGATTTGGGGTTTTTTTTTGCACCTACAGAAATGTCATAATCTGTTCTGAAGCAAATCAGCTTCCTGGGAACTTTACAGCTATTCAGGTTAGTTTCATGTAAGTTCTGTGAAATATTGACATCAGATAAATAGACCAACAATACTGAAACAAGGCATTTGAATGTTTCACTTGAAAACAAAACATTTTATATATTGAAATAAAATTGTATGCATGCAATTTTATTTAATAGAACATTATTGTAATTTTAGGTAAAGATGTCCAATGGGGTGAAGCAAAGGCTTGAAAGTGTTTTTATTTAACTGTTTGCTTATGATGTGGTTGGTATAAAGTGCTTTTGTTGGTTTATTAACAAGGGTGGGAAGAGGCAAAGTACTGGGAGGTTAATTTAAATCCAGCTCAGGAGAATTAGACACAGGAGAGCAACTTCAAGGTGTCTGGCACATATTAGCATTTTATTTGATTGTAACAAAAATTTTGCACATGTATTCATAAAACACATTTGTTGGGTTTCCTTTTAAGTTTCATAGTTTGTTCTTCTTGTTAAAACCTGTGGTAGGTCAGAATGAATTAGTTCTGGCAATTTTCTTTGCTAAGGACCTCAAATATACTCTTTTTAAACCCAAATAGGTGCCTTTTAAAAAAGGGGCTTGAGGCTCTTCTAAGCAGCATTAAGACAACACACAGATGACCCAAGAAATGACACTTCAAATTCCGTATCTACATTTGTATGAAGAACTGCAATAAGACTCAAAAATAATTATTTTTAAACTACTGCAAAATGTATTTAGTATTCATAGCCACAACATGACATATTTATATGGAGGTAGTCCTTGTACATCCATCTCAGTGTTATATGTGAGATTAAAAAAAAAAAAAAAAAAAAAAGCAGTGATTACAGGAACGTAACAGAATCTGAATCAGATGTTTTAAAAACTATTTAGTATCACTCAAGGGATTCTGGTCAATCTTTCTCCATTTTGATGGAGAGGAAGGCACATGCTGATCCCTTCTTTTAAGTAGGATTTTGGAGTTTATAAGCTGGTTGCTTGCTTTCTATGTTTAATGGTGGCCAACAGGGTGGTAAAGGATTTGTCAGTGATCCTGGCATGAACCTCAGGGTTCTGTGTATCAGGGACTTCTCTGGGTAAAGCATTTGTGTTCTCAGACAGCTTGAAGGCATTTTCAGCTACAAAGTTATGTTACTGGAGATCTTCTAACCACATACGTCAGTTCATTGTAATCTGTAGAGAAGTCTCAAGCTTTGATTTCTGAAGTGTTTTCCTAAAATCTTGGAAAAAAGAAAAAAAATCTTGGATTGTAGCAGTATAGGAACAAGCTCTGAGGATTTTTCCCTGGTGATGGACACAGGGCTGTATTTTCCATCCCATGCTCCTGAGCCCCAGTGAATGTTCATTCGTGTCCCACAGAGGCCCCCAGACTCAGAGCAAAGCAGGGACTAAAGACATCAAAGGCCTTTTTGTCAGAATAAGGACAATGCTATAAACCAACCTTGTGTTAACCTACTGAAGAACAGAGGACAAGAATTCTGAATGCCAAAATATAGAGAGATGTGTGAAAGGGAAAACTTTTACAAAAGTAGGCAGGCTGAATAAAACTATTTATTTTTAAGCCACACAAGTCATGGTAATTAAATTAGGTCAGGCTGGCTGTAAAGCTACAAAAAGCAGGCTGTAACTAATTTAGAAAGAGACAGAGAAGACCTGAAAAGAAAACAGACTGACAGCCCCCTATTATTTTTTTTATCTAATCGAGACAACAAAATGTATGAAAGAGAAAAAGAAAAAAAAAAGGAAAATAAAAAGGAATCTCATGTTGATTTATTAAGATTTTCTCTCAAACCATTAGGATAGAGAAAAGCACGTAGTCACATCTTTGATGTGTGAAGGTTTGCACATTGTTCTTAGTGCTAACTGAGGGTTACATGCATATTTTACCCTTGAGAAAAACAAAATAATTGAAGACCTTAAAGTTCAGAAAGTGGTGGAAACCCCAACAACGAATAACACAATCAGATCTCTATCAGTACAGTATCATTGCACTAAGTCTTTCTGGACATCCATATAATCTGCTGCTATGTGAAGAGAAATCCTAAATATCTGTGAAAGGAGACAAATAAACTTTTATTTGAAACCATTTCTACATAAATGCCTCCTGCCAGTTTGTATAAACATCCTTTTTTGAAAATGGCTACAAGTATTTGCTTTGAATTTGAAAGTGACAGGTTGTATAGGGTGTGGGAAATATCATTTTTGAATGTTCAGAAGGGAAGGATCAGGACTTTATTTGTAGTGTGGATCCAGTCTCATTAAACAAGGTTTAAAATAATATTTTGGTTGATTTCTAAAATAGTTTTCATTCTCTAAGTGATTAGAAAAATTAGCATTCTAAGGTTGTCTGGAGGGTGAAGAGGAGTGTGTGAAAAAGGGGGAAGGGCACAGACAAAGAGCCCAGCTTGGTTTGTGTTGGTGTTTAATAGCAAACAACCCTTTCCCACCCTGCTTCTCTTTTATGCCTGTTTTAGTTCTAAGTGACTTCCAAAGAATTTCCAGCAGCAGATGATGCTCAGCCACTACATTCATCTGAAATAAGAGACGAACTTTGCCCTGTGAAGAAAATATTGGAGGTTTCAACACAATTAAGGGTTGCAAATTCTCTGTGAAAATGGAAATTCCTTCCCGTTTCTCCAACAGGTCCCCGAGGGTGAAGTTTTGACCTGGTGAAGTCAAGGGAACTTTCACTCTCTTTCATTAAGACAAGAGCCATCCCTCATCACATCTTGCACTTGCAACTGTGAAATGTGGAAAGGAAAGCAGAAACTGTTTCCTTGGGTATTGCCATAAGGTAACACCTTTGCCAGGCAATGAGAGTGTCTTTGAGAGATGATCAGAAAAGAGACACAAAAATGCAGGCAGTCAGAAACGGGGAGCAGGCAGGGAAACAGCAACACTGAGCATTTCTCCTCTGCTGCAGGAAAATGTAGTAGACAGAACATAAGCAGAGTGGGGTTGTCATTTTCAGAGCTGACCTGGCACCACTCAGCAGTTTTGTTTTTATTTGAGAGAAGATGGAGCTCTTGCTCTTTGACTTGAACACTCAAAGCTCCTTGTCAACTGAAAGTCAGAATTGAACAAGAAGTTGGAAAACTAATTAACAGAACTTTAGAACATTGGCCCAGAATTTGGCCCAAACACAAGCTCCCTTACTTGAGCTCTTACTTAACTAACCTTTTGTGTGCTTAATGTTTAAGGGAACAAGGTCCAGCTCAGAATATATCTGAGAATGGCTGAAGAACAGCTGCCAGGTGCACTGTCTGCTAAAAATCAATAGCCAGAGCATAGTATTGAATCAGACTTTTAAAGATAAACCACACAACCAGGTCTGAACTCCCAAGATTTCAGTATAGCAATTTATTGCTCTGTGCACTGTTCACATGCAGCCAGCATGAACCAAGGGACTGCATTAAACCTGCTGAGTTTTGACAGATTTGCTTTTACTTCATTTTTATTGTGTACAGGTAAAAGGAGAGGTGCCAGCCTATTACAGTTACAGGATCTACAGGATTTGGACTATAATATCTTATGTTCTACTGTGTTTCTTTAAAAACACCATGTTTCTTTAAAAATCCCTCCTATTTAACAAGAAAATGTTGTTTCTTTTTTTTTTTTTTTTCTATTTTAGGCTAAAGATAAATTGAAGGTGGCACAGAGCAGTGGAAGAGCAACAGCTTTTAGAAGCCCTCTCCAAAAGCAGAGTTTGTGAAATCCTTTCCAAACATCTGCAGGAACAGTGCTACATCAGCCTTCCAGCAGCCTGGTTGAAAAGACTGTCCTTTAATCTAAACCATACTCCCTGGGATTCCTTAATGTAGTTAATTCTCCTTTTTAATTTTTTTTTTAATATTTTGCCAGTGAGAAACTGCCTAGTGGTCTTCACCTCTGAGTCTTTTCCACTAATTCTTAGTCCTGGCACATTGCTGTACATTTTCATTGCATGGGGATCTCCTCAAACAAAGGAAAATTATGAAACTGTTAGATCAGATTTCATATATTGCTCTTGGCATTGCACTCACTAGACCTGGTACACAGTGAGTTTTGAAAGCCTCTGATCTTTTATAACCATTTCCAGTCTTAAACATACGTTTAAAAGTTCCTCATCTGCAGTCACTGGGAATATGACTATGAAAGCTGAGGTAATTTGGGTATTTTCTTTCTGTAAAGACATAGAGAGTGATCCATTGCAGTCATAAATAATTTCCAATGTTTCATTATTCTTTCTGTTATACTTCTGATTGTTTTATTAAGACTCTGAATTTATTTCTTTCAATTTTTAGAGGGTTTTTTTTTCCTTTTTCCTGCTAGGGATTTATGTTGCTTTAGGACTTCAAATCAAGGTGCTTAGATGTGCTTGTGGGAATGAACACTGACAGCACGTTCAGAGTGGTGAGCTCTGCTAGGTCTGATGGTGCCATAAAACAGACACATCAAGGACACAAAGTCCTTTCTCTGCTGCCAGCCTGCTCTGTCAGCCTGGAAGCCTAATGACCATGCATTAGCATCTCAGATACTGACCAGCCTGTGGGCTGGGAGGAGTGGGATTTTTCTGCACTGTTGTGCTCCTTCTCAGTTCAGAGAAATCAACCAAACTGAAGATGTGCTGACCTTTTGAGACCGAACTAGAAGAGCCCTTGACACAAAATCCTGTAAATGTATTTATACAGGGAGTCCCTTGGCCAATTCAAAGGGCCAAACAGAGGATTTCTAGATCTGAAAGCATGAGCCATGTCAGCTACAATCTAAATTAAGTGAAAATGCTGACTGTGCCAGAGAACAAGAACAGACAGCAATTCTGTGTTACTTGTGGCTCTGTAACTCAGCAGTTGCTTCAGAGACCAGTCACACACAGCTTCCTTGGGGAAGAGGAATAAGTTTGCTGGAACAACTGGTGGAGATGACAGGTTATTCAGATGTCTTTTCTGAATGCCAACAAAACAAAAGCATACTATCTTTAATGCTTTTGTTGTAAACAATTTACATCCATTTCCAAATACCTTCCACCTTTCTTTCACCCACATGAACACTTTAAACAAAGAGCTACTTTGTAAATCTCTCAGAAACTTCTGATTGCATTTTTCTTATCTGTTCAATTCATAGCTAAGTCACAGTAGAATATCTGTGTACCTTTGTTATAAATACACCTGATTGATTTATGCTGCCACTGTTTCCAAACCCATTCCTTAGTAGCCTTTCCATCCTGACTAGGAGATGAGTAACTTTTTTAGAAGGATTATTTTTATCCTTTCTGTTTTTCAGTTCCTTTCCATTTTTCTTAGCCACCTACTTGACTGCACAGCCTACTGCTCAGTTCCCTCCGCTTTCCAGAGCTCAGATGCAAGTCCTTTCTTGTCTGCATAACAAGAGTTGGTCCCCTACCCCAGTGTTTCTTTCAACTGATTCTGTTATCAGCTCATAACCTGGTATTTTTCAATTTCAGATAGAATATTCAGGTGACATACTGTATTTCAGTGCAGTTGCTTTCATTAGTGTTTAGAACTTCGTACACAATCCTGAAATGGTGAGTAGAGTTTCCTTCACTTACTGTCTTCATTGAACTTTCCTACCTCTGTTCACAGTTTGGCTTATTTTAAATCAGATGGCTCTTTCTTTTCTCCACACTGAAATACCATTGATGTATTGGTGTTAAGTCTTGTAAGTTCAAGAGCTTCTCCAGACCAATATGGTATACCAAGGGTATGGCTGTGTTCAGTTGGGACATTATATATTGGGAATAAATCAGGGAATAAATCCTCATGGGTTCTCTTGAGAAGAGACTCTGATAGTCTCCTCCGTATTTTAAAAAAATTCCACATTTAGCTCAGCTGGTTTTCCTCCACTGGAAAGATATGTTTAATGTCCCTGAGGAAAGGACATTAAAACATTTTTCAATAATAAGGTTTGTGGATAATACTGCATATGCTGGTTTTAACAACAAGCATAAAGAGGCCATTGCCTAGAGAAACTCTGCAACTCATTAGCTAGTTTTATCTTTCCTTCAAAGAAGGAAAAGCAAAAATCTGACTGATATACCCATCCAATGCTCTCTGAAAAAAAACAGCTCTGCAGCCAGACCATTCCTTCCCTCACAACAAAGCCAAACAAAGAGAAGTCATGCATTAATTTTTTTTTCAAAGAAGAAAGCCTGCAATTTAAGTAAGAAATGTTTTAGATCTAGAAAATTGAATACTTTTTGCTTTTGGAAGGAACAAACTAGAGCACCAAAGAAAGGACAGTGCACAGAAATATGGCAAGTTTATCAATGAGTGTAGTGTGGATGAAAGTAAAGTAGTCATTAATTAATTTAAAAGCAAGGGTTTCAGCAGAGGATTCAGGTGTTTAACAGAACCCCAAGCTTTGCTCTAAGTGGTGTATGCAAAAAATCTGTGGGGTCTGCTCAGAGTGGTTCACCTGGTGACCAAGCACATCAGGGAAGCTGCTGCACAGCACCAAGGTCAGGATGGAGATTATTGCACCCCTTCACCTTATCCCCAGGTCAGGCCCTCCTCCATCCATTAGCTGTCATTTGGATTCCTCCTGCTCTCAGAAGCCCTTGAGATGATCTGAAAAGGGCCTGTTGTGCTTCAAATCCTTCAGCAGGGCTGGAGATTTGATCTCCTGACATTCAGCAGGAGCACTGAGGCATCACTGTGGGATGGCATGGGCAGCCCTGGGATCTGAGACTACTCCACCCCTTACTGTCAGGACTTCTGTCATGGTATTGGCTGGTAAAGGCAGAACTTCAACTCCCAGAGAAACAAGATTCTCACCAAATAATCAGTGAACTGAATTCTGGTTTTTGAACATCTTTTGGAAGTGCTTCACCACAGTTTAGGAAGAGGAGCAGGGAAAGTTACCCGGAAGAAAAGCTGAGCAACAAGGCCCAGGGGGACACGTGGCCAGCACACATTGCACTTGAGCTATTTTCAGCTGGAGCATGGGCCTCAGGTGTGTGGCATAGATTCCAGTGGCCTGGCCGTGTCTTGCTTGACTTTGGGATTCTCATATAGAATTCTCTTAAGTGGACAGTGAAAGGAAAAAAAGCTTTTGTTTAAGTAAAATACTGCTTTGCTTTGCTTTCATGTTTTAAGACATTTTATCACTAGAGGTGATCTTTAATATGCTTCTTGAGCCGTAACTCTTGGGATCACCCCGTTCCTTGTACCTCTTCCTCTCAGCAGGAATGTTAGAGCAGAGCACAGCTCAGCACTAAATGCTCCATTAAAGGAGCTTATATAGCATCCTATTGGCTTAGAGGTCCAGCGGGGACCTTTGGCAGACATAAAAATACTTTGGAAAACTGTGGGAATGCTGATGACCTGACAGTGATTTATATTATTGCATTAGAAAAATAAATAGTATGGTAGGATCTGTCAGGATGGATAAAGCAGGGATTTTGCCAGTAACTGTGCTGTGCAGCTTTCCAAACCACTAACCTGCCGGTTAGCCCAGGCCTCTATTTCATCCAAACCCTCATAAAAATATATTGCAGATGGGTACTAAGAACCTTCAGGAAAATCCTTTGCTCTTTCAACAGCATCTCTGCCTTGTGATGGTCTCGCAGTAACGTTTCCCCCCTTCCCCAGCAGAAGAAGTTTTCTCCTGTCCAACATGGTTCAATCCTCTCTTACAAATGGCAGAGAAAAGAATTTATCAGCCTATCTGGGGTAGCCAAGGGATGAAGTACCAGAAGGCTGTGCAGGAGCAAGAGAGACTTAAATCACACTTGGAATTGCAGGGACAGCTTCAGGTGCTGTGTGAAGAGCCTAAACTATTATTTTGCTCTGAGGGCTGATGGTAACTAAATGCCCCATAGATCAGAACAAGACAGTTTTGTGTGATTTGGCTTCTCCTCTGCTGTGTGTTTATCAATAGATCAGAAAGCACACCTGGGCAGCAGCGTGATTTGGAGCTGAGGCTGGAGCAGTGGGGCAGTACAGTGGCACACTGGGGACCAGGCCTGGCCACGTGCCACGTCCTTTTGTACCCCTCACGGAGCAGAAAGGCTCACTCCCAGCTCCAGCTGGACTCACTGTGCCCATAAATCTCCTGCAGAGGCAAGCCCAGCACAGCTCTGGCACTGGGAGCCGTGCTCTTGTTCCCCGTTCATGTGTTCCCAGGCAGCCAGGGAGCTGCGGTCAGCACCACCCACCCCACTCCTGAGGCAGGAGCTGAGCAGAGGGAGCCGTGCCAGCATCCCAAGGGCTGCAGGGAAGGGACAAAGAGCTGGTGAGGGCCTGTGCTGGGCTGTGCTCGAGCACCGTGGCCCGGCTTGACACAAAGCCAGCCCTGGCTGGGAACAGGCTCTGAGGGAAGTCAGCCATTCCCTGTGCCATGATGTGCAGGTGGCAGCTTAGAGAGACATGGTCCCACAGCCCCGGATCCCTGTGAGCCTGTGTTAACACCTAAAGGTGACCAGTCCAAACCTCACTGACCTGAATAGGCCTGTGCAGACTTGGGGTGTGCACCTGAGCAGTTCATGTGCAGAACCGTGCCCGTGCCTGGCCAGATGTTTATCATCATCTGTCATCACAGAGCTAGCAGGTAGAGATTGACAGCATAATTTAGTATGGGATAACATGGAAAATAAACACGGAAAAAACATGACAAGCATGCACAAGTGTTTTGAAAACTGATTGGCATCCCATAATGAATAGCATGAGAATATTTTTTTTTTTTGCTAAAAAATAGTGAAAAGTTAAAATCTTCGAGTTTAAAAGCAAGCAATAAGACAAATGCAAGAGTTAACCAAGTATCTTATTCAGTTATACGTGTCCTGAATCAAGATTCAATGTGCAGAGACACATTAGTATGACTTTAATATTACAACAATTTTCATTCATTAAGAGATTGTAGATACAGAGAGATAATCCCTTATCTTGTAAGAGAATGCTTTTTGCTGTGTTATTAAGGTATAAATTAAATAAGGTTTACATGGCCTGTAAAGGGTGTTTTGTGCCTTGCTGGTGACAGTAGGTTAAAGCCCAGGATAACCACTTCAGACTGGCTGCATGCTTCAGTATTTTCCCGCTTCACTATTTTCCCCTTTCACAGTTGTTAAAACTTTATAGAGCCTCAAAACATATCCAGATGGACAGTAACTGTGACTGCCACTTACGAAACCAGTATAATCTAGTACAATACACAAAGTAGGGTAAGTGGGAAGGAAAACAAGTTCTGAATAGAGCACCTCCTTGAACATTGGATCAGCTATCAGACACACCAATTCTGTTTAGACAGGCCTCTTATACACACCCAAATGTTCTGCAAAACAAAGCACACCCCCATCCTTTCACCACTGCAGCTCCAAAACACTTCTGCCCAAGGGTGGTCTTCACCCTGCTTGAGGCAGTGTCTGTGCCTAGGTCTTTATTCACAAACTGAAGCATTGGTTTCCAGAGTTTTTTGGCAAAGCTGAGACACGTAAACCACGTTCTTCCTTTCAAGGAATATCATATCTCAGCAGTTTTGTTTGAGTTTCACTTTTTCAAGTATAGAAAAATATGAACAAATGGCACACACTGGTGGTGCACTTCTCGCTGTGCCCTGCACAATGCTGCTTGTGTGACACCAGGATAAGTAACAACACTGTAGCAGAGAACCTGGTCAACAGAAAACTATTGTTATTTGAAGTTGTTCACTCATGGGATAATATCTGCTAAACACTATGTAAAGCAATATATAGTGACTTCCTGGATTTTTGTGCTGTACCTATTTTTCTTCGTAGAGTATGCATGTATCCCAAAAGGGTGATTAGGTAATGATGTAAGAAAAAAGTCCGAAATCCTGACGGATTTATAGCAACTAAAGCCATGTCTTCATTCTTCACTCCCCCTGGCATGGGTGCCTAATTTAAGTTAATTCCAGTGCTTATTCTAACTTAGGCACGTGTTGGCACAGATCTCAGTGCAGTGGGCATTCTCAATCCCTTCTTTATTTGTCAAATTTCACAAATTTCCAAACAATAAAAAAATTGCTTGGGAAATTGTGATTTGGATTTGTGCTATTTCATCTCCTCTCCTGCCTTCCTCCCTTTTGTTGCAGTTGATGGTAGTTGAATTCCGTGCTCGGCTGGTGCAGCTGCTCAGTTACACGCCTGCTGCTTATGGTGAGAGTGTGCTTTGAAAATGCATCATGCCTCCCTCCACGGTGATGTGTTTTAGTTTACTGTTTTGCAGAAAACATTGTTTGCCATAGGTCTCAACAGAGCCTGCTTCTCTTTTTCAAGAAATTGGCCAAGAACTTTAATTTGTCTTTTGGTATTTTTGCATCATGACTAGAGATTGGCATGTGAATTATTTAATTAAGCTGTGATGATTGCTGGGTACTGCTAAGTTACACAAATACTGTGTCATTTAGCTAGTTATGACTAAGAAAATTAACAGTACAGAAAAACTAATTAAAAGCTAAATAATCCTGGAGTCTTTTGACCAGCTGTAATATATCCATACAACACCATTCTATTGAATAAGGAAGCTATTGTTGAGGCTTTTGTCACAGAAAAAAAAAGAAAAAAAAAAGAAAAAAAAAGTTGTGATATTTTTCTTTGTTTTTCTTCACGTTACAAAGAAAGCTGCAGCCTCTGGCATTTCAGCTGGGCTCTGTCCTGTGCCTGGGGTGACAGAGCCACTCGCAGTTGCTCACATGGAAATGTGCAGAACAAGAACCACACCATAAACAAAAGCACGCCGGGGCTTCAGTGGGCAAAGCACAAGAGCAGAATATTAACCACAGATCCTGCCTAGGTAGAAATTCCTTTTGCTTGGTCATGGCACGTAACAAAGTTTCATGCCTCTCTTTTTGGCTTGTGTGGTGCCACAGACTCCCCAGCAACCTTGGTTCATTCTGTTCCTTAATGAGCTGATCTCTGGAGGAGCAGCTCTTTACTGATTCACTGCTGGCTTACACCTTCAGCACATGATTTTATCTCACAATGGTCCAGTAAACTCACTGCACCTCAAACCACAAGCACTGGCAAGAGTGCTCCTGCAGCCATTGTGGGATTTCCTCATTGTGCTGCAGAAATTATTTAAAAATTGAATAATCCCTTCAAATTACTTCAGCAGTAATGAGGGACTTGGGTACCTTTGAAAAAATAGTGTCATTAAACAATACTGTTTTAAACATCAGTACATGCAAAAAGTGATAGAAGTGATTTAAATGCCTGTCTCTTGTTTATGCCTTGGACTGCATGTACTTCACACCTCTTCATTTTTCAGGCTTACATCTTTGAATAGGAGGACACCACCATGTATAGGCTAAATGGTGAAATGTATTTCCTTCCCCATTCCTTCTCTCCAAATTCTGGGAGTTGTGGAAATGTTCAAACACTCCCTTAGTGAATTATGGCTGTATGAGAAAGAGACTTCTTGACTTGGCTCCTCCCTGTTGTGTCCTAATTTTTCAAGTCTTGATTTAAGTTTGACTGGTTTTTTTATTCAGAAATGCCCCATTTAAGGTCAGCTACCTCCTAAATTTACCATGTTGCCAAAGTAACCCAAAGATTGCTTTCTTAGATAGACATCAGCAATTAAGTGATCAATTTTAAAATACTTGTTTTCCCTTGTTATTCTTTTCAGTAAATTTTCTTCTTGAATCAAAAAGTAGCAAGAGATGAAGAACAGTTGGAAGTATTGAGCTAACCAAGCATGCTCAAGGTAATGAGGAGACCCTGCTATTTGCAACACCATTAAAAGGTAACATAAGAAAAGCTTTGCTTGTCACAGAATATAGGCACAGACCAGTGAAAATAAGTTTGCATATGCAAGTACTGTTCTCTAATAAGATTCTGAGTAAGTAAAGGATGAAGCTGAAGTCACAAGTGGTGTCAGTTTTCAGATGAAGGAGAAGGATTCAGGATTAATGAAAACATTGGTTAGTTTTGTCTCCATCATCAAACTACAAAGATAAAAAATAGGACAGAGAGGAGATGTTTTCAGGAATCACAGCTATTCAGAAACCTTCCTGTCCTCTTTCCCAGACTTTTCTCTTCCTTTCAGGCCTATTTGGACAAACATCAGTCAGTCTCCTTTAGGCCATTTTGGTGATGTTCTGTAGGCTTCCAGCTCATTTCTGCATAACCTGAAATGTCTGTATTTGCATCCCAAGCTGCCCAAAATGTTCTTTAATTATTTCTCAGGAGTTTTCTTTTGTTCTTTGAGGGGGCAGCCCTGCATTGCTACACCAAAGGTCTTGTCAACATTCCCTAGAGATGTCTAATCTCGCAGGGTACTGTAACCCATTGGACTGAATTGCAGAGAGCTACAATTTGTTTCACAAGACTTCAGAACAGATGCCAGTTATTTAAGGTGCTTACACTGAAATAACTTGTTGCTTTTTCTTTTTTTTTTTTTTCCCTTGGTAACATATTTTTGTCTCTCACTTTTAATCCTTCTGTGACTTTGAGAAAAGTATTTTCATACTTGTGAGGCCTCTGGAAATTTTCAGAGTATTCAGATTATGTTCTGATAAAACTCTGACTTCATGAGTACATATGTACGAAAAACGTTATTGAGAGTTATTGTCTCATTTTAGAATTGTCAGTAATATCTTCTGCACTTGTTCAGTCCAAAGGGATTTAAAAAAATCATATCAGAGCAGCTGTGGGTGAGAAAAGTTCATTCCTTATCAGTCATCCAAACTTGCCAAGTCATTTTCATGAAAGCAGTGAAATGGATGCAGAAACTAAACCCAGCTTGATAACACTAAGCCAAAAGCATAACAGGAAAGAGAGCAGTGTTGCTACTTTAGTTTTCCTCATCTCTAACTGAAATGGAAGGGAATGGCATGGATCAGAGGCATGTCAGCAGGGTTGGCAGACCCAGAGCACTGAAAATAAAGGGTCAGACACAAAACTCTTTCTTCCAAACTGGAATGCAGGGAATTGCCAACCAGTCCCCATCCACACAGAATGAGACAATCAGAGGTGTCCAGGCGCGTTCAGCGCTCTGTGCTCAGCCAAGGCTCCCAGTCCCCAGCTGGAGGCACGTGGAAATCCACTGCTGCCACACCTGATGCTGTCAGGGATGCTGGCCATTACCCTCAGTCCCATTTACCCTATTCATGGTAGCTCAGTCTCAGGAAGGACAAGTTCTGCCACCCGTTTTGGCTCCAGGCTGTGCTGTAACAACCCACAGTGCCCAAGAAATGTCTCACCAGTGGGAGGGCATGGACAAATTCCTCACAGCCGCCTTTTGTGGCTGTGGTGGATGCACTGGCCTCCCTTCCCGCCAAAGTGTTCTTAGGAACTTGGCTTCCAGACTCCTGGAATTTGTCCTGCCAGCACGGAAATCCTGGGAGCAGCACCGGTGCTGAGTCACTCTTTCATCATCACCCCAGCCCCGCTCACAGCTCCCGTTTGGCACCTCCTCAGGGAAAATGATCCGGCAGCACCAGCCACTGCTCCCCAGGAGGAAATGGCAGGAGGAGATGGGCAAACACCATTCTGTCTGTGCTTCACTTCTTAGAATGACTCAGAAAATGTCTCTACATTAAAGCATATTTCAGTATTTCTGGAGGTCAAATGGAACATACTGAGTTTGCTCTGTTCAAATCAGTAATGTGTAAAAAGAAATATATTTAGAAGAATTCCTAAATACCTAAGAAGACAAATGGACATATAAGCTGCAATTTCTGTGTAGATTTTTAAGTTAAAAAATCTGTTAAAGGAAAACCTGTTAGATCTTCCCTCCTGCTTGAGCAGTTAGAGGAATATTCATATAAAAATAATTAATTGTAATTCAGGCACTGGGTTTGAGGGGCTAAGAACAGGACTCAGTGCTGGGTTTGGGGGCCTCAGAATTGAGACCTAATCGGGCAACGGGAGGGAAGGCTCCGGACGGGGTCAGCCCCGGCCCCTCCTCAGGAACCCCTCCTCCGGACAGGGGCCCGGCGGGTGGGGCGGGTGGGAGGGGTAGCAGAGGGGATCACGTCACTCTGAACCGTAATTCCACACTTGTGTCAAACAGCAGCAGTCTCCCTCCTTCCTACACCCCCCTCCCGCCCGGGCTCCGTCCGGAGCCGGGGGTCCCGAGGAGGGGCTAAAGGGGGCCGGACCCCCAGCCCCTCTCCGGAACCCCCTCCTCCGGAGGGGGCCCTCCCTCCCCTCCTACCCCAAACCCCCCCAGGACCCCCTGGTGATGAGGGGGCCCATCCCAAACCCCCCACTGCCCCCACCCTCGCTGACCCCCAGCCCGGACCCCTCCCGAGCAGGGCCCGCCCTGGCCCCGGGGCGGTGCGGGCACAGCCGCAGCCGGCACTGCGGGCGGCGCTGGCAGCTGCCGGGGGGGACCCGCGCAGCGGGCCCGGCCCTTAGGAACCGAGAGAGGGGCGCCGGCTCCGGCCCTCGGGGCTTTATTATCCGGCACCCCGAGAGACAGCGAGGGGAAAAGGGCACAGAGGGACAGAGACAAGAGGGAGGCAGAGGGCAGCGAGAGCGGAGGGCAGCAGGGGCAGAGAAGGTGGAAGGAGAAAGAGGAACAGCAGCGGGGTCGGCGTTCGCAGGGGAGCGGGCAGGGAGGTGCAGCTGGGAAAGGCACAGGGGGAATGGGGGCGGTCGGGGTGCGTAGGACGGGGCAGGGAGAGCGGAGCAAGGAGGGCTGCGAGGGGTCGGGGTACGTAGCACGGGACAGGGAGAAGAGGGAAGGAGGGATTCAGGCAGGGAGCGGGATAAGGAGGAGGAAGAAGGAGAGAGCGGAGGGTCGAGGCGTGCAGGGAGGGGAGGGACAGGGGAAGACCAGGTGCGGGGCAGAAAGAGGAGAGCAAACGGGGAGAGAAATGGGGCTTTGCGGGCGGCAGGGAGGAAAGAGAGGGAAAGGAGAGAAAGGAAGGGAGAAGAAAGGGGAAGAGAGAAGCAGGAGGGGGAAGCCGAGGCTCTCGCGCCTCACCTGGGCCCCGCCGGGAGCCCGGTCCGACCGCTACCGACACCACCGCTCGCCGGGGAGCAAATGGCGCCCGGGACCCCTTCCGGGGTTTAAATGGCCTCGGGCCCGCCCCGCGCAGTCGCCCTGTGCCCCCGCGCACCTGCCGGCCCCGCCCCGCGCACCTGCCCGGCCCTGAGGCGGGGCCGCCGCGGGACCCTCGGCCCGGGGCCGCTGCCGCTTCTCCCCGCGGCTCCGGGGCTCTCTCGTGTCCCGGCCCGGCTTCTCCTGAGCGCGCAGAGCCACGTCCCGGTGTCACCCTCCGTGTCCCGGCGCCGCGGGCGGCAGATGCGCGCGGGCAGCGGGAACCGGCGGGGCGCGGCGGCTCCGCGCAGGCACCACAGAAAGGCTGGAGAGCCCCGCCGTGCCCGCCCCGGGTCCCCGAGCTCCGGCCGGGAATCTCCCGGCCCGGGAACAGACCCCGCGGCTCCCGCATCGCCTCCTGCCCCCGGCACCTCCCGGGAACGGCCCCGGGGCCTCCAGCGCCCGAGAGCGCGGCGGGGCCGGGCCCGAGCCCCCAAACGCCGGCCCCAGGAGCCCCCAGCGCCGCGCTCCCGGCTCCTCACCCACCGCCCATCAGCGCCGGGAGAGGCCCCGCAGTGCCCCGGCTCCGGAAAGAGCCTCGGCCGGAGCTCGGGCTCCGCTGCGGAGCCCCACGAGGCAGCGCCGGAGCGCCGCTCTCAGTCCCCGAGCCGCCCCGGTGGGATAAGATATTCTGCACAATCCCAGCAGGGTCACTCTTAGGTATTCCAGAAGCTGAAAAGCTCCAGAGTTTCCCGTGTTCATACTGATCCTGACCAGTTGTTTCAGCCTTGCTCTGGTTCAGCTGTGCTGGGTTCTGATTTCCAGCAGCACTGGGAGGTACTTTCAGGCCTGAACACTTCCCGCAGTCCATAAGAAAAACCAGCTGAGCGCCTGCCCTGAGCCTTGTGAAGCAAGTGGAAGGCTCTGGTTGTGCCTGCTTGGGAAAGAAATCCCTGCTTTACTCAAATATATTTTGGTGAACTTTACTGTGCTTGCAGGAGAGGCAACAATAAAACAATGAGTGGTGCAGACAAAGCTCTCTGCCCTGGCAAAGGGACCCGACCTTCTGCAGCTCTGTCACCTCAGCCCTGGAAGATTCCAGCCTTGGCACTGAGGATTGCTGTGTGCCTCGGAGAGTTTGTCAGGTGAGCTACAGGAACTGGCAGGGAAAAGCTCTGCTTGCTCAGGTATCACCGAGTTCCACACGCCCTCAGGTTCCTGTGGACAGAATCTGTTTCTCCAGGAACTGAAAGGGCCCCTTTTACAGCATCCCCACCTCACTGAGCCCAGCCGTGCCCTGCTGAGCAATAATCCTGCCCGGAGTGGTGAATATTCCTGCAGGCCCAAGCCACAGCACGTGGCCATTGCATCTCCAGCCTCCAACAGCCCCTGGGGAGCAGGGGAGAATTCCTGATTCTGTCTGGGAAATGCTCTCTCCTGGAGGGGAGAAGCAGCATTTCCTTGCCCATCAGCGACCACGGCAGCCCTGCCCTCTGCCTGCAGCACCGACAGCGGCGCTGCTGCGGCTCGGAGGAGCAGAGGAGAGGATGGAAGATGCTGCTCCGGGGGCTGCCCACAGCTCCTGAGCTGCCTCTGGCCCTTCCCAGGAGAAGTGATGGGATCTGAACTCAGGGCCTGAGCAGCCCTGTCCGACTTGCCGGGACTGGAGCCCAGTGAGCAAACGAGGGGAAATCGCTGCAGTGGTACCAGCAGGAAGGAAACAACGAAATGGAATGGAAAAATGACACATTTAACCAGCAGCTGGGTGGTAATAACTGCTTTAGGCCAACACCAAATTCTGTCTGGAGCCATTAATTGCATGAGCCAAGCTGCTGATCTGAGTGGGAGGGAGGAGTTTGCAAACCACAGACAGCACAGAAAGGATCCCTCCCACCAGCAGCCTTTTCAGTGCCCCTGTAAGGAGTTTGCACAGAAAATCCATGCAGAACAAGGCTGGAGGCAGCAGGGAACCACCCAGCTTTTATCCAGGGAGTCTCCTCTGTTTCCTATGCTGTGGAACATGAGGCAGCATTGCTTTATGTTAAAAAGACAAAAAGGAGCAACCTAAGGACAGGGCGTTGCAGGAACACAAGGAAACCCACACTTCCAAAGGCAAACTTGCCTTGTTTTCCCTCTCCAGGGTAAAAGGGCAAGTCTGTCTGAGAGAGGGGCTTTGCAGTGTGCAGAAATTAATGCTGTGTTTTCAAGAGAAAAGATCTGTGTTTCCCAATTTGATTTGTAAAGATCTGTTCGTTTTAATTTATTAATCCTAATTTTAATAAAAGGTAAAACTAAAAAAGGCAATACAAAATAGATTAAAATGGAAACATTAAGAAAGATTAACAGCCTATGAGTGAATCAGCAGCTTGGCCTGGCAATACAGGTGCTGAGGGTGCCAGCTTAAGGTAAAAAGTTTCCCTGGAGGCACAGGGTGCCCCAGACAGTGCCCAAGGGATGCTGTGTGTGCAGGGGGTCTCTTACTCACATGGCTGGAGTTGTGCTCTCCTGGTCAGGACCAGAGTCTCCATTGCTGCTCCAAGGCTGGTACGTGAAACCAGACAGGAATTCTTTGTGACTCCAACACTGAGGCAACAGAAGCATAATGGAGAAGTGTTCTTCCTTGTCCTTGAAGCAACTGTAAACACAGCTATGAATACAACAAACCAGGCATTTGTATGATGGTGTTTGAAGCTGTGTAAAAGATAATGCAATAGTTAATTTTCTGTTTAGTTGGGCTTTTCCTCACCATCAGTTGCTACTAAGTAAGTCCCTAATATTTTTCAAGGGCATAACTTGCAACAAGACAGCAATAACCATTACATATTGTTTTCAATAAGATGCCATTTTCCTTTCTGGCAGGCAGTGATGGGCTTTTAATGGGTAACATTTGTTTCATAAAACTCCCAGATGCTGCCTTGACAATTGCAAGGGAAGAAGAGAGAAGAAAAGAAACCCAAAGCAAGGGCAGAAAATACAGAGAGCAAATGAAAGATTCCATTTCCATTGCAATGATCTATTTTGTGTCCCAGGCTGATGTAGAGTTTTGCTGGATCAGACATCTCTGGTGGACCTGTGCTGCAGAGCTCCACTGAGATCCTGGCTCTCCCACCTGGTGCAGCCCCCCAGCCATTCTGAGCCTAGATGGGAAATATTGGAAGGGAGTTACCATGCAAGTGGACCTAGTCAAGTAAAACCAAAAATTATATGGGATAAGCTTTCCAGACTATTAAAAATCCCAAATACAGAAAAAATTACAGATGATAAATGAATGGCACCAACCTCATTCAGGAGATGAAGTGCACTGTGAAGTAGTAGCAGTTTAACCTGAGGAATGGGAAAGACAGGAATGGTGAAGAGCCAGGACAGTAGCCGTGGCCTTTGCTTTTCCATGTCTATTTTTGGAGCCCTCCAGCATATCTGGTGAATGGCAAGAGGCACTTTTTTTTTTCCTGAATAGACCCAAACCATGAGACTTTGAAGAGTCTGTAGGCACTGCCTCATGACTGGTGCCAGGGAGCTAAAGACAGGCAACTGAATGCCTTGGTCTGAGTGGTTGGACAAATTCCAGGGGCTCCACATATTCTGTGTTACAAAGGAAAACTGGAATTGCCACCACATATCTTTGAAGCAATCCTGCTTGCCTGCAGAGGTTCTGTTCCCCAGGTTCACGGGGAGGCAGGCCACAGGAGACGGATTTGTTTGCACACCCTAGGCCAGGTTCAGCCAGCCCTGCTCCCCCTCAGCTTCCCACACTTAATCCAAACAGACTGGAGAGGGAGCATTTCCTCACTCTCTGCTTCTCTGCTCCTGTTTCTTCTTTTATGCAGAAACAAGAATTTCCAGAGAAGAGCTAAAAGGGTCATGACTAGCATGTGTCCACACCTTTGTTTTGGATGGTAAAATCTCTCACACTGTGTGAGGTGTCTGAGTGTTACACAAAGCAAGTTTGTGAATTTTCCCTCATCTAATCCCACTGTCTTTGAATGACTGTCTATGCAATCCAGTATTTACTCATCACAGCAGGTCCAAGAAATACTGCACCAAGAAATACTATTTCCTAAATTTGGGTACTCTGCAAAAATCACAAATTCAATTTGTTTAATAATGTGATAACAGCACATCATAATTTTAAATTAAAAACTGTATTCTCTCATTACATCTGCAGGTCTTTCATACGAATGTCATCCAGAAACAAGGCAATGCAAGCTGATCTCCACAGAGAGAGAGACACTGCACCCTGACCTTGGTGCACAGGGATTTTTTTTCACTTGTCACACAAACATTTTACTGGCACAAAAAGTAACTGGAGTGGAAAGGGAGCAGTTCCCAACTGACAGAGCAGCCATACTTCCTTGGATCAGCCCATAACTTGGGATAAAAAAAAAAGTGAAAGTGAAAGGAGACTTCCTTTTCTTAAAGCAGAAATGCCCAGTAATACCCATGTTCTATCTCATGTAAGTGAAGAATTTTTAAGGCATCATGTGCTGAGGAAGGGACAGGGGAGCATCAGCCGGAGTCACTGGTGTCCTCTGAGGGCTTGCTGCTGGACCAGTCTGTAAGTTTCCCAATAGTATAACTGCAGGCAGGATTTAAAGCTGTGCAGATCACAGCTACCTGAGCAATACAACAGATTTTACAGGACAAGAACAGGTTCTGTGTATGGACATTCCCACACAGGCATAGTCCCTGCACTGCCGGGCCACGCTGCCTCCTCAGACACTGATTTCCTGAGGCTTTGCCTGATGCTGTTTTAATTCTTCACACTGAGGGGCTCCATCACTCACTCACTCACCCTGGGAGATCATTCCACAGGTTAGTAGACATTACTATGGCAGTTTCACCCCTGACATGAACCCAAAATTCTACTTTTTCTAATTTAATTCCATTTTCTAAGAATCATTTTTTCCTACATGGGTATTAAGGAGTTCCTTTCTATTCTAGATAAAGTCAAGCTATTAGCCACTAGAAATCAGTCTTAGCTGGGGACAAGTAACCTTGAGCAAGTACAGGTAGGTAATTATGGACTGTACTTAGGGGTCCTCTAAAACTTTCTGACTGATTTCCCATCCCTGCAGGGATGATAATTGGTGTTCCACATGGAAGTATCCCAGCCCCTCTGGCAGCAAGGAGGCAGCACTGAGAGGCTCCAAGAGCAGCTCTGTGCAGCCCCTGAGGCCAGGAGAGGAGAGGGAAGCATATCCCAGCTCTGCAGAACACCAGAGACCAAACAGAGCTGTGAAATTCACTGCCAAAGGGATCACGGACAGATGAGCTTCTCTGCAGGCTGTAGTGCCCCACTGCAGAAACAGGGCAGTGTGACCCTTGGAAGTTAAATTCATAAGGGGAGGAAGGAATGGCTTATGTTCTGATTACACACTGGCTTAAATCAGGAGCTGCTCTAATAATCTGTGGAATGGGATGGGTCTGAGTGCCAGTTGAAGCAAAAGGCAGCTCAGGCTGAGGCCATGTGTGTCCCAGGTTTGCTTTTACTTTCTACATTATTTTTCCTTAATATAAATATCAACCACAACAGGTACTAACAGAAGACTCCGGGAGCCTTTCCCAGCTGCTTTGGGCTTCAATCCCCAAAGCTTGCCTTTCATAATTCAGTTTCACCTTCAGGCACTTTAAAGTTAATAGACTCATTTGAGCAAATGGCTTATTGGAAATCCATGTTGGAAAATAGTGAGCGTAAGTGTGCTGGTGCCAAGCTATAAACACATTTATACAGTGCAGTAAATCAGTGCTGCTGCCTCTCTTTGGAAGGGCCAGGCCAATTAAGCTGAATGTACAGGATATGAGGATGGAACCTGTTCAGCTGCAGGCAGGTAGCAAAGACTGCAGCCACACCACCCTGCTGGGCCTCATTTTGACATTGCCCTGCCTGGCCAAATTTGATACCATTTGCTTTTGGCTTGTTATTCACTGACTCCTGAAAAAGAACAGGGATTTGGTAAGGCACTGGCAGCATTGTGTGGGTGCAGCATGAGGACAGGCAAATGGAAGAGGCAGGAAAGGTGATGCCTATGGACATCTACTGGTACAAGCTTCACCACTACTGAAATGCAGTAGTGGTGCTGGACTCACTCTCAGAGTTCCTGCATAGGTAGATGTTGCATGATTTGACCAATGACTTCTTACAAACAAGAAAATGTTCTTTGTTACCAGAGCACTTCATTCAACTACCTTAATTACCCCCCAGCCTCTTAAGTGTTATCTAAAATACAAAACGAGGTACAATAATAGGATGGGATGTTACAGAGAACTGGCTGGCTTTTAATGCATTAAGTCCCTGGACATTATTTATATTTTCTGTTTGTGTAAAACCTGTAATTGACTATTTAATGTAAAGTTACCATTGCCTGAATAGGTGCTGAGATCATGGAAGCTGTAGCTGGAAGCTGACAGCTGGCAGAGCTGTTTTGTAAAAACTCTAAAATGTATTAGAATGCACACAAAAAAAAGTATTTTTTTTAATGAGAGAGAAGAAAAAGAAAAAGAGTCCTTTGTCCCATTTAAAAGGGGAGAATTCAGACTTTGAGAGATAATTAAAAAGGGGGATTTCAAACATTCTTTTAAAGGTTTTGTTTTCCTTTTAAGATTCAAAAAGTCAAGCACTCTTGCTGCTTCCCCAGTCCCACATGCAAGATGGTCTCATGCTACTCTGCCAATACCTAAAGCAGGAGGAAGAGATTTTCAAATAAAGTGCCAAAAGCAACTACCAGGTCACCAGCAGTGCCTGCCCAGGTCCTAACCCATGGCACTAATTATCCATCTGCCTTGTCAGCTGCCTGAACAGATTCTCCATCCTATGGCTTGGCACAGGAACAGGCTGCCTTTCCTCTTCTCACACATCTTACCATGGGTAAGTTTGTTTGGAATGATTTTTAAACTTTGTTCTAGCTATTCTGTTTGCACCTTCACTCCTCTCATTACTTGTTTCACTGCTCATTTACTCACTGGAACAAAAATTGTTTGAGACAAGCACTAAAGAAGTGAATGTTTGTGAACAGAAACTAAACTCATTCCCTTCAGGAAGTTGGCAACTCACTGCACCACGATAAAACAGAGATATTCACCTTTAAATCCTGGCTTTTGAAAGCAAGGAGAAACTCACATAAGCACAAAGCCCATAATACAAAAGCCCAAATCCACAAGTATCTCCTGTGAGCAGGGCAATGCACTCACCATGGTGGGGAGCAGCCCCTAGCCCTGGAGCAGCATTCAAGAGCAGCTTGGTACTTGGCAGTCCTTTGCACAGGAAATGCTGTCACCTGAAAAAATAAAGGAGATATCTTGGCATGGGCCATGGAAGCCTCTCTTTCTGACCTGTATCAATATAATCTGGAGAAAAGGGAGCACAAAAAGGTGGGGAAGAGCAGTGGCCTTTGACTGCAACTTCCCTCTTGCAGCACCCTGGTCACAGGCTGCTGCTGCCTACCTTAAATCTTTAATTCTTCACTAAGCCAAGGGGATATTTTCCACCTTCACAGCTTTTTCACAGCATGAATTAGTGAGCTGACTCTACCCTAAAGTACATCCCAGCTCTTATCCTCTCTGCACCAAAGCTATCATTACCTGCAGAGCAAACAACAGCACAGAGTGAAGGGTAACAATCTCTGCTGAGATCTAGAAAGTGACTGCTCCTGGCTGCCTAAGGGGCTGTTCCCCTCAGCATGGCACTGGCTGTGCAATGCATTTTCTTTCACACACAGTACTCTTGGTTTCTTAATATCTTGACTTGTTCTTCCAGTACATTAGTCCCATTTGCTTCTACAGCTACATCCCTAACCAGCCTGATTTTTCCTCTTTAGCATCTTGAAGAAATTTTGAAAGGCAGCTCAGAAATTTTTCTCTTTGAGTTTTCCAAGCATGTTTCACTGTTCCAGTGTCTGTTATATTGAGCTTGTAGCACCCTCACATCTACAAGGTATAAGAGACTTCATTCAGTGCCGATCCTTTATAAAGTCTAAAGGCTCCACTCAAACACCAGTCTGGGGTGGCCACACATTTGCTTTTTCACACTCACATTAAACAGACTTTAAACAGTTGACTTATTTGTGGTACATGATGTTGCATGATACGGAAATTAAATATCAGGATTGTATTTCACCCTCAAGTCCCAGGCGGTTAATAAAGGAGTCTGTTTGCTGATTGTTTTCCTGAAATATAAACTTGTAAAAGTACATTAGTTCCTCATCAATTTGCAGTTTATCTCTACATTTTCCCTGATGGCCTTCCCAATAGCACCCTGGGGAGGAGTGAAAGGGCTTCAGGGATTCCAGAACAAATCCTTTGCAGAACAATTTACAATATGTACATTTGTTTACTTCTGCCATAATCGCTACATCTGCTTTCCTGACACTAATTAATTAGGCCTCATTTAATTAATTGTGTTCTCTGAGGAAGGTGCTGTTGACATTTTGCAGCTGGTACTTGAGAGGGGAGCTGTGCAAGGCAGAGTTCCTGACAGCATCCCTGGTTTGAAGTCCTGCAGCTCCCCACACCCTGCCAGTGCCCGCGGCCCGCGCAGCTGGAAGGAACCCGCTGGATCTGAGCCTTCAGCCCTCCTGGAACTGCCAAAAAAACTTCAAGTGGAGAAGTAACAGTCCAAAATCTGACTTGAGTCTAAATAAACCCCAAACACAGAAACACAGATGTAGATAGCATACCTTGAGTTTCCTCCCAGTGAGGCCTCTTCCTCTATTTATTTACTTACATAGATTTATCTCAACTTCCTAGGGTCACACTTGGATGTGATGGGACAGGACTTGTCCTGGAGCAAGTTAATAACAGCCCCACAGGTCTGCCCTGCACATCACTGCTGTGTGTGACTGCACGTCTTGTTTTCCACAGATGGGCAATCATGCATACAAATGTTCCTATAATTCATCCCAGAGTTGCTGAACTGTTTGTACAGGCAACTTTCCATCTATTCCTAGCACTCCACATGCAACAGAGGTGTTTTCTCTTGTTCCCAAAATATTATTCTTCATTAATTGAATTTTGGTAAAACAGCCATACCTTTGAGAGCTGGAGATTCTTAATCTCCTAACAGGCTCTTTGAGGTCAGGGGAAGAAGAAAGTCTAATATTTTCCACAGCACTACGTAGCCTGCTAATTTCTTGTCAAAATGGCATGTGTTTACCATCCCTCACTGATACCCTGACTGGACTTTGGCAAGGAAACCTTTGCCAACAACCATTTTATGAGCAAAACCTGCACATTTCTCCCTGAGAGCTATTTTGTAAGAACACTTCCTTTAAGGAAAATTCTTCTCACAAAATTTTGTGGCTGACTGAGATGCCCTGCTCCCAGCCTGGCTGCAGGATTTCAGCAGCATCACACCAGAAATAAACGGGATTGTTTTTGGTGCCACGATGTCACATGCATTGACCATATCCCTGGCAACAGTGAGCCTGCCCTGTGGCTGTTTGAGAAGAAAGAAATGGAATGAATCAGAATAAGCCACAGTCCCTGCAAAAAGGGGGAGGAAAGAAAAGAAAGGAAGAAAGGAACAGCCACAGAGTGGGGTCTGGGAAGATTAGGTGCTGGTTTGAAAACACCAAGGAAATGGACTGAAACCCAAAAGATTACTTGTCTACTCTCTAGCTGCAGCAATAATCGTTCTCTGCTAATTACCTTCCTTTTTGTGCCATGGGTGCCATTAGCAGAGTCCCAGCAGTGCCCAGGGGTGCACAATGCATGTGCTGGGGGACGTGCCATGGCATCAGCCACATTTCAGGAAGGAGTTTCAATGCCTGAGTTTATTTTGTTTTGCTTGCAAACATCTGAGCTCTCCAATTTGGCAAAAATTTAAAAAAAAAAAAAAAAAAGCACTGCATGTCATTCTCTTTAGGGCTCCACATAAAAATCCTATCAGTGCTTTATAGACAGCAGTATGGTGGTTTTCCTAGTTTCAAATGCCTTCCTGTTCCCTGCCACTCATCCAGATGGAAACGTTCTGCAAACAAAAGCAGAACAGTGAAGGCATGTGTGAGTTTGCTCCCAGACACTTCAGATTGCACATACTTGTCTTACTCTTTGCCGTTGGCCAATCCATATGAAGGCCATAACTACAGGTTTATCAGAAATGCAGAAAAGCCCTCTGTTCCTGTCTCTTTCACTTTGTTTTTCCTGCAAATCAGGTTGTCAGTAAACAGCAGACAACACTCAACTGCAGTACAAAAAGTAAGAAATATTTGATTTTTCTGAATGTTTTCTGCCTCGGTCTGTACCCAGGGTGCTGCTTCCACTTGAAATTGTTTTTCATGGCTGTTATCTGAAGCCCACAGCTTATAACAAAAAGAGCTGATTTTGTAAAACCAAAATGCCATGGGGCTGTCAAAGCCCAATAACCTGAGTGCAAAGCCCAGGCTGGGCCTGGAGCCTCTGCACTCAAGTTTCACAAGGGCTTTTGCTGGCTTCCAGATCAGAAGGGGCACACAAGGTAGGGAGCACTGGCATCCTTAAATTTTGATTCACTAGGGCATCTTAATCTGATGTTTTGTTGGGTGATTTTGCAGTGCTCCTCCTCCATGTTACCATAAACAGTCTAAAAATGTGTGAAACTGCTCCCTCTTGCAGGATAAGGTTTGAATTTTAATTTTTAACTCATCACTGACAGAAACTATCTTTTCAGAAAGGCTGTTACTGTTAAATTAGGAAGTAAAAAATCAGTTTTATGTAGAGGAGTTTGGTTTTTAGTGGAGCTTATTACTAGAATGAAGGCATGGCTTTGATAATTTTGGAACACACCCAAACTACAAATCAGAGTTTTTAACTTCCAAAGTTAGCAGGCAGCCAGCTGCCTTTGTTTTTCTCTTTATTTTCCCCCAGAGCTTTGGCAACTTCTGCTGTAGCTGTGCAAGTTAAGAGTAGCGTTATCTGCAGGATTACTGCCAGAATTAAAAAAAAATCATCACTTTAGACTCTTGCATTAGAGAAGCCCTGTCAGGAAAGGGAGCTAGAGAGATCTTTCCCCTTGAGTAAAGCAAATGACATTTGCTTTACTGAGAAAAAGCTGAGAAATGCTGTTCAAAGCCAACATCACACCCTGGGACAAGATCAAGACTCTGGAAGGTTTCTATGTCTTGGAAGGCTGGGTTCATAGGAAGAGTGGTAAACTCACTTTTAATATAAAGAAGACATCTCTTAAATAAGAAGACTGATTGAGTTTAAGTAAGTACATTTCCTTTGGCTCTCTTCAGGAGCTTGGATGCCTCTCTCATGAAAGTTCCAGATGCTCCTACCTCCCGCTTCTCTCTGGAAGTTTCAGCTCTAAATTATGAACATGGTAGTGAACATCAGTGAAAGAAAAACAAATAAGGAATAAAGGGCTTGACTGGGAACCAGGCAGGAGCTCAGGCAAAGCTTCTCCCTGGCTACATCCTACTGCTGCCCAACAAAGGCCCCTGTCTGGGGTGAGGTGCAGAGGAGGGGCAGCAGAGAGGAAATCCTCTCTTCCTGCGTCAGCACCGTGTTCTACCTCTGCAGACATCCCTGGTATTCCTTGGCAGCACCTCATACTGAGCTCACCTCCAGTTTGTACTGACCTCCTTTAAACACCAGCCCACGTCCCAAAGCTGGGCAGGAGAGAGGTTTTCTTTACTCTGTCCCACCAACCCTTGTCTTTATAGGTAGCTCCAGGGGCACTTCAATTTATACTCCTACTATGCTTGGGCAAAATATTTATGCAGGAATAGAGGCAATTAACAAATCATCCCCCAGACAAACCAATCTACCTACCTCAGGCTATGCAAACGGCTCCTCCTCTCCCTCACTG
Source organism: Passer montanus (assembly GCF_014805655.1). Taxonomy (NCBI): domain Eukaryota; kingdom Metazoa; phylum Chordata; class Aves; order Passeriformes; family Passeridae; genus Passer; species Passer montanus. The sequence goes on along the minus strand of NW_024357392.1, from coordinate 1,532,651 downwards.
GCAGTTTGGAGGAGTCCTGACAATGTCACACAGGTGCCACTTGAGCAGGTGCTGCACTGCCATTCCCAGGATTCCACAGATCAGGCTTTGCTTCACCTCCAGTATGGCTAAGTCAGGCTCCTGTTGAACAGAAAATACACAAGAATTTGCTTCTTGCAAACAGCTCCTTGCTGTTAGAAACTGTTTGTGACGTGCCTGGCCCTAGAGGAGTGCCAGGCCCAATTAATAATTTTTTAACAAAGCATTTGGCTCGCCTCTGATGAACAGCAGAGGTCAGAGGGCAGGGACCTATGCTGAAAGCTAATTGCTGAAGTTATTTGTCTGGCTTGTGTTAGGTGCTGGGATCCTGCTATACAAGTCAGAAGTGCAGAGTGCCCTAAGTGCAATAGGGTAATTTAAATGCTTCTAACACAAGAGAGAAACAATTCACTGATCATCTCATTAGAGGCTTAGCTATTTACATCTGGACAGCTTCTCCTCTTTGATCTTGAAAGAAAAAGGAATGGAAGTTTAGGTCACATTCAATTGCCTTTGTAAAGGCTTGGATCCAAGCAAAACACACTTATAATCTGGGAAATAACAATGAGAGGTTGTAAACTTATTCTAAACCCTCTGACCAGTTCTAGATACCAAACCAGAGAATTCCAATGTTAAAGAATACAAGAGTGCTACTCCTGGTTTCTATTTGACTCTCATTACAAACCTCATCTGCATCCTACTAAACAAAACAATATCCTTCTCCCTGTGGACACATGAATGAGCTATATTGACATTGTTTGGTTTTATTTTTTTGCCCCTCACAGTGTACAAAAAACTGCAAGTGCTGTAGCCTAAAAACTTCCTGACTAGAGAAATCTCTGCTCCCATCTATCGGTGAGCAAAAGAATGCCCATAAATCCAGTAAATCTGTTTGGGTGTTTTACCCAGGTCCCTGGATGGACAGATAATCCAGGGGAAGGGGCTCTCTGCTACCATCTGCTTGTTCATAAATGTAGTGGCTTTTCTTTTATTTCACTCCTCATTCTTCCAGTGGCACTTTTGGGGAGCTGTCACAGTTATATTTCAGTGACCACAAAGTCCTAACAGTCTTTCCAGTATCCTATACTGGGACGGCTTTTCTGTTAGTTCTTGCTGAAAACTTTATGAGTAGACATGATGGGGAAACAGATCCATGATGGGGCTGAACAAATGAAAGTTTTTTTTTAATGCAAAACATGGTAACAACATCAGAAGTGAGACATATTGGAGGTTGGACTAGGTGGTCTTTAAATATCCCTTGCAACCCAAACAATTCTGTGATATTCACTGAAAATTCTTACTCAATCACTAAGTAATTAATTGGATTTTAGATCAGGTTTTAGGAAGGAGATTCCAAAAGCAACAGAATATGCATTTGCAACTGACTGGCAACAGGCCTGCCGGGGCAGAAATCAGAACTCTGGAGCTGTGGTATCCAAACTCCTAACAAGGAAACAAGGAAATTTAGCACAAGGGCAAGGAGAAACGATGCTCATAAGGAATGTGCCTACAGAAAACTCATGGCATCAGCTGGAAACCAAATCACTGGACTGTTGCCAAAGATGCTGAATTCAATATATGGTTCTATTTACTGTGGACTGTTTTCCCAAAGTTAATGGTATCTTTGCCTTGCCACTAGCAAAGGCCTTGTGTTTTCAAGGAGTTTCATACTTGCAAGTGATGAACCACTGCCTGAAGGTGCTTGGAAAATGTTCCAGGTAGGAAGGGGCACAGTGCTGTACACAGCTTTAAAGTGTGTCATTTATTGAACACAGCCTTATTGCTAGCAGTTGAGTTCTGGCTATCCACTGAGTAGGGGTGGTGGCAAAAGTGGAGGAGAAAGTAGTCAAAAGGAAGTGAATTACTGGATTCATATGGAAGGGCTGGATTTCTGAGCTCACCAGCTTTTTTGCTGGAATTTTCTCAGCATCTGAAACTTAAGTGAAGTCTCACTGCCATTGTTAGGAGCAACATTCAGTTCTTACCCTGCTCTCATTGGTGGTCACTGCTATTCCCAGATCATTAGGAAGAGGAGCAAGCACAGTAAGGAATGTGAAAGAGGGCTGGAGGGAAAAGATGCTGCTGAATAAATCCATACCAGGGTGAACACAGCTCTGAGACAGAATATCATTCAGCAGGAAGGTTTATCACTACAAACTGGCATGGTGCAGTTGAGCTGGGGTTTTCTAAAGAGAGCTGCACCCACAGACAGCTGACTGATGAGTTCACTGGATAAAAGACTGTTCAGGAGTTCATCCACTGAAAGGCTCTTTACAGGCTCCACTTTCTCACGGTCCCCCTCTGGAAGGAGTTACTGTTCTTGTAAGAGTTCCACAGCCCATGCCTGTCCTCCCATTGTTTCAAGTTAAGGGAACATCAGCTGGTTTTGCTATTGTGAGCAGGGGCCACGATGGAGGGCTAATTGCTTCTGTTCAGCTAAATGTCTGTTTTATGGGGCCAGGCTATTGCAGGCACCCAGCTGGACAATGGGACAGCGCCTGAGCCTGTGATCTCCCTCAGACAGTGGGCACTTCTGAGGGAGCTGGCAAGAAAACTCCTCGTTTCTTTTTCCACACAATAAACAAAACTCCCAAAAGATAATTAGGTAATTCAGAGTGGATAATGATTATCCATGGTTTGGGAGGAATTCCTTTCTGACAAAGACTCCTCTGCATCTGTAGTACAAACTGATTTTACTGGGAACTTGCTATCAGCCAGAGGAAGCAAGCTTCCCAGAGGAAATCTGTAAGGTAGGAAGCATTTGTTAATGCTAGATGCACACAAGGGTGCATAAAGGTTATTCCTAGCAAGCCACACTGCATCCTTGCTACAGAAAACGTGAACATTTCTACCCCTTGGTGAGATCAAGGTACAGAAACACATATTCCTAAAAGAATGCCTTCCTCTGGGGCTTTGGGGTTTTGTTTTGAGACCAGTGCTAGGTTCTGTAAGAGGCAGGCTAGAATCATGCTTTATTGCCTCTCTGGCAAAAAACTGAATCCTAATAAATTTTAACCAGCCAGCTGATTCTGCAGCACCAAGATACAGAGCTTATTCCAGCTACTCTTCCTTTCTTGGATACTCAGGTGATTGAACACCATGACTGAACACAGCATTTTAGGGATGTTGAGGGGCAGAGATGAGATAGCATGTGCAGGGTGCTCCTTAATGCTGGCCTGTTTGATTAATGAAAATTAAAGAAGACCTATGCATGTTTACTGGCATCCTGTAATGGGTTCTTCACAAAGTCAACCTAAGCAGGCCTGGATATTGACTTGGAACTCAGTTTCATTCCTTACTTACAGGTGAGGGTGTCAAGACACTTTTCCAAAGAGAGATGGCTTCCCTTGTGGATGACTGGCCTGGTCTCCCTAAATTTCAAGCCTTGTAGATTTGTCCTATTCCCAGGTAATTTTTTAAATTTGATTTCCAAATATTCCCGCCTTTCTTTTTCAATCCAAAATATCTGGACTAAAGGTGTTCAGAAAAAATGTGCTTTATCTAACTTGCAATAAAGATATAATTTTCAGGTAACACGATGAGTTTTACAGATTAATCTAAAATGGCAAAATTCAAGCACAACTGTTCTTCACGTCTAGTGGGCCCAGTAATAACTACAAGAAAGAAAAACTAAAAAGAGGAAAAAAAGCCATATGTGACTTTTGTCCCATATTATGCCTGTACTTCATTACAAAGCAGCATTGTGTGATTAACTAAAAAGCAGTAAAGGCACTGCAAGAAGTACCATAAATGAGTCAGCATCACCCCCTGAAGATCAGCTTTGTTTCTGGTAATTTTTCTGCTGCAAACCCCTTAAATTCCTTAGGTTCACCTTTCCCTCCAGCAGCTCCTATCCAAGTACAAACTAGCAAAGGGTGAGGACAGGTAACGAGCAAGATCACAATCAAATCCTACCAGTTCAGCAGCGTGCATCCAGCAGGCAGAGGGTGAACTGGATGAGGAGTTGGGAGCTCGGAGATCCCTGTCCTCACAGGAGATTTGGAAGCTGAGAATGGTCTCCCATGGGATGAAGGCACAGGGTGAAAAAAGGAGAAAGCATGTGGTGAAAAAAATGCAGAATGGGGGTGATGCAGAGAAGCTGAAGGTTGTATTTAAGAAGTTCATTGTGAACACAGAGTCCTGCAGGAAGCAGCAAGCTTATCAGAGATCTTTTCATTGCCTACAGTATCAAATGTTATGTTCACAGGGAGACCAGACAAACAAATTGGCAAGATATGTCAATAGAGTCTAGACTGGAAAAGGTCTCCTGAGAAATCAATTTCCAAATCTTTAATCTGCCCCATTTTATATATTTTTATCTACAATAGTGCAGCTTTTCACACATTCCTACTTGGAGAAAAATGCAGTTAAGTACTGTTGGGGAAAAAAAAAAGTAATTAGTATGTTCTTTTCTTTATGTAACTTCACATTTTCCTAAATGCAACTTGAAGCTTCACCCAGGGAAATATTTACATATGTGCTTGTGTCATTCTGACTGCCCCCACATTTCCTGTACTCATTGGAGCTCATCTGATGCTTTAAACTAGGTGTTGAAATGCCCTACTGAACCAAAGCCACTGATTCAGATTTTTTTTTTCTTTAAGGTGGAGAACAAAGAGATGTCTCCCTCCTGGAAGCCTCAAGGGTTGGCAAGAAAGGAGATGATGTGGGAAACCTTGTGCCCCTCTTCTCCCAGGTGACATGAAGAGCACTGCCAGATGTACCATGTCAGAAGTACTGCAGAAATGTTTTTTTCCTAAAACATGCAAATCTCAATCCTTAGGTCTTTTCAGGAAAAAAACCCACTTGATCTGAATGCAACAGAGAACAGATATTAGATTGTTTAGAAATGTGTACACTGTGCCAGCTCATGGACATTCTTCTGGTATTTTACTCACAGAGCTGTCACTGCATGCACATTAAAAGAAGAAGTGGAAAAAACACAGGCCCTGAAGAGATCATCAGTATTTCTTTCCTCCTGATCTGGCTCTTTCTTTAATTCCTTTCCCCTTTTCCAGAGCAGAGTATCAGATTGTTCTGAACAGGATGCCTCAGCTGTGACTTATGCACAGGACACCCACCAGTGCAGAGTATCTGCTGATCAGGCTAATGCTGGAATCACTGTGATTTCATGCCATGGTAAAACACACCACAGTGGCAGAGCACACAGGCACTCATTTCCTGTTGCAGACAAACACCCATTGAGCACTCCCCACCACGTCTGAGGAACCTGTCTTACCCTATTGCTTTTTTTGTTGCTTTTCAGGATAGTTCACTGAAGGAATGAGAACAAATCAACTACAAACTTGCAGGGAAAAAGCACGCAAATTTTAGATGTTAATCTCCAATTACCAGTGACTGAAAGGGCAAAGGACCCTACTCCAGTGCCACACTCAATATTCCTCACAGGTGAGCCCTTTCTACAGCCCTCACTTTTCTTTGTCAGCTCTTTTCTGACAGCAGTTAGGAGTTTTTAGTTTTATCTCTAAGATTCTTCTGCATTTAGTGTTTTAATCTGTCCATCCCCTCTCTGCTAGAGAGAAATGACCCCTTACCTCTGGTGCTAAGTTAGAGAGTCCTTCCTGCGATTCTTGGAAAATTACCTTTATGATTCTTTGAGGGAAGCACTTTTTTCTTAGGGACGTCTTTAATGTGGCCAGATTATCTTTCATTGCAACAGAGAATCCTTACTAAAAAGCAGCAGTTTATTTACAACATTATGCAAAGGAAAGCACATCAAAATACCTGGAATGATGGTTCATCAAAAAATTGAAATTGCCCAATCCTCTTTTTAGTGGTATTATGGTATCTTTTCCACAACTGGTGTGTTGCTGAAAGGCAAATGTGAGACAGTTAATAGGATCCTACCAGCACTGAGCACCTCTGAGAGCCTACTGCACTTTTGGAGTTTACATTTTTGGTTTGTCCTTCCCCAAAAGGTCACAGCTCTTCAGCCTCTGTACTTCAGCTTTCTGATGCCTCACTTACACAGCACCCCTCTCTTTGAGCTGTCTGTGTCTGAAGGGTGGTGGAACCAAAGCCAGAGCCACAAAGAAGGGCTGGTTTAAACACAACCAAAGCCTGTGTCTGTTTCATTACTGCATTTAAAGAGAAGAGTTCTTTCAAGAGCTATTTTTGCCACTCCTGTGAGTCTGAGGCAATCGTGGTGTTTTGTGAGTTTCTACCGTGTAATTTCAATATGCAACAATGTCTCCAATTGAATAATTTGGAATCCACGCACGCTTTGCAGTTTCGAGATAATTTGATCTGAATAGCAGCTTCATGTAAATGTTTTGGCAGCAGTGAAAATACCCTCAACATTACTACTTGCAACTTGAAACATCAATAACCATTCTACATGCTGGCAGTGAAAGAGCTTGATAGGCAGGTTAAAATCATTAATTCTTCAGTCTGAAACTGATATTTTCTCACTGAAAGGTTTGAAAACAAATCTACTTTCAACAGGTTATTTCTGTATTAATGTGATACCAGCAACATCTGTGCAGCTCCCTCTCTTCTCCTGTGGGCAAGCACTGTTAGGGGAGCTGGAGGGAACACAGCTCTTGCTTGCTTCACCCCACAGCTGTGGGGAAAACATGGGATACGATGTTTGAAGTGCTGGATAATTGGAGGAAGTGGATGGAGAATGATAGCAACAGCAACAGGGAAGTTTCTCAAGCGATTTGAGAAGGTTTTCTGGTGCAGGCTGGATGTTTGATTATCTGTGCATTGGATACCCACTTCTCTCTACTTGAATAATACATGGGAACCAAGGATTGTTTACTTTAAAATACCAAAGTGAGAAATGACCATGTTCTGAAAATAAAACCTGTGAGTTTCAACTCTGCCACCTCTAGGAAAGCCCAGTGGGAGGGATAGGATTGCTAGAACTAGGGGAGGCCTCCTTTTCCTTATTTGTTATCATTTAACAGAATCTGAAGGCATCTTCCTTTGCAGAGAGCAGGAAATGATTCCTGTGCAGCTCCAAGGCCACACAGAGGTTATAGTGCCCATTTCACTTGTGATGTTAAACAACAGAGGGTTTCTGAACTGTAGCGGGGCTGTACCAAGTCACCAAATCCTGGCCAACAGATAACAGAAGACCACGTGCATAGTGGAGAGTTTCTGACTTAGCAAGAGATGAAAACACAGTGTTCTTTAGCTGCTTTCTTCCTCCAGTGTCCTTAAATGCCACGCCTTGTGTTCCACTACAGGGGAAGATTTCTCAGGGTTACATTTGGAAGCACATGGTCAGCAGAGAAAAAATCCCAGCCAAAACATTCCTGTTAATTGGTGAATGTTTTTTGAAACCTGAACGTTATGAATGCATGTTATGCCCTCAGCTTTGCTCTAAGTCTGCTTGGAAACTTGAAGTTTTGTGGCAATGAACTGTGGTATCCCATTGAGCAGGACTAGTGCATATATTGTGTACACGCTAACAAACACAACCTGACTCCTGCGTGTCATTGGGAAATTTAAAGGATTATGATTATGCACATTATCTGTCTATAATGCCTGCATCTGAGACACAGAGTACAGCTGCCTCTTCAGGATGAGTGAAATGTGGTGCCACTGACTCCAGCAGCAAAATTCTCAAGGAGCCTTGAGTTCTGCCCAAGATGCACTGATACTCCCCATACATGGAAGCAAGTGTTTTATCAGAACAAGCATCATTTGAGCTAATCAGAGAATATGTAATCACTGAAGCAACTTGCAGGGATATTTATGAAATGTGAATCTTGGATTTATTTTGCACAGACCATCTTATTTTTCTATCCAAAGCTGCTTATTATGCAGACTCTGAGGACTGTTAAATATCACAAGACATTTGAAAACCAGAACTTTCCAAAGCCCCCTTTTATTTTTTTTTTCCTTTCTTTGGGTAAACCTATTCTGGGTTAATATTCTTTTCAAAGTTAACCTTTCTTGATCAGTGCTTTTAATGCAGATGTTTGAGTCAGCCGAGGAAGATGTTACGAAATCTTCTCTCCCATTGCTGCCTGACCAAGGGTGTTTCAATGGAAACATGGTCCTTTTGATCTGATTTATTTGGGAGTTCTTCTTGTGCAGCTTGTATCTCAGCAGAAAACCTAACAATCTGTTTGCTCTTACTGGGAAAAAAGAGATTGTCGCCCTGCCAACATAATTACATTGGTGAGTTAGGGAATAATGAGTGAGAACAGATGAAATATTCAGATATAAATAGTCTGTTTTCATGTGCTGTGATTGTCGCTAATAAAGCAGGGCTGTGTGGTTTGTGGTTCAGGGACAGGATGAGGAACCAGGACATCTGGATTCCTTTCCTAGCTTTACCACAGTGTATTGAAGAAGCCATCAAATCTCTTTGTGCCCCATCAGTTGGAAGTGGATAATAATGATCTGGGGACTAATTCTTTAATGCTGTCATCTTCAGATGTTCAGGAGGGAAGAGCAGTACAAGCGTACACTTTTTGCACTCTAGAAGTCAGTCCAACTAAAACTTTAAATCCAGATACCTAAGCAGTTTGTGAATTAATTTCTTCTATCCTAACTTGAGTAATTTGATGTGCTTGCAATGAGAGAAAAACAAGAGGAAGATTAAAACCAGTACAGAGTGTTTGAACACAATCCTGTAAGTTTGTGATCTTAAGCTTTCTTGGACAAGTTTTTTGGCTTTACATTCTTTACACTTTTAACAGAGTCGCCATGATATCCTTGACTGAAATGTCCTCATTTGTTCAAATCCTGGAAACTACTTAGGCCTTAATTCATGAGGCTTGGTATAATTTAAAAGAGGCCCACAGTGGCCACCTACACAAGGGATGTGCTTCCCCCAGCCTATGTGTATTTTGTTCACTGCAGCTGTAAGTAATAGATCACTAAACCACAGATTAAAAGCATGTAATTGCTATAAAAGTAATTAAAGACAAGATTAATCTACCTAGGAGTAAATAAGCAAATTTGGCATGTAAATCATAGTGAAAAAGAGTTGATTTTTTTTTTTAACATGCATATGGTAATGGAGAGTCTTAAAAGCAGAGCTGCTTCTTCAGCTGAGGAGGGGAAGAAAGAAACTGTGCTAGGGAGTTGAAAGCCTTGAGTTTAAACCACTTGGGATGAGCACTGTGTTATTTTAAGGTTTCTACTACTTATTTAAATTTCCAGTTTACTCAAAATGAGAGTCTGTAGTGCTCTAGTGTTTTACCTGGGTGTCAGATGGCTTTACCTCCACTGCAAAGCTAAACAGGAGCAGATACACAGCTGGTAGTGGGGACCCCACATCCACACATGGCTGAATTTTCCAGTCTAGCCCCTTGTCTGGACTGGCTGGAGCTTAGGAAGCGTGCTGCTGGAGTACCTTTCTGATGTTGTTTTCATCCAAAAGCCCAGTTCCTACGCTCTGACCTGAGGTGCAAGGAAAAGCATGTTAAGTGGGAGAAGTCAGGAAATTTGCTTCAGAAGAGCCCTTCTGATCTGACTTAAAATGCCAACCTACCCTCACCTATTTGTACTGTTACCCCTGAATAAGGGCAGCACCAGAGCTTGATTTGCACTTGGAATCCAACTGGCCAGGCAAGGCTGAGCACGAATTTCCCTTTGCTTTCATGGAGGCTTTGCTCTAAATCACTGCAGTTGGACATCGCTGAAGCAGCAGCTGGAATACTTATCCTGCAGTATAATTTCAGATTTCTTTGAAAAAAAGGCTTAAGGCTATGTGTAAGAGAAATTGGCTTCAGTTTGTTGATTTTAATCTCATTTGAGACCATTTTTGGGAACACTGCAATATTGGCACAGGAGGCACAATTATAGGGAGAATTAGCTCTTCACCATCACTCTAAGCTAATTCTGTGTGTTCTGTGATGCTGAGGGAAAAGCCAACCTCCTGATGTACAAGAAATCCAGGAATTTCTAGTGATTCATTTATTTCCCAACTGACTGGTACATTAAAACACAGAATAAAAGTCTGTGGTTTAACCTATATCCAATCCTTGCTTTCACCAGGAAAAATGTGGGCACATGGCCTGCCAGGAAATCCTTAGCATGGCCTGCCTGGGTCTGCAATAAGGAGATGCAGGGAGCAGCATCCCAGGCTTACTGCTGAGATCCCTCATCTGCCTCCAGAACCTTAAAAAATGAGGGCACTCAAAGAGACAGGGAATAGGTACCTGGAGGCTCATACTCTTCTCCATAAAAATTGCACTTAAAATGATTCACATCACACTAATGTTCCTAAAAAGACATCCCAAACCAAAAGACACTCATGCACATAAACTCTAGCTGTGCATCTGTGTATGCACGGCCATGTAAATAACTATCTTTATGTGGTGAGACAAAGCAGCCTCAACTACCAAAAGATTTAGCAGCACAAATTCTTTTCCTATGGCACAAATCCCACTAGTAGTAATTTCATCTCGAAATGGAAAGCACAGCATTGCACTATTTGTGCACAAAGGCCAAATTTCCCTGGTTGGCAGTTAGACCCCAAGCTCATACAAACACAGCAGGAGAAACCTGAAATGATTTTGTTTCCCGGTGGCACTAATTCCATTGCTGGAGAAAATGTAATTATATTTATGTTGATGTTATAATGGTAACTTTGCAGGCAGACTGCATTCTGTCTGTTAGGCCAGATAGAGCTGAAGCAGCAGCAGAGGACTAAGGAATGCCTGTTCCTTGGTGGCAGTGTGCCTGGAGCCCAGGCAGTCATTTCAACAGTGAAAGTTTATTCTCTGTAAAAGATAGTTATGATTTAATTGTGTCTCAACTACAAAACCTCTCCTTTTCAAGGAGGTGGGAACTGCAGTCACTCATTGGTATTTATTCTGGTTGTTTTAATTTATTATGTTTCAGAGGATATGCCAGCCTATCCTATTGTTCTCTCAAGGTACTGTGTCAGTGTGAGATGTCACTAGTCCTGAAGCCTGGATCACATTTTTGTTCATCACTTCTCTTGCAAAAATAGTGCCACTGCCCTAAGAGAAGCAGCAGTTGGGGAGGGTGTTTCAATTCAGGGCTGAAAGATTTCCTTTTTCTTATGTAATTCATGAACTCTAGAGCTGCAACTGAACTAAATTAAGCAATTAGAAGACAGAAAGAGGTAAAAAACTTATAATTTTCAAAACTTAGACTTTGGGTGAGAATAACATTCCAGGACAAGTGGAACACATTGTTGTTTTTTTTTTAACAGGTTAAAAAAAAACCCAACCAAGCACAAAAAACCACCCCCTTACTGTTTGTGTCTGCTGAGCCTAATTTTCTCTCTTTTCCTTCCCTAGTCTTACAGCAGGACAAAAGCCATGGTTACAGTGTCTGTAATTAGGATACCAGCAGATGGAATAGTTAATCATGCCCCAGCTAAGCATTGTGCGTGTTGCTGGGGAAGTCAGCTAAGGTAGATTCATTTCTCCTAATTTAAGCATATAAAAAAGAAGCACCTGGTTTAACCTCCCATCCCACCTCCCTCTGCATTCAGTGGGGAGGGAGAGGAACAGACAAGGCTGGGCTGTGGGTGGAATCACTCGCTTCTTGGTGGTGCCTCCTCCAGCACTAGGGAGGAAAATGCTGGTCTATCTGAAACTCAGTTTTCTCTGTTAAACTGCAATTTTATCCTCTCTTACCACACAGAAGAGGCAGGAAGACGACTGCTGTACACGAGGGCAGCCAGGGGAACAAAGGAGCCACTCACAGCCTGTGCACTTCTTGATCTCCCCATCCTCTGCTGCTGGATGTAGCCAAGAGAGGTGGTCACTGTGGTGGTCACTGTTCACAATCCAAGCCAGGGGCACAAATCTGGCTGAGCTTGGTCTTTTCCATGTTCATCAATATTAAAAATATGTCCAGTACATGGTGGTACTTCTGGCATTCACCACACAAAGGCCTCTGCAGGCACCACATTTTCAAAAATGCTTCATGGTAGCCTGCAGATTTCACAAGATTACATTGGCTTAAGCAGGAGGAATTTTATGGGCCTTACCAATGTTACCTGAGGAAATACAGCTCCCAAATGGTGATTTAGGTTGTGGGGTTTTTTTTTTTCCCTCTCAAAATACAGTTATAACAAGGGGAGCTAATGTAAGTGAACACCAGAACAAAGTTTCTTAAAGGACACTTGAACCCTTTTAGATATGAAGCTTTCAACAGCCTTAGCTTTTGCTGAACTTTTCCAACTTGTTTTGTATTGTGTTCAATTGTTTAAAGACAATAATACCAAAGATATAATTCTGAAAGCAACAGAATTAAATTGTCAGGAAACTCTGCTATTGAAATCACCTGTAGTTGTTCTAAGTTTGTTTTGGTTACTTGATTTTTACTGGGAAGGTTTAGGAGGTCAGTTTTACTATATAATACATTGAGTTGATAAAAATGGGAAAAAAAGTGATTTAATTTATTTTGACTAAAATAAATAACTCTTAAGTTTGAGGGACTAACTCTTAAGTATGAACATAAAGTTGCTGGCACTGTTAAATTCTAAAATTACTAAATGAAATCTAATCGGGAGCCAGTATATGAAAGCACTCGAGTATTATGGGTCACCTCTTTCTAACTTCATTTGGAATTATTTATCTGCTTCCAAATTTAATTAGATCCATACTATGCAAAATATATAACATACAAGTCAGAAATGTATATATTAATTGGAACAGAATAGCAGATAATGTAAACTTCTTATTTTAATCCCCAAATCATGCCACTTGGAAAAAGAAAAAATTGCAGACTGCTTTCATATATTTTCTGCCTCTTTTGCACTCCTTGCCAGAGCTAATTCTGCAGTGCAAGGAAGATCCATTTTTGCATGGATCCTGCCCTGTCCAGAGTACTGGAAATGCCACAGTAGCACAATCACAGAGTCCCACTTCCTTTACTAGAGCAGACTGGAAAAAACATCTGTGCATTTGGATGAGCATCTAAATGAACCTGAATGTGGCAGGGCCCTCCTTTAGCAGTGTCCCTGTCACTACAGGAAATGAGGCTGTAATTTCACATGCCTGATTGCAGGAGGGCTGCTCAGCAGCCAAGCAGCAGGTCCAATGTAAAAGGCAAATCAGAGGTATCTCACATCTGTGGACTGGTTTTGTTGCACCTCAGCACTTCAGTACTCTATCACATAGAAAGCATTGTGCTCCTCATCCAGAGAATTCCTGATCTGTTTATGTCACATAGGAAAGAAAAAAGGAGATAACCCTTTTTAAAGTTTTATTCATTCTAAAAGTCATCATCTGAAGTAGAAAATGTGCTTTTCTTCTTGTTCACATAATTTTTTTTTTTTGGTCATATTTCTTGTTGTGCCATCTCACTCTTTCAAACTATAAGATTACACAGGAAAAGATGAAATATTAAACTAATTTATAGTTGCTTCAGGTTTTGTCTGAGCTGGGATGGATCATTCCTTCCTTCCTCCTGAGCAGTGATTTCTTTAACAAAGGTTTGCTGGGACAAAAATTCACCTTCTATCAAGTCTGTATCACCTTCACACACTGTCACCTGCTCTAAGCTGCTACACAGATACTGAATACTGCACATGACCTGTTTACTGGGATGCTCTTTGTGTAAATATACAGATTTGATTTAGCTGGCTGTCAGAAAGGCAAACAGGAATAATGGAAAATATCTTCAGTCATCTCATAGCAAACTCTCATCATATAAAACCTGAGCTGTTCACAAAATTCTTACTTTTTTTACATCAGGCACCTTAGGAAATTGTTTGGTAAGACTGAGGGCTGGATAACCAAAACAACTGTGGCTAGTAAAGATATCCTTCCAAGGAGCCACAGGGGAGCCATTCAAAACCCCATCTGCTGTGTCCCTGTTCACCTTACCCTGTTCACCTTGCCCCTCCAAAGGAATAAATCAGATGGCCCAATTACTTCAGGAGAGCTGGGTCACACTGTGCCAATAATGAATTTGCAAATATTTGAGTATTTATGAGGTGCTAACTCTTGTCTCTATGTGTTCAGCTTAGCCTGGATTCAGCTGTGATACCCAAAGCCAAGTACTTAGTGGTTAAGCCTGATTTTGCACGCACAGAAGTGTCCTGGCTTTGCATCCAAAATCCATGTTTGACATCTACCCATCCAACTCACCCCTGCAGGACACTGCTGAGTCATTTCCCATTGGTCAGAGCCACATAAAATCTCTGTACATAAAATCTAAGTGCACAAAGCAGACAGGAGAGTAACAGTGTGGTCAATCTGCACGGATGGCCATGGCTACAATAACTACAGGCAAGGGGAATTAGGTCTTATGAGTATAAATGCTGAGCTAAAGAATCAATTTTTGTTTCTCTGAAAGAGCTCAATGAGGCATAAAAGTGTTCAGGAATGTTTAATCCTAAAGGGAATGAGATTTATCAAAGAAATTTAAAATGATGATGTGTTCACCTCTGGTTCTGCAGGCAAAGAAAAGCCAAGAAAGTCCAAGGCATTAACAGCTTGGAAGCTATTTTTCATTCTGCCAAGCTGTTTTTCATGCTGCTCTCACTGCTTCAAGTTTGATGCTACAGTGCAAGGCAAATCTGGTTCTGGCAAGCAATCACTAACTTGTGATAAGCATTAGGTTTACATTTAAAGATCAAAGCAAATATACATAAACCATCTTGAGTACATACATATCCTCTGCTTTATGTCCTGGCCCTTGGGTTTATAGCCCCTCATCACAGCGTTTCCTTCTCACATTCTTAGTGGGTCCAGGGACAACTGGAATCTGTATTGAAAAGAAAATGTAGTTAATTTAATTTATACTAATATGTAGTGGGCTAGATATTTCAGGCAGCAATTTTATCTGTTGGTCAGCAGATGAGGCCAGAGGAACCACAAGATCTGTTACTGTCACACTCACTGGAGGGACAATGAAGTACTGAAGTTTTTGAATATTCACTGTGTTGTTTCTCTCCCCTCTGACAACAGCCAAATATGATCAAACCCTTAACAATGCACATGTATTTAGACAAAATTCCCATTTCTCTGACACATCCCAATGCTAGAGCTGCCCATAACTAAAACTGATATTCAAAGATCATTGTGCCGTGAGAAGGTGGAGGGTTGGCAATTTTTCCATTTCAGGGTAGATTCCACCTACTCTTCCCAGAAGTGAACCTGCTCCATGGCTAAGCAATCCACAGGTCATCCCTATGACCAAATCCTGAAACCCTGCTCATGACTGAACTCCACCTGGGATCCATTTGTGCAGGTTTTCACACTTCAAGAAATCTGACCTTTTACTTCTGTTTTGTCTACCCTTTTCCACTGGATAAAAATTAAGGCATCATTTTGAAAACCGGTATTGAAAACTCAGTTTTCCCGAGCATTTTATGAAGAGTTTAAGAGTACAGATTTCAGCTCAGGCTCTAAATAAAACTCTCCAGACTTTGGTTTGAATAAAACGCAGTCTACCGTAAGGTGAAGTACTGAAATCACGCTTCATTTAATGTCTTAGGAGAAACTGCCAGAGATGATTTCTGCACAGTGATTTGCACAGGTTAGGAGCTATTTATTAATCTCCATTCTATTTATTACATGTAACAGGTTATTCTAAAATCACGTGTATAAACAAGCAAACTGATGGCAGATTTACAATAATTTTGCAAAAGGTATTAAAAGTGTGCTTGTAGAAAGGTATGTGAGCCTGTTCTATGTGTAGTAAACCACTGGGGAAAGAAAAGGATACCTGACAGCTTGAAGAAACCAAGTTCATCTCAATTCTTGGGAACCATCTAATCCATAAATGAAGCAACACCTCGTGAGATCACCTACCACACACATTTATGCAGGCTGAAAACTGTATCTACGTCTGGATTCACAGCAGATTTGCTGCAAAACTTCAAGTTAGCTCCTGTCCAGTCTTGCCGTTCTCCTGGCTACTCAGCGTGTGCAAAAATCTCATCCTGACTCTTGAGTTTCCTTTCAAGTGAGTTGGGGGTTTTTAAAATTGCACATCATAAGATGCAAGTGTAGGGAATTACTTTTGTTTTCCAAGTACCTGAAGAGTTTTAGGTTTGGTTTCTAATAATTGTCCTTTATCTAATCCAGAAGATTGGTTTTTGATGGTCTGAAGTGCACCATTAGTTTTACATGCTCTTATACACTGGTCTGACTTAGAACCAGTATAACTGTTTTGTTACAAATGGTTTTAGTTTCCAAGTAAACCAAGAGGCAAAGCAATTCAAAACATATTGAATTCATTTAATACATTAATAACCACAACTGGCTCTAAATCAAAAAGAATTACTCTAGACTTAGAGAGTTTTATTTCTGACAGTCTTACTTTTAAAATAAAGTAAAACATATTGGATATATTCACTTACTTTAAAATAGCAAATCAGTAACCCAGGGATTAACATATTCCTTTTCTTCCTCATGTCCAAGACATTTCTTTATACAGAAGAAAACGCTTGATTTCTCTTCAATGCAAAAATATCCTGTAAATGCACTTTTCGTGTCCCAATGTGCAGCCACTCTGCTGAGCTTTTAGATTCTACAATTAGATAAATCAGATTCCCTGGTGAAGATCTAAAGCTGTAAATACAATTTCTCTTCACTTCATTAGGAATCTGGGCAATTCCTGTCTTGGGAGCAGATCCTGTCCATGAACAGCTTCACCAGAGCAGCTGGTCCAGCCATCACCACTACACAGCTCGTGGAAGCACAAGATGCCTTTGTACCTCCTTTTTTCTCCTGTTATATTAAAGATGTCCCACAGTGACAAGCACAGCCTTAGAACTCTGACCTCCCAACATCAACAGAGGGCACTTGGCAACTAATGCCAGCAGCAGGGTGATGCAGAACAGCACAGGGGCACTTTCTGCAACAGTGACTCTGCAAACAACATCTGCTGAGCTGGAGGCCAGGGCAGCCCTCCTGCCTGGGTGAAGGCAGCAATGGAGAACAAGCCAAGACAGCCCAGACAAGGCTTCTGGGGACTCACAAACTGCTGCAGGGAAGCTACCAAACCCCAGGTCCCAGGGCTTGTGAACTGTCTGCACCCACACTTCCAAGAAGCTGTGGGTGCTGAGAAGCAGCTTCACCACTCTCTGCCATTCCACAAGTTCCTGCTCCATCCCACCTGGCAGGCCATGCCAGGAGCATGCCAGCTGGCACTGGGTTACCAAGGTTCCATTTTTGTCACCTTGGCATGGTGGAACAGCATCCTTCCCGCGCGCTGTTTGCACTGAGATGATGTGATGTTGGAGAGGCCACCAAGGAGTCAGGAGGGATCATTTCTGATTGTAACTATGCTGGGAGGCTGGGCAGCAGAACTCTGCAGTGGTGCCCTTGGCCAGACCTCTGTGTTATCCCAACCCATCCCCACTTTATCCTGGCTTTTGCTGCAGTGCTCTCGCAGATCACACCTCCGGGACTTGATCCACACAGAGGCTGCTCCCACAGCTTGCCCCATGACTTTCCCAGGAATGGGAATGATTTAATATTAATGGCTATCCTCTTCAGAATGGGTCGTGGAGAGTGGGGCATAAGAGGTCATTATTGTTTAAACACTTTTGTTTTGCCTTTCTTCTCAGAAACTTTAAATCATGAGCTTCCTTACACAGAACGTCCAAACGGACAGCTTTAGGATGTGTGAGAAAGACACAATTAATTTAGTACAAAAGATAAGACATTTCCTTGGGGAAGCACTAGCACCAGGCCTATTACCCCTCAGTGTCATTGCAGATTAGTGTTCTGCATAGAAAGGGATTCTAAATCTTCTTAATTGAAAAATGTTTCTCTTTTCCTTACTGTTATAAATTTCTGCCCAGAGGTTAAAGAGTTTTTTAATTATTTCTGAATTACATCCAATTTCTGGACAGTTTATCAAAAAAAGGAGGATGTAGTTTGTCTCTTGCTTTATTAATTTATGTCAGACCAGAGAAAGGAGAAATATATTCCCCTGGTGACCCAAATGAAATAGTTACATAAAGAGATGCCTAGAAATACAAAGCCCAGACATCTCTAATATGTTAAGACTGGCAGCTGTCACCAACACATCCACATGTAGGAATACATGCCATAATTATGGCAAGTGGAAGGATAATTATCCAAACACAATGATGGAAACAACAGTCAAGAGAAGAATTTTACTCAGCTTCTCTCTCCCTTTTTCTGGTTTAAAGTTTGAAAAACATCAAAACCAATTATTTCAATCCATGTAGGTTGTTTGACTCATAAGACATAAAATTAACTCAAGAAAAGAAGATGCAAATATCCTTTTGCCTTTAGCATATCCTGAGCAGGACCATTCAAAACTGTGACCAGGACTTGGCTCAGTCCTTCATCCATGGCCTTGGAGCAGCCTTCTTTTTATCCTAAAGGTCATGGATGAGATTTGAAGCAAAGTCCTGGCTTTGAGTGGTGTAGCCACCAACCCCAGGAGCCTCCTGGAAAGCACAACTCCCTTTGGAGTCAGGAGCCTGCTGGAAGACGGGAAAAGCATCACACAGAGTTAGTTAATTCTCTATTTAGATGTTCATTTAGCTACAAGGCTACCTGGCTATCTTTTCTAGAACTCTACACAGAACAGCACTGCAATTTGGGGGGCAGCATATTCAAAAAGGTACTCGGCAGGTCAATGTTTCTATAGATGTTAGTCTGCCATAGTCTTTGGGTAGCTGCACAGCCCACAGATCATTTGTGTGTTAGGGTGGTTTAGGTTTTCTTGTCCTTGAAAATCCTTCCAAACAACCCTATTCTTTACACTTCTCCTGACTGTATAATGGTTATGTTTTCTCTGATCTGTACTGAAGAAAAAATATTTTCCTTTTCTAATTCAATCCTTAGCCCTTGTTTTCCCAACCTCTAGTTCTCAAGAAATGTGATTTCTTAAAAAAAAAAAAGAAAAGAAAAAAAATCTAATTAAGCCATTTATCAAACTTTTCCAAGTGGGTAGAGTGACAAATTAGCCCTATCTTCCACCAACAATCTGATGGATGGGAAGATAAAGATGCAGAGGCTGTTATTTTAGCTGGAAGCTCTCCACTATATCAATTGTTTGGCCTCAAGCCAAAAGACCCCAAGAGTTGACAAGGACTAATGACGGGTTCTTGAAGTTTATGCAGCGTGAGGCCTGACATCAAAGGAATGCAGCCTTATTAGCAATATCTCTGTGCCTTCTCCTTGGGAAAAAAATACTATTTTGTTTTTTCAAAAGATTTCACTTTATCATTCTGCTCTTTCAGCAAATGGAAATAAAATTAAAACTGTAAATGAATTTGCACAATAATATGAGGAGTTCTGCTGTTCACTATAAATGTGAGGTGATTGTTATGACTCTTAAGTCATGTCCACTACAAGAGGCTAAGACAGGCAGACTGCAAATAAGTTTCCCTAGGAGTCTTTCCTTTTACCACTATTTGCTTTGGAATACTTACACTCTTCCCAAGTATGAACTCTTGGTGGTTTTAGGATATGAAGTTAGGGCTGAGGTGGATATTGGGCCTGACTCTGTGACAGAATCACCTTCAGTGTTTGTAACTTAGACCTTTCTCCCTTCCCCCAGTATTTTTATTTTAATGTGCACCATTTTGACATGAATTGGAAACCCTCTGTAGAAGGTGGAATGCAATTATTACCTGACTAGAAAGCAGGAAGAGAGGATATAACAGCAGAATGACTTCTAAGAAAAATCAAATCAACAACAAAAACCTCTTTTGATATCTTTGTTTGACAAAACAAGCCATTTCTGGAGATACTACATGTTACTCTGGACTAGAAGTAAAATCCATACATTTTTTACTGGAAAATTATTTAAAGACTACTCTTGATGTCCCATTCTTTATAAACTTGTTTTTCTCTTGTGGAAATAGGACAGTCTTCGACTTGCTGGCACAATGAGGAACTTTGGTATTGCTTTATCAAATCTAACTGCAGTAGTTCTGCATACCCATATACCTCATTAACTTGATTTATCTTTTCCACACAACACTTTTACAGGATAGAATTAAAAACAATACTGCAATGAAATTATGACAGCACTGGAAGTCAGTGCAAAGCCACAATCAGCACATTCTCCAGTATTTTACTATCACTGTCCAGTCTGGATTTAAGAGTATGTGTGGAAGGAGCACAGTGCAAAACTAGGGATGCCATCCATCTTCAACCCTCCTATGTCTCAACTAACTGCCCTGGATTATCCCTCCCCAATTGCTCCCAATCCATCACCAACTTGCTCTGAGTGGCTGGGCACTCCTGCAGCTTTTCTTTCTTGTTGATTATCCAAAGGGATGTGCCATTGCATCTGCCATGCTGCTTTTGACCCTGCGACATCAAGGCAATTTACATCCCACTAGGACACCCACAAGCTCTGATGGTTTTTGGGGAATTACAAAAAAGATTGTTTGTGTTGGACCTCATAGATTCTAATCACGGAAAGAACAAAAGAGGAATTTTAAATACTACAACATTACCTGGCAATGTCAAAACCAGGAATTGAAATTCTGGTTGAAAAGACCATAATAATTAATTTTTTTTTTCTTCTTCCTGATGAATTTCATATATCTAAGCTCCTAATGTACTTTCTTAGCTGCTTAATGATAACAGGGCTACTTAAGAACCGTATTTTCTATATGACATTCCCTTGCAACACCCAGAATGAAAACCTAAGTAAAGAAAATGCAGTGGTTGAATTTTTCTACTTAGAAATGGGGGGGTTTTCAATAAAAATGAAGTGTAAGTATTATGGCACTATGCAATTAAGTGTTCAAATGCCATTGCTTCTAACTTAGGAAGAGGATTCCTTGAACAAAGAAGCTTAAATGTAAATTGGTTGGAAATGAAGAAAAAAAAAATATCAGTGCTGAAGTGGCCAATGAACCAAACTGTTTGCTTACTTATAATTAGCAGCATGGTCATTGTCTGGCTGCCCTGGCACTCTGTAAATATGCCTGGGCAGACTGTGATTTAAGATTATTTAGAAGCTTTATTATTTAAGATTTGTTCATTGCCTCAAGAGACAGGTAAAACAACAACTCTCTCAGTCACTCAGCTCGGTTGGGGGATAGTGGCTATAATTCAATCCTATTTATCCTTTCTTCAGTAAAATAAAGGATTTTCCTTTTCTTTAAACATGGCTCTAATTACTGAATAGATCAAACTCATTCAGAATTTTAAGATTCAGATTTTTCAAAGGTTCCTGAATCTCTCACATATTTTAGCAAAGTTAAGAAATTTTGTTCTGTAATTTACAATTTATTATACAATTCAATGAAAGACCTTAAAAAGGCTGAACTACAAATAATAATAATAATAACAATAAACTTACTCCACCCTGCATTTGTCTTTTATTTGCCAGATGACCAGTTTGTTTTACTTCCTTAACACAACTTTGGAAAATAAAGCAAGTCTGTACATGTACAGTTCCCACCTGGAAGCACAAACTTTAGCAGCCAACACCAAGTTAAAACATAAAATCACCTTTCATTTCTGTTCAAAGGTAATGTATAATTCAGCTAGAGCTGAGAGATACTCACATCATTTGACTTTAAATGTTGCCCAGTAGATTCTGTGGTAAGCCTGGTAGAAGGCAAGTGAAAAACAGACAAGCAAACCACCCCACTGCTACTACAGCTACAGAGGGAAGTGCACAGGTTTACAGATCAGATGGAATTTGGGCTGCTCCATTTTGCCTGTGAAACTGCAGAGGAAAGATGGCAAACAAATCAGAGGGCAGAGATACTGCTCGGCTATGGCAGAGGGAATACCTATTTCAGCCATCAAAGGATCTGGTTTGCATGTCTCTTGATTTTTTTTCTTCCTCCAAGTCATACTAATATTATGTCTTTTCTCAACTTTCTTTCAGTCTCTTGCATTTTGGAACAGCTTCTGCTTTTAAGATGACTTCACATGAGTATTAGGACAGAGCTTTTTCTCACTAAATGATACATGAAGAGAATAATGATTTCAGATCTGTATGTTCTATTTTAGATATTTCCACTACCAGGAAGTGATGGCTGGCCTACTTGTGTGTTACAAAAATAGCCAAGGATCTTTAAGCAAAATCAATGCTGCTGAGCTGAACAGCAATGGAGAGGTGCAGTGTGCTACAGCATGAGCCCTTTGGTGCCCATCCCAGCACTGCTGTCAGAGAACATCCTCCATGCATGGCCCAAAACAACCTGGGCAGTGCTGAAAAACTCAAACATTTCTTTTTAAAAAGTGACATTTAAGTTCTAGGCTAAAAATCCACTGAGGATTTTGGTGGGCATCATTCTGCAGGCCTGAAGATACAGACTGGAAGCAGCAGGTCTGGACCCCAGGGAACCTGTGTGCTTTCTACCAAAAATGCCTGATTTTACACCATTCCACCAGCCTGCAGAGGTTTTGGTGCTTGCTTTCTTTACAATTCCAATCTAGGTGCTGCCAATCACTTCTGCAATGCTGATAACACGCACAAATCCTTTCACCGTCTCTGTCATCATAGCCATTGACAGAATTCTGTTATCAAATTTACTGTACCTCCTTTATTTTGCAGTGTTTGCTGTTATCCCAGCGATGAATACCAGACTCTACAGGCAACTGGACTTTCTGTGCCACTAAGATACAGTTCACCACCAGAATGCTCAGCTGAGTCTCAAAACCTTTACAGAGCATAGTAACTTCACTAGATGGCAGTGGAGAGAAATATTACTTCATAGATGGATATTTTTAATAGGAGAGGGACACATCCCAGCAAGTCCTGCAGTTTATTAGTGCTGTCTGTGTTAACACTACATCACAAGACAGCAATTCTCTCACCCACACAAAAGTCCAGGGGTTCCTGCCCAGCTAAATCTCCGTGTAAATGCCTGGGAAAGCACAGACACTCTTCCAGCACTAATGCAGAAAGGCAGGGAGCAACACGCACTCCTCTTTGAAGGGCTTTTCTCATAAGCTCAACTGTACCATGGTCTTTCCTGAAATCCCAGGAAAAGACAAGTTCCAAGAAGAAAAAGTTCCCAAAAGAAAACTTCCCTGAGAAGTCAGAGACACCATCCTTCAAAGAATCTTAATGTTTCATGCCATAAACATGATGAAGAAAATGAGTGAAGAGTAAGAATGAGAAAGCAAATGGTTCAAGGAGCTCTGTGAGGACTACTCTGCATTCTATAAAATCCTTTTCATTCACAAGAAATCCTTACAAATACATGTTTCTTGGGAGAACTGTATGTCTCTTACAGGTAACTCAAGAAACAAAGCATAATTTTTCAAACTTCTGACAAAACTTCAAGATGAAATACTTGAAGCAGTAAGTTCTGTAACTTCTAAGGTTCAAAACCTTGAAAAATTCAGTCTTTTGAATACAGAGAACTGATGTCTTCCAGTCACTGGAAATTGACATGGACAAAAGTAAAGAACTAAAATAGAGTAGATGATTTCAGCCAAGTGGATTACTTAAATTAAGAGTTTATCAGTAAAGTTCTCTAGAAACAATGGAGTTGTCTGGCTTTATTTAGAATGCTCAGAAAATACAAACTATCATTTAGTAAAGTAAGGAGAAAAAAAAAGTTTGTTTTCTTCTAGCGTCAGATGTAATAAAATAAATTCTAAAGCTTGTTTCTTGCTGTGGGACAAATATTAAAAAAACTCAGTTCACTGCCTAAATCACACTTCTTTAAGCTATTCTTGCCTTTATCTTAATGATTTCCAAGACTTTCCCCTCAGAGAGCAATACATTGTCCTCTGGCATCTCAGCTGCTCCCTCACCAAACTGTTTGCAATAGCAAGCAGAGATTCAGGATATTGAAAGTGCTGATAAAAAACAAACCCAGTTGTGTTGCAAGTGACTTCTTGACTTGTGCCTGCTAAGCACAATTCAAAGGTTTGAACTTTTAAAGGCATCATTCTCTCTATTTATTTTTGTGTAAATACGAGCAGATGAGAAACAATTCCTTATGGCATTTCAATCTGGGAGACTTCTCTTACTTTTCCTCCTCACTGGCCATTGAGAAACAGAATATCTGGAGGTGCAAAGCCCCAGGGTTTTGTTAGTGACACAGGGAGTTGTATTCTCTGCATCTCTGGTCAAACAAACACACACAATACACGAGGCTGTCACATAAAGAACAACTTGTTGGCTAAATCAGCTTGATAAAAAAAAAAAAAAATGACTGCTCCCCAAGCATCAAGAGATGGAGATTTCTAGAAAAATACCCACATTTCAGATTATCTCAGTGGATTCTCCCAGATATAGATACTGTAAACAAACACAATAATTTGATTTATTTGTGTAACTAAATACATTTAGTAGAAATACAAAAGACCAACCTGACAGAACAGTGATGCCACTTGTGCTCACTCCAACCCCAGTCACAGGGAAGTAATTTTCTTTTATCATTAACATTAGAGAGCTTCATGTCGGATGCCCTGGATGATACCACTATGCAGTAAGACAGTCAGGTGCCCTGGAAAAAAGCCAGAAGTCCTCTCCAACAGCCTAGATAATGACAAACAGCCCTTTTAGTTTATTGCACTCATTCAGTTCCTCTTTTTAAACTCTTTAATTTCACCTTACACAAAAAGATCTCAATTGCAGAGTAAAGAGAACTGTTACACTGTGTCCTTCCCACTGTCTCCCCAGCACACTCATAAATCACAGAGCGTGGGTTTGCCTGGAAGCTGTGCCATCCTGTTAGTTTTAATTAAGTAGCCTTAAAGTAAGTGGCCAATCAATATTGATTCATGTGGGGCTCACTGCACTAAGTCATCCCAGTGTCTGAAGGCATTGCTGATGTGAATATAATACCCTGGCTTGGCCTGTCCACATTCATGTCAAACGAAGATTAAGAGTGAAACGAAAACACTCACTGAGCTATTTTCTCCTCTGTAATGTGCATCTGACTGAATACAGAGTAGAATCCCTACCTTTTCAAAATTCTACAAATATTTCCCAGCCTATTTACTTTGCATTTAATTCCTCTGCACAGAACTTGAATTTTGTACTGCCACAAAAAATGTCATGACCTGCATTTCCTGAAGTTTGGATTTGAGGCTGATAGATACTGATTAAATCTGACCATAACCTGCACAACACACAGCTTACAACGAGGCCTGGAAATTGCTGTATGATAGTTATGATAAAAGATCATTACAATAAGATCTTCCTTATCAACTTCAAAATATAACTGTGTAGCAACCAATTAAAGGCATTATTGAGTTGACCTGCACTTGCATATCAATATCTAAATTAAATTGATCTAAATCTGAGGAACTTGCTCTGATTTCCTAGCACTTCACACAAGTTTATCTCTTCTCTAAAGGGAACCAAGGGTTTAATTGTCCCATGTTTATAGGTGATTTTTTTGCCACAGCCTAATTAGCTGACACGGGCCATGAAGACTATAATTTATTTTAATGCCTCTCAAGTTATCACCTGATAGGTGCACAGTCTATTTTCAGTCCCCACCAGGCCACCCCAAAGATTGCTGAAGTCTGAAGCTCTACTTTTAAATTACTGCATACTTTTACAGCAAATTATACCACACCTCGATGGAGTCCTGCAGCTTCAGTAACAGTGAAACAAAGCTGAAGACAGAGTGGCAATTTAATAAAATCAAGTTTTATATATTAGTAAGCGGATGACCAAAGTGGATTATTACATAAAACCCTGACAAACAAGTATTTACAACATAAGAAGTGAAATAAGGAATTTTTATTATCAATCCCAAATCAGGTCTCTCCTACAAATATATTTAGTATCACAGCCTCTGACTGTATTTGTATTACCTTTTCTAGCTAATGTTTTAAAATAAATATCTGACTTAGAGATGTACAGAAATTATTTAGTTTGCTACCCCTTTCTTTCACCGGCAATGAAAATCTGCAGTGCCTACTGCTTGCTGCAGGTTGTAGATGTGAGTTTTCAGCTTGTACAGCCACTCTCATTGTGTTTACTATGCAAACGAGTTGTAACAGTATGTGGGAATGAAAAGCCCTAATTTTTGTGGAATCTAATGATTTGTACAAATTTTACTTCTGAATTGCTCTGGAAACTTGAAATTGTCACATAATTAAGAAAGCTATTCAGATGTCTTTCCAGTCTTTCATTTTCTGGCTTTGATGCATTTGCCACTGGGGTTTTCACAGAATATTCAGCTTTCCAGATGGTTTCGTTTACATTTCTAAGTTTGCCATCGTGTGGAGCTTGGGTCTCAACTGCAGGTCACACCTAACGAGGGGACATCCAGAAAATGAAAAATTCCTAGCACCTCTGTGGTTAGCCCCGCTGAATAATTGCTGCAGTAGCTGAATTTTGCTGTACAGATGTTGGTAATTTGCTATTGAAAACCACCAGTATCAAACTGTCAGAGTCAAGAAATGGCTTTAATTATTTCCTCCCTGGAGCAGTAATAGCCATTACTTGAGCACTGCCAAAGCTGGAATGTGTTTGTGTGGGTGATTTCTTAGCACATGGACTGCAGGCAGCTTTACCTGCACTTGCCAGCCCTTTGCTCCCTCCTTGTGGAAGGAGATTGCTTCAGTCAGGGCCAGATCATCTGGAGACCACCACGAGCTTTCCTCCTTTTCCCTGGCCACCAAAGACTAACATTGTTTTTCTGCTTCATTGAGTCCTGAAAATAGAAGATAAATCAGACAGAAAGCCCTTGGAACTAAGGATAAGAGGAAAAATCTTCTCTGGGAGGGAATAATTAAACAAAATATCAGAAGCTATGGGAAATTTGATGAGAAATTCTACTGAGAAAGAAGGTGAGGTCAGCAGGGCTACTGCAGGAGTCTCCTTCTCACTCTGCATATGCCCTGCCTGGGCTCTCCTTTCTTGCAGCATTGGGCACAAATAAAACTATAGTCAAAACCACACAACTTAAAAAAATATATTACAATTCAGGAGCAGGTCAAAATATTTTTACCATTTTCCAGCAATTTCAACATTATTCTCTCTCCTTCATCAAATAGATCCAAACCTCAGAAAAATTAAAAACTGCTGTTAATGTGAACATTTCCACAGGAGCCTGCAAGGGGTTTTGGCTTGTGCTTCAAAAGAACTAAAACCCCTCCAAAATAACTTTTGGGCTAGGATGTTTTATTCCTCATTCCCATGCTGTATTGATTTGGGAAGACAGTCTAACCTCTGTACCTCCAAAAGCTGTCTTGTCTCTCAAGTGGGATAAGGTTCTTCTCCCTAAAAAATTTGAGGACTTTTTGTGCCTCTGACAGAGAAGTGCTGAACAAAGTTTTCCTGAAGTCTGGGGGAGTTTGTCTCCTAGAAGAGCAAGAAACACCGAGGGTGTTCCTGCAATATCTATGTGCTTGGCCAGCAAGGAGCTGCTGCTCCTTTGAAGTGCTCACTTTGGATATTTGTGCATATGGAGACAGGGTGTGTTTTCCCACATGCAGCAACCTTTCCTTCTGCTGACTGCACAGCCCAGCCCAATGTCACAAGTGTGGCATTGATGCTCTCTGGGGTGCTCCAGAAGGGAGAAGTAAAACATGGCTTATAAAAAAAGAAGGAACACGATAAGGAAAATCAGTCTAATGAAATATACTAGAAATAATTGCCAGTTTAAAAGCTTTAAAGTCATTAAGAGCTCACCTTTAAGTTGTGAGCATGTTTGCTATTAATTTACCTCATGTTATTAAGTACTAGCATGGAAGATGTCAAGAATGTTTTAACTACACATGGATTTTCCTAGAATTGTTTTTAATTTCCTTCCTTTTTAGGTCAGCAATAAAATTTAAAAATCTGGGGGGAAGAAAAAGAGAAACAGTCCCTACTTTAAAACATGCAGCTCAGAAGGGAGGAAAAATGGGATTTCTTTGCATCCCAGTGAAATCAAGACTACCAGGATTTGCTGAGTTTGAGAGGCATTGAGATATTTTTTCAACCAAACTTGTGCAGTGAATATTTCTCTGAGGTGATCACTTCTAATTGCTGCTGCTGGAATCACAGCACAGCAGAGATAACCAACACCATCTGTCAGCAGCACAGGGGGACTGACCATCAGTGAAAGACATTCCAACACTGCTCGATAGAGCCTGATGATCAATAGCTATTAAAATGCTGCTGCTCCCCCCTCCATGACAGCCAAGAGCATAAATAACAATGAGTTCTGAAAAGCCCCTGGTGTCCCTGCATGGGCAGGAGCTGTTCTGAGTGCAACAGGCACTTCTTGTGTGTGGCACATCTTAACCACGAAATTGATACCTACAAACAGAGTCTGGTGTCATCAACATCCAGCTCACAGCTGAAACTGTTTTGGAGTTTTGTTAAAAATGACAAGATTTGATGAATGGAGATTAATTATTAAAATGCTTCAGCCTTGCTAAGTCCTCACACAATGTGATGGCAAATAAGTCTTCAAAGAGATTTATTTTTGTTCCTAGCAGCTGGATATCTAGAGCCTGCCGTTCCTGAGGGAATCCCAGAGACCCACTTGATGATGGGAGCGTTTCACAGCTGTAAGAGGCTCAGATGGCTAAACAATGACTCGAGCTGGAACATATTTTAGAGACTAGACTCTGCAAGCCCTGAGGTCTCTAATTGCCTGCAGGCAGCCTGCTATCACTGCAAACCTGGAGCTCCCATCTTGTAACATGAGGCACTGAAAGCCTGTCTTGAACATAGAATTCAATTACAAAGAAATTATTCCAGGAAAAAACCCAACAAGAACACACATTTCCACCCCATTTTTCTGCTGTCAGAGGGGCAGGTGGGCTGGAGGCTCATTTACATCAGGAAGATGGATCCTTATTTACACTTCCACAGGAAAGCTGCTGTGAAAATTAATTGTTTGTCTTACCTACAGACAACACATACAAGGCAATTACTCCACTACAAACACTTCCATTTTGAATTTGAATGGAAATTAAACTTGGACAATGCCAGAGGAACATTTGGGAAGTCACAATGACAGAAGAAAAGCTTTTGTAAAGCACATTATAAGCCACATTTAAAAATCACTTTGAAACACTCATCAAAGATTTAATTACAGGCTCTGTAGTGATCTGTATTACCAGGCCTTGATTATTGCTGCAAAATATGCTACATTAACTTACACATGATGGAAATGTAGATTTAAATAGCTTTAAAGTATTATAATTAAAATTAAATCACCATAAACAAAATTAATGAATAACATTTTCTGGTTCATAGCCCTAGTTTTAGGGAATTTGCTCACTGGCTGATTAGAATGCCAAAAGTGGTTGTATTCTATCATGGAATCAAAATCTAACTATGCAAAATTCCAATACAACCTCGAAATTAAAAAAAAAAAAATCTTACAATCTATTTTACTTTGACATAAGATAAATACATCAATAATAACTTTTACGAGGCAAAAAAATCCTCACTAAATCTGTCATCTTTCT
The DNA here is from genome assembly GCF_014805655.1 of Passer montanus. Taxonomy (NCBI): domain Eukaryota; kingdom Metazoa; phylum Chordata; class Aves; order Passeriformes; family Passeridae; genus Passer; species Passer montanus. The sequence goes on along the minus strand of NW_024357392.1, from coordinate 1,503,369 downwards.
AAAATTTCTAAAAATTATTTTAGACAATTTCCTAGATTTCTCATTTAATTTGGTTTTAATTCTGTAGCAAGAATTAAATATTCATAATATTCTGGGGGATATTGTTCACCTTAAATGCATTTGCCTTAAAAAACCTAATTTTATTCCTGTTTCAGGTGGTGACAAAAGTACAGTTAATCTACAAAAGAAATAGCTACAATTTCCCTTGAAAATTCACCTTTTTTAGAACATCACATCTAATTGCCATGTGATAAAACCTAGTGTGACACTTTAGGTCATGGTGAAACAGCATTTTGTATGACAATAATGAATTGTTATTCCCCTGTTTTGACATGTTTTAGTGCTATGCATGTTTTTGGTTAGTTATTTTCAGTGAGCATCGTGCTGTCTGGCCTCAGTCCCATATAACAATTTGTCACAAAACAATTCAAGTTCTACTTTGACTTTTTTCCTTCCCCAGAAATACAGAATATTTGGGATGTCTGACTGACTGTACAAAGAATAATTTGCTTGTGCAGTGCCAGCAATTTCCAAGCACCCATCTCATTTTAAAGGCAGAACTATTCAATGGTTTTGTATTTTAAAAATGCCAATAGTGACAATTTTGAAGCCATTAGGTCTGTATCATTGTGCTAGAAACCCCACTGCTGGCAGTGTGCATGTTCACAGAGGAAGAGCAACTGAGGGAATATGGAGAAACTTCAGCTCTGAGGGCAGGTGAGATCAATGTGTTAATAATTACCTGAACAAAATAACGGAGAATAAAAAAGTTTTTCCTGTGAAAGAGGGAAGATACTTCAAATGAAACCCACTCATTAAAAATGCTACTGCTCATTTCCATGGAATAAGTGGAATACCTCATAGCACTCTGCACTTTAAACATATTTAGAGTAAAGGGATATGCCAGGAGAGAAAATGACTGATCCCATTTCTCCAGTGATGACGCTGAACCAAGGTTTCTCCCTAAAAATATCTTAAATTCCTCAGAAAAAATATCACACTTACATCTTTTCCGCAGTAATCTGGCACAGTTCCTTCCTGTGTATTTCTTGATAGAAGAGTCAGGGAACCTCTCTTCCTAGCTGGGAGTGAAGCTGTCACCTTCTCAAGAGACCAGCACACAAGGCTGCACAAAATGATCCTCCCTTGTCTGCAAGGCCTCAACTTCCATAAGAATGAAAACCAAGAAAAATCTCACCCATCTGGGGATGAAGAAATGGGGGAACTTTTTTTCCCCTGTGACTTATTACTGCAAATTCCAGCAACTGCTGGCCTTCAGGTGGCTTCTCCCCTCAAGTGTTTAAGTAGAAATAGATGTAGATAATGATGGATTTAATTACCACCTGAAGCTCTTACAGGATCAGGTCTGGATGGAAATAGATTTCAGTGCATCCTCAGCTGTGGAACAAGAGACAGGTGCAGGCTAAAAAAAAGGCCTGTTCTAATCACTCCTCTTCAATGCAGCTGGTTTAACAAGAGCACAGAGGTTTTTTGGGACCATGCTTGGAAAATGGGAATTTTCATCTCTTTGCTCTTAACGTACTGTGCAGAAAGGTTACTTGTTCTGGCAGTGGCTAATGTGTGACATCCGAGCAGCTCCTTAGCAGGGTAAATTGCTGCAGTTCAGAGGTATAAATAGCCCCAGCAGCACTCACCAGCCAAGGAGCCGCTCAAAAACGCTTCTGATTAATTTCCTGTTACCGGGTTGGTCTTCCAAAGCCTCTAGAGAACTTCCTGGCAGCGCAGTGAAACCCCATTTGCAGAGTGGCATTTCCACAGTTTTGCCTTTGATTGCCAAGCCAACACTTGATGCCTCCTACTAATCACATTCCCCCACCTCTGCCGGCGGCCTTGGCAGGGAGCCGCCTCGGGAACCCTCCCGGTGCAATCTGGACTGGCCCCATGCACATGAGATGTGGCTTTCGTGCCTCCTGTCCACCATCTGCTCATTTCTTCCCCTGTGTCTGTCCATCCGTGGAGTTCTGTCCATGTGTGGAAGGACTTTGTGCCCTTCTTCCTCTGGCACCTAGGGCTGGAGGATATAAGTATCCTTCACTTCCGAGTGTACACGTGTGGCTCTTAAAGAATTTCTTGTTCAGCAGCATTTGAGTGACCAACAAATACTAATTAAAATCCCCTGCTCAAGTGGAGCATTTTTTGGTAATTTGGCTTTAATACTGTTGTAGCACACAGTATTTGTGTATATGTGGCATTTACTGCCACAAGATTCAGTCACTAAAAGCAGTTGCAGAAAGAGGTATTTGGGCAGCAGAATGCAAAATTCACACGGCAAACCTTGGAGTAGGGTCTTTTTCTACAAGGTTGTAATATCAGGGTTATGAGCTCCATTTTTCTGACACACACATGAGTTCTGATGAAGTGTAACTAAACTCACTGAAGCTCCTGATGGAGAATTCCTGCTGCCCTCAGGACAGGCCAGTGCCAGCAAGTGATGTAGTTCCTGCACCCATGAGTACAGCTGAGACTTTACTTCAAGCTATGGAAAATGGAAGCAGCAGGAAGGCAGAGGGAAAGAAGATTCTTTTAGGGCACCTCTCCCGAGTCCCAGTGACCAGCCCCAGACTGGCCAATGGAGGTGGGCCAGGAGCAGGACCCTGAGTCAGTGGTTTAGGTGCAGTCCTTGCCACCCCTCTGCTTTCTGGCTGTCAGTTCAGCATCAGTGCCCCAGAAAACCAAGGGACATGGTTAGAGGACAAAAAGATAAAGACAGCATTTATGTCCAATTTTGGGCCACAAAGTGATAGTGTGGAGATGGAAAAGCATTCATGTCCCAACCTGCCCATACTCCATCTGTTTGCAACAAGATACTCAGTCCCTGTGTAAAGCAGAGGGAAAAGGGATGGGTTTGTTTTTTTATTACACACTCATGTAGATTTTGAAAGGAGGAAACCAAGCAAGCCAAAATTAAATATAATTTTCTCTTTTTCCCCATAGACTCAGTCTGGATGGATGCCAAACCACATTTTGGAGGGGTGAGAAAGGCCCAACATCTGCTTCTGGTGTAACTGTTTGTATCTTCACCCTAAGAAAATTAGGTTTGAAATAATCTCAAATTGTCTGACACCTGTATCCTATTAGAAGTGACACATGGAAACACCTTCAGCGTACTGAATTTAGCACCATGTCAACAGTTTAAAGTGAACAGGAAAAAAAAATGGTAAAACTCATTGCTTCCCAGTTTCTGCTGGAGCAGACCTTGTGTCATTGCACAGGATCCTACTGCAAGCTGGATCCATAAACATAATGGGGTTTGAAGCAGTAATTATAATATGGTTTGTGTCCCTGGCTGTAGCTGGAATTAAATTCAGCAAGGCACCTCAAGGTGACTGGAGGATTTTGAGCTCAGTGCAGGCCCACCTGTGGGCTGGGTGCCAGCCAGCACGTAGGACATGGACACACAGCAATTCCAGGGACATTTCTTCCTGCAGCCCAGGTTTGGCATCTTGCAGCTTATAAGACTAGCAAGCAGGGATTGATTTTAACTCTCTTCCCAGGCCTATGTAACCTCCCACTTGCAAATTCCTCACTTTTAGGAACTGATCTGGTGACCTTTTCCCAGATAACACACTGACAGTAAGATCCAAGTTATTCTGAGAAGGACATTTTTTTAAATTCATAAAATTTTATGACTGCTATAAAATTTATAATACCTAAAAATACACTATCCATTACAAAGACAAATATCTTCCCATTTATTTTTAAACATGTTCCTTGGAGAACTTTGAATCTTTTTGTTTTGAGAGACTGTTTTCCATGTTAGTCTGGGAGAAAAGGAAACTGTTTACTTTCTAAATAGTATTGTTTTTCAGCAAATCTGCTCTTCAAGGAGCAATATCTAGAGTCACGAACACAGGACACACCGCATTTCAACATGAATTATGGCATCCTAATAAAAATATGTTAAAAATAGAAAAATGGCAATCATGGAAAGACAGACAAATAACACTGAACTATTTTCTAAGAGAAGAGTGCATGCAAGACTCTGTAACAGGAAAGTGTCAAGTACAATTTAGGCTCATTTTTTGCCCCAGGACAAGCCAAATGCGTTTTCTGAATGGTGTGGAACTAGTGACACTAAACTAAGGATAATACCTAGTATTTTACATGCACCCAGAGCTGAAAAAGACCAGAGAAAACCTGGAGAGGTTAAATTTATTCTAAGGGCACTTCACAGAAATTTCAAGCCTACTTAGATTTGTTAATAATAGGAGCTGAGTCACTTCTAATTTATTGGTTTAACATGATATACACTGCTAAGGTCAAAGCCTCCTAAAATGTTTTAAGATCTGTTTTTGACCATTTTCTTACTTCATTCATGAAAGCTCCCTTATAGGTTCCTTCACAGATGGCCCCAATGCATGGAAACACAACCATCAACACTTACAGATTTATGTAAATGTTATTCAGTTCATCTTCCTAAAAATTCATTGGCCTGGAAAAATAAAAGGGTTGTTCACTCAATATTTTCAGCGGAAAATGTTTATGACAATATGATTATGGAGAAAAATGCAAGCAGACCAAAGTATAATAATCTATAAATGGACATTTTCAATGCTATTGATATGGGGTTTTTTTTATTTCTAATTTGCTTTCAGGAAGGCTCAAATGAAGGCAACCAATTCTACTCACTAACTCAGTAAACTTGTGGTGTCGCTCAGAGCAATGTGAATTTGAATTCCAATTGAGCTGAAATTTCAAGAGTGGTTCCTGGAGTTCCTTTGGAGAATAAGCATGTCTGAGTAGGGCTGTGCTCTGCCAGCCAAGCTTGTGCTTGGTTTCCACAGAATAAATTCAGTGTACATTCATCTGGCAGAAGTTACTTAGCCATTTTGAGCAATTCAACCACAATGTGTTATCACCAGCAGAGATTTTTCTCCACTGAATAAGCAAATGCAACTTTTTTTCTGAGAAAATGTGGTTTTGTTGCTCTCAGACACAATTTGAGGAAGGATCACTCATATGCTGACAATATGGCTAAACACTGATGTTGGTGTAATTTGGATAGCAGTCCCATAACATACTGCATCTATCAAACAATTACCTTGTCACTAGCTCTTTAAAGTCCAGAAATATGGAAGTACACAAGCATTTGTTGATCCATGTCATTCCCCACACCGATAAGTTGCAGCTGGAAACCAACAGCTTAATTTCTACCTTGTTGGGCCACAAGACGTTCTGAGAATTCAGTGTACACAGGAAATCCAGACTTCTGAAAGTGTTTCTTGGCTGATCCTCTGGGCTTCCGGTAGATTTTTATTACACTCTAACCCAGGGATTGCATCTCTTAACCTATAATGCTGAAGTTATTCTGAATTTGGTTATTGGTTTCTGCTGAAACAGGACTGAACTTCAGCACATATTTTTCCTGACATAGAATGGCTGGTTTGATACTATGATTACATACAAAGTCTTCATCATTCCCACCACAATAAAGTAATTAAAGAGATGAGAAAGAGAAATCCATTGATGACATGAAACTTATTCCTTCACTTCTATTCTTTCCTTTTTAAAATGACAACTGTTTGGAACAAGGATCCCACTCCTCAGCAACCTAAAAGCGGCCAGTGTTAACTTATCATTCTAGCAGTTACTTATCATTCTAGCAGTTAACTTATCATTCTAGCAGTTACAGCCAACATATTAGGAACCACATAATGTCATTTGCTCTATTATGGTGTATTTGGACAGGAACTGTGAAGTTGCCATTTTTCACAGCTTTTCAGGATTTATGAAGAAAACCTTCAAAATTTTACTGTTTTCATTACCACACCCTTTTTCTAACAGAAATAACAACACCCCCTGAAGTCTGCCATCTTATTTTTCCAAGAGTGCAAAGGAACACAGACAGGGGGCTGTGTCAGCCCTAACAACACCAATGTTTCAAACATTGCAGTGGCCTCACTAAATTGAATATAGACATACTCTCAAACGCCATCAGTTACAAACTGCTCCAGAGCCATCTCTGCCTGCAGCAGCCTGTTGGATTGTACCTGGAGACAAGGGATGGACGTTATCAGTGGCTTGGCCAAGTGCTGCTGGTGCAGTGCTCAAGGTCACTCCCAAGCCCACCTCTGCACGTGCTGGGTGATGAACGGCCGTGCTCAGCCGTGCTGATGGGCCCATCCTTCTCACAGGCAGTGACCAACGCTGAGCAGCTGGCAGCAAGGCTGCTTCATCTTCCCACTGCTCAGGGGGGGGAAGAACAGAAAAAGCCCACTATTAGAAAAAGATTTATCAGCAAATGTAGCAGAGCCATACTTGACCTCCATATCTTCTCTTGTTTCCCAAAGGCAGCACATGTAAGATATTTCCTGTCTTTCATGTTACTGGCTGGAATGCATCATGAAGTCCAAATTTGCAACCTGCTGTCTGTTTTAGTCATTAGGCATGATTTTCTTTGTCTCTTGATATGAACGGCAGCCAACTGTTCACTGTTGTAATAATGCACAATTTCTTCAGTATTCCCCCTTCTCCTGGACAAATAAACAAAAAAGCCCAGCCAGGCTAAAAGCTGCAGTTCAGTCATCGGCCGAGGCTGCTGTGTCTTACAGTACCTTATTCCCACATCAGCACACTCCACTCTGCTCTAGCTCACCAAAACATTAGTCACAGTAGCCTCCACCCGTTATTCAGGGGCTAAAATTCAAAGGTTAATGAACAACAATTAAAAGTAGCTATTAGACTTCAACAAAGCTTATTTGAAGACATTAAAGATGGAGTTTGCTGGCTGCAGCTTGGTTCTATAGTCACTCATCTGTCCATAACATCCAAGCATTGTGAACTATTATTTTTTAAATTATATCCACTCTGCACAGACATACCCCAGGTTATGAAACTACTGTATTATCTTTGCCAGCTGTGTATCTTGGAATGATGTTCTCAGAACAGTTACTCAGTATTTCAACTTCTGATCACCTTAAAAATCAACTGAAGACAATTTTTAAGGACATTAAAATACACATTGCTTGTAAAATAAAGGTCTGGTTATGCTTTGATGGCCACAAGCACTGGTACACAAGTACTGGTTATATTTTTGCTCCACTAATTTTATATATAGATGTATTTAGTAAATGTGTTCAAAATGAAAGAAACTCCTGACTGTATCTATAGCAAGCCTTCTACAGGAAAGAAAAGAAGAACTACAATAGGTGCACATGACAAACTGATACCTGATTTGAAAACCAGATGAGAGGGATCTCACCTTCACAAAAAGTGAACTGTGAGGCTGCTTTGCCACTCCAACAATAGAAGTTTACTTCATGAGGAGCAAAATCAGTAGAACTTGATTTCCTGCTCATTTGTGTCTCCGAAGCCTCCTTCCAGTGCCCTAAGCCATCTGCTCTCCATGGGAATGAGTGGATACCTGCAGTGGTCAGTGTGGAGCTGGAGCCATGGGCTGGCCCAGCAGCTGCTGTCACACCCATGAGGTAACTGATGGGTTCTGCTGGTGTGTCAGTGTGGGCACCAACAGGAATCCTTTCCTTCCATCCAGCTCCCAGTGCTCCTAGCCATCACAGGCAATTAAGGTCATTAAATCCATCTCAGTTGAAATTGCTTTCCAAGGTTATGAAGGAAGACTGCCAGGCAGAGTGAGGTCAGACCACAGCAGGCTGCCCTGGTAGGTTATGAGCAGCCCATTCCTCTCATTCAGCACAAACACCCAAACCCTCACAACAAGAAAGAAGTAAAACAGCCTTTGACTGTGTCTCACAAACAGTCCAGCAGCTGCTTTTTAAATTATAAGCCAATTTTTTAAAATAATAATTTCATATCACTGCAAGCAAGTCAAAAAGATCTGAAGGCCAACTCGTACATTCATCTCCAAATGCAACCCAGCTATTTATCCATGTCTCTCCTCTGAATGAAAACTCAGGAACAGGCTTTGTTGTTCTCAATGGTTTGGAATTTCAAGACAGAAAACTGATAGATTCTCTGCCAGTTTTCTCCTTGTTCAGTTAAAAATGTTGGTCTGAAGGAAGGGAAGACACTGAATTCAGTTCTTTGACAACAGCAGCCTCATTCTTTCCCTTTTAGGAAAAGCTGCAGGATCCCAGACATGATTCACCTCTTTGGAAGAAAAGGATGGAATATTACAAATATTTTTGCCAAGAGGCTTCACCAAGAGGTGGGAGACTCCAATGAAAAGTGTCTGCATAGCCATGCCATGCATGTCCAAGGCTCACTATTTCCAGCCTTTGCCTGACCACACCCATTTACGTTGGAAGCTGTGAGCTCAGGTGGAATAGGGAGGCTCAGGCAATTTGTACCTTTATGTTCCCAGATGCAGACCACACTGTTTAGTTCAGACCCTCAACTCCAGATTGTGGGCTGAGAGACTAAATCATTAAGTCAGGAATTACTTTCCTTATAGCCTAAAATAATTAGTTGACTCTCATTACCTGTTTTAGTTCTGGATTGTCTCATTAAACAGATCCTAAAAAGACCACTTTGGGGAAGCTTTCATAGTGAGAATTACAAACAGCTTTCAAGCAAGAAGACCCCTGCTAAGGAGGCATTTTCCTTTACTTCAGTCCTTAAATATGTCTGAAAGCAGACAACAGAAGAATAAGATCTGCCTGACTGACAGATAAGGCAGGCTATCTTATGACCAAAAATTATTTACCTACCTAATGACTCATGGAAACTTGTGCTCCTACCAGTCATAGGAGTTAGTTTTACAGCTTTATGTGTGGTTAATAAAGCCCAAAGAACCCCCATATTTTTAGACTATATGACAAACCATTGTCATAGACAGAGATGCAACTACAAACTATTTATTGTGGAGCCAAAGTAATGCCTATTTTCCATAAATTGAATAACTCATGCCAATTACTCAGTGCCCACAGATTACAGCCAATTTGATAAAGGAAAAAGTACTTTCTGTTTTCATCACTGAGAGAAATACAACTGGGCTGAGGGGCAAACTAGACTGGCACATTAAAAATGCCTGTTAGGAAAAGCACTACTGGCCTGACTGCACCTCCCATGGGATTCAGTCAAGTGCCTGTAACCATGAGATTGGCACTGCTTAAATTCACAGCTTTCCAGAAGGATGAAGCTCGCTCCCTATTCATCTTTGCCACCATCTAAAGAATTAAGAGAGTGGCTGGTGATGAAGAGCACATCAATCATGTTTATTGTGACAACCATGACTGTTATAAAACAGACACTCCTACAGCACATGCTAACCTCCCCCATGCTCTTTCTTTATTAAAAACTTGTTGAACATTCAGTTCAGGTCCCCTGGGACAGATGCCTAGAAAAGTGCTGACTGCAGGAACAAACCCATTTTAGGAGTTGCCCACAACACACAATTTGCAGGTATGGGTCTAGGTGCAGTTCTCACTGCTGCACTCAGGCAGTTATTTCTCAAAGGATGGCTTTGAACAGTTTTCAGGAACAAACTGCTGTTAGAAAAACAGCTAACAGAGCTATATCTTTGATTTAACTCAATATTTGGTTCTTTTGAATCTTTATTCTTTATGGTGGAATGGTTGAGCAGAGGGAGCAATTGGGAAATTTCTGAACCAAGGTCAGCTCAAGCACAGTCAATATGAAATTACTGTCAAACCTTCCATTCAAAGCTTTCAAATGGGCTAAAGAAAGAACACACGAAAAAATGCCTGTGAGCTGAAAAAAAATGAGAAGGCTTCAAACTAGGTAGTTTGAACTGACTCACAAACTCTTGTCCTGAAAACAACATTTTCCTGGACACTATGAGGTGTTAACCACCTTTGTTCAAGCAGACAACAGTGGAAGAATGGCTATAGCTGCCCCTTACCTTCCCTGGCTAAAAATGTACCCTGGCTTGATTTGTTTCCTATGCTCAAAAGCTGCACTGGGAAAGAACAGGACAATCTTGCTAAAAAATGCAAGTGAAAATACAGTTTTCATGAAGTCTTCATGAAAAAGTCTTCATGAAACAAGGACTCACCAGTAAACATTTCAGATGTACCCTGCCACTGAGGAAACTGGAGAGGACTCTGTTTGACAGACCGTGGGGAAGAAAAGAAGTTTCTAGGCAAGACAACCCAAGAAAAATTAGTCTCTAGACATTACACCCAAGTTATTCTCCCTTGTGTAGAGACAGAGAATCAGAGGCCTAAAGTAAATAAAGTCATCTGATCCACATGCTATAGCCACAACTCATTAGATATCTGCTAATTACAGCTTTGAAAGATGCCATGGAGTGACACAAGGCAGACCTAGATGTATTTAGTTAGTTTTACAGCTGAGGAGCGTAACAAACCCTTGGGTTCTTTCCTACAGTCAACAGCTCCAACAAAGAACTCTCCATTAATTGCAACCACATCTTGTCTATTTTTATGTATGAGAAACACTACAGTCCTTATAAAAACCATAAAACAGCCATTGTCATTAAGGGATGCTATTAATCAAGGCCTTCTCAAGTGCTTCCTCTTCTCAGCTCCCTTGCCTAGCTCTCAGCCTAGCTCTCAGGTTTTTAACTAAAAGCAGTGTGGCCATGTGCAGCCCTTGCAGAAAGCTCAGGATTTTGATTTCAGTGCAGGAAACACTCAGCTGTGATCCCTCTTGCAAAGGGGAGGCCCTGAAGTGTTTGCAGGCATTCCCAGCAATGTTAATGACAAAAAGATTCCATCTGACAAAAAGGATTGAAAATACCCACTTGGTTCTGCAAGTACCTTTCATACTTTACTTCCCTCCTCCACTTCTGGAAAATCAGTGCAGCAAGCAGAAGAGAAGCTGAATTCTTTTGGCACTATCCCAAACAGGTTATTTCTGGGATCCTAGAATACTTAGACTCAAGATTAAGAAAAGCCTTCCAAGGGTTAAGGTTAAGGGTGCGTAATGAAGCCGAAGGGTTGTCATTATGTAAGGACAATTTAGACAAGCCTCTGTTAGGAATATTAGTGTAAAGATTCTTCTTTGGGGCAGAAGCATAGATTAAACGATACCCTAAGATATTCTGGCTGTTTCTGAATACTCTAAAACTCAGAGGCATCCCCCTTCTAAGCTGCCACCCTGTATTTTAACAACCTTCTGTATAATTTTTAAACTCTTTTACAATTCTCCCAGGAGCTCTGCACAGTCATACTTGTAAGCCCTGAAGAAGACTGAAAACTCAGTTACTTAGTTATAAGAAAAGCAAAAAGAAAATAAAAACTCCAAACCCCAAATGGGATTGTTATCTCATCAAGAAGTAAAAAATGAGGCAGAAGACACACATGATAAAAGAAGATACCAGAGCCCCAGCAGTAAAAATTACGAGTTACAAGAGCGATATAAATCCTGTTAGCAGGTTGGCAGAAACCTGACATTTCCAATTCTCCATAAAGCTGTTATACACATCTACTGAACTACAAAATTAAGACTAGTTCTGCCAGTTTGAGTCATGGCCAATTCAGGCAAGTTGCAAAGCTGACCTCTTTTTGAGTCCATGTTAGCCACCTCCACTCTGCAGCATCTAATTTAGTGCTGCAATAGATAAGATTTGAAGAATTACTCTGAAACATTTCTCAAGGTGTCTAGAAAACACTTAAGCGTTGGAGGATAACTTTAGAGTGCCTTAACTTCTTTTTCCCCCCTCCTGACAAATAAAATAGGAACTTAGATTCACTGCTTCAGGCTCCTAGTTTGAGATGCGCTTCTGAGCACTGTCATTGGCAGCCCAAAGCCAGGTCACCAGTTATCATATACACAGAGAAAGAGCCACAAGGGACCCTGGGTAGTCCTTTCCCCTGCCCAAAAGATCCAGCACACAGGAAGAGGATGGCTGAGTAGGGCAAGCCAGCAATAGCATGGTTCATCCATGTGGTTTTATAGGGCAGTTAACTTTTATTACCTGGTAATTACTGAGGAAGGCTTCAGACAAGCTGACTCTACAGCCCACATGGCAGCAGACTTGTGTGGGCAGTCAGCTCACAAAAATCATGCTGCAAGACTAATGTTTCAGAGGGAAAAGTCAGTCCATTAGGAAAGCCAAGTTCAAGAAGACAAGTTTAGCCATATTTCAATAGTACCAGAAAAGAAATATAAATACCAACTCTTAGGTTAAAAAAAAAGAAGAAATTGGAAAAGGCAGCTGAAGAATAGGAAGAAGTTACAAGGTACAACAACAAAAAGTATGAAATATCTTAAAAATAAAAAAGGCTGGAGGGCAGGGATCAGATGACAAAAAAGCGTTTGTGAATAGAAAGGCAAAGAGTTTTAAACTTGAAGTGGGCAAGCTAAGCTCCATGCTGCAGAGAAGACACTTGTTTATGGCATCACCCCTGAAGTGGGTACAACAAGGAGCAGTGAAGAAGAGGGAAGAGAAGGCCTTAGGAGAGGTAAAAAAATAAATACTGAACATGCTCATTTTTCAAAGAAGAAGCACCACAATCTAGGGGTACAATGGCTGTTGCTTTAAAGCAGTGGGTATCATTACCAAAGAAGTCACCCGATATTTCCTCCTTGACTGTTCCCTGCTGTGGTACTATTTCTTCACACAGTTAGTATGTGTGAGCAGAGCACATCAATACTTGTAAAATCAGTGCATTCTTCTCTGTAGAGGCACTAAATGTTTGTGAAATGAGCACTTTGGTGAATCTCAGGCTGCTTTCTCTGAGCTAATACCAGTTAACAGGTTTTGATCCTCTGTACCTGTTTTAAACTTTATTTAAATCTTAAACCCAAAAATATGTCAAACAATCCTGAACCACGTGATAAACATATGCCAAAGTCATATAATTTCCAATCTCTTCTGTTCATTCTTTGCAATAAAAAGCAAAAATTACAGTTGATTTACTGTGCAGTAAAACATTGGGAGAATACAGGAACATGTGGGATCACTTTAGGTCAGGATCAAAACCCCATAATTTAGCTGAGAGCAGCTTCCAAACTAAGCTCATATTTTTTGAGACTATATTTACAGTGCAGTTACTATGTGCCAGTACATCATTAAATGTCCTAAGAGCTAAACCCACCCTATTCTTTATGGGGAAGGTTTTTTCCCCCCTAAGTCAGAAATACCCATTCCAGTGGAATTCTGAAGGAACCAGCAGGACTCACAGCATTCTGCCCCATCCATCTCCAGTCCTGATGGCTGCTAAGCTGTCTGCAGCCTTTTCTTGTTGCTGGTAAGAGCTCACAGTCTCCTGTTCTCACTTCCTAGCATGCACCTTGGCCTGGTTAGAACCACTGCTCCCCTAGCCAGTTTGAATTGGGAAGTAGACCTGGCAAAAAAGCAGAAGAGATTTGGGATGAATTTGAGTGTCTGGTTCTACCAGCAGCACATCAGCCTCGAGGATGCTGTAGAGAAGAGGGAGGAATAAGTTACAAAGGCAGAAAAAAAAATTAAAAAAAAAAGAAAACCAAAAAAGAAAACCAAAAAGTTCAGAAGCTGAGCCCTGAACATTCATACTGTTGTCCAGTCCACTGCCCAGAATTCTGGATGGGGAGAGAGAGGACTGACTCCCATTTCCAGCACTACATTTGTGATACAGAGCTCTCTGGTGGGCTGCTCTGCCTGCATGGCACAGATAATGATGCAATTGTCAAACCTTCTGCTTCCTGCTCTGTGTGCTCAGCCACACAGTCCCGGTTCAAAGCCCGATTATTTCCGACCCTGCTGCATTAAAGCTGCAAACTGAGAGGAACATTGTGCAGGAGACAAATTGGCCATGCATCAGAGATCTCAGTTTAATGCTCTTACTAGAGGAATGGTGTGTTTTGATGAATGTTCAGAGCTGAAAACTTCACCTTATCACACAGAAGTTGCTGTCTGCAGGGAGAGGCATGGGGAGAGTAATGGTGCCTGGAAAAGCAGCCAGCTGACTCTGTATCTCTCCCAAACAACACTGGGACATGCTGAGCTCAGGAAGCAGTGGGAGAAGAGGAAAATCATGTCCCAGACTAAATCAAGAGTCACTCTGCTTTGCAGTCTACAGCTGCTGCAACAACCTCAAACACAAAACACCATCTGAAAATTAACTATTGCAAGCCTTTATTTTCTTTTTTTTCCCCCTTTTTTCTTTTTTTCTTTTCTCACTTGAATGTGTGCAGAAGATACTGTCTGAGTATTAAATGTTGTTCTAAGAAGAAAATGAGAGCCCCAGCAATAAATACTCTGGGATTTATGGAGCCAGTGCCCATACAGTGGCAGGAAACTTTGACAGGTTGCTGTAAGCATTCATGAAATGGTCTCTAATATCTGACTGGAAAGCACTGCAATATTCAGTGGGATGGACTGAAAGGCAGCCAACATGGCAAACATCTTGGGTGTTTCTATGTCAATAATTACCTTTTATCAAACTTTAACAAGTGATGTCAAAATATTTTTGGCTTGTAGTCATGAAATGGGCAACAAACACACAAGTTGCTACCTCACATTAACATGTTTGGTCCCAAGAGGTTAAGCACTCATCTGTTTCCAAATCGTGTTTAAAATTAAAAAAAAAATAATAATAACCCCAAACCCCAAAACAAGACAACACAACAACAAAAAAAACCCAAAAACCCACACAACCTTTTCATCTCTGTCCAGGCTGTTGAAACACATCAGCTCTTGCACATAAATTACGGTTTTTCAGGACTTCTTATCTTTGATATTTCTCATGACATAATGCCTCCAACATAGACCTGCAAGGTAAAACAGAGTTTTAAGCATGAATAACAAAACTGAGCCTTCCATCAACATGGATTTGTTGACAGGAGGAAGAAGGCTTGGACACACAGATAATATTTGGGCTGAAAACAAGTTCAGATTGCTGCGACACAGACAGCAAGGGAACAGCAATATTTTGGCTTTGCAGAAACAAAAGAGAAATAAGGACTAGATTTTTAGCTTTGCTTTCAAACTCTGACTTCAGAACCAATTTTAAAAAATGATTAAAATTATTTTGTGAAGACAACCAAACCTGAAGTCAAGCACAACCCTCTCAGCTGATAGTGATTAAAAGGGGCTGTACAGCTCTTCTGATAGCCCAGTCATAGTGACATTCATGATGTCAGCAGGTACTTTTGTGAATGTGGCTTTTCAACCTGAGCATTGAGAACACCAATAAATTAAGCAAGCTAAGTCTGCCCAAGATCCTATAGCACCTTC
The DNA here is from genome assembly GCF_014805655.1 of Passer montanus. Taxonomy (NCBI): domain Eukaryota; kingdom Metazoa; phylum Chordata; class Aves; order Passeriformes; family Passeridae; genus Passer; species Passer montanus. The sequence continues at coordinate 1,488,284 of NW_024357392.1, read as the reverse complement.
TTTTTCTTTTTATTAAAGCAGTCAGAAAGGCAAAAAAAAAATAAAAATCAAACCCACAAATCTTCTACCATTTCACTACTGAGCTATAATACATTAAATCACAGATATGAGTCAACAACATCATGCTGCTGGGAAAAATGGAAAACCATTGTGGGAAGAATAACCAAGTGTCATCTGTAGAACATATGGAGCAATGCTCGTGCTCAGCTCACTGGGGGGAAGCAGAGGGCTCAGCTGTGGGCACCACTGTCCCAGGAGGATGTGGGCAGAACACAAAAATCCTGGAGAACAGGGACAAGGACAATGAGGGGCCTATTAGAGAAGACTTAAGGCTGCTTGCGTTGAGGAGCAGAACCCTAGCCCAAATCCCCTTTGTGGCAGTCCTGGGACATGTGAGGAGCAGCTGGGAGGAAGGAAGCGTTTCCTTCACACCCCCAGTCCCTGGACATCATTAAGCTCTCTGAAGAGCAGGAGTGTTAGAGACAAGATTGAAACAAGCACCCCTGCTGTGACTTTCAGTGTACAAGGGATTATAAATTTGTGCAATACAATTTGGCTAATTTCTGAGAAGTTCATCATGATCTTGCTGTGTGTGCTTGCTCTAAGTTTTCTGACCCCACTGCCAGAGTGAGAGTTCTCAGCTCTTCCTCCTGGTGTCCACCTGGGCCTTCCTTCCAAACTGCTCCACTTGGCTCTTCCTTCTTTCTGTTTACTGCTACTGGCTCATCAGTGGTTTGCCTTTCTCCTGAGCCTTCCCTTGTGGAAGCTGGAAAATTTGCTGGGTTCCTTTTGCTGACTCAGAAACACTTCCCTTGGAGCAGATAAAGAAACAGAAGTAACCTGGCAATTTCCACAGACTGACCAGATTGCACAGATGATGTGCTGCAAATTAAACAAACAATTCAGCTAAAATAAGTGGTAGTAACTGAAAGTACTTGAAAGGACAGCAGTGCTATTTTAAAATAATTATTTCTTTAATTTTTTAAATAACAACTTTGTACAGTAACAGTAAAATGCAAAGTTAAAATGCTTCCAAGCACCACTATTCATTTGAGGCAGCAGCATTCCCATTAGAAATTTTAAGCAGAGGGAGTAGGTATTGAGAGAAAGAGAAAAGTCTTTTTCAGAATTATGTGTTGATAAATCCAAAAATAGAAACATTTTCCAAACAAATTTTCTACGTGCAAGTATCCCAGTTTCCCAGCAACTCTGTCGGTGACTTAATGTTAACTTTGTGGGAAAGCAGCTCTGGACAAGAAGCTAAGAGCTTTTTGGAGTCTATTCATAACCCTGCATTTGCATTTGATAAATTGCTTCATTGTAACAGCAACTCCCCTTCAACATGATGATTAATTCTTCTTGTTTTACACAAAAAACATTTGGTTTAAAATGCTAATCTTTCAGCATTTTCTCTATCATTACATCAGAAGTTCTTTCAAAATGTTTCAAAACTTCCAGAAAATTATTTAAGGTATTTTCCTCAACTAAAACTTGCATGGGCTAAGTTTCTCTACATTTTATGTAAAACTGGCACTAATTTTTATAGCATGGTTTTAATAGGTTAAAACAAAATGCATAATTATCTAGATAATTATTTAAAGCTAAAAGAAAGTGATTTGTAACCCTGTGGTAACCATAACAAGAAATACAAAATTTTGCCTGGTGTTTTCAATTAATATTCCAGATATTTGTCAATCCCCCAACTGCTTCACAATTTCTTGAAAGAATGGCATAGGATCCAAGTTTCTTCTAATTTATGCAGTCATAATTTTTTTACATAATGGAGTTATTCATACCAACATGAACAGGACCACACTCTGAGCAAGCTGGATCTTAAAAGTATTTCAACCTAGCTAAAGCCAAGGTGGGGGTTTCTTTAGCACTTTTGAACAGAAATTCATCCAGGCAATTCCTCTGCCACAGTTTCAGCAGCAGCAAAGAGCTCCCCCAGCACACTCTGAGCTACCCAGGCAAGCAAGGTGAGCAATCAAGTGCAGATCTGGTTTCTGCCAGCATCCAACAAAGTTTTTATCATGGCATTCTTTGTGACAGGCGCAACAGAGCCCAGCCCTAGGGTATCTAACAAAGAGTGGCCTCCTGTCTCCTCCTGGGCACAGCCACCCAAGCAGCTCCTTGGGAACTGGGTACACCGCAAGGACCCTCCACCTGCAGCTTGACAAACACCCAGCCTGTATGTGCTTCAGATCCTCTACATTCATTTCTACTTGAAATTCAGCTTTTCCCCAAATAGTCTGTAAAATTTTTCTCCACTTAACCTCAAATTGCCTTTCTCCCCTGCTCATAACTTAAGCTGAAATGAAAAAAAAAAAAAAAAAAAAAAAAGCTTGGCTTGTCTTGGAGCGTCAAGAAGTAAAACCAGCTTCGAAACAACTGCAAAACGGCAGAAGTGGGTTGCAGTGGGACTTCTAATGTGCTGTGAATTACACTGCTGCTTAATTAAATTACCTTGCTGAGCCTGGGCCTGAATTAACGTGAGACACACTCCTCAGTGTTTATTTGGCTTGGGTAATTAAAGGAAGTAACAAAATGAGGGTTTGGAGCTAATGTAAATGAAATTTCAGTAATTAAGTATTTCTTCACTCAAGCACCTGGCATAGCCTTTTTGGTGTATATAGTGAACTCAGGAATAGGTGAACAAAATTCTTCTGCTGCAATCCTGTGCTACAGAAACCAAATGGGGCAATTCTTAAGAACTGGTCCTTGCTCATCCTCATCCATTTGTAAAGTATTTCCTTTCAAGCCTTTAAATGACTTTATGTGTCCCTTTTGTAGCCCCTGGTTCTGGGTTCCATTGGAAGCAGCAAGTGGGAGCATGAGTTATTTACTTAAAGCCTGGAAAAATGAGGGAGACTTTGAAAAGGCTGGTGTCTTCTTGAGAAGTGGATGAAATTTCACACTGGTTCTTACTGAAACCAATTCACATATCCCAGGCCTTTCCTCTCCCTACTCCATCTCTCCCCCACCAACATAATTTGCCCATTTATGCTTTAGATCTGGTATAATAACTCCAACTCCCTAAAGACCCTGAACCCATTTCCACTCTGTAACACGAGGGCAACTCCCCCCAGGGCTGTGAAATGGCATTAGGGTAGTGGAGAATATGCTTTACAGTATTAACATGAATTAAATTGGAATTGAAAATAAAGACCCCTGAACAGAGTTTCTTTTTGCAGCACTAATAAAATCTGCGTTCTTGGCAGCAGCACCCAAAATCTGGCTGGTGCACTGAAAACACAAACCCTTCCCCTGGCTGGTGTCGCCCCTTTCCTTCCCAGGGCTGCCAAGAACCACAGGTCGCTGCTGGAGGGGAACACCCATCAAGGTCTCTCTCAGTTTGGGGTCCCACCAGAATGAATATTAGCTCAGGGATACCAGTTCATCTGCCAATGTCCTCATCTGATGGAAGAAATGGATTTGAACAGGAATGAGTGAATGGGGGGGAAAAATCCTCATAAAGTTTTGAAGTTGTCAAAGGTTTTGTTTTGATGTGGAGTTCAAGGCTCCTATAAACCTTTCTGCAAGTTTAAATGAAACTGAAAATGTGATAAACTAGACTCTGTGCTTTGCTGGAATAATCAAAACCTATGGACCACACTCATTCTTACTGAAGGAGACTGAGACAGTGTAGTAGCTTTCCTACACTGAGTTCTTATTGATGTTTCTGTTTTGTCACTTGCATTTATCATCTACTGTATACATGTAATCCTGAAATCCACCTTTTTTCAATGGCATCTCTTATGTTATTCTAGTGAGACACCTGTGAGGATTCCTATAATGACCAGCTACACACAGCAGTTCTCTGTCTCCCACAGGACACAAAGAGGAATGATAAACCATTCAAAGGGAGCCTTGAAACTCTGCAGCAGTGAGTCCTGAGAGAGGAAAAGTACCTGATGATTTGAAGGGCTCCTCTTAAGTTTCCTGCAACATGATATCAGCCTTCAGATGATCTGCTGGGAGCTCATCAGGCCCCTATGTGCATCATTACTCACAGTACTATACTGTTATGGTCTTCCTACAGCCAGCAGAGGTAATGCCAGTAAATAAACTATGGAAGCCAAATCAGTATTCCTTCAAGATCTAGGAGAAATATTGCCACAGAGGGGTCATTGTCTACTGTACCTCACCGTTACAAAAGTTTCACTGGAAAAAACACAGATGTTGAAGAGAAAATTAAAAACAAAAAAAAAAAAAGGAGACTCCAGGGCTGTTTCATCTGGATTACTGTTTCTGGTATTCGGCTGTGAAGTCTCCTGTCACTATCTGGAAACTTTTTAGAATTGTTACAGTGATCTAACACCTTTTGCTAAACTTGAACTCTCTTCAGCCTGCAAACAACTCTGTACAGCCAGACCTGCATTGTTTCTTCCTGTCCTAACCTGGCCTTTCAATCTCATGGGTATCCCCAGTGTCCAAAGCCCTACCATGCATTCATTATCCCTTAATCTCCCAAACTAGCAAGTGGATCCAGTCAGGAATAAACCCACCCAGCTGAGCGGTCCATTTTTAACTCCTTTGTTCAGGTAACACAACCAGGATAGCAATCTGTCACCTTTCTAAATGACAAATATCCTGTGCTACAGACAGGAAAAGCCTGTCATCTCTTACATCAGTGGATTTTAACCCCAGCCCTCTCCATCTCCCTCTTTAGGACATCAGCCTATTAACTGAACAGAACACTTCAGAACAACCAGAACAGCCTCATGTCAGAAGAATGCTTTTGTTGCAAATAATGTCAGAGATTTCTGTAAACAAAACACTGCAAAGGACCACCCATGGGTGTGACCAGCTACTACTTTTTTACCCAGTAGTTTATCAGTGTCTGTCCAAGCCCCTCCCAAGTGCTCCAGCTATTGCCATTCTCAACTGCACACTGAGAATGAGTGCAGGAAATGGACTTAGCTGAGGCCACAAAACATTTATCTTAATACCAGTCTGCTAGACTACCATGTTTATTTAAAGGGGCATCATAGCCTGCAGTTGGGAAAAAAAACCAACAACAACAACAACAACAAAAAAACCCAAACAAACAAACAAACAAAAAAAAAACAAAAAAAAAAACTAACTGTAGGGATTTCCTGGTGCTATTGCCTTCTTAGTGCTTTCACCCAGTGATTTTGATTTCTCATCAGCAAATAAAAAGATGAAACACTGTTCCATCTTCCATCCATCAGTGACAAAATGTGTGCAGTGTACTGCAGGGTTAACTGACATCACCTACTTCCCCTGGAAAATTAGTAGGCTGATCAATAATCCTTACTTTTTAGAGGGTTTAGCAATGTATAAATGGCATTATTTGCTAATGTCTGTTTAGTTCATGCAGCAGTTGAGATATTTTTATATTTGCTACCCACTTCACACATGTGAGTTATTCTCATACTTCAATTAGGAAGTAGCTGCTCTGATCAATATACAATTCCACACCTACTGGAGAAATCATGTTCTTGTCCAAGAAAATATGCTGCTTGAGATCAGGATCACAGGACTGTATCCAGGAATTATTACCTGAACCCAAGAACACTAAACTTGACTACTTGCTATGAGATGCTGAGTTTTACAAATTAACATGGGTCATGATCTGCCAAAGCCTTTATAAACTCCATTTATATGCATTATAAATTTCTTTCAGAAACTTGTGGAAAAAATTACTTTTCTTGCAAAAAAACCAAAAAACTCTAAAACCCTAACTTTTAGTGAATCATACTTGCCAGCTGCATGAAAGCCCACCAAGGATATTACTCTGACCACAGAAATCACACTTTTGAAGATCAATATCCTAACAAATCTCACATCAGAAAAATAAACCAACCCACCTAAAAGTTGTGGATTTTGCTTTGAAATCCATTACGCTGATCTGCCACGTTCATTTCTCTGAAGGAGCTTCAGTGTGAACGCAGCTTTTTTGCAAGTCAGAGAAAAATGGCACAGTCATACAGAAAAACATTCCCCAAAGGCTCCCTTGTTGTGTGTAGGAGCATTAATAATGAGTTATCTCTACTGGTGGCATTTCAACATGACACATCCCAGTGTCACTCTTTGGTTTCCTGGGGATTTTTGCTTTGTTTTTATAGCCACATAACCTCTCTGTATCACCACAAGATCGGTTAATCACATGCAGAAAAAAAAAGAAAAATGTTCTTTTTCTCCACTGCTACAGCATGCAGCATAGTGGAGGGATAATTAACTCACAACTCTCCCTATTTCCCTTGGAAAATTATTATGCTGGCTAATAAACCTTACAGTTATGAGGCTTTTATGAACTTAAAAACCCTGCAGTAATTTCAAGTCTATGTGTGGTTTGTTCAGCTGTTTGAACACTTCTCACCTCAGTCACCCTTTCTCCTCATGAACTCACACCCCAGAAATGCTTTGCATCAATGAAAAAGAACTGAGTGATTGAAAGTGTATGAGATTCCTGCACATTCACTCCTTCCATGACTAATTAGAGGGTTTGGGGATTTTTTTCCTTTTCTAAGTGGAGCTATGCTGCCAGAGGCTGAGAACTGGGCAGTTTGGTGCTTAACACACTCTGGATTTATTATCTGATCTTCAGGTGAACCACTTAAATCCCTAGTGGTTTAATTTTACCAACTGTAAAACACAAGTAACAGTCATCACCTACTTTTAGGTGCCTTTGCACCTTCCAGGGAAAACACCATCTCTCAAGGCCATGGGGATGTGCCAAACTTGTTGTACTGTGGGATCAACTTCTTCCTCCAACTTTCCACAGAAGTTCTTGCCATTAGGAAAGCAGAGAATGCAGAACATGCAGAAAACCCTACCTCATTAAAAAGGCTTAAAAGAAACTACATCTAGTAGTCTAAAACACTGCACCAATTTCAGTAAAGACCACGTAGAACAGTAAAAAATTAGTAAGTTTGAATAAATATTTCTAAATAAAGAAAAAAACTGTTCCATACAACAGCTTGTGCCAATTTATCCCTCTCCACCTGAAAATACCTGAGAAAACTGGAGATCATGAGCATCTGGATATCATGGGCATCCTCAGAACAAGTGAGAGCTGCAAGGCATCTTCCTGTGATTTTTCTGAACAGCACTTTCCTCTTGGGCTGCTGATGGGATCCGCCTGGACACAGAGTCAATATGAATGTCCTGGAAAATGTTTTCATTTCATGAAGAATTTTCTTAACCAGTGCGAATGTGATACTTGACTCTTTCAGTACTGTGAATAGCTGAGAAAAATGCATCTTCGACAAAGCAGAAAGTACATGAAATTAAGTCTCACTGATACATGGGTATTCCTGAACGTCAGAACACAGACCAGTGACCAGTACATTTGGGGACTTGAAAACTTTTGCAATGCCAACTGCATTGTCAACTCCAGCTGCATCACTTACCTGGTATTTAATGCAAAGACACACAATGTGCTATGTCTTTTCCCTGGCAGTTACTCCAGGCAAGAGATTTTTGTTCTTTATTTTTCATATCAGAATTTAAAAAAAAAGAAACCAAACAAAGAAGAACCTAAAAACACTACCTCTCCAGTAGATATTTGCCATCATTGTTCCTTTTTGAATAGGGAGATGCACTTCACTTTGGCAAGACACTTTAAGAGATTCTAAGTCATTCCAAACACCAATCACAGGAAGGAAATTAAGCTCCGTTCAGCTTTGCACATCTATATTCCAGTGCATACAAAAATCACAGAGCACACCTCAATATATTTTCTGAATACTTGGCAATAATGCATTAAATATAATCATGGCTTCATGTTGGCTCTTTGTTCCTATACTCAGAGGTGGAAGATTGTATCTTTCATCTTCTGAAGTTTGTAGACTTTCTTCCTGTAAGTATACACATTAGAAGGTTTGCAGAGGGTAAAGTCAACAAACTGTGCCCAGCAGCTGGAACCCAGAGCAGAGGAACCAGTTCCTGTTGGGGCTGAGTCTCCAGCTCCAGATTAGTCACCAAGAACACTGAGCCCTCAGACAGAGGAGCTTTGTTCTCATCCCAAAAAATCCCAATGCACCCAGGGAAGCTCAGCTCACAGAGGCCTCATCAAGGAGTTTTGCTGTCGTGTTTAGGGCTCAGTTTAAAGCTGGGAAATTCATAATGACCTGAAGTGCTATGTGCCAGCATTCTGCTCTCAGTGCTCAGCTGGGCTGTCTCTCCATGCTCAGAGCAGTCCAGGGTGCTGAGATTTAGAGGTCTGGGACACAGCTTTATTTACAGCGCACATCAGACAAGCACTTGTGTTGATGATCATCCCTATAAAAGCTTTTTATATGCACATAAAATAGATTAACTTCCCACACCATGGGTTGCCTTGAACATTTCCTGATCTATATTTACATTTCTTTGGCCTGGTGAAGAGAAAATCAGCACAACATAGAAAAGTCCTTATTTATACCCCACAAAATGCATACCTTTGGGAGAAGGGATACTGAAGTTCACATACCTATTCAAGGAAAGCAGTGTTGGGTGACAAACTGGTATTGCTGCTCCCAGGTCTGCTTTTTTAACTCGTTTTCCATTAGAACAAGACTTGATCACGTCAGCTTAAAACATTACAGTTGGTGAAAATCATCCCGTTCACTAGCAGAAGACTTCTTCCAAATTAAGGAGACAAAAGAAAAATTTTATATTAAACTATTTAGAAATTCTCACCATGAGAAGCAGTTTAATTTACTGCTCTCAAATGTGAGTAAAATGAAGGATCTGACTTGAAAAAAAAGTTTTTGTATTCTTCACGCTGCACAAGCGTGGCTGAATTTGCTTCATCTGACACAAAAAGGATGATAACATTCTCTCCTCCACACAGAAAGATGTCATCTTCATAGCAGACTAACTCTGTGTCCTCACACTTGAAGATCTCTAGTCCATGACTGGGACTCTGTCCTGATCAAGCAGTTAACTTAAGCAAACTTGTCACCTTGGAAGACAGGGCCATAGCACAGTGCAGTCCCTTCCACACAAAATGTCTTTTCTCCAGCTCCTTGCCTCATTTGAAGTCCAACCTGAACACCATATGAAGGTCGAGCTTTCAGAGCCAGGAGGAAGCAATTAAAAGATGTATCCAGCACATGAATGCTTCCCAGAAAAAAAAGAATGCTCTGTAGCAATCCCTCACCTCTTTAAGAAAAAGAATGTAGAGTTTACCCAACAATAAAGTTTAATGGAGGTTATTTTACATGGTGTCAGAGTGAGCCCCACACTGATCATCTGCTGGACTGAAATTCAAGACATTTAGATGCTCACCACTGACCTGCAAGACACAGACAAAATCATACCTGGAACAACACCTTGCTATTGGGTTTTTATGAGGGCTATGCAGCAGAGCGATGCACAGCATGCACGCTTTTCAGGGAGGTGGGGAAGCTTTGCAACCCAAAATCTCCTTATGGCACTAAATGGGATCAGCTTACAACACTACAGACCTCACAGTCAGCAGGAACTGTGCATGCCCTACAAGAGACCTCAAGGCAGATTTCAGTTCTTGTTACAGACCATTCTCTCTGTACCAGCACAACACAAACACACCAAAGCAAAGCTGGGTGTCCCCAGAACAGCAGGGTAAGATCAGAAAATGCCAGTGGATGTGCTGCTGCAGTCCCAGCAGAAGGGTGTGCCAGGGACAGACAATGTGTGGGAAGCAATGCCTGCAGCAAAGGGGCTTCCAACCAGAGCACCTTGGCTGTGCTGCAACAGAGTAATTTGGTACTTTCCCACATGGTCAGCCAGCTCTTCTGGCCAGCAGGACAGAGATGCAGCAGAAATATCTTCCTTTCAAAGAATTACTCCTGGCTCTGGAGAGGTTTGCAAATTTTTGGCAGTCTCAGGATGGGCTGTGCAAAGGGAAAAGGAACTTCTCTGCTCCCTCTCCCACACTGCAACCACGCAAGGCCCAGCCGTAACGTAGTTCTTAATAAAAAAGCACAGATGTGCCCTGTAGGCACTTAAAAGACTAAAAGAAAAAAAAGAAACAAAATGTTCCTGTGTGTTTCATAAATCGGTATATAAGCATAAGGCAACCTACTATCCTAGATAGAAAATGAAAGATCTTAAGAAGTATTGAATCCTTGGTGAATTTTCTCAGTGGATCGGCATGAAGCTATTTAGCCCAGATGTTTCCATAATTCTGATGCATTAGGAGCTGCACAGCACTGTGGCCAAGTGTTAACACAGTGAACTGTAATGTAAAACATGTAAAGATCCTGGCTTCCAGAGTTATTGGAAGTTTTCACTCTAACCATTCTGCTTCCTTAAGCAGCTCTATTTTCTTTACAATATGCACTTATATTTTAATGCACATGGAAGAAGAACTAAAGCATTCCCCTCTCCCCCATCAAAACCTAATTCTGTGTGCTTTCTGGAAGAACATAGAGAGCAACGAGAGACTGCATTCCCATTTCAGAAATGGGAATCTCACCTTTGAACAGCAAATCTCACACTCCAGACAAAAGCAGGGCCAGCAAGGCACAGCTGGGTGCCACATGAGCAGGTGAAGAAGTGATGGTGAGATTTCTGATGACAACCTGGTGTCCAAAAGACAGACTGTCTCACTGCGAGGCTCTCGTTTGCATCTGTAATGGATTTAGGGATTTGTAGAGGTAGTTTTAAAGATATCCAAGCAGGTGCAATGTGTATGTTGGAATGGCCTGAGTGTAGGAGCAATAATGGGAATATGAAGCAGCACAAAGAAAGGTAACAGCATGTGCTTAGAAGAATGTGAGATAAAGAGTGCAAGAAATAAACTGGCAGTCTCTACAGAAGAACAATGTAATAGAATACCTTGCATTGACAGTTCATTTGGAAAAATCTTTGACACTATACTTAATTATTCAGAAGAGTTTAAAACAGTTCAGGGATTAATGATCTACCTGCCATGATGGGAGCTGAGAGTTTTGCAATTCTTCAAGACCTTGTTGTCTCAAAAGCACAAAACACAGCCTAAATTAATGAAAATTAGCTCCTGCTATAGCCCCAAACCTGCAGTCTCTGATTTCTTGTGAGTACTTGCCGGAATAGACCTCACACTCAGACAAAACCAGGTGTGAGAGGTGGAGTAACTTCTATTTCTTGGAACAAAAAATGCCAAAACTTCATTTAGGCCTGGAGTTTCTCATGCCTTTTTAAGGCTGACAGATGTGACTCGGGTTTAGGCTCTACAGAGAACAGTGGAGCAGTCCACATGGAGTATCACCCTGACCACTCACACATTGATTATCCTGCAGAGCTAAGTAGGCCATGGAGACCTTGTTTCACTTCTACACAATAAAAGCTTAGTAACCAAATTTTCTGTATGCTACTGTCAACTGTTCTGCCTTTTCTCCCCTACCCTGTGGCTACACAGCAACATGTCCTTCAACTGTATTTCCCAGGATAACCACTTCAATTCACATTACTGGCTGCTATTTTGATTTAAAAATATTACAGGAAGAGAAACCTGTAGCTCAAAAAGAGTTTGTAAAGCCATGGCAGGTGGCAGAATTTGTCCTCCTATGTAACAGAGCTTAATCCCAAACCTTCTCTTATTCCTGTCTGATTTAAACCATTCCGTTCCTTTTTAGTTGGATACAGTCCTTGATAGCTGTTGGACAAAAGCTGATGACATCCAGAACTGCCCAATAGCTCTCCTCTCTTTAATAGCCACAGAATTATCATCTAGGCATGGAAAAAGTCAAACATCAGCTTGTACAAGATTCTTCTACATTGTTTCTAAATTAGTGCTCTGCAATTTAAAAGCTAATTCTCCTATCATTCTCCTATCAAGCTATTCTCCTATCTCCATTTCATCCTTATCTGTTTGCCAGCTCAGAGGTTAAATGAACCAAATATCACATTACATTCCTTTAAATTTGGAAAAAGAAAACATATGGGGTGCTGAAAAAAAAGGTGTAGTCCTCAGATATCAAACTATGAAAATATTGTAAAATAACCATTATTGTCATGTTAAAATAAATATTTGAACACAAAACTCCCATATAACTAATGACCAGAATATTGTAACAATTACTTCTTTCTAAAACATTTTTGAAAACTGACAAAAAATTCAGACTAAAGAAAGCACTAATAATCATTTGCACATTTGCCTTGGGTTTAACTCACTTCCTTCTCTATCACTCTTCCTGTCTGAGCTTTATGAAAGAAAAGCATTTTTTTCTCCATTTCAAGTACTATCCTGAATAGCAAAATATGAGCTTAAAAATTGCAATTATTACTCACTGAGATTCTGCAAATGCTGGTGTCTCAATTCTCTTTTTCCATGGGATTACTAACAAGACCACTACCTGTCTCTCTCCAAATAACAGACAGTAAGGACCCCATAAAAAATGATCACTTGGATTATCCAGTTTTTACACTTCATTTTGTACAATTACTCCTTTCCTGTATAATTTTCAGTGATGTTTAACTAGCTCCCAAATGGCTCACAGTGTCCACTTCGCCTAACTACATTCAATTTTTCCCAAAATCTAATTGTTCCAGCAAAAATTTCCTGACATATAACCCAAACTTCGCTTTTTCTGTGTGTTTCTGTGTGAAATGGGGGGCCAGAAGAAATACTGCATTTCTGAGTAAATACAGTGACAAAACCACAGCAAAACACCTGCAGAGGAGAGATAGAAGCTCCAAAGCTGAGCTGAGAGAAGCTACTTCACTAATATTTAATAGAATATGTCACCCAAAAGCACCGGAAAAGAAATAATTCATCACGACTCCTATACTCTGTCCATAAACAGGACCAAAGCCTTCAATATTGTGTCATAAAAACGAACCAAAACTTAGCATGACTCAAACATACCTACATTATCTGTAGGCTTTAAAGCTCCTGTTTTGTTGATCAGCAAGCCTGTAGATTGGCTAGCCCATAAATTCTTATTATTTTCACTTTTTAAACAGAGGATATCCCTGGGTTTGGTGCTTTCTGAAAGGAATTTTCTCTTTACTTGGTTGTAAGAGCAGAAATGTTCTACTGAGTTGTTGTCCATTTTTGTCTATGGCATTTCTTGCTTTGCTCACGAAAAACCAAGTAAGAAAAGACAGGAGTAATTTTGTTATGAAGGAAAGACTCCCCAGAGCACAGACATGGGAATGTCATTTATTACTGTAAAAACTGCAGGTCCCCAGTTTCAGTGCCTGTGCAGAGGTTTAGGTGCAGTTGGTCCTGTCTCAAGTGGGATCAGCTCTGGTTCTATTTTAATGATTCCATTATACTTCTTCAACAACATTGACCTTTTTTTGACATGGGGGACTGCAGCACTCATATCCAGAGATGAAGACTGGTGCCCATCAGATGTTTCTGGGGATATCTTTCCACAAACCTATCGATCTGTCTTTGCCACTATGAGGACTTAAGAGTATCACTTCCTATTTGGCAAGACAACACTAGCATTCATTATATCCATTTACACCAGCAACAGCCATTTTTGAGAGACTTCAGGATGAGTTCCTGATGGATTAGCTGTAATATTAGATCAGATGCAGAATGTTTAAAGTTTAAAAGCATTATTCCAATTTGGTCTTGCAATGCATTGTTAAGAATACATTGTTGCAATAATTCCTCCCAAGTTCCATTAGGGCTGTGGGTTATAAAATATTTGTAATTAGAAGTGGGACTGTATGTCAGAGGTGCTCTCTCAGACAGAGCAGCAGAGAAGGCTGATTTCATACACCAGGCTCTACTCCTGACAAATCCGTGCCTGTCACAGAGGTTTGTACAGTGATGGACGGACTCACACAAGAATGCAGCCAAACACCAAGTTATGATTCTTCATATCTGACATGCCTTCATTTCCTCCTCCTTAGCCCTGCACCCTCAGGGATTCTGCATCTCCACCAGAAGATTTCTCACCTGGAATAGAAAACCCAGGGCCTCTACCTACAAATTCTATTTATTGGCTGCACTTCTGTAAAACTTCTGGGGGTGGTTGCTTGCATTCCAACCCCACCCCTAATCTCTTCTTCATACCCTTACTCAGTCCTAGCTACTGTGTCACGGCTTTTCCCAGATTTCCAAAATGTTTTTCTTGCAGTCCCACAAAAACACGTGAGATGTAACAAGAACAAGCTACTCTCCTTGCTCAGCATTTGATTGTGTCCCTTCCTCATTCAAATCCACCTGCCAGATGCTCATCTGCTACGACATAAAATTTGTCCCATGTCATAACTTCCTTCCCCTACCATTTATCCCAACTGTCAGGCTTTGCACTGGCCTATCCCTCCCAACCCATCACTCTGTCCATCTGGTTGTCACACTGCTCTACAACCACCCCCTGTGTCTTTCCCCACAAAGAGCTCATGCCAGACACACAGACAAGTGTTTTTTACTGACACTTTCAAAGCCCTGTGACAAGCAATGACTAAAATGGGCTCGTACCCATCCTATAAGTGTATTCTGTCCTATAATTAAAGGACAGAATACACTTTAAGATGTGTAACTGCTCTCTATATGGAAGCCATTCCTTTAGATACCACTCTCCTGGCAGGAAAGCACTGAAGCTCAGATGACTTGCAGCTTTTCCAGGCAAAGAGGCACCCAAGACACCAAAAGGATGCACAAAGCAGAGGGAAAGCTCCAGAACAGACACAAACCAGCTTATTTCCTATTCAATAAATGTCAATATTGTACTTCTTAGATTGGAGCAGCCTCTCACACCTTCTGAAGAAAAATGCTAAACCAAACAAAACACCAAACACTGCATTTACTGGTATGAAAATATCTGTTATAAGGCACACTTTGCTCTTGATTAGGGTTTCTTGAGCTACAAACTGGGCTGTCCCTCCAAAGCCCATCCTCATGCTGTTCATGGTGTGCTTGCTACAGTAGGCTGTCATTCTGGTAGAAAGAAATTCATTCCTGCTGGTCATGCACACAATCACTGGTCTAAAAGGTGACCACACTTAGTTACTCATGCAAAGTAAAGCAACAAGACAATTATGACCTCATATACCCCAGGATATAAAATGTAATGACTGGAGAATGGGCTTTCTAGCTCTCTGGCCTCCAAGACTAAAGAGTTTTACTCTGTGACCTCCAGGTTTTCACCCTTTCAAAGCACGTGCTTGAATTTCCTAGAACACAGCAGATCTGAAACAACAATAAAAAAATTTTTCTCCTTGTTGCAAACACGCCTGAAGTAATAACCAGTGGAAGTAAACTATCCCTACTGAACCATTTTTGAATGCACATACCTCAAATGTAGCCTTTAGCACACTGAGAATTACATGACTGAAAATTCTAAGTCCACTTTTAAAGGAATAAATGATGTGGAGTTAATAACAGTCAGCAAACAAAACTGAAAATGCAGAACAAGCTACTGTACCAAAGCTGTTGCTTTCATAGTACATCAAAGAGCTCTTTTTTTCTAATGTAAACACCACTGGCACAAAACATCTATGTTGTAGTGCCAGAGGAAAACAAAATTCAGTGGCCTGTCTACAAAACCAACCTTGTCATTAAAGTTGTCCTTAACTGTGGGGTCAAACAAAAATGTAGTTCTTCAGTTCACTGTGAGGACTGAGGCAGCAAAGGTGGAAAAAAGAAACCAAGTTCCTTTGTATTATGCAACAAGTGCTGCCTGTGGTTAAGGACGTGACACTGAGCCAGATGAACAGCTGCTGCAGGCTGAGACCAAGACTGCAGATCCCAGAAATCAGTGGAGGTTACAGGTGTGCAGCATCCTGACAAAAACTGTGTTTTTCAAGCCATCAAGCACAAGGAGGTTTCCAAAGCAGCTCAGTAGTTCCAAGCACATGGAAGCAAACTGTGTCAGATGTGTTATACTCTGCAGGAAAACTTGTATTTGAAACAATGGATTCTTGGGGGTCCCTTGTAAGAGCTGTCTAAGGAGAGATCCAAAGATCTGCCACATGACTAAAATCAACGCAATCAGCTGTTCCCAAGGCTGATACAACACTGGTCATCTTTTTTGACTCAAGTGCTCATATTTTTAAAATATATGCAGATTATACTCATATATAACTGTATGGGAAATAGTTGCTAGAAACAAACTGTTTTCCTAAATAAGTTTTCTCAGTCTCAACATAATTTTTGGTTTTGTCCCCAAACCTGCAGAACTGCAGAAAATTTCAAAACAATTCTGAAAAACAAAAATGTAAAATGCTTAAGAAATAGACATTAGCTTTCATCTAGAGGAAGCCCCAATGCACAGGGTAGCTATCCTTTTGTGGCATGAATCTTCACTTGCAGCTCCTCTACAGCAATTACACCTGAAAAGCACAACACAGGATGTGGCACAGTTATAATCAAAAGGGTTAATTCCATCTGCAAGTCATTAGGTACTTTGATTTTCAAACAAAATTATCTTTATCAAGAAACCTGCCATTCCATTGCAAGAGCCACCAAACACCCATTATTAACTGCAAAGAATTATATCATCAAGGCCTTGTTTAAAGCTGACCCCAGTCGAGCCAGTGCAATGTTTTGCTTGGTTTGCCCACACCACGTCTGCAAATCTGCTCTAAGCCTCATCTCCCAAGCTTCAGGAGTCTGTGCCCAAAGCAAATAAATGTTGTATCTATTTATAAAGCATAATAAAGAATCTAGAAAACAATTTGCTATTCGCTCCTTAACAAACAATAACCCTTTCTGTCCTTAGTGTGCTGACACAACTTTATAAACACCCCTTTCTTTCTGAGAGTGACCAAAAACCAATGCCCTGAGGGCCCAGAGATAATGCCAGAGAAAAGAGGTGAATAATAGGAAGACTTTCTTCTGTACCATTTCTACCACATCATTTGTGAGGCTTTTTTGAATTAATCAGCTATGTTTGACTAGAGTAACAAGATATTAACTAAACTAATGGTAAGTCCCCAGTTCAACTAATTTGAAGTGTTTCCTTTTGCCCATAAGAAGACTTTAATGCAACACCATTCAGGTTCATTTCTAATGTAACACCATTCTTCCTTCATTCAGTATCTTCTGACAATCAAACCCTAGGGCCTCTCAACACTAGAAGTTTTACAACATTTCAGGACACCTGTGGTTGTAAAAATACAAATTTTTCATTATATCATAATAGGTGTAAGAAAGTTCATTTGGCATAATTTTTCACCTGAAAACACGAAAATGGGTCACATGAACAAGATAGTGAGATCCTTACCACATGCTCTGTAAAGCCCAATAAGCACAACATGAGTACAGCCAGCCAGAGTAGCATGGGCAGTGTGAGTGCAGCTATCAGTTATTTAAGGAAAATCTGCCTGGATACAGCCATGCCAAGCACCTGAATCCACTTTAATGGTGGCAGTGAACACATATGCTTGGGGACCTCACATCCTTTCTGAGGAACACTCACTTATGATACAAGAACAGAGAGCAAACTCTGAGCAAGACTGCAGTAAGTGCTGGGATTTGGGGGAGCTCAGCCTGCTGTGGGTCAGCATTGCACAAGCTCTATATTCACTCATATTCTGTATTTATTGATGCACGGATGAAAAGGCAGGAGGTTCAAGTGATCTGGCATAAATGAAGGTTTCCATATCACAGCTGCTTGCTTTGGTAGTACTCACATGAAAAGGGCTAATGAAAAGTTAAGTGAATAATGTTGCACATTGGAAAAAGGACTCCTTTTGACAAAGTGATTAACTAGAGAGCCTCCACCAGCGCTCCTTGGATGCATTCCCAGGAAAGCCTCTCGCGTTCCTGCTATTCCTCATCCTAGAGAAATAAATGAACACAAAATATTACTCAAACATGGAGAAAGTTGTATTCAGCAATTGAAAGGATGTGTTTTGATAATAGTGTACTCGATTTTAAAAATACACATATCAGCATTTACAGAGAGAGCACTATTTCTCATGTTGTATTTACTCTCAGCTTAATGGAGCATTTCAAAGTCATTCAGTTGTGAAAAGCAGATGAATATATGATACTGCAGAAAACCTTACTTGTAAAGTACTTTTTTTTCCCTCTATCAATATTCCTTCATAATAACTTGTAAAGTTTAGGAAAAATAATTTAATTACAAGCAGCCATAGCTTCAAAATATTCAAATCAACTAACACTTTGGGACTTTTATAGGATATAAACCCTTCTTTTGCATGAGGTATTATATGTGTTACCTGGAAGAACAAGCTGTGTCAACATTTGATCTAAAAGGCAATCAACATCAGTCAGAAGAAAAGGAAACCACAGAGCACCCCCAAGAAATTGCAATTACAAAAACTTGTAGGCTGTAAAAGCTGCACAAGATCAAAGTGGGGGAGGGAGTGAGACACAAAAAAAGGATTTAATGGGAAATGAAAGAGAAAATACTACAGAAAAGAAGAAGAAAGGAGTAAACACTTACAAAAGAGAGCTCTGGCAGTTTACAAGCAGAATAACTTCCAGGAGAGATGCAGAAAATTTGGCACCAGAATTTGAAACAAAAGCCCCAGTGGGACTGAGCCTGGGAGGAAAGGCAAAGAGAGAGGGAGAGATGAGCTGTAGTGGTGGCTGGCCACGAAACAAAGACCTGCTCAGCTGCATGTGTTGTCATGGCTAGCAGGCAATGCAGATAAATACACCTCCCAGTTTGTGGCATGAAAGCATCTGCAGTTCTTACAGAAGAACCTAAATTAAGTTAGGAGGTTTTAGTTCTGAGTATCTCCAATTTTAGAGCTGGAACAATGGTTTAGGTCTTTTTGATGCTCTTATTCTGGTGCAATTGTTGTTGTGCTGTCTCACCACCTCTTGCTCCTGTGTGCATCACTGGTATGGCCAGGCAGATGCAGAGTTTCCACTTGTGCCACTAACACATTTGGCATCGGAACTGAACACTGGAACTGAAGATGCCTGCCTACACTGAGTGAACTAGTGGGTACTTTGTCATGCCAAAATGCTCAACAAGTTAGTATGCAATGGGTTCTCAGAAGTGGCAAGGGAAAAGGTGGACAGAGCTAGGATTTGGGTTCCTTTACCAGAAAATTCAAACATTGAAACCCCAAAAGCTTGTAAAGTACCTAAGAGTGATGAAGCTGAATGTCCAGGGATAAATCTGTGGGATTTTGGTACCAGCCAGCTTCATATGGTCCTGCACAGGTAAGCTGAGCTATCTAAGGTGTGCTGAGCTGCAGGCAGCCAGTCTTCCTAAATAACAGATGCCAGGTTTGTTCCTGTTACTCCTCCCTCCTCTCGCTGGCATTTCTGTTCTGCTGCTGACAGTATGCTCAAAGCAACATCACTCTAAAATGGGCTTTTCCTGCAGTTTATGGGCTGTGCTGAGGGTGTTTCTGATGAGCATTTTGCTCTGTGGCTCAGACAATGATGCCACATGTTGTGTGGATGCCTGGGAGGATTTGACTCCCGTGTAGTTCAGCAGCCTTTCATTGCATGATCTCAGGACATGCTGTTTCTCCCTGCCCCAACAAAATGGTGGCAATTACATCTCCCTCTTGTGTTTAGGTTGCTGAAACTCATAAAAATATGGCTGCGTTATGAATAGAACATTCCTGTAACTTCACCAGAAATAATTGTTTTCTTCCTGGCTCCTCTTCAGAGCTCAGTGGTTAACAGGACCAGGCTGCCTCTTCTGAACACAGGAGATCTTACCAGAGCTCCTGGCCATGCAGCACAAGAACTTCTGCCCAATCTGAATTAAGAAACAGTGTATTTTGCAAAAGAGAGGGAAAGAAACATGATTATAAAGTCTTACTTGGCTCTTTTCAGTC
Organism: Passer montanus; assembly: GCF_014805655.1. Classification (NCBI taxonomy): domain Eukaryota; kingdom Metazoa; phylum Chordata; class Aves; order Passeriformes; family Passeridae; genus Passer; species Passer montanus. The sequence continues at coordinate 1,468,631 of NW_024357392.1, read as the reverse complement.
AAGCTGACAAGCTGTTGTAGGCTGAGTGACTGTAGGCTGAACAAGTTGGCAGGAAAAGAAGAGTATTTTCCAAGCTGGACTCTGTATCCAGGGCTGATGGGTAGCGTAACAGACTGTATAGCCTCCAGGCAGAATAAAATCCATAAAATGAAAAAAACCACAACAAACCACAGCATGCACTCATCAAATCTATTCATATGTTCAGGACTGGCTGCATAATCAAAGGAAAATTACTTCATTGGGCTCACAGCCCAATAACAAGCTGGAAAGGGTGAGACTTTATTTCTTGGATTTAATTGAAGGCAATCAGGATGACATCTCTAACGCCATAAAACTGATATTCCTCAAACAGTTCATGATGACTTTTTTGTTTACTCTAATCCTGAAAATGTCACAACACAAAGGAAATCCGGAAAACAAATGATGCTGCCGTCATACAGAAGAACCTACATCTTCAAACAGGAAGAATTTCCCTAACTTCAAACACAGCCAACACTTTTTATTGGTAAAATTATTTTCCAGTCCACAATGTTTGTCCTGGTTCAACAGGCTCTGTGTTTTAAGCTACGTACCCCTTTCATCTCATGACTCTTATTTAAGTTTTAATGAACTTGGGTGTTTAGACCACACTTTGACTTCTTGGCTGAGGCAATACCAAATGTACTCCTTTTGAATGCCTACTGCCTTTCTCCCTGCTTGGCTCACCCTTGGAAGAACAAAGGCACAAAGGCAGAGAGAAGGTGCCAAGTAGTTTCTCTAGTCAGGGGAAGTATATCCCACCACTCCTGGGAGATGTCTGTCTGCCTTGTTCTTGAGAACAAGAATCTTGAGAAGGAAGACACACCACCACTTTGAACAGCTGGCTGTTTTGGAAGATCAGCTCTTTCTGACACCCAAATGTCTTTTTTCTGCAAACTAGTTCTAGCCCTAGGGGACATGGAGAATCAATCTGCACCATCCTTACTATATCCAGCTTTATCAAAAGAGAAATGTCAGACTAGCCTTTATAAAACACTCAAAATCTTCCAGTTTTTCTGAACCCCTTACTGCCCTGACACACTTTTTCTGAAAACTTGTCTTTATTTGTTTACCTCAAATCTTCCAAAATTGTATCAGGCCTCACTCAGTTGTTGGATACAATCATTAGCTGACTGCTTCAGCTCCTCTTTCAAGTGTTACATGTCATCAAACTCTGACGTATGCCTAAATTAGCTACCTATTCTTAAAGCTCTTTTTCAGTATTTAGCTAGAAGTCTAAATTACTGGTTGTCAAAATGAAGTTTAAGGATTTAATTATTTGCATGGTGCCAGATCAAATGTATTAAAATTAATGTTCACAACATGTAAAAGTTCTTAACATTTGACGCTGGGACCAACACCAAACTGCTAAACAGCACAAAAAATCTTGTTATTATCTCTTAATGAGAACCACTGATTATTTTTTACATTTCATTTGACAGTCTTCATCCTAATTAATTCTACATGGCAAAGTGAAATTACTCTGGTTAATGAGGATCATTCTGGCTCTGAAACACACTTATTAAATGAAATTAAAGCATGGTGCTAATCAGGAGAACGGGCATGTGTTGCCAACCAAACATACAAACCCCGACAATGAGATAATGACAGGTAGTGACAGACACAAAGCACTGCTATTTAAAGAGAGTAAAAGGCTTTGAGCTTCTCTAAGAGAAAGAGCAACTTAGATGTCAATCTCTGCAATCTTCAGGAAGATCTTTTGCTTTTTAAATTGTGTTTGGTTTCAGTCTCAAAAGAAAGCAACAGCTGTATTGCAGAGGGACTAAAGACTGGTAAAGTAGTGGACTGCCAAGCTGTACCAGAGCACAGGCCTCTGTTAAGACACAGTGAGAGTAGTTTTCTAGTAATGCCCACTAATGTTTCCCAAGTTTTGGCACATTCATCCAGCAAGTTACTTCAAAACAAGTAAAAAAAGTCCAGCTTCAACACCATCTTCCAAGTGACTTTCACTAAACTGGGATATTTGTTAGATCTTGAGTCAAGGCAGTCCTGTGTATGTGTATTATGGGAATAACCTGGCACAGGTAACTGGAGCCAGCAAAGCTTGCATGTTGATGTGATGATAATTTCTGAATTAGCTTCAAAAGCTTTGTTTTGCTCAATGACAAGTGAGATGATTAACAGCAGAACTATTTGCTTTCATTTGCATAGAACACACGGTTCCCTGGCTGAAAGGATAATTTTTCCTGGCAAATCTTTGACACAAGAAAGGGCTGAAGACAAGACCTGGCAGTATGAATGTGTATAAGGATGCAGGCTGACAGAGGAACTTTGCTCTGAGCAACAGAGACTTCTAGGCATGGCAGAGATCTCTTCTGTGAGTCTGAAGAGGGGGAAGATTTATTTCTGTGTTTGCCTGTCCTGGATGGCTTGGAGCTGAGCCATTGCTGGGGTGATTATGCAGCCTGTCTGCAGTCGCTGCCCTCTGTCATTTTGGAAAACACATTTTTAGACAGATACAGGGATGCTCAAGAAGTCCAATGGCTGCAATTCATTTCTCACACAGCTTTTCAAAGATGAGACAGGAGCACAAGTAAAGTGCCATGACATGCTGTGGATTAAACTCCTGAATATATTATTTACTACTTCTGCATAGCAATTACTCACAGGTTTTGCAGGGAGAGGAAGAAAACTCTGCTTATGTTTCAGAGAAACTAAGTCCTATGCTTCTCTGAATACACAAGAGGAAGTTCACCCAAATGTTTTGCTCCCTGAAGTAACCCCATTGCTGACATTTCTTCTTTTGCTGGGCTGTCCGAGGGCATAATTAAACACAGACCTCATCTTCCAAGGACAATCACAGGCCATATGATAGAAAATAAAGTAGCTGAGGAACTAAAACAGTTGTTTGCAACATATTATTGTCTAGATCCTTGAAGCTTTACTACTGGTATTTTGAGGAATGCACTGAAATACAAAATAATAAAGTGTATTAATTTGTATTAATCTCTTCCTAGTCTGAAGAGATGGGAGTCTAAAATAAGCCACATACAAGAAGAAAAAAGATGGAGGCAGACTCTTCTATTATTTAAATTTGCATTCAGCTCAGCAGTCTCTTTTGCAGAATAATTTACACCTGTATTTTGCACCAGTGTGAGCCAGCACTCTTGGGTCTACAGCTGAAATTCAGAGAGGAGGTGTAAATACAGACACATTAACTACTTGTTTAGGCAGTTCAGATACTTGACTAATTGTGCTGATATCTACACTAGCAGTTCTGCACAGGAATAAATCATGTCTTGTCATTCTAGGAGTGCATTTGTATTTGTAGGAGCCACTTGGCTGTAAAAGTATAAATTTAATTATCTTTTGGGTTTTTTGTAGTATGACAGAAAACATAAAAAGGATATATTCCAACACAGGTATAACTTTAAATTAGTTTTTCCAGCTTACTTTATCTTTAACAATTAGCACTGAATTGCTAATTTGTTTGTCATTTTCCAGAATGGAATCACTTTATACAGATAAGCACTGAAAACCTTGGTATTTTAAATAGATCACTTTTGGTGTAGGACTGACTTGACTCATAATATAATGGAATTTTTAATACTATTGTCACATTTATTTTCAAAACTAAAACTTTAGCATCCAGTTTTTAGAAAGCTTATCTGTCTTCATCTAACAGTGGTGCAGGGACATTTTGTCACACCGTGGTGTACATTTCAGGAGCTCACACCCATCCTGCTGTCATTCAATGATGAGCATGGCTCACTCTGCCATTTCTGAATACAATTAAGTGCATTTTGAACCAAGGGAGTGCCTATATACCTTAAGAGCAGTCTTCTCTGACTTCTAATCCATACATATGTGGAGTTGATTTTTATAGCTGTCTTAACCTCCCCTCCAGTTTCTAAATTCAACAGCTAAGAGAGATGATTGTAACAGTCAAGATAAAAAGAGGGTGTAGAGATGCAACATATCATCTTGGTATTTAGTGTAACATGTACTTTACAAGGGCTGCAATTATACCCAACACTGATTTACTCAGCCACTCTGCTAAGTTGTTCAATAAATACAGTGTTCCACACAACCAGCACTCCTCGGAGATGTATTACTGGGGCAGATTCTTTTCCCTCAGCAGAGCCTTAGAAAACTAAATATAGATGCCTAAAATGAAACCTAGTCATGAATTGCAAGTATAACAGAAACCAGCATTAAAACCAGTGAAAGTTCTGGGCATTCAAGAATGAAGAATAATTATGAAAACCATCACAGACAAGAGTCACATTACTAATTAGCAACTGGCCAAAATAAACAGAGATCAAGGATATTGTGCAGCTAAAATAAGAATCTTTACTCAAAATGATGCCTAACTTTTTCCTGAATTCTTCAAGTCCAGTTGACCAATAATTTCTATGCTCATTGTGATTCCCTCTTTCTTGCAGGACTAGTAAACGTTAGGTATTTTCCAAGCTTCTAGGTAGATGGATCTACTTCTCCTTTTCAGAAAGAGAGAGAGAACAGCTGTAGACCAGCTGGATGAAGCTCTGCAGTGACTTTGCATGGTGGCCTGTCCCAAAACTCCCCTAAGCTGTCCTCCTCTGCCAGCTCAACTCGCAGATGAAAGAGGCAGCTAGACAACCTGCCAAAAGGACTTCTGTTCAACAGCAGGATTAACTTTCATTTCACAAGGTCCCAACAGTAATTTTTTGACTTTTTTTTTTTTTCCCAATGCCACCTCTTCTATACTCACCTCTGCCTTGTATTCTTAAGAGCAGACAACCTTTGCCTATCAATAAGGGGATTAGGTCTTGCATCTTCCCACACCTCTGTGGGCACAGTAGGCTCTTCGTGGCCTGGAAGGCTGAAAATCCTGTTCTCCAACCAATGCCTGCTCTCAGATAATATTAAAGCAGTATAACTACTTTAATGCAAAGTTAAACCTCTCCTTTCCAATCAACCACTCTAGGGAAAAAAGGGAGGTTGAAATTGCAAATTCTTAATGCACTGCCATGTTAAACCTAAGCCCTCTCCAACAGTTTACTTCCACCTTTCCACAACACTTTTCACACCATTCCTCGCTGCACAAGCCCTACTTCTCTTGACTTCATTTACCCCTGGGAATCTTTCAGGAGATGGAATGGGTGCCAAAACATTGTAACCCACATCCCTTTCTCTCAGGAGCAGAGAAACAACGATGCTCTGGAGTTAGGGCTAAACATGCAAGGACACAAAGACCTCCTGCGCTGCTGTCACTGGCGGGGCCGCTCTGGCAGTGCAGTTTGGATGAGCTGCTATGCCAAGAAGCCTCTTTTATACCTTTTAAAGGGCATTATGAAACTGCCTAAGGTGCAGAAGACCAGCAAAAGACCCAGAGTACCTTTCACATGCAAATGTAAGAATAGGAAAAGCTACAGCTGGAGGCAAAGAGTCAGACTGAAATGTAAGTGCCAAACTCTGGCAATAGAGCCAAAAAGCAGTGTGTGCCTGGCTCAAAGCACCCAAACTGAAGCTTTCTTGGCCCAGGAGATAATCAGTCCTGGGAAGACAACATGGAACTGTTTTCATGTCAAAAAAAGAATCCTTTTTGCAACACTGCTCTCTTGTCAAGAAAACTGCTGTGGTATGGAAGATGGATCATATAAAGGTGGACAACAGCCCACAGACTGGGTTGGACTTCCAAGATTTTACCATAACACACTGGTCTTTGCTAAATGGAGGAGGAAACATGCCAGCAAAAATAGTTCTTCCTCCCAAGAAGAGACCAATCACACTCACTTTGTTCCATACCAACAGCTTCTGGTTTCCCCCAGGGTTGGGGAGATCACTGCCTCTTACAAACACTTTTCCTCACAGTCTGCTCATCCAAGTTTCTGGCCAGAAGAGCACTGTGGCAGGTAATTCCAAGTCTGACCCTGAGTGGGTTTTGGCATGCAATCCATCAATCAATCAACCAATCAATCCATCCAGTGTGATGCTTTTGTCCTGGTGGGCAAACCCTATAAAGCTGTGATCCTCACTTCTGGCAGTTTTCATCTTCTTTTTGCACCAGTGCCATGGTCAGATTCGGTGTCACAGCCTCAGTTTAAGCACCACTTGTTTATACACATCCTGTGGTTACCCCAGGCAAGATTAGGCACATATAATCCTTATTCAAAACAGGAGCTGCATTAAATATTACAGTATTTAGAACATAAATATGAAGGAAGTATGCCTTATGATCACTGTGGTACAGCATATAGCCCAATTAGACACACATGGAGTACTACATCCTTTTAAACTCCTATTTATTTTTTTTAATGTATTTTCAAGATATTGCAGTTACCTAAACAAGCTAGCTAAAGAACTGACTTGAGAACATTTGGATCTGGACATCTACTACACACATTACATTGCACTCGCTTCTATTTAAGAATATGCAACAGTTGATATAAATCAACAAAGCTTCCTTGATTTCAGTGCAGCGGTGCCAATTCATAATGTACAAGGATTTAGCTGTACTCTTCCAGCTAAAAACCAAAATTTTATTCAAGCTGTCCAAATACACTTTTGACTCACATTTAAGAAAGAAGAAAAGAGACAGACATGTTTTGATGAGACTAATCAAAAAGAGGTGCCTCCTCCTGTCCCACAAATGCATATTTCTACAGCACTGACAACCCTCCAAGTCCCACCTTTCTCTCCAAGGAGTAACATGGAATAACCTCATCCTACTTGCAGAGCATTCCTATATCTCTTCAGATCACTCCCTCACCTCAAATATTTCCTTTTGATGCCTCAGGACACACAAGAACACCAGCTTAGGAAAGGGATCTGTCACCTGTGACCTTGAAAATGAACTTAGAAAGATGGAAAAAAACCCAGCAGGCAGCAAAAACCTTGTAGGGAATTTGGTGTAAGAAGGAAAACAGGTACTTACCAGTGCTCAATGTCCTTGTTTCACAGGCAGAGCTGTGTGCAGGTGCACAAGCATTCTGCTTCCAAGTCATTTGGGAGGTCTCAGTCTTCCCTGCCTGCTGGGATCCTGTAATAAAACTTCTGTCACCTTGAAACACATTTCTGACTGCCAACATCTCTTACAAGACTGTGAGAAAAGCTGGACTGTTGAGGATGGAGAAGACAAGCTCCTTCTCCGCCATGCCCAAAACAGAGCATTTGTGCATTTGACATATACACACTACTTCTGTCATTTTGTCAACACAAAAACCAAAAGAGGTGATTAAGAGTAAGTCTGTCTTCAGTTGTAATCTCAACACAAGAGTCTTAGTGCTGGGTTGAGCACCTGGTAATGTTTTCTCTGTGCTACCAAGCAGACAAATCACAGATCACATAGCCAAGAGATATCTACTGGTTTCTTTCTTTAAAGAAAGAAGCATATAACAAAATGAACTTGCAAAAGAACACTTATTTTCTCTTGCTTCACTTTAATTAGATTACCCTATTTGGGTTTTAAATACTTAGCTAAACTATAGTATTCTGTATCCACCAGCTACAGATTTTTGCTATAGAATGTAAATGGCACATTTAAACATTATTAGCATACAAACAAAATTACTTTTAGAAAGAACTGGCTCCACAGATGCTGTGTTCTCATTTTTATATATAGATACCACACAGAGTTTTAATTCCTCTTCTTTCTTTTAACCAGTAAACAAACAAAAACTGTCTGATGTTTCTTTTCCTTCATCTTGTTGGGGGAGAAACAAAAAAGCACAACAACAAAAACTATCAAACACTCCAAACTGTTATGTTACTTCCACACTTCAAGCTCAGGCTATTAAATTAGCAATAATTTTTATCTAATTACCACTGCCATTAATGGGAATCCCACCACCGGTATCAATGAACTATGAATCAGGCAATGAAGCCAGTTTTCACATTTCACATACAAAGTTTGAATTAATTAGAAGTTGATTAATGCTGCATAGAAAGATGCTGAAACCAGATCCTAATACTTACACTGAACACAAACAATTGGAAATATGAGATACGCAATACTTCCACTTTTAATTTGCCAACTGAATTCTGTATTAAGAAAAAATATTATTATTCAACATCTAAAACAACTGGAAGTGAGATCAGAGTCAAATCCAGAATTTGCTGGAGAAAATACAAAAAACTTGAGGGAAAAACTTAGAGTCTTTAGCGTTGTTTTGCTCTTGAAAACACTGCCAGATGAGACAGTTTCATCAATCCTGCAACACAGCCTGACACGTTAATTAACAGTTATGAGGATAAGGAGTATTAATTTACTGTCCCTGCACTTTCAGTAGCAAACAGAAAAATTGTATCTGTAATGTCCCCTAAAAACTGAGAGCATGCTTTCCCTATGTGCTCTTGGAACAAGTGCAAAGCAAATTCTCAAAAAAAGCAACTCACCAAAAACAAAAAATACACTCCATTCAAGTGACTTGAGCAATTTCACTGTCTGCAGTCATTTGAAGACTGAATCCTGAGCTGCACTTGAAGGGAGGAAAAAGAAAGATCTTGAAAAGTAACTTGGCCTTACCAAACTCCACCTCAAGATCTTTGTGTCTGCAAAGACGAAGCTGTCCCTGACCTCAAGTCAACACTGTACATAAACCTGCCAGTGTTCTCTGCCCCTGAGGCATAAAAATAGGAATTGCTCCAAAGATAAAGATGACTTATTTCTCAAAAAAGTTATTTCAACTGCAAGCATACACTTAACCTACCTGCTGAATCATGCCAATCCTTAGTCTGAAGTAAAGAAATATAACCTGATTTCTGTTCTCATTCAGAGGCAGGATTTACAAAACATCATGTTGTTGGCTTAGCAGGATGCTTTTCACTGACTACACTTCTTTTTAGCTAACTTCAAACCACTGTGAGCAAAAGAGAAAACAATGGCTGACAACCAAAGCACAGAAAGACTTTTTTCAATTCTAAGCATAAACTTAAATTTGGGAGTTTTGGGCAGATAATTTTGACACAGATTCTGTTTTCCATGGTATTTTCAGTCAATTTCTCCAGCTTCCCACCACATATACATAAATCAGACACACACTTTCTTAATTATTGCAGGGAGTGGCATTATAAATCTCTGCTTTTCCCAAGATCTACAACCTCATAAAATTAGGTGCACATAAAATGTGCATCATCTCTCTTGCATAGCTTCTGGCATATCATTTTCGCCCTCCTTCCAGCATAATTGAATACTCCATGGGATATTTGTAGTAATAGTCATCAGTCTCTCTAATGAAAGAAGTCTGGAAAAAAAATGTCAGTTTAACTATCAGATGCCATTTCATAAAAATAAATGTTAATGTTTTCCAAGTACATATGATGTTCTTAATATTATTAAACTTGGGATCTGTTGGTGAAAGCATTTGTATATGGAGCCATCAGGACTGGAGCTAAAACCATTTGGAGAAAATAGGAGTAATTTACAGTGAATTTTGTGACATTTCCCTATCACCAACATACCAACATAAGGAACAGCATGGACAAGGCCTGCTCTCAGGTGAGTTACCCGTGCCCCTTTTTATTGCCTAATAAACCTACACTGTAACTCTATAAGCATAACTTCTAAATATCAGGTGGTATTTAATTACACAAGCAACCCCACTGATTTTAGTATATTTAACAGGGGTAAGAGTCTATTCCTCACAGACATCATTTAGAAATCTGGAAGTTAACTTGCTTCCCCATCTTAGTTCCTAGTTACCAAATATTTTATTGATTTGTTAATTACCTTCCCACAACAAATGCAAGCGCATTCTGTTCAAATTTCTATCTCAGAGCTGCTATCAGCCGAGTTTAAGTTTCTATTTCAGTACAAACTACTCTTTCTACAGAGTTGCTTCTATTACAGAAACCATAGAAAAAAGGTTACCAAATGAGGTAATAAGCACTGAAGACAAATCTTGGGCGTTAAGATAAACACAGTGTAATATAGGTTTGATTGAAATTGACTGGAGATGCTACCACTCAGAATTACTCTAAATTCAACAGAGTAATTCAATCTTGACCAAAAGAACAAAGAAACAAAAGAAACTCTTTGCATAGTAGTTACTGACTTCTGCAAGGTCAGTTCTAATGAATGTGCTCCCTGGGAGAGTAAAGCACCACAACATACACACCTCTAAAATTTCCAAAACCCAGATCCAAGCCATGCTTTAGAAATACAACACCAGCAAAACTGTTCCTTTGAAGAACTCAGCTTTGATTTTCACCAAAATTCTTATTACTCTAGAAGCCTCTCTTCTTACCTGCCTACATTGACTGTAGCTACCAGCATGTTCACTGCCCACTGTATTTGATCAGCGGATTGCCAAGCTCAGCAGAGATGCAGTAGAAATTAAGGGAACAGGACACTGATTTTTCCAAGAGCTTCTCCATGACAAATATGGTATTTAATAAAATTACTCCACTGCCCAACCTGGAATTTTATGCTCCCTCTGAGCATGACATATCTTGCACCTACGAAGTCAATCAAATGCCAATGTTATTTTTGCTTTTATTACCCAGGGCCAGTAGAGCAGTTTCAGTAAAAATAATTTATACCAACTGTTTCCAGTTAATGGAAATTCAAAGTCTTCAGACAGTGTTTTTTATTTCTGGTGCTTGAATTCTCAAAGAAATAGTGAAGTATAATTGATACCATATGCTTTTTATTGTTTTCCACATGAAAGAATCACGATTTCCAGTGGATCATCAAATTCTGCTGTGGCACTGTGCCAAATCATCAAACACCAAGGTCACATGTGATGAAGGTACAGTGTTCAAAGCAGGAATAGCATGTATTGTATCTTGGAACTGAAGGTTTATTTCAGTTTGTCTGAGTATACCCAGACAAGAAATTTTCTGGGGTTTTCTGCAGTCTATAAAGCATCTTCTTGTAAATCATGGGCACAAGCCCAAGAAAATGTGCAAATATTCATCACTAAACAACAGGATTATAAAACACTATCAGTTCAAAAAGTACATGACAGTAGAGCCAAGCCAGTGTTTCAGACACTTCAGAAATGTTAATAACCATCAAATCTGAAATTAACTGACCGACCATACTTCAGGAATATTCACTGACACAGAAAAATTGTCTCTTTGTCTCATAGTTGTGCCTGCAGAAGCATCATGTTTGCTGATTGTTTTGAGTATTAATTTAATCTGCTTTACTTGTCTGCTTCAAAAAATCACAGCTCAAGGGCTATTTTTAGAAAATCCTGCAAATCTTTCTGCTTTGGAAAAACCCCCCACTTCTCACTTCACCTGCAAGTCCATAGCAGCCTGAGTAACTGGATCTTTTTATAATTTTCAACAGATTTTGTGATACTACTTCCCATCTTTACTTCTGCTGTATCATTTCAAGATGAGAACTTCTGGAAGGAGAACATCACTTTCATGATATGCATCTTACACAATGGAGAAATTAGACACATATCCAGGAGCTAAAATTCCAGCAGCACAGGACAATCAAAAACCAAAGTGTGAGACTACCCACAAAGCCATAGCAGTGGCTTTTAGATTGAATAAAGCTTCAAAAAACAGGAGACAGCTTCCTTTCTCTCAAAGTTTGTTCTTCATATCATAAAAGGAAGAATATAACATAGGGAATGACCAAACATCAGGAAAAAAAAGTGAAGTTATAAAGTCTGAACTGCTTACAGGGGTATTGCACATGCATTTGTCATCAGCACAGCAACTTCACTTTTTTGTGTCATATACAAAACCACTTCTAAAATAATGGACATATCACCAAAAGAATTCACCAAAGGCTGCAGAACCAAAAGTTCCATGTAACAATTCATGATGCCAGTAATACCAAAATAAGTTAAATTGGTATATTTTATCCAATGGTAGGACTTTGGTAGAGAAACAGGAACCCAGACAGATTTTCTCTCTCTACTTCTCAGGCAGGAAATTTAATTTTTCACCTTCTGGAAAGGTTTCAGTTGCAAAGACTTTGAAGGAACATAATAACAGTACAACCTAAATTGATGGCTTTAAAGAGAGGAAATACTAAATTTATGGCAGGGACTACGCTATAATCCAATATCTTGGCCTTTGTTAGAGGCAGAACAAACATCACCCCAGGGCTTGAATGACTCTGGGGACAATCTGAGAATCTGTCACCATGGTTCCTCCAGGTCACAGATGAACTGATGGAAAAAGCAACCCTCCCTAAAACATGAGCAGGCAAAGAACTCTGAGAAAGAGTCACCTCAGTTCTTTCTGCGAAAAAATACAAAATGGCAATCTTGCTGTTTTAAAGTTTTTCCTGTTTTTTGCCTTTCTGCACTCTCTTGTTCATATATAATGTAGCCATGAAGTTAATTTCTGAAAACATCACAGGGAGTTTCTGGAATCTGCTGGCAGAATAGAGGTAGCTCAGGACAGAAGAAGGCCCCCAGCATTTCCCACAACAAAATAAAAACCTAAACACCTTAGAAACATTACTGTTTCCTTTCCCATGACTGTCAAGGCAGGAAAGAGAATGCTTCATTTTTTCTTGAGGGAGGAGAAAAACTTCCAGACATTCTGATGAAAAAATCAGAGATTTATCCACCTGTCATCTTTACAGAGCAGTATCTGTTGTAAGATGAAGTGCAAAAATAGCAGTAGTATGCATATGAGATGCAAATCAAATTTTTACCTATCAAATATGTACGAATATAAATTGAGTGCTAATACCTACCTGCTAAGGTGTTACACTCAAGAGGACATTTTATATTTGTCTACTTTTAAAATTGGTTACGAGTGCAGTATTACCCTTGCAGCTATCATGTTTTTGTTCTCATTTATTTCCTTGTTGCTTTTAAATTACACATTCCTGGGTGTCTGCCTAAGGGAATCTGCACGTTCTCAAAGAATGGGGGATACTTAGGTCTGTCTCAGCAAGGGGAAATAAGTTGTGGTTTTGCTGGAAATGCCTTTAGAGAAAATAAAAGGATTGGGGGGGAATCTGAAGTATTAAAACCCATGTAAGTTCAGCTCTCTGTTGTGAATTCAGCAGCAGTTTACAGACAGTTTTGGTCTGTGTCTTGCCCACATTTTCTAAAATAATTTGTATTAATGTTAAACACATACTAACTTCACCCTGTAAAAATGTTTAAAGCTCTCACAAATGAGCTTCTGTGTAAATACTGGAATACTGTTGGATAAACAATACTCAAAGAAGGCGAGACACAGTAATAAATAATTTGAGCTGATGGCTACAGCCAATAAATGCTTTTGCCAGAGGCAAATAAATTAATAACCTTGCTGTTGCACTGTACCATCTCTAATGCAAAATGCTCATCTTTACTATTTATTTAGACACATGCAATGAGACATGAAGCCATGGTTTCTGTAAAATCCCCTGGAGGAAGCTTATAGAGCCAACACATTGGGGTGTGGGGTTTGGTTCTGATGTTGTGTCCTTGTATGTGTTTCCAGCTCTACATATGTAAGATAAGAAGCAAAACAGCTCAATTCTCCAGCAGAAATTTTGCTACTTGGCTTGACAGATAGCAAGGCACTCATTAATTTATGGTTACTCCTGTATTCTGCCTCCTTGAAAATTTTATTTGAGGAAGGTACTAACACAGCCATATGTGCTGATAATGAGTGCATTCCACTCCTTCAAGTGTATTCTGACGATTTACTATGCTAAATGTACTTTCAAGCCATACGTGTATAGCCTTTGTTTCTATATATTGTTAAGTATGTCCCACAGATTGTATTCCCTCTTGTAGCACAGAACCCATCTGGAAATGCTTCCAGTTATACACAGTTCCTATTTCCTTGTTGAATATATTCAACACAATGGCCAAGACAAGTGGGAGGAAGCACAAACTTTTAAAAATAAACAAAAGGAGCACAAGACAGTTCTCAGCTTTGCGCCACTTCAACCGCGGCTACACAACTGAATTAACAACACTTTTGCCAGACATCTGAGGAATCTCTGTCTGTTAACTAACTCCTGTTTACAGTGGAATATTTAACAGGCTATCAGTTCAGTGGAAAGGGCAATGAAATTTTACCTCGTTACTGCTGCATGCCCACCGTGGTCAACTCTTTTCTTTGTGCTCCTTCGCAGCCTGTAACAGCTCTGGACTTCAGGGCCAACAGCACAAATGCAATTATCCCATCTCTCCAGTTACTTCACACTCTCCTGTGAGAATATTCTGAGCCACCTGCTGTCAGCACCAGTAGGCCTGCAGTTCCTGAAAGCATGTAAATTAGCTCAGGGTCAAAGAACACAAAGATCTCTTTTCCCAAATGCTGGTCACAATGTGGCCTTGCAAGTCACAGCTCTCACAGTCCATCCCAAACACAGTCCATGCCCACACCTTATCATGAGAGCCAGGAGCTGCATGGTTCTAAGATATTAGGGTTTTTACTTTAACTTCTTTTCACCGTGGATCAGTGCAGATAATGAGTGAAGGTACCGTCCATTTTTAAAAGGTGTGTTTTTTTCCTGCTAAACTCTGCTTTAGTACTTGAACACAATTAAGCACAGGGAAGAGACAGCCAATGTGAGCATGAAGGAATGATTCCCTGAGACTGTCACCACTGTTAACAGAGGGAGCAGAACTGTCACCAAAGCAAGTGAGACTTAAATCCCAGCTGGGAACTCAGGAATTCCCCAAACTCCTTCATCCAGGAGACAGATGATGAACTAGTTCCCCACTTGCCAGCTTAGCCACACTGTGGGGAAGACAATCCTGACAGCTTTTGCATTAAACAGCTCCAAGCTTCAGACACATACGACTGGCTTAGTAAGTCTCATCAAGGACCTATAGCTGGGACTAGAGGTGGTCAGAGGTGGATTTTGGATTTATTTAATGTCTTTTTTTCTGAAAAAGTTAGTATTTCACTGATATAGAGGCTAACATAAAAATACCCAGGTGCCAGAGCATGCCCCGTTGACTTTAGCAAGCAGGGCACCAGTTTAGGACTTTGGAACACTGCCCTGTGACAAGGGTCTTGCATTCTTCTCCAGAAACCCTCTGCTTAGCTTAGTGCAATGTAGATTGTAGAGGAAAAATAAATCAAAATGCCACAGTTCTCTCTGGAATAAGACAGGATTAGAAAATTACACTAGAATACCAACAGAGAAGATCAAATTCAATTTTGGCATCCACAGCCAAACTGTGCAACACTAGCAGTTTTTGGCTCTCTTTCAGGTTATTTAGACAGTAGCACTGACTCTGCAATTACATTTTTCAGTATGGCAAAGTAGTTATTATCTCTCCCTCTTTTATTCACATTTGTCACAGCAACTTCCAGTCAAGCACAGAAATGTTATACAGGATAGATGTGACTGAACAAATCTGAAACTCAGTATCACTTTTTCTTCCCTTTCAAGACAGCAGATAAAGACAAAAAATGTTCCTGGAAGATTAACTTGATTAATAAAAACATCTGCAGGCTCAATGCTGAAAAAAACCAAAACTCCTCCTTTGATCCTTTTACTAGGAACTGTATCACTATAGACCGATAAATGTCCCATTTTTCTAACAAAGTAACATGGAGGAAACAGCTGAGATATGCATTGTTATGCATGCAGAGAACCTAGTAAAAACTCAGATAATCTAGAAATGGAATATTCTGTTAATGAGGAACAATGACTGATAAATACTGATGATACTGGAAAGCTGTAGGAGAAATGTTTCAACACTGGCACTGTCCAAGCCAATTAGAAAACTCACCTGATTACAATAATCCCCAAAATAGGAAACCATATCAAGGATTTCCAACTAATAGCTTTCCTAGCTGAAACTGAAAAGGTAGCAAAAGCTCAGGGCTGTAAGACTGCACCACAGATTTGCATCCATGTACAGGAAGGTCAAATGGGTTTCTAAGTCAGGTGCTAAAAGCATTGTTCAAGGAATAATGCAGTTAATGTCTGAGCTCTGATCATCTGAACGCTCTGCAGAATCCTCTCACAGGTTTGCACAAAACCACTGAACAGTCCTTACAACATCTTGTAGCAGTTCTCCAGCAAATGATGCCTGGGACTGACAGCATCCATAAAGCTTGAAATACAGTGCCCTGGTAGAAGAGGTGGACATAAATCCTGTGCCTTTCAACAAAACCATGAGTGCCTCAAGGATGTCTGCTTCCTCTCCTTTTAACTTCTCCGTGGAGACAGGCACTACTTATACATATTATGTCCATATTCTGCTTTATGCTACAGATAAAATACTGCTAATGTGATCTTCAGGTAAGCAGAACAGCTACAATCAATGTCATAGCTAACATGACAGGACTGAGAGGAATAATAAATATGTTTTCAGGGTTTTTTTGTACCTTATCTGTTCTAGTTCACTTTGGTGAACATTCTTCATTCATATATTGTATAAAGTACACCAATATTTTTCAATCATGCACAATGCTGATTAAGCATATGGTGGACTAAAAAAAAGACAAAAGATGCGGAATTATAATAGGATAATGACAAGAGAGTACTGAAATCAAGAATACCTGTAGACAGGTAACAAAACAGAGACATTTTCACCTGTATTTTGGAGATCAGCATCTGTGTTCTTACCATATATCTTATATTTTACCCTTTTTTTTTCCTTTTTCCCTCCATTCTTGCAACACCAATTGTCAAGCAATGCTTTTGGTCAGCAAAAACCAGTAACTACATTTCTCCATGTAGAATTCCTACACACACATTTCCTTAGTAGTTCCTGACAAGCTGCCTGTGCACCAAGTATTTCAACCGTTCCACCTGCTGTCTACAAAATTACCAACTGTGGGAACTCAGTAGATCAGTACATCACTCCAGATGTCCAGAGCTACCGAGACAACCCTTGGGGGGCTCGGAGGCCCTGGAATGTTGCCAAAAGTACCTGGTGGCTTGACTTTGATCCTTTTAAAGAAATGACACCTGAATGTGAGGAAACGAGAGAATTTCAGGTCTGAATGGTGAGGGGATGTTATTCACTTGTTAGAACTTAAGTTAGAATGCACTGTACAGGGGGGGTTTATGTGTTGTACAGGGGGGTCTAGAATTCTGTGCATGGATCCGGAGTCCCAAGATGGAGGAATTTGGGCGTGCCCTGTCCTTCTTTCTTCTACTTGGCATCCATGTTCAGGATGATGTTGGCATGTGTGGATTGGTTCATAGAAAGAGTACACTTGCCAACAAGGGCAGAAAGTATTGGGAATTAAAGGTAAATATCTAATACATAGTTTTCATTATAAAAGAGACAACCGCCTCGTGGGCGGGAGAGAGTGCCCTTGGCTGTCTTGCTGATCAGACCTCGGCTGGACAGACAGAAAATCTTTGTAGATAAGAAATAATAAACTCGACTGAAGACCTAAAAGCAAGAGTCCAGACTCCTCCTTCGAGAGCGCGGCCTACCCAGAACCACTTTTTCCCGTGCTGGGGCAGAGACAAGTAACAGCCGACCCCGGCAACCAACAACAATTTTTAGAAGATATTAGTATTATTACCACCAAACCTCAACCTCCATTACAGCCAGGAGAGTCTCCCTGATGTCCTTCACAGGAACTGGCTCTGGCCATGAGAGCACTTTTGAAAATCCCCTCCTCAGCAACAGGAGGGAAGCACAAGCCACCATAATCACATTAATAAAGATCAGAAACCTATAAGCAGTCTGTTAGCCAGGTCTTTTCCAAATTAAGATCCCCACCCAGCAAAAATGATACAGAGACCGACCTCTGCCCCATGGGGAGATGATCACAAGACTGAGGGCAGCATCTCTAAATAAATCCTTATGCACCCTCCACAAAGACTGCACAAGGCAATGCACAGAACAAAAAGGAGCCACAATAGCACTTTAATCCATATTCTTCCAGGAATATATTTTCTTTGGTTTGAAAACATTCAAATCTTCTTTACCTTCTCATTACTTGCTCTCAGATCACCAAACAAGACACAGTTATTAAATCTTCAAATGAACTCTTATAACAAGAATTTAGCATTATGCCAGAAAGACAAACAGTCCTGCTATTGCCCGTTTTTCCACTAATTGTTCCTGTTTTCTTTTTTTTCTGGCAAAAAAAGTAGGATTCACACAAACAGAGGAAACCATCCTCCAAACAGCACAATATTCCATTAGAAAAGCAAGGCTTCCTAAGTGGTGATAATGTACAACAGAGCACGGGAGTCACTGCTGTAAGCTGCTGCTGCTGCGGAATTGCTTGGAAAACGTTTCTTTCCCTCTGGCAGGCTGTGTTCGTGCTGTGAGCTGAACAACCGAGGTTGAATTGGGAATTCTGCCTGCAGCAAAGGCACGTATCACACAAAGGAATACATAAAACCTCAAGTTTTCTGTCCAAAAACAAACCTCATCAGGAAACTTTCTCTCAACCTTTGCACAGAGTGCAAGGGTGCACTGTGGGCAGCACTCAGTTGTGTAAACAGGGGGGTGCAGTGGCATTTTGGCTGCCCCGGGCCATGTCTCCTTGTCTCCATGAGGCTGACAAATGAGCCAGGACCTCGTGCCCTTCTGGGCAAATGCAGGCCGCAAGGGAGTTGTCCTGGGGCATCTTCCAGAGCACAGCAGGGATAAATGCTCAGGAAACCAAATCCCACCCACAGTGCACAACTTGCCAGTATCAGGGGCTGCAGCGTCGGGTCTGTTACAAGAAATTCATCTTCTTTCTAGCTGGTTTTTGTTATGGGAACAATCTGACCAGAGCAGGTACAAAGAGATGAAGGAGAAAAACAGACAGAGAATATGGACTGAAGTGTAGAGTCCTGAAATATCCAGACAGGGATCCTGAGGCAAAAGCAATCCTGCCAAGAAGGCTCTCATTCCCAGGCATCTGCTCCACCTATTGTAATTCACATTTGCATCTACTTTCCACCTCACCTTGCAGCATGAAGCAGCATCTGAGTTCTGCACAGTTCTGCACAGTGGTAACAGGTGGTGATAATCCTACAGATTTCCTTTAAGTTATTATGGGAAATGAAGTTTTCACTGCCTGGCCCACACTACTCGTGGAAGAATGTGCAAGAGTAAGGAGGACAGCTGGGTGGGGAAGATCTGCTTCTGATTAGAGAGGAGGAATATTGTGCACTTTGCATGAAGGCTCCAAGAGCAGAAATCATCCTATGCCAATGCTGGCATCTGCCTCTGAATTTTAATCTTACTGAATCCACAGCCACCTAATTCCCACTGATGTACTTAGGGGCAGCTGATGCTCTGCTCTCCTAACACGTTCTATTACAGCAGCACTCAGCCATTTTGGAGACACTGTGCTCTTCCTGCACTTGGAAAAAACTCATTCCAGTGAACACAAAGAATTTCTCTCTTTTCTTTCCAACGACAGAGAACAACACTAATGTCTTGAAGATATCAAAAGACTTAGTTCCTGAGTTAGTTCAGAATGATTTTCAAAGAGCTCACAACAGCTGATAGTCAAAATAAATCAAATTACAAACAATAAATCAAATTACAAACAATAAATCAAATTGCAAACAATATTGTAACAAAGGCCTTCAGTTAAGCTGCCAGTTGCATCTGAGAAAGCAGGCATTACACATCTATATGCCATAAATTTCCAAAAGTTTTCCATTGCTGCTTTGCATTGGAAGCTCCACTAAACTCAGGCATTTAGAGCCATAAATCCAGCAGTGAGGCGCAATTAAACACCTCCCAGTGTAAGCCATGAGTTGTACACTCATTTTGCAGCAGTATAAAACAGTTACATCCAGCACAGGCAAGCAATGAATCAGTCGTGCCGTGCTGCACTGGCACTCAGACAACAGGAGCTATCCGAGAGTCCATGGAATCTCATTTCATTTTGGGGAGAGGATAATGTTTTGTCCCCTCTCCAAGGAAATCCCAGAGGGATTTATGTTCCAGATTGGACTCCAAAGCAAACACCCAAAGTGATGATGCACTGAATTACCTTCAAACCTGAAAACCACAGCAGTTTAAACTGCACAACCTGTTCCCACCCAGTTTAAGGTCTGAGCAGTGGGATTGCTAACTCAGGCCAAGAACAGGGCTTTGATCCTCCAGGGATCAGTGCTACTTCATCTACACAGTACTGAGTTGCATGCTATGGCTGTTCTAAGTCAGAGCAAACTCAGAGGTCTTTGCACACCTTTTCCAGTTACTTTTGTCCTAACTTTGAGTGCAGGCCTATAAAGAAACCCAAGCAGCAAATCTGGAGGGGTGAATGTCATCAAGCAGCAAGGCTCAATGGGTAGGCAGTCTGCTTTCTTCAAGAGAAGAGATGACAAACTCAGAGCATGCTGATCTCTAGTAGTTTTAACTAATGTACAATGACTCTGTGCATTTTAATATAACTGCAAAAGGCATCAGAACTCTTGCATGCAACCCCTGATACCATTCAGGAGGAAAACAACAGAAAAATTCTGAATGGTATTCTAAACATGATTTCATTAAATGCCTACCACCACATGCACAAATGTAATAAATCTGATAAAGGAAGTAAACCAGAAAGTAAACTACATCCACTTATTTGCAACGGTGCCATTAATACCTAATTTCCTCAAGTCTGGACCCACTTTCAGAGGCTCAAGTTGAGTATGTTGATTCCAAGAGGCTGATGTTTGAGGCTACAGCCAGAAAAAAAGACATTACCAGCTCCACGTCCTTGTCTAGGCGGAAGGCATGTGAGAGCTTTGATGTGGATGCAGACTACACGCTGCTCAATCTCATGTCAGGGTTCCAGTTTTCTTTGCTTCTGGCTTTACATGCAACACATGTTCAGTTGTTAGAGGTTTTCTGTGTATTACCTCACTGTAACAAGTGACCTCATGAACTTGCACCGCTAATTCAAAAGGATTAGCGACATTTGCTCGACATTTCTTTGAACTTACTTCTACTAAAGGATGGGCTGTTGAACAGAAGTACATCCTCTTGCAAAAATAATAGAAAATAGGCTATGGTATCTGTTAAAAACATGTGTATCAGCAGGAAGCCTCCTGTTACAAGAGGGAATTACTTCTGATAACGCATGGAACTTTGATCAAACCCTTTTTCTCTGTTGAAACACATTGACCCCTATTGTCTTATGCAGTTCCAGTGGCTGAGCAGCTTCAGCTTCAATTACTGCAGCGTGGCTTTGACAGATCACAGAATCAAGTAGCCACAGTAAATACTTCAGAGTTCTAGATCATAGATGTTTCCAAAGTATTCCCACTGAACTTCAGGATTTAGGGTATTTAGCAGTATACAAACAAGATTTTTTTTTTTTATTTTAAAGAAAAATCTACCTTTAATTAGAGGATAAACAAACTATGCTGCCTTTTTTGTTTTAGATTTCTGATATGTTACTTCCCACTGTAGCAATCATCTAATATTTTGCTTTCTTGTGCAAATTTGGAAACTCTAAGAGAATGAACTGAGGAGCAGACAAAAAGCAAACTAAACAGAAAGTGCAGCACAAAACCTCTTTTTAACCTGAAGATTGTCCCATCTGATTGTTAAGACAGTCTTTGCTGCAATGTCAGAAACAGAAGTTCATGAAGAAACCCAGGGGTCCTTCCTTTGCCACTTTGGGATTCAGAGCCTTAGGTTATAAAATCAGCTTTTCCAGGGATAAACTACCACAAAACACACTTTAAAGGAACTGATGAACCTGCCTCCCTTTTTCTCTCTCCTCAGTGTGGCACATCCCCAAACTGTAAACAACTTTTTTATTCCAGGCCATTGCTCTGAAAAATAGGACAACCAGAGGGTAAAGCTCAGTCTATATAATGTGTGTGCTAGAAAAGTAAAAAAAAACAAAAACAAAAACAAAAAAGTATGTTTACCAAGCACATGCTGTGCTTTATACAATTGTTCTTGGTTTCCAGCTCTTGTTTCTCTCTTCTTGAACAGCAGAGAAGACCACTTGTCTTATTATGTGTGTAGAGCCCTTAGCTCAGCTGCCAAGGACCTCCAGGCTTTACTGAAATGTAGAAGACAAATAAGATAATGAAACACACACACTCAGGGTCAGTCTCAGCAAATCTGTAGATCAAGTATCTTCCTCGAAACAATCAGCCCTTTAAAAGAAGCATGCAGCTTTCACCTATTTGCTGAGTTTTGTAACATTTGTTTTATATATAGAAAGATGGGTGGTGGTGGTGTGAAAATTAACTAAGTGTCGTGTCACTCCAAGAATCTGACACAAAACAATACAATACACTGTTATCCTGTAAATCTAACCCAGGCTGGAACCTGGCCAGTGCTGCACCAGTTGAAATACAGTTTGCATATTGTCACATATTTTAAATCTAAGGGTAACAATATATATCAAAAGCAGATTATTCTCATATGGGGAAAATAAAATAAAGGAAAAAATAATTACAAAAACATCACCAGATCCCAAGTTAAACCAAATCCAAATAATAATCTCTAAGAAACCATTAATTATGTGGTGTCCTCAGTCAATTGAAAAGCCACTGCTGCATCTGTGGCTTGGGGCACAGGGATGGGAGAGATGGGACAGCTCTATTGATCAAATAAGCCACAATACTTACTGCAAATTTAACACTACATAGTTTATTTGAGCAGATATTATAGGCTGAGAGTGTTGCTTTAGCCCTGTGGTATACAGCAGTTATATCCATTGTCAAGTGCTTTCTCACCATCTATCCTGAGATCCTGCTGGCACAAAATACCCAGGCCAAGCCATGTCTGAAAGGATTCAGAGCTTCTGCATCTCTCACTCACCCACTGAAGGGTCACCAAACTAAAGAACATCTCCACTGAACATGATAGGGACATTAATTTTAATGATAATACAAGAAACTCTAATGAGTGTGTGCCCTGCCGTTCTGTTCAGTTCATAAGAAATTTAAAGCTTCCATCTCCACACTACTTACTGAAACAAGCCAGCATAGCACCCTCCCTTCCTCTTCAGCTAATATCATGAAACACAAATCATGGTGTGGCTGTTCCATCCATCAATAATTCACATATAGTGCAATATCAATCTGCTGAGTGACGCTGAGAAATCTTTTTTGGGTCAACAATGTCTGTGTCCCTTCTGCTGGGCCACAGAAACAGATCTCCTGCTAATAAAAAGTCAACATAAGTCTCTTGAACTCCATGAATATGTTAGTTTGCACACCATCCACAGCAAGGGTTGAGAGTTTCATTCTGTGGTTCAGTTTTCTAAATTCAATTTTTACATGGATGCAATTTCCTTCAAAAACTTTCTAACAAGATAAACTTCCTCAAGAAATCTCAGTTTAAAAAGAGCAGAGGACTTTTAAAACAGTTAACAAACATTTCACACTTTGATCAAATCACTCACAATCCGCAGGGGAATTTAACACTTGAAAAATGGCAGAACTTACAAGAAATAGCTGCAGAGTTTCCTGCCTGGCTGCATGCTCCTGAAATCTTGCTGAGTTTTGCAACTTTTGCCTTTCTACAGTGAGATAAAACTGAAGAACACCGTTGAAGGGAAAGGAGTTTGTTTTGAATGCACTGGCATTGAAACTATAGTTTGATAAAAATACCATGCAAGTTCTGTAAATAATTATGTTCCCATTTGTTCACCAGAATGAGTTTGCCTATCACAAGATGTGACTTACTGCTTTGATCTTTCTAGATACCAACTGGTAAGCAAATTTCCAACTTACATGCCTGACTGCACAAGGAAGATGGATTTTGAATCACCCACAAGCCCCAGAGCAGAGCACTGATCCCCTTCTCCACTCAGAAACACAAATGGTGCCACAGGACTTATGTGGAAGTCAGTGTTTGGTTTTTTAACATCAGATTAACACACTGAGAAATGCAACCACAAATACCAGCCCTAAACAGAACACATTCAGCTTCCCAGATATTCCTTCAGAGGACACAAAGTCAAATTACTCAAAAAGCTACTCACTGTAGACTTTTCACTGGGATCTAGTTAAAATATAAACAACCATTGGAAATTTAGTTTGTTTTTCCTCTTCCTGTGTTATGCAACGTCCTCAAGTTACACAAGGCTGTTTTTTCAGCTGGATCACAACATGGTAGCACATTTGCAGACCAGTGCTGATGTTTCATTAATGATCTCCATAACAAGAAGATCATTGTTGTCTTTTATGTAAATGGTGGCCAAGTTACAATCACATTAAAATTTACTACATTCTTTTGGATGGCCCAGTATCAGAGAGCAGGTCATGCTTCCTACCACTAAGGACACTCCAACAATGTACAGGCTATTTTGGGTGACTGCCTGGTGATTAAAAAAGCCACATAGTTAATGAAGTCTGCCAGCAAAAGAGGAAATCTCAGTTGTTCATGTCAAAACAAGAAGAGAACTTGGTTTGTTAGGTGACGTTCAAACTACTCCATATAAAAACCCCCATTTTGTGCAGCTGAAACTCTTCTCAGTCAGAGTCTGATCTAACATCTGACTCGGAAGAGTTTCAAATTCTAACTTTGCCACAGACTTCAGAGCATGGCCAGGCCAATTCATCATTTCAGTTGTCATTTATCAACCACAAACCAGAAATAGTATTTGCCTTTATTTCTCTTAACTATTTATCTAAACTGTAAGCTCACTTGTTCGGAATAACTAACTAGTTACACTAGAAAGTGACATAGTATCCCAGGCTGTGAGAAACAACAAGCAGAAGACCACAGTGCACACATCAAATAAAATTGTAATTCTTAGAGTAACATTTTTAATTGGCCACTGAGGTTTCATTTCAAAAATCTCTCAGCAAATACATTTTCCCAAATGAAAATCTTTTAGCATAGTAAAGAACTATTATCATATTAAGAAAAAAAAAATTCACATTTTATGCAGAACCACAGTTTTAGGTACAAACTAGCAAGAAAATGCTGACAACACAGGTAACACCCAAACAATATTCCAAGCTGAAAACAGGGTTTTCAGACCAATTATTTTATTACAGTTTATGTAGTAACTTTACCAAATAGAAAAACATGCACAAAAATCCACCCAATGCCTCCCTCAAATGCAGACTCTGACACCCAGACAAGCACCATTTATGCAAACTGGAGACGCATTAGGGAAAATCCAGCACAAGACAGAATCAATAAAGTATCAGTAATAAGCAATTAAAAGTAGCAGTAATAAGCAATTAGGTTTGGGCTTGGGTTTTGGTTTTTTTTGGTTGATTTTGTTTGGTTTTTGTTTTTTTGGTTTTTTTTGGTTTGTGTGTTTTTTTGTTGTTGTTGGTTTTTTTTAGGTTTGGTTGGTTGGGTTTTTTTTAAGGAAAACAACTACAAAGAAACCACAACCTCACTAAACTTCAATAAATTTTCCACAGCGATTGCCAGACAGTGGGCTCCTCTTGGCTGGGTAAAGTGG
The DNA here is from genome assembly GCF_014805655.1 of Passer montanus. Classification (NCBI taxonomy): domain Eukaryota; kingdom Metazoa; phylum Chordata; class Aves; order Passeriformes; family Passeridae; genus Passer; species Passer montanus. The sequence continues at coordinate 1,443,428 of NW_024357392.1, read as the reverse complement.
GCAGCAGGGAAGCAATTGCAGAGGGATATTATACCTTCTCATTCAACACAATGTCTCCTTCTCTCACCAACACTTGTGGGTGCCATTTGGCTCCTTTTTTTGGAAGTACTGAAATACTGGATAACTGCAAGTGTAGTAAGGAACCAAGTATCCTGGTATTTATCTTCCCAGTTCCTGCCTGGACACAAATCACAAGCAGCCAGTCTCAAATGCTCTTCTGAATGAACCTAACTATGCTGGCTGACCTCTATTCAGGCAGCTCTGAAAAGGCTAGAAAAAAGTGACTGAAACACCCCCTAACTGAGCAGCTCAGTAAAACAGGTATATTTCACCGCAGGTGATAGTAACAGCTACATCGCATCAAAGTTAAAAACACATTGCAGAGGTTGTGTCAAACATACCAGAACACAGCTTTTCTAGGGATCTTGAACTCTGCATAATTACCTATGTTAGAAAAACCCCATTCCAGCTTCTACCACTTGCACATGCATTTTACTAGATCCCATTTTATCTTAGAAATCCACAGCAGTGCACAGCCACTGCAGGGAGAGCTTGAGCAGGGATCAAGATCTGGCAGGTGCCTACGGAGAAAGGCTGTGGAAACACTGGGAAAGGCATGGGTTCAAGTTGTGAAATCAGCAGGGAATACACCACTCATTTTGCACATTTGTTGTTCTGCAAGTGGATGGATGCATCTTTCCAGATTTCTTGGAGACAGATCTAAACACAGAGAAAGATGAACAGGAAAGGAAAGGTTGAGAAGGTGACCTGGAACAGCAACAATAACATGAAGGGAAAAGGCAAAGAGGGGGAAAAAAGCTAAGAGGGAAAACAGATTTTGTATAAGACCTAATGTACTCCAAGAATTCTACTAAAATAAAAGATTCAGGGAAATTGAGAACACAACGGTAAAATAGCCCAAGGAAACACTTCTGGCATTTGCCAGGACTTTTGCAATGGCTACAACTCAATTTTCCTCTATTTCACATGAAAAAACACCTCAACTTAGATGAAAGTATAGCTCATTCTGCATCTCATTTGCCATACACCTAGACTCTGAGATATTCTCTCCTCAGTTTATACACCCTACCCTGCAGAGCCCCACATTTTAACTATTTCTGCCAGAGAACAACAACATTCTTGCAGAATGCTGGTAGCACACTCTCACCAGTTATTCCAGCAACAAGAGTGCTGTGAAGAAACAATTAAACCTCCTCAAACGGGGCAAATTTGTGTTCATAAAACAAATATGGCTAAATGAAAGTATGAAAAAAAATCTGTCATTTGTGGCCACAGAGGAAGTGCAGTTCTTGGCTAGGAAGATCTAAATTGCCAGAGCCACTGTGAAGGATTCTAGTGAAAGGAAACACACGATCCATTAGCAGCTCTTCTCTGTTCCCCCCCCCACTTCTACACTTACTTAGCTATTTCTGTTCTGCCACTGAATCACTACAGAGGTTTGGGCAAATCAGATGTAACCAGCTTGGCTCACAGAGACCCTACGTTTCTGCAGCTCCTGTTTCACTCAATGCAAGATGCCAATGCTTGGATTATTAGCAAACAGGGCAGTTAACTGCCTTGTGCTTTAGTTCCCCAGTACAAAAAGTGGGAGCAATTAACCTCCTCCTTTTCTCAGATGGGGACACTTGTTCTTCTGCAGCAGTGGAGAGGTGAGAAAGCAAGACAAGGAAGCAGTCAGAGGACTTCTTCAGGAGTAACAGGGACGTGAAACTATCTGAACCAGCTCAAAAATTACAAGGAAATGGCAGCAGATCTAAATCACGACCAGGTGGGAGGTGGCCCTACCCACAAATGTGACAGTCCTAGCAGGTTCTGCTCAGCAGCTCTTTTTGCTGTAACAATATTATTGCACCAAAGTGAAATATTTTGGCCTTGCTCCAATAATAACCGAGGCAGGCAATTGTTCTGGAAGAAAAGTTTGCTCAATGTGATGGAAGCAGCCACTACCTACTGGAGAGAAAATTCAGCAGAAATCTCTTTGTTCTGGTATTCTGGACTGAGCCTGGACTTCCCGCCCTGCTGTCAAGAAAAGGCATACTCTGCAAGCAGGACCTTAGCAGCAGACAGTGGTTTGAATATCTGTTGCCTTGGTCTGGCACACTGCCTGTTAAAACAGTTACACATTTTCTTACAGCTATAAGACTTTCTGGCTTTCCTCTAAGTCAGAAAAATTCACCTAAAACAAAGCACAGAGTGCAAATCAGATTTAGTCAGAACACACAGATTTTATTACTGGAATCTACTGGGCATCTTAGAAACCCTAACACTCCAGCCTACGAGTGTAACATAAATAATGAAAACATTTTGACAGTGAGACTGTCAAGCAGAAAACCTAACAGAACACCTCTAAGTACTCAAATGCACTTTAGGTGTATGTGCATAAGTCCTCTGGCAGCCAATACAGTGAGAAGAAAACATCAATAGTTGCAGAAGCAGAATGCAGACAAGACTTAGCCAGATAATGCTCCAACGAGACTCTGACTTCCTGGCTTGTCACTGACACTGTCACCCTATAAAGCAACACTGGGCAGCAATTAAGGAAGGGCAGTTATTCACCACTAGCTCAGGAAAGGAAAAGAAATGAATGAGCTTTCCCAGGCTGCAGTAGTTCCAGATTGTCTCTCAAAGGGCTGCATCAATTACTGTCACTTATTTGTCAGCAGCGTGCAGTGATTAATTGCGAGCTCCACATTTTTGCACGCCTTACGTCAGACAGGGCTCTGCTGCCCCATCTGTTCTTACTGGTGCTAGAGACCAGAACGTTCCACACCACGGACCTTGTCAAGACTGTATTAATGTCTCACAATGGACCCAAGCTAAAATAACTTAAAACCCTACAGATTACCTAAATGTGCTGAAAACAGAGATGTAAAGAGAAGTGACTGAAAGATTTAGTAGAACTGAAAACTGAGATGCAAAAAACAGCAACAGGCTATGTTTCTTCAGCAAAATGAGAATGTCATATTGGCAGAATATGGGAATTTGTTGTCAGTATTAAAATATGTGGAAAAGTTTTTATCACTAATTCAGAATAAATAGCACTTTACAAAAACCCCCAAAATATTTACAAAATAAGTTGTTATTTAGCAAGAACATCAAAAACAGCCTTAAACTTCTCACATCCTTACTTTCCTATTTATCAGTAAGGCCTATGCCTTATTTTCTAAAAATCATGTGCATTCTATGGACTTTCATAGTAGTCTAACATGCATTTAAATGTTTCCTTGGAGTCTTAGCAAACACACACACACATGTGTGCCAGGCAGGGAATAAATAATTCTATACACATACTAAAGCACAAAACAGCAGGATAGTATTGGGTAACAGAAACTTATGGTTATAGCAAATAATTAATTATCAAAATATCATTTATCATTTATGTGATCATTTTCATGTGTAGAGATGGACGTGCTTTGAAATTTTATTTCAACACGACAACAGCAACTTCCTGGGTCCAGGAGGTGTGGTCTACGTGACCTCTGCCAAAGAAATTGCATAAATTTACTTCAGTGCCTTTATCTCTCTCAGTTTCTACTTGTTGTTTCACTATTTGTAACGGCACCACCTTCACCAAAGTGACCTCTAAAGCCTCTGCTGCAATTCTGCAACACCAAAGTGAACACAGAGAAAACAAGAAAATCACAGAGATTACCAACCAGGCCTACGTGAGGTTAAAGCTCAAAGTAATCATCCAGAAATGAATTTTCATACACTTTGAATATCTTTACTACTTGCTCAAAATTAAATGGCAAAAAAAATTTTCTAGAACATCATGCAAAGCATTCACACATAAACACAGAGGAACAATGTTAATACAGGGGAACACTCATGCTAAAATACAGCTGGCCATGCTTCTGTGATGGCTCTAACTGTGACTCCATGGTGGCTATCACAGTATCAGCACTATCAGCAGGAGAGGCTCTGACAGCTCCTCATCCCATGTATTGTGCAGAACAGAAAAAAACATGCTTGTGAGATCTGCCTTGATCTGGGATTTAGTAGTCCTAGAAGGCAGGTCCCTACCTTTGTGGTGCAAAGCTTGTCTCTGTCTCCCAGGTGCCATCAGCACCTTGGACAGTGAGAAACCAGCAACTATTTCCAATTTCTGCTCAAGAACTCACTTTTCACACTTATCTTTCCATTCCTAACTTTGTCTCCATAGTGTACATTTCTCCTTTCTTGTCCTTTGCCTGTTATCCTTTATAAGATATAATCTATGACGCTCTCTAAAATATTTTGTCTTGACACAATGATACTGCCTGGTAGGTCATTCATTTTACATTAGCTGAGTTTCTCTGTTGCACACCATGAACATCAAACACCACCTCCTTCTATTTCTGTAGCAAAATTCAAAGCTGCATTGGCTTAAAAACATTAACAACATTCTGCATTATTTATTATATTCTATCTTGCAGGCTCACCTACACTAATCCTCTTGGATGCATTCAGCACAGGAGTGATCCTTGGCCTCTAAGTTTAAAGCAATTTACTACTATTGCACACACAGCAATTTTTTAGATAGAAATTATAGGTGGGATTGGCAAAGTGTTATGTTGTAGAAGGCTCTTGCCTGTCTATCTTATGACATGAGAAAAAGTTCCCAAAGATTTGACAGTATCAGTGGTATTTCGTATGCCTTGTCATTATCTTTCAATTCACTGTTCCCTGAGAGAGATTTGAAGAGCAACTGTGTGACAGTAGGGGGTGAGAAATGACAACAAAAGCTGGACAAATATGGTTCAAAAACAGAACAAAAGAACTTCCCAAACCAGAGAGTAGGCAGAACAATTCTTTTAGCCAAATAATGCATTCAGAAGAAATGCAGAGGAATCCTAGAACACATACACCCCTTCCTATTCTAGATAATGCAAATTAGTCACCAGATCATCACAAAGACTTGTTGTCTTAAAACCTGGATAATTTAAATCCACAGTATTTAATGCATATAAAATCCACAAGAGGGCAGACACAGAGGTAAACCGAAGACACACCAAGACAGCAGATCAAAAGAAGCCTCAAAACCCTGCCCAGTGTTCTGAAATATTTGTCTTGGTTCTGTGGTTTAAGAAGAATTTGACCATTTGATAGGGGGAATTTTATTAATAATGCTTTTAGACTCCTAATTACCTTTACTTAAAAACATAACCTTGCCGTATGCTGAAAGTATGAATCCTATTAACCAGGTTCAGGCAATTCTTCATTTGTTCTGAAACTGGCTTTGGTTCCACAGATAATTATAAAGACCACATGATTAGCCTTGTTCAGTCATTATTAAAAATTAGTTCACATTCACAGCAACTCTTCCCTACAGTGTACATGGTTTGATCTGTGTATGTGCATGCATGCTACACATGTAAACTTGTTAACTTTAATACACTGCTTGTGCCTACTGTAAACAGTGAACTCCATAACTCTAGCACATTAATTTACTGTAATAATTTCTTCTTCCTACATGAGTATAAATCAACTTCCCACAGCAAAGCTATGCAAGTACAAGATGAGAACAAGAAAACATTCTTCCTTTTCTCAGAGGATGTATTGCCAAAATCTACAGCAGCTGTGGATTCACCTAAGGTAAGTCTGAAGTGAAACACAGACCCAAGGATTCATCTGTGACCTATTTTGCTTGGTTTCTAGAAAATATTGTTCTTTATGTCTGAGGCTTCTCAAAACATGACATGAGGAACACCTAGCAGAAAAAGAGATGGTGAAAGCAGTTTATTCAGCCAGAATCTGCTTTCAGAAAAAGCAAATGCAAACGCCACAGCCACTTTGAGTGCACAGCAAATATGCAGCTTCAGATTCTTTCAGAGTAAGCACATCCAGAAGTTGTTTTTATATTTCTGAAAATACCTTTAGAAGCAAAACATTTACGTGTTTATCCTCTACTGACAGAGGGGATAAGATGGCCAACACGGACAACATGACAGTAGCCCATATCCTGAGCAGACCTTGCCAGACTCTAATTTAGGAAACAGCAGAGCTAATCTCAGGAAATTTGTAATTACAGAATTAGCTACTGACTGGGTTTTTATATTCACAAGGGAAGTTACCAGCAATTATGAAATAAGTCTGCCAGGGAACACACATGTGGTAGGGCTTTCTTAGGTTTAATAAATTTATTCACCTGACTAAAAACTTAACATTTGATCAGTACCATGCTCAAGAGTAGCAATTTATGATCACAACTAAGGGCTCCAAAACTGTCTACTAAATTTCTGTTTCTGGAAAAATCTTGCCTTGTAACATTTAATACAACTCAGAAAATATAACTTTGTCCACCATCCACACTGAGCAATCATATGGCTGGTAGCTGTTAGCCTGAAATCTAAGTAGGATGATCCTTCGTATGACTTGTTAATTCAAAAAAAGATGAATTAGACAATTGCAACTGAAGGGATAAATAATTTCTAGTGCCACTGAAATATAGAGCACGGAGGTACCATTCTGATACAAAGCAAAGGCACTAATTTACACCAGGGAAAACAATATTTTTTTTCCTTTTACTTCTAATATGCTATTAACTGTTTAAGTTTAAAAATAAATCATTAAACTTGCTTATCAATCAGCAATTTGTCTCTCTGACTGAGAACAGCTGAATTTTAACCCCATTTTCCACCCCTAGAGTGACTGGCTGAGTCATGTCCAGTTTTGTGGTGGCTTTCTACCGACTGATATTTAGAACAAATAAGCAAACAAAGCTCATATCATTGATTTCACAGCTTTTTCTGCTCCAATTCTCATCTGAATTCTACGGCCACATTAAACCCTTACTATATTTGTAGGCTAATGAAAAATATGAGAGCAAGGAGAAGAATCACTGCTTTCAGCCACCTTTGCTGCACTGTAAAGGTGTGGGCAGAAGAATTTACAGAAGGTTTGGTTTAGTACACCTGGCCTCATTTGTAGCTCCAAGCGAACTGATCAGAGAATCTTTTTCTATATTGAAGAGCTAAGCCCAGCCCTGTCATCCCACACAAGTATTTTGGACTGAGGAAATGGTTTAGAAAGGGATAACCTCACCTGCTTGGCTTACCAACAACTGCCCTTACTGCAGAGGAAACTTTCCACTGCAGTCATTTGAGGAAAACTTTTGGGTCAGGTTACTCAAAACTGCAGGATTTTCTCTCAGACATACAGAGTGAGTTTAGCAAACAAAAATATAGCAAGAGATTTAAGAGATTTTAAGAAGGTGTTTTTACAGGGCTCAAGGCTGCTCAAGTCACAAGGAAGGATAGGAAAGTTCAGGCCTTGGCACCCTGTGCCCAGAATAACCCAGTAATACAACAACCTTCTCCTTCTGCAAAAGCTAAACAGTAGAAAATGTCTTCTGCATAAGCTGTCAGTGTCACCTGGCAAGACTGAGTTACAAGCTAAACTCTGTGTTCAGAAGGGGAGGCAGCAACCTGCCCTGGCTGAAACAGCAAACTCCTATAAACACAAAAAATGTCAATCTTGTAAAGATTAGTGTACTCTTAATTTAATAATTCATCCTCCTTCTGCACTTCCTAGACAGAATCTGATTAAATAGCTATTTTAACCCACAGTTTTATTATTCTAACTTTTTTATAATTCTGTTCTGAATGATAAAGGAAGAAAACAAAGTGAGATCTGTAATCACAATTTTTTTCTTCCATGCCCAAAAGGGCTTTTATTATTTCATCTCAGCAGAGCTAATCCCCCCTTTACCTACTATGAAACTGAATAAATTGCACACAGATGCAGAAGGTAATGTAGTGACCAAACCCTCCAAGTTTTATCACAGTATAACTGACCTATGTTAAAAAGTAAGAACATACCAGACAAAAGGACTCAAATGCTTTAAAACATTTAGAACAAGATGTAATTTTGTGAAACGACTTTGGTGCTTCTTGTCCTGCTAAGTAGATTTATGATCTACCTTGTATTTGGCAGATCAAGTTTGTCAAACATTTTAAAGTCTGAGGCATGACACAGAGAATGATTACAACATTAGTAAGAAATGATCACAACAATTAGTGCCAAACCTGGATAATGCTGCAGTGGAGGTTTCTCCTCCAGCAGCAACCTTACCTGTTTAGCACTTCCTCCCAGTTTTGTTTGAACAGCTGGTAAACTGGAAATGAACTTGTGGATTTAAGGGCTTATAGTCTTTTCCCCGTAGGATAACCAAAAAACCCCATGAATCCACAAACCCAAAACAACTTTTATTATTGGTTTCTTTTTGCTGAATGCCCTTCTCACAGAAAAACAGAAATGAAAACAACCTCTCTTTGATTATTGCTCAGCCAAGAACATGCTGCCTCACCATGCAACAAATGGAATTAGGAAAATTGACAACCAGTTCACTACGTGCTACATCTACCTGATGCTGCTGCTGTACAAACATTCTGAGACACTTCCATTGCTTCAGAGATTTGAAAGATAAAGGCTATGAACACATGGCCAATGATATTTGAAGAACAGCTGATCATATCTGTTTGTGATGTAAGATGTCTTATGGTAAATTTATATATAACTTAATAATAAAAGGTTGCAATTTTGTCTCATTGTTGCTCTAAATTTTTTTGAACAAAGTATCAAATTTAAACTGGGACATTTTCTGGCTGTATTTATACAGAACCATGTTCCTGCTTATCAGGACATCCTGCTAACAAAAACCTAGATAATGGAGAAAAATGCCAAAATTAAGTTAAACTCTACTAATTTCCAGGAGCACACACAGAATCAGACTCCCAGAGCCCTATGAAACTGTCATCTCGCCTTCCCATTCCAGCCTTTTATATATCTGACCTATATAACACTTAGTGAAAGCCTTGTGGGATCACACCATTTCAAAAACCTAGGTGGCAACTCTTACTATTTTTCTCTTTCTTAAATTGAACAATAATTCTTAAATCCAAGTTTCCTTGGGATAGTTGTTGGAAAGACCTCGTGGCTACACAGTAACACCAGGAGTCAAATACTAAGTGGTTTTGTTTTTCTTCTTCCATATTACTACCTAGATTTTTCTGATGTACCAGGCCCAGGTACAGTGCAGTGACGGACATCCAGGAATGTTTTCCTGCCTACCTCAGCTGGAGTCCACAGAGACAAATGGACCATCAAGTCTCTCCTGCACTTGTGACACAGGCAGGTGTTTCTCCCTCGTTTCCCTCCTCACTGGAGGGTGATGGCAGCTTGGATATCACAGCCAGCTCTGATCCCTCTGCTGCTGTAAGGTGAGAGGTAACTGATGTTAGCAAACTCCAAGACATGGCTGCTACTTGAGCATAACAAACAGGGCTCAGGGAAAGTGAGCAGCAAATACTTTGCAAACACTGAGCTCTGCTAGTTCACTGCCTGCCTCTGCCCACAGCATTGCATGGAGTCAGGAACAGCTTACAAAGAGAAGGGGACAGGAGATAAAAAGAACTAAATAGGCAATAACTATTAAATAAAAGACTGGACATCCCAGTTTGAAACATTCAATTAATAATTTTCCAGGTAAACAAAATTTTATCTGTGACAACTCTTCAGCTGTGACTTAAATTACTTAGATTTCTCCAATCTTCTTGATGTACCACAGAACATACAGCTGTCAGAATTCATGATGAAGAACACAACTTCTGAGCTCACACTTGCCTAAAAAACCCAAATAAGCAGATTTCAAATCTCACCGTGAAGATCATCTCAACACTTCAGTGCAGTAAGTATGTAACTGAACTGAAAACCTTTTACTGTACCCTGACCACACCCTGACAGCAGCACACTGAGCTCCTCCACTCCAAGTGGTGCTTCAGAGGGACTGTTATGCTACCTTTTAAACTGCAAAATTAAAATAAACACAGAGTCAGGTGTCTTGGAAGAATAAAAGCACTGGTACTTATTAACACAAATGCAAAGAACTAAAGACTGCAACCTAAAGCAACACAAAATGCCCAGCAGAGGTTAACTTACACTATCCCCTCCTTCATCTGATTTCTACTTAGGACTTGATAGCTTAAATTAAAGAATGCATGAAGTCCTTCACAGTCATACAGACAGACGAGAAATCTAACATTAGAAAATTAAAAGATATTTATCATCTTAATAATTTGTATCACCTTTTGGCCACACAGCTGATCAGGATGAAAAGCAAAAGGAATGAAAAGCAAAAAGCACTAGTGAGAGTGCTGCTGTTCTAACATCAGAGATGGAGCTCTCTCCAAAAGGAGCTAATGGTAATGGAAAAATTAGAACAAATGGAATGGTATCTGCAGAAAATTACAGAATGTGGGGCAAAAGTCACAACCTTCTAAAATTGCAGTGACTACACACTCTTACAGGAATATCTCTAGATTTTCATATTATTCTGCAAGGCACCACTTACTAAGAAAAAGTATTTTATTAAATTATGATTAATGAACAAACATACAAACACAACACTAAAAAATTTACAATTACCTTTAGACCAACAAATTTCACTTTACCACTTCTCAAAATCAGGTGAAGGAAACATTCTCTATTTTCTCCAGGTAATACCAAGTGGGACACTGTCAACAGAAAATTTTACTCAAAAAAGAAGGGTTTGCTGGTTTGCCTTTTTTCCCCCCTTTCTCTTTGTTTTGATTTCCTCCCTTTTTTTTTTTTAAGAAAGCTACAATTAAATAAAAATATGTAGCATACTGTTAAGTCTGCCTTGCATATAAAATCAATTACACAGTTCATGAATCCAGTAATGGGAAACATATTACCTCTGACTGGGAGAAACTCAGGCCTCCAGGGAATGAACAGGGCAGCTCTTATTGAGGGAAGACCTGGAACTGCCAAGCCAGGTGCTGGCTCTGTAGCAGCTCAGGTCAGCAGCCATTTTAGCCCAAAGGGAAAGTTCCCTATCTGGAGGACAAGATGGAAAAGATGCTCACCTGGAGCTGGGCTTCAACCTCCTGCACCTGCTTCTTGTGTTTGCCAGGAAGGTTTGAATTCCCTCATTGATCCTGTCAATCTCTTGTTCTGTTGACACCATTAACAAGATCAAAGCTTCAGCTGCTTAACTGGTGTTGCCGATTACATACAGCAAGATTAATCCTTATGTATTGTAGCTTACCTAGAAAAGTTTTTTTAAAAACAGAACATTCTCCTCTCAACTTTGTGACTTGCATACCTAGATATTCTTCTCAAAAGCAGATATTAACCCTAAACATGTAGCAACTTTGCAGTACAGATTTCTGGCAGAAATCCTATACAAAACATGTAAATATGTTAAATTATCCTCTTTTTTTCCCCCACAAAGGATTTTCTTCTTTGTATTTTAACAGACCTGTCCCTCAAAAACTCCTTAGAAAATATTCGCTTTTGGTTTTATGTTTTGGGGTTTTTTTAGTGTTTTATTTTCCTTCTACTGTTCTTTTTGCCCGAGTTTTACTGACCAAATTGAAGAAGGAAAAATATAAAAAGGTGAAAAACAAACAATTGGAAGCTTGGTTTTAATATAACTCAATTCTTTTCACCTATGTCAAAAAGACAAACAACAACAAAGTAACCCACCCCAGACATGTCAAAAAAATCACCTTGCTATGCTCCTTGGAGATAGTTAAGAACATACAGCTAAAAAACCATCACACAGTTCAGTATATGATACTGGTTGCTTTTGCTATCTAACATTTAAAATTATATTCTTTTTGTAGTAGCCAGCAGTATATTCATCTTTTTTGGACCTAAAAATAAACTGTTCTGATAAATTGTAATAAAATCTCTACGAGGATAGGAAATATTCTTTACTCAACTTTATAATGCTTATTTCAACTACATTTGTCTTAGACACTTAGAATATACTTGATTTATATGAACAAATGATTTGTGGAATGGAACTGGCAAAGTCTCCAAGTTTCTTCTACCTCTCAGGAAGCAAATAGGGCATGAAGGCTTAGGATGCTTTTACACATAGGAGGTTGCCACAAATGAGAGAATTATGAATAATTACACTTCTCCAAAATCTGCAGCAACTCTATACAGATGTCCCAGTTCATTTTGCAAAACATTGACAGGTCCAAAATGAATCTGAACAGTTTGCTAACGCCAGAGCCTTAATATTAACTGCTGATAACTCAGGAATTCCACATGCAATCAGCCTCTGAAGTTACAGTTTTACTGTCCTTGTAGATAAGAATTTATTGGTTATCTGGCTGTACAAGAGGGCCTGTGGGAACTCTTTTGAAGACTCTTCTGCAGCAAACAACTCACCCTGATAACATGAAGAATTTGATTATTACTTGGTTTTAAAGCAGAATTTTTCCCACTGCTTATGAACAGTACTAAGAAAAAAAAAAAAGAAAAAGGTATTTAAATGATATGAAGAAATCCAGGGCATCTGATTCAGCAGGAAGAAACACTGTGGGAACCAGCTATTCACCAGGAAAGCAAACACATGCAAACTCAACAATTCTAGCTGCTCAAGCCACCCTGTTCAGATGTCTTTCCACTTGCCTTGCCAGCCACAGTGATGAGTATGAATATAGTACTTAAAACTAAATTGCTCAAAATTTTCACTTCAGTCCTGTTTCACGTAACCAGATGAAATAAATCCTCCTCAATCTCATACAGGAATACTGAATGCTGACAGATTTCCACAGTTCTCTACCCACACATTTTGGCATCTCAAGAATCAATTCAAGTTAATGAGTTTCATACAGTCATGAGAAAGCTGCAAATAAAATGAGACAAAATTGTGTTACAACAAAATGCAGAATTATGATATGAATAAAGCAAGCCTAGATACAATCAGCAGTCAATTAGAATGACAAATTCTGTGTGATTTCAAATTAAATAATTTTAATGCAGCCTTGTAGGTTAGATACAGAAATACAGCTGCAGACAGCCAAGTCTGGTTGCAAGTGGCCAGGATTTCCAGGCACTGCTACTAATATCTAAGTTTCTAAGGATGTCAATAACAAAGAAAAGTCTGCTTAAAGCTTCTTTGTTTAAATGAGAATAAAATTTTTCCATAGTTCTTGTATCTTAATTTTTTTTTTATTTTCAAGCTGGTTTACATCAGAATGTCTTTTGGGTTTTTTTTCCTACTAACATATTTACAACAAAATTGGGAAAAATAATATGTGAAGGCATTACAGTTGTTTCTCCTGACTCTGCTTACTGGCCAGGTAGAAAGTCTGGAGTTTGTACACGTACAAATGCACCACTTTGGATCCACCCTTCTCACTGAGGGCATATTTAGCTGTCAGTTTCTCCATGGACATTTTCCATGTGCACTTTGAGGTAGTCATTCCTTGTAAACTTCTTGTGGCAGAGCTGGCACTCCGCCATGGGGCGGTTGGGGTTGTGAGTGAGCTTGTGTCGGATCAGCATCTTCTTCAGGCTGAAGGACAGATCACAAACCTGAGCAGAGAAGACAAGACAAAGACAAACCAAGTAATAAAATTTCAAGCACGTACAGCACTCCCAAGATTACATCACTGAGGCCACAGCCACACATACCAGCAGTACTTAAAAAATGAGCTGGACTTTGGACGAAAAATTCCTTCAGAGAGCACCTGAAAGATTTTTACTCTGCCTGGCATCTTTTTATGTTGTATATTAGGAATGGCTCCACAGGCACAAGGATGCCATCTGTCTAAAAAAGACTTAATCTTAAAATACCAACACCTTGAGGTGTCCTGGTAACATTGTGGTGCTTTGTTCAGGTTTTGATGCAGCAAAAATTGTGACATAACTTGACAAGCATCCATCAGTTCAAATGAAATCCTTCCTGACCTCCAGAATGACACCTGCAGCTTCCAAAGGAATCAGTTCCAATTGCTCAGTTACAAGGAGAGAGGAGTGAGAATGAAGAGGTTCTGAAGATTGTAAGAAAGGTTAATTACTAATGTAAAGGAAACCTCATTGTTCTAGCCTTTCTCTGCCTGGCCAAGAAAACGGCAGACATCTGGTAAATGAAGGTGCAATTCCTTCGCATTATTATCTGGTGTTCTACTCTCCTTCCTCCACTGTACTCCAAGCAGTCCAGTTCATTCTGCCATTTGAAGAGATGGACAGAGGCATGAGGGACTCTGCCCATACTAAAGCCATTCCTTTATAAAAACTTTCATACTGAAGTTAAAATGAAAACCACAAAATGTTGAAAGAACAAGTGCAGCAAAGGAAAGTTAGAATTAACTCAAGTGAAACTGTGCAGATATAATGTCACACTCGCCTGCCATGCAAGGAAATAGTCTAACAAGAATTTGACAGGAAAATGAAGAAAAAAAGAAAAGGAAGCAGCTGCTGATTTGACAAATGAAACAGACAAGAGTCATATAATTAAACAAGAATCACCATCCATAGGCTTGCACTCTTAAAATTCCATGTTCATTCCAGACAATACCTCTTTCTTGCAGAAAAAAACTCAAGGAACCCAGGACAATCCCTCTGGAGAAAATCAAAGCTTTAAATTTATATTGGCACCCAACTACTGCAAATGCTAAATGGTGACTGATTCCTTTTGAAACGACAACAACAAGAGCTGACTATCTAAGTAGATCATCTTGACCTCCAGCATATGGATTTTATGCCAGTTAAGGCTAAACCATTAAATGACCATAAAATGACAATGGCCAGAGGCAAGTTTTGTACTCAAAATAATTTCTCCCAACACTGTGTGCTGCTGCACTAGAACATGTTTGACTTTATGACATGACATAATGCTGAAGACCTTCATACAGCAACTGCAGCTCTCCAGCTTTTCCCCAGTGAATGATCTCTGAATAAACCTGAGACCCAAGCAACAGCCACCCCTTTGTTATTGACAGTGCTCAATTACAGCACCCACTGGTCAGCTTTGAGCACTGCTTTTGCCAAACCCAGGTTTCTGTTTCCCACTCCACAGAGCATACAAGGGGAACCCATAACATTTATCTAATCACAGCCACAAATCCCAGTGTGCTGGAAGTGTCACACACTTGTAAACACTCCATGTTCTTGAGAGCCAAGAGGCCAATCAAGGATATACACACATACAAGATGTGTTGGTGTTCTGTGTATCATATACACACCTCTTCATTCCTAAAATAAACAGCTTATAACACAGCCTCAAAGTACATTTATTTCATTTATTCTGCTCATGTGACCAATGTAATGTGTTCTTCTGTCCCTCCAAGACTCTAGCACATTGTGCTATCTTCCCTCTTCAAAAAGAACCTGGAATGCACAGGATTATTAAAGGTATGGCACATCCTGTGCTGTTCTTATGTAGAAAAGTTTTGGGGATTTTTTTTTTAAGAGTTTGCTTTATATATCAATTTTGTAAGCAAGACTGATATTTTTTACATTTACAACCACTCTTGCTAATGTGCACTTGAGCTCTAATCCATCTCTTCAAAATGATCAAAGTTTTGGTCAGGTAGGGAGGATTGACATTTGAAAGAAAGTGTAAGGTCAACCAGAGGCAGAGTGGAAGGAAATACTGTACTGAAAGAAACCAGGACAGGCAGTACTTGACCTTTCTGTCCCCCAAAAATAATCTATTGTCTCTGAGAAACTGAAGTTCAATTGGCCTTCCAGTAAAAAACAGGCTGGTCTGAAGAGGACAGACATCTAATTTTCTATGAAAAATTGCATTTCTATTTCCATATTTCAGTTATTTTCACTTTTCTAGGCGACATGTATTAGAATTGCCATCTTAAAATGGAAATATTCAATTTCCACTATGATCTGTGGGATGTGAGAGCTTTGAGACATTAAGGTCTGAAAATGCTTTTGCTGACTGATAAGACACAGGAATAGACACATAAATAAACTGTAGCACCTTCCTCAAACAGAGCACAGGGATTAGTTTCACATGTAACTCAATCCTGCACTGTAATGACTGTTCCATGTGCCTGAGAGAGAGACAGGAAGAGAAGACATGATTTTTATTTCTGACTCTGGAAAAAGAATATATATTTAAAGCAAAAATATAGACTAAAAGAATTGGTATGTGGTATTCCAGAGATAAGAATTTGTGGAAATTGTTGTCATAAATTACCACTCAAGTCATTATGTGAAAAATACTGAGAGCATCTGCAGCTATCTTGAGTGGAATAAAAAATTGTAGGTGAAAATACTCAAGTGTAAAAAGGAAATTTAGTATTGGGTAGCTCATAATAAATGTCCCCCATAGGGACATTTTTCTGTAATTGTCCACTACTGCTTTTCTTGTAACTTCTACATAAACATCTGGAATCATGCAATGTGCAAGACAGTTCTGGAAGAACGGGCTCCTCTTGGTTACATTTACTGTGTCTCCAGCATGTGCAGAACAGGAGCCCAGGTGAAATAAGGAGAAATGACTGAAAAAAATCAATTTTAAACCTCTCCAAGTGTGCATTAAGCAACAGACCATGGTGGGCACCTGGGTGGCTGAAGCATGCAGAAATGAACAGTGGAGGCAAGTGCTGTTATGTCCAAACCCAAAAGATCAGCAGCCTCTGGCAGTGTGCAGCCAGCAAAAAGCTCCTTCTGAAGAGTGATTTTGGTGAAACAAGGCAGAAACTTGAAGTACAAAAAATACCACCAGTAACTGAAGGTACACTCTGAAGAATTCTCAAGGACTAGGACTAGACACAGATTACAGCTGTTTCTAGCTATGGTTTGGGAAAGTACAGCTCTACTTGATTCATGAGGAAAACTGAAGGAATAGCTGAAACAGGAAAGCATGCTTTCACACAGCTCCTATTTCTAATTAAAGCAAGGAAAAAGAATAAAATACAACCACCATACCAAATCAGCCTGCAAAAGCACACTCTGAATCCAAAAGCAGTGAATCTTGGATCCACATGTGAGAAAAACTGCATTTACACTGCAAGCTGGCCAAGAGCTGATGAACAGTATAACAATCTGAAAGCTGAAAAAGTTATTGACAATGAACTGGAGTTAGAGAAATCCTCAAGGTACTATCCAGAGCCGGGCTGAGATTATCCCAAAATAATACAGCAAATTTCCTAACTTG
Source organism: Passer montanus (assembly GCF_014805655.1). Taxonomy (NCBI): domain Eukaryota; kingdom Metazoa; phylum Chordata; class Aves; order Passeriformes; family Passeridae; genus Passer; species Passer montanus. Next base: position 1,426,486 of record NW_024357392.1, on the reverse strand, counting down.
TAGATGTCAACAAAATATTTTAGTTGAACTTTTTCATTAAATTAATGTATTTTATTCTCAATGAAATGACATCAGATCATTCATTAAAAATCAGAACAGTTAATAGACCCTTGAAACTTTCCTGCCAAGCTGTTATTTTATTTTTGCATCTAATTATATAAATTTTTGAGCCAATTTACAGCTGCTCAGACTGAGCCATCTAGAATATAATTGAGAGATGGCACTCCCCTGTGACTGCCTCATAAAGAGTCAGTATCATGAAACAAAACACCTACACTAATTCTACACCCATGCTGATGCCTTCCTCTAAATCCCTGAGCAACAATTTTGGCATTTAATAGTTCTAAAAGACATTATTCCCCAACAGCTTCTGCACATTCAGCCTTCCCACCTACCTCCCAAAAGCTGAGAGATGTTGCATGCAAGGGGGGCAGGCTGCATGAAGGGTACCTGACAGTGATCTATGAACTGTCACAGGATAGGCTGCATTTCAGCCCTGTGAGTGTGCACAGCATCCCAGATTTCCTCAATGAGTAACAAGAGGCTGTGAGCAGATGTTGAAAATATCAGACCAGATTTTACCAGAAACAGGCAATTCTGAATTCATATTTGTGTCATTCAGCATCAGAAGCACTGAGATTCCATGTAATAAATTAAATCCCTTTTCCTACACAAGCTAATCTCCAAATATTAACCTGTCATACAATTCAAACAGGAACCCAAGCAGCATGAACTTGTAAATGGTAACATCCAAATTGGATTACTAATGGTGAAAATAACTCTTATGGGATCCAAAACCATAAAATGAACGGGTGTGCGTGGCTCTTGGCAAGCAAAGAGGGTACATGAAACTCCCTGAATGGCTTTCCATTCCCTGGGCAATCCAAGCCCATGTGAAGTGTAACCATGCCACAAGCAGTAAGTCCAAGGCCACAAGATCCCTGCAATTAAACCCTCCTGCTGCACTGAGGCTGAGAAGATGAAGGGAAAGGAGCAGAGGAACTCACATCACACTGGAAGGGCTTCTCCCCGGTGTGGGTCCTCATGTGCTCGTCCAGGCCTCGCTTCTGACTGAAAGCCTTGTTACACTCCGAGCACTGGTACGGCTTTTCCTGCACGCAATGACAACAGCGAGTGAAAGTGAGTCAACACAGAGCCCAGGTCATCAAAGGAGTGGAATTCCATGCTGGATGGTGCAAGTTTTATTTTCTCTCCAAGGTATTACAGTCAGTGAAAACAACAGAAAACGACTTTCAAATGATTAAGTGAAAGCTGGGAAAGCTGTGGCCTGACAGTTTCCACTTCAGCACCCACTTATGAATTAATTATCCATTCCAGTCTTTCAAACCCAGCCTTTTGGGGAGTCTGCTTTTTGTCACGTGAAAGGTACAGAAACATAAAATTCCATGTTCTTTCCTTTATCCCCCAGAATGCTTAAAGCACACAGACAAGTAAGATTATCTATGAAAACTTCAAGTTTGATTGGAGATTTCCAATCACAGGAAGAGGTAAGGGGAGGAAGAGGATGTACAAGGAAAGTTTGTGGTAGCAGAAAAACTTATTTTGAAAAGTGGTGACAGAAGGTTAATCGCATACTCATTGCAGCATCTCAAAAGAAGTGCAGATGGCAACCAAACCATCTGTAGTTTTATTAGAACTATTGGTTAGCAGCTACTGTAAAACATGATGTTAGAAAAGTTGCAATCTCACTGACCTGAAACAAATAATTAGAGATAAATAAGGAAACCCACTTATGCAAAGATTTTTTTCTTTGTTGTTCCTTCATATAGAAACTTTAATAGGAGTAATTCCTCCTTGATTCCACTAAAGCTACAGAAAAATTATAGAAATTAACAATAAATCAATTAAATGCAAGAATTAACATTATGGCAATGCACATGGCCTCATTAAAATTTTCATATTTTAGAGGCACCCTTATTTTTGCACCAGCTAGACTTCCTTCATACTTGTTCTACTCTTTTCTGTTGTCTCTAATTCTGTACTGTTTAAGTTCTGAAGAAAGGTATTTTAAGAAAAGTAAATGCTTTTTACTAAATTAAATTGAAAGCAATGACTATAAATCAATAGGCCAAAAAAAAGCAGCTAGATCTATGAATTAACAAATAATAGGCAGTAATCAAGTTCTTTGGGGAGATGATGTGGGATCCAAGGACAAGTGAGACACAACAACTCAGGCATTAAAGCAATAAAGAGAATAAGCTGTCTGGTTATTGAATTCCTACTCTCAGTCTCTGGGAACCATCAGGTCTCCATATATTGCTGAATCCTGCCAGGATTCACCATACACCTAACACAGTGCACAATCAGTTAGTGCAGGGTATGTCCCAGTCTCTCTCTTTAGGGCAGATCCAGAGACCTCAGTGGGGAAAAGATGGGGTGCTTTGATTTTGCAGTCTCCTCCCACCAAGTTTCCTAGAAAAGGCAGTGTTATTTCCATGATTCTTCAGTAGACAGCAAAACATAATAAATTACCTAAAAAAAAAGATCTGAACTGATCTGTGAAAAAAAAATTATCATCTAGATCAAAAAGTCCATGTCACAAGGAGCTTTGCTGACTAAAGACTTCATGGAGCAGGGTCTGCATTTTTAAGGGAAATGTATGAATAAGCCACGTGAAAAGCAGGTTTCTGCAACAACCCCTTAATTGGTTTTGCATTGTGGTTAACACAAACCACATTTCTGTGCGTTCTCTAAAAGCAGTCTTTCTGTGTGGAGGCTGTTCCCCAGAAAGTGCAAAGTGAAGTATACGATGTGCACATCTTAAACACCTACAAAAGCATTCACTACTGCACACTGCACCAGGTGGACTCACTCCCTTTTTATTGTCTTGGTCTTCAGCTATCTGAAGAATTGACTTGATAATGACCAGGTCAATCATCCCAGTGCTAAATGGATTTCAGGATTCCAATTTGGACAAAGAGCCATTTTAAACTCTGGGAAGCTGGAGTCACAAACCTGGGCTGTATTATCTTCCCCCAGGTTATGTCTGGCTGTTCTGTATTTTATATTTGCATTATTCTCTGTGGCAAAAATGGTGTATCTAACATCCCCTTGGCATCTGTATTGAAATTCACATCTGTAGTGCATGAAACACATCCACAGCTGTCTTTGATCTAATTTTAGATCCCTTCCATCTGTATATTCCAGTGACTTCAGCAGACATGAATGATTCACACCAGCCTCCTTTCTCCTGAGTGGAGGCTCCCTCCATTCACATCTGTGTCTGTTTCAGGAAAACCAGTAGTGCTGTCCAGAGAAAAACCTGGCCCTCAGTTTATCTCCAGAGAAAAAGACGTTTTTGTTGTTGATTTTGAAGAAAACATTATCCTCACCAATCGGTTTCCTCAAAACAAAACATTCTGTGCTTTTCGTTTTCTCTCTGTTCCTTCTCCCCCTCGTGTCAAATTTCCATTGCACAATGGTTGGAGAAAGCAACACTTGCAACATGGAAAATGTGATGTTTGCTTGGCACAATCATCACTGCTTTAAATGTGAGCAGAGGAAAAAAAAAGATAAAAACCACAGCAACAGGTCTGAAAAAGCTAATACCACCACCAAAGGACAAAAGGGGCCAACACTGAGATAAGAAAAAAGCTGGACAAATTTAAAACATGAAGAAAAGGGAAAAACCTGCTAACTATCAACAAAACAGGAGCTCATTGGGAAGATGATCCAAATCTGACTTCAGAGGAGTTAGCAAATGCTGGTACTATAAATCTGCCCTCTGCTGAAGAAGTATCTGCCAGGCCATGGCAGTGGTGGCAGCCAAGCTGAAGGGTTACATGTGTTTTCTTTTATTGACCATCTAAATGAGGAAGGGAGCAGGGAGAGCGAGAGAGACAGGACGTGGCTGATACTGCAGTGATTTAATATCTCAGTTTCAAGCATGTCAGGCATAATAGAAATATGTAGATCAGGATTTACAACCTTCCTGCCTCTGAACAAGGAAAGGCCAAGCAGAGCCCAATGGTACTCTGGAAGGTGCTTTGCTGTAAGATTGACACATGCTGACCTAAAAGCTCCCATTTCTGGTGGGTTTCACCATTAAAAATGAAAGAATTAAACATTTTAAAAACCATGTCAAATAAAACAGGGCCTGCAGTACACACTTCCGTGTCTGTGGATGGCCGAATCACAAATCACACCTTGAATTCTAAGCAAGTTGTGCTGTGCACTAGAAAGAACTCACTCAGAACATGACAAATTTCAAGGACATTTGGTGCAGCTTCAACAGCTTGACACAAAGGTTGCACAGTGTGTCCTGCAAGCACAGCAGATGGAATTACTCAAATGCAGAATATTTGAACTGCTAGCTGCTGCTGCAGTTGCCTGTATGTCCCTTAAGAAATATAAATACATTATGTACAGTAAGATAGCATTTGTGCTCTGTAAATCCAGTAATACTGGTTACACAGGTGAAATGTGAATGACTTTGGTAGGAGTCTCTCCAGCTTGCTTTCTAAATCTGAATTTAGAACCATTTCATCAGCTCAACAGTGACAGCAAGACAAACATAATTTAAACATCATTATTATTACCATTAAATAAACATATCTCAAGATTAAAATAAGAGTTAAGAACACAACTACCAACTTGATGGGCCTGTATTTTCAAAGTGCTGAACACTGAAGCTTGAGAGAAGTTCAGAGGAAAAAAGAAAAGCTTATCAGGTCTTGTATTACATGTAAATATTTACACTTGTGACATGAATGTGAAAACTGACAGGAATAATGGTGATGCGACAAAAAAAATAAAAAATCCTTTTCTTTCCATTATTCTAAAACAAAGCCTTCCTTTGCTCACAGAAAAATCTTAAAATGTCTATTCATGAGATTCTGATACAATATCATCATCTGCTTTCAAAAGGCATTTTATGTGAAAATTTTGAAAATATCATTATTACTGTTACTAAATATGATTTATATGCTTGCATCATCACCTGAACAGAGGGTTAATAAAAAAAGCGTTTTGAAAAAACATCAGGCAAATGGAAAAATGTGGCCTAGAATGAACAAACATGACCAGCCAGATAACATTAAAATACTCCAGTCATGTCTGCAGCTACCAGGAGCTCGTTACCCTCAAAGAGAAATCTCGAAATCCTTCAGCTTTGCCAACCTGAAAATGCAGGAAATCTGTTTACACTTAAAATCACAGATAGGTGCAAAACTGGAGTCCATCAACTTGGGCTAAGTGTGAAAAAAATTCAAGAACTAACAAGATGCTCTCTTAGAACTAGAAAGTTTCTGCACGTTACAGCAAGTGGCTGACCCAGAGACAGAGGCCTATTTAAATTACTAACATAACATTGACACTGGAAGACAAAGGGTGATGAGAATTTACAAGAATAGTAAGGATTTGAAACTTATAATATTAGCCTCAAATAAAAATCACTTTACAAGAACATGTTGAAAAGTAAAATCCTTTTAAAAATATTTCCAACAATTAGAGCAGGCCAAAAAATTTTCCTGTTAAAACAACTGTGAAATAATTCTGGCAGATTTAAACGAAATGTGACTTTTATTCGAAATGACTAATGATTTTTTTTAGAACAGGTCTCAATTAATCTAGTTTTAGGAGTATTTAAAAAAATAACCTTTTTTTGCAATAAAATCTGTAGTTAAAACAAAAGCATGAATCTTCTCTGAAATGCCTGCCAGAAAAGAAAAAGGCATTTCTTAAAAATATCCAGTATATGCAATTCATCTGGCTTTACCATATCACTAACTTCCCATTTTCCAGGGCAGTCTTGCCTATTTGCTGCCCATAAATTGAAAAGTTCTCATTTCTTTGCAATTTTTTGAACTGCTGAGGTAATTTCTGGCCCTAAAATTTAGAAAAGGAGGGTTTATTTAATCAGCATTGATGAAAATTCAATAGATGTTCACCTGCTCCTGGAAAATAACAGTATCAATATAGAAAAAGTACATTTTCACTCTGCAAGGAAGGGATGATCATCAGTCACGATTACATAAAAAAGTGTGAAAATATAGGTGCAGTGGGATTCAAACCTTCCACATTCTATGTGCAAACACAGATTCCAGAAGCAAGGAAACCACAGCCCTGGCAAAGTCATCATCCTCAGGCAGATGTTTGGGAACTCACCCCTATCTCACCAACTGGGAAATAGAGATAAAATCCAAGATGGAAAAACCCCTCCAAATTCAATCAACACATCATATTATTTCATTACTCACTGTCATGTGCCCAGAATTCTGTATTTAGTACACAATGGAATCTTTTTTTGACAATAGCATTCTACAGTGCTTCTAAAACACACAACACTTTCTCCAACTTTAAGCTCAAGTATTACCTGGGAAACACAGAAGTGAAATTATGTCAATATTCGCCTTGCATTATTTCTCATTTACTACTATTTTAATACTCCTCTGGATTAGAAAAGAGGGGGCAGTGTAAATTTCCAAATGAGTGCCTTGGAAAGCCTGTTTAACTCAGGACCTCTTCTTTTTCAGGGAACAAAAACAGTCGGCAAGAGTCCTCTACAGGAGACTGCCTCACTTCCACACACACCATGATTTATCCCTATTCCCATGAAATCCATAAATAAAATTCGGAATTATTCCAAGGTTGGTTAATTTCCACACATATTGTGGTTTAAATGTATTTAAATATTAATGTATTTTAAAATAGTAGGCACTTATGCATGAAACTAAAATTATACACTGAAATTACTCTAATTTTTAAATTACCTCAGAAATGTACTTCACTTAAGCACAGGCTGGCAGCTTCCACCCACTAGAATCCAGATTTTTAAAGAAGTTATAAAAATTAAATATATCTATTTTATGTAAATATGAAATATTCAAATCAAGTCATGAAAAGCCATTTTCAAATAGCTTTGACTCTTTCTGTTTTCCACCACTGAATCCAACTGTAATAAAATCACCATTCACAGCAGTAATGAAAACATCAATTCAACATGACAACAACTCTGGGCACCTATCAATGGCCATATTTCCAAGCATTAGCAATTCTATTGCTACAACATAGAATAATTTTTCCACATGTTTAAGCTTAAACATCGCAATGTTCAGTCAGGCACTGAATAAAGCCTTAGAAAAGAGATGAAGTTTCCTGCAGCGTGAGGGTTGGAAATGTGCATGTAACTCCCTCAAAGCTGATATGGTTTGTAAACTCATTTCATCAACAACTTCAATGAGTTCCTCCTTTATGTTTTCCTAGGCTGCTATATTTCTCCTTAAGGAAAAAAACCCCAAACCCATCAAACCATAAAGCAAACACATTTACTTTCATAGAAACAAATCAATACTCAGGTGACATTTTAATATCAGGTGGGTGGTGTTTTCTCCCTGCCCTGGCCAGCAGGGGTTTGGCCTTACCTTCTCTGTTTACTCCAGAGCTGGAGCTGACACCTGTGGCCACCCAGGCTGTGCTCATTTTAGCAGCTGCCAGACCTTAATCAACTTTCTACAATGATTTTTTCAGCAGCTTTTCCTGATCCCCAGCATCAGGTCTGGCATTTAAGCCCACTGGTAAAATACAATGAGATTTAATCTCTCCTGTCTTTGGCGAATGCTACAGTATTACTTTTAAGCCACTTCACAAACCTTCTGGCCAATAGACCAGATTGGTTTTTTCAAGACATTTATGAATAAAAAATAACTTATCATTGCAGAAGGGTGCTATGACTGTTTTTATTTCCACATTGCTAGGCTCAGCTGATACAAAAATACCTTCATGATTTATACATCTAGCTATTTACTCTTTCAACAATGATTTTGCACGCAAGAATAAATTTCAAATAAAATGTATGTGTAGGAAAGGGTAAAATAAGAAAGAGCAAACAACCTTACAGCATTTTAAAAAGTCAAAACATGGGATGACTGAAAAGAGAAATTTCAAGTGTGACTTCCTGGTTTTTCTTGTTCTTAGAACTGACAGTGGGACCCAAACCTTTGGCAAACACAGTGCATTTTTTATTTCCTAATCTTCAGTTCATCTTTGTTTAAACAGCCTAGGAACACAGAACAAGTCCTAGTGCATTGTGCTCAGGGGTCTCAAACTCTTTCTGCACAAGTTTCTTTCTTCCCTGGAGAAGTCCTTACACAGTGCAGTTAGAACACATCTCCTTCAGAGTCAGGACTCGGATCATGAGCCCTCACTTCAGGAAAGACACACCTGAACAGCTCAGCAGCTGTTTTCTCTGCTGAAGGGGGCTGGTTTGGTTCCTGCACCCTGCATTCCTGACAAGCATCAACCTACTACTAAGATTAAATAAATCTTCACATTCTTGCCAAGACACAAATGGTGTCTTCCCCATTTACCTGTCAGTATTGTTGCTCCCACACTTTTTTCCTCCCTTTCTAATTCCCTTCACCACTCAGCTCTTCCACACCAGCTAAAATACATATTTATTCCCTTGTACCTGCACTAATATTTACTAACCGGAACAGTAAAATAACAATAGCTTATTATCCTGTGCTACTTCATGGATAATATTCTGCAGAACAGACTCAGGCATAAATCCATCTTCTGGCTTGAAAATCCATGGAAGTCAGTAATAAACTTTGTTTTTTCTTCTCTTGTTTTTATTAATAATTTCAACCCATTTTTTCCTCCTCCTCCTAAGATGACTTTTGATTTTTTAGCTGTCCAGTTCTACTTAAATATTAAATAAGGTCAATTGTGAGGAAGAGGGGAAGTTGGGACATGCAAGAACATAGCAACAGGCTTCAATTTAGAAATTACTATTAATGTAAATATTATTAGTAGTGATTCTTGTTACTTCAAAGTAAAAAAAAAATTACATGGAGATAAATGAATATGCAATGGCAATCAAAAATGTATGAGACTCACTGTCAAGTTTTGGGATAGAAGCAGCATCACCACAAAAAGAACCAAAATCTAATCAAGTCTAAAAAAACCACATTTGGCCTGCACATTTTAATCCTACAGCATAGCTGTGGGGATGACCAGCACCTTCACACATCAAAATAAAAAAACTGAAATGTGACCTTTCAAATGTACATGATCAACACATCTCAAGTATATGGAAACACTTAGATCACATTTGGTGTGCACTGCGTTCTTTGTACCTCTAAGGATGGTATTTGGCCTCCATGGTACAGTCGAATATTTCCTGAGACATTTTAAAACAAATTTTATTTTGCTCTTAGTGCTACACAAAGCCTGCCTAATACAGTGTCTACATATATTAAAAAGAAATATCCACTCCTTAAAATTTATTTTCCTCTTCCCTTTCCTATCAGCTAAAAAATGCTTAGAAGAAAACATTACTTGGTGTAAATCACTGCAGACTCTAAAAGCCTAATAATATTATTTTTCCTTTATTTTTCTTCTACAGAGACTGGGGAGTGTTTGTTGTTTTTACTCAAACTGTATGAAAAAATCAGAAAAAAAACCCCTGGATTTGGCACTGTTTCAGAGCTTGTTTACCCCTCACAATCATGTAGAACTTAGATGGGTCATGAAATTTCTCCTGGTGCAAACACAGTTAAGAGGGGATAGTAACAACAGAAAAGAATTTATAGCACTTCTTAAAGTGATTTAACAGCTGGAAAAAAAGGAGAAACAACTAACAACATAGGACTAGCCTGTTCCCGATGAACTACCAAGAGTATTGCACAAACTACTCATTACTTGTATAGTTTGGGGTACAAAAGCTACAACTTTATCTAGGACCTCAGTTAATATGCTCAAGACCCACACAGAACAATAGAAATTGTAACAGTTTTTAATTTACTTATTTAAAAAGCAATTCTGTGTGTCCACTTGCACATGGAGACTACCAAGTTAAATGTCACCTTTCCTATTTCCCAGTAGATGCAGAATTTCCTTGGTTTGGCCTCAACGTTGCTCTCATCTTTGTGAGCTGTAACAGCTCCCAGTTAAATAAAAGTTATATAAAAATTGTCATCAGTTAATAAAGTACAGCCTCTAGAAAATCTCACAGTGACTGGACTTTACAGGCACAGTAAGAATCAAAGCACTGGATATTGAAGTTTCAGTCACAGTGAAGCCTTTACAGAGCTGTTTACTCAGTAAACAACATTAATTTATATCTATAAATAACCACGGGTTAAATGAAGAGGTTAGTACAGCTATTATTTCAACATAAAAGAAATCAAACACAAAAAAAATAGAAGGTAATGGAGTTCTAATTAGAATTCGCAAGTTAATGACTTGAATCTTTGCCTCTTATTTTGATAGGCATAAAATACCTTGGTTGGCAGAGCCTAATCTCTACACAAACAGCAACTAATTACTTTTCACCACATGAGTCACAGACAATCCTCAAGCAAGCATAAAAACTCCTCCTTGTGTGGGACTTACCCTGGTGTGGGTGCGAATGTGCATCTTCAAGCCATCGTTCTTGCTGAAAGCTTTGTCACAGTAGGGACACTGGTAAGGACGCTCACCTGAGAACAAGAGAAGCATCAGGACCCAGAAATGTGCCCTCAGAGGATGAAGGCCTTGCAGCACAGCTCTTTGTCAAACTGAACTGCTTTTCTCTTCCAAGAGCAGATTTAAACTTTAGAAAAATTACAAATAATCCTGCCTGAGCGCGATGGAGTGCTGGATCAAAATATTTCTCTTTGCTGACTGATTTTGCACAATACATGAATACACACAGACAGCCTTGGGGGAAATAAAACCAAAAAGAAAACACCGAATGCCCTTGCTCAAACCACATTGTACAGTGATTTACACATGGCCACTTTTATGGTTAGGCATTAACTGCTCCCAAATATTTTTTCTATTTCACATCTGGTCGCTATTAGAGGCCTCTGGGTGTCAGAATCCCAATGGAATATAAAATCCACTCTTTTATAACGCTGGATCTGTGTTAGAAGCTGGTTAATCAAAAGTTTCTGCAATATTTGTGTCCCGATTTATGACTGAAGTAGAAGCAGAACAACCTTAGCATCTCCCTTGCAGCATCCCATATCTGAAAGGTATTTGTTTAATGCTCCATTACACTGATGTCATTTGGCATCGATTTTCCCAAACTCACATTAGTGTCGTGTGGATACTGAGCTGTTCAGAGACAGCCAGTAAAGAGTTTCTGAGTACCATCATTTGGAAGAAATGTACTTGAATTTTTAACTCTTCAGGCAATGCACTGGAATCTGAGTGTACTGCCTCCTGTTCCTGTATAGAACACTATAAAAGCAAAGATCAGGCTGTTTCCATTGGAAAACAAAGTAGAAAAATTAAGACGATAGAAAATTTTCTGTCCACAAAATGGATTTTGTTCTACATAACCATAATGCTGAAGGTGTCTTTTGAAATAAAGGTTTGTCACAAGTCAAGCAAAGCCTGTTTTATAAAGTCAATGCACAGCTTTCTGCTCACAAAGGTATTTCTGCATATAGACTTAACACAAAACAAATGTCAAGCACTTATTAACACTCAATCTTCTAAAACAGGCAAGCAAGATTAACTCCATTTCATAGTTTTAAAAAACCCAAACCAGTATATTTCACTGATAACCCAAAGATATTGACAAAGAGCCACAGCGGAACATGAAATCTCCATTTCCACACGTTGGGTAGAGATTCAAGGGCACCTGAGGTGAGGTAATTGTTTAGGGAAGAGGATGGCCACCCTCCCCTATTTTGTAGACAGATTATTTTGTTCTTTTGTCTTTTACTTCTGTATAGGTAACTGTGAATGACAGCATAAGACTGGCCAGCAAGGCACCTTGTAAACACAAATATTTTTCTCTGTTGAGTTCTGTCATCTCTCAGAAAGCTCAACTGTGTGAATTGGGGGTCTGGGGTTCTTTTTAGGATGATGACATCAATCTCTGTGTTAGAGCTGTGTTTTCACTGAGCAGTTTGATATATGATCCTCTCTCTCCTGACCTTCGATGCTTTAATTCATGCCCCCGAAATTCAAACACTCCAACAGTTGTCAGTACTCAAATATTGAATTAATTCAACTGACATTTTTATGTCTGGGGGCTTTTGAATGGAGAATTTAAAGCTTTCAGCAGTTTGTAAGCAGATGAGCGATGACAGGTAGGAGTTGTATCCTCCTCCCTCTCTCCCCCACCCTCATCTGTCTTTAAAGAGAAAGACTTTTGCCTTCAAAGGACGCGCTTGAGTTTGTCTGAAGCAGATTAACAGTGTCCCTCTGAAATCAACCACGGACACCATGGTGCTTGATGAGGAAAGCCCTAGGAGCTTTCAGCAGATGCCAGCAGAGGGCAACAATGACTCCACATCAACGTGTCACACCTGAAAAAGTCGGGCTTGGAGCTGCTGTTATAAACTGTCCACTGTAAAAAATCTTCACCGTTCCAAAAATCAAGTTTACTGCCTAACACAGACTGCCAGCTATGTCTTGACATTCAAACTAGGAACCATCTTGTTTTTCTAAATTATATAAATTTCTCGTGCACTTGTGTCAATAGTTTCCAGTAAAACTACTTAAAAGATGTTCCCAAGTAATTTTACTCTTATTTTTTGTTATTTTCTTTCACCTTTGGAGCCTACATGCTTAGAATTTATTCAAGTGCCCTGGTGCTTACACAAGCAGCTACCCTGAGCATAAGCATCATTTAAACTTGTAACTTATCTTCTGTCTCAAAAGGTTTTAGGATTTTACAAAATTAACAATGGGCCACTTAAAATACATCTGTGCTAGCAACAACCAAGTTTCTTAGTATAAATTTCTTACTAACTGCTCTCTGGAAAGGGCCTCTGTTGCCTGACTCTGAAGTGAATAAACTGCCCTCTGACAATGCATCTTTTTTGCTATTTACTGTCTCAGGAGCCCAGGTAACTAGCTTAAGATTAAATATCTGATCTTGTGGACAGCAGATCTGGCAAGATTATTACAATTCCACATTATTACCTTCTCTATCTCTACTAAAAATTAACTTCCTTGCTTCTGAGCCAGCCTAGGTAAACATTATTCATGCTACCAGTCAGTTTCTCATCAGAATGATTCCACATTCAAGGAGACTACTGGGAAGCAGGTGTTCCCCAAGAGAAGTCTTACACACTCTGTCCCACTCTAAGTCCTGTACGATAAACAGGAACAGTTTAACTTCCTCTTATCCTGTGATAAGCAGATGGAACACGATGGCAACAAAGGAAAAGACAGATGTGAAAGAATGAATGCTAGAAATATTCTTCTCACATGTGAAGGCTTGCTGAAGGGCAACATTTCATAAAAAACTACTGCCAGCGTCCACAGAGGAGAGGGGCTTGTGCTTGCACAAAGTTCAGAATTGTCCCTGAAACAAACTGGAGAGCAAGGACCATGTGATACAATCTCCTGGGAAAGTGACATTATCCATCAGGGCTCCCACATCCATCTACAGCCAGACAAGGACTACCAAAATCCCATTTACAAACATTGCAGTGATAAACTTCAGGTTAGAAACATTGCAGTGATAAACTTCAGGTTGTACACAAGAAATTGTGGAGATTTCCAGATGCAAAACTCCTCTGATCAGAAAATGAAAGGGTCTTTAACAAGGAGTTTAAGAGCAAAAGTTACTAAGAAAAGCAAATTAAATACCTGGCAAGTCATGAACCTCTATTTCTTTTGTCTTCACAAGAAGGAGTTAACAGGGATCAAAGTAGAAGAAAGAGATTTCCCCTAGATAAACCACAATTTCTTCTTGGATTTGCTGCTAGAAGAACATTTATGAGATGGTGTCAATTTGAGGAAACACCAGACTAAGATGTGGGTGAACTTTAGGTAAAGTCAATGCCAATTAACAACTATGCCATTTACACTCTGCACTTTTATATAAACACCTTTGTATATATAGTTATATGTGATAAACATAGAAGTATTTTTATGTTTGAGTGTTTTTAAAATCTGTTTTCTAAACAAAACTATTGCTTTCATTAAAATAACACAACAGTCAAGCAAGTCAAATGTAACAAATGTTAAGTTCCCCCCTGAGTTACAGCTGACTGTCATGTCCCCGCTGTTCCAGAACAAACTGCTCAATACATTAATGGCACTTCTGTACAAATAACCTCAAATAAATAATCCTGGGATAAATTGCAGTGGATTTAGCATAATTCAAAGTCTAGACATTCTACTTCCAGATTTTGCATGAACAAAAAATCAGAGCTTTTAAAATAATAAAAATAAATTTAACCTTAATACAAGGATTATGAAAAACAATTCCATGATTGAAAAACATATGGGATTTTGATCTGAAACCACGTCATGACAGGATTGACATCTTTTTTTCTCCTCTCCATCTCTAGCTTGAGATCACAATACCTAGTGGACCTTAATGTAGCTTAACAAGTTAAATACCAGATTCTCCCATTCCGGTTGGACTCAGGACAGCTTCCCATGAGACATCTGCAATCAGAGGTGCTCTAAGGCAGCATTTACACTGAGTTTAGCACACAGATCTCCCAAACTCAGACAAAACAATTAAGAAGCAAATCCATATATACATTAGTTTTTTAAGATTTCAATGTTTCAGTGGCTACAGCTAGACAATTAATAAGGACTTTGAGACAGTTAATCAAACTGGCCATACGCATTGCTATTTTCACACTGTATTTTGCATTCCCTGTAGTCAGCTGAGCCACAAATATAAAGCTGTTTCTCCAGTTAGGTGGAAATTCCCATCCAATGGAAAAACAAACCCAAAAAAGGAAACATCCAGCTGCGAAATAGTCCTGATCTGAAGAGCCCAGCAAGCCAAAATAACAGTCTCACTGCCCTTTCAAACCACACTCAGGCTTTAATTCTATTTCATCTGTGAAATTTGCAGTCCTGTTTACTGTCCTTGCTCCCCTGCAGCTTGCTTAGACACCCAAATACAATTTCTCAGGTATTCATGTAAGCTTCAAGAAGGATTCCCTGGCTTCCCGTCTTTACTGGGACTCAACTGCTCAGCTGAGGAATGAAGAAGTTGAATTATGCAGTGAAATAATCAAGGTGGGTTTGTTTAATACACTTTTTAATACACCTCTGCTTAGTTGGAGTATTCAGCATCAATGGTTTTGGTCAGCACTCACGGACATCAGAAAAAGACCTATAACAAACTGCACTGAACATCAGATCATGTGCAGCATATGCAGCCTCAAGGAATTCCTCTCTTCAGTTTTCTTTATAAAAATGAATAAATATAATTACAGCAATGTAGTCCCTCAGATTGTTCCAGAGACCATTTCCCATATTCTAGATATAGCTCCCATTCAGATGGTGAGCTACTAATTTTTGGGATTAGAAGATTGTTTCTTAAATAGAAAATGGTTATGTTTTTCTGTAGAAATATATATGTGTGCATTATTTCAAAATACCAGCTTTCAGAACAGTTATAGCAGACTATAATCCTTTTTAAAGTCCTCACTCAAGCCTGGGGCAGGGGAGAGGGTTAGAAGAGAGCCTCCACCATTGCCCAACTGCAGTGGAATGAGCACAGTTCACCTGGAGAGGAATTTGGAGGCCATCTGGATCACACATTTAACACTCCTTACCAGATGATCCACAGGGCAGCCCAGAATGGGAATTTCAAGGGGGCTTTTTTAGTCAGAGATAATCTGGGGTGATGACAGCATTCAACAGCAAGTAAGGATGGGCAAAAGGTTAATGGATGTAACAAAATTATAATCTGTGACATCTGCTTTAGAACGCTGCTCAGAGAGGGCACCTGACAGCTTCACACATTTATCCTCAGCTGCTCTTGCCCCTAAACAGTGTTCCCATTCAATTAAAAACTTTGTGTCCTTAACTGAACATTATTCAGTTAATGCACTATGCAAATATGTACACACAAACACAAATAAAACTAAAATAAACAGATCTGAATTTCTCCCACATGGAAGGGGACTTCATTAGGAATCAAAATTAACAGGAATTCAGTGAACCCAGTGATTCCAATGGAACTTCAATTCGAAAATGCCAGGAAACCAATCACTGAGGAAAGATGAAAAATTCACAAGTCAAGAAAATATTCAGTACATTTCACCACTTTGGTGTTGCAGTCCTGAGAGAAAATCAACACTTCTTTAAAATAATGAACTTCCTGTCATGTAGAAGTGGCAATTTTCTGCATCCTGAGTAGCATCTTCAAAACCATTTAATACCCTGCATCTCTCAGGCATTTCTGTAATTTTGACCAGGGATTGCAGGGAGGGAAAAGAACGGAAGAGCAATCAAGAAGCTTGGCCAACTGCAACAGTGAGCTGATTTCCTTATGACATCTGGACTAGTCTTAACCCGGACTAGACAATAAAAAGTGATCCGGCCTGTGCAAAATCCTGGCCTGCCTCCTTTTCAGCCACTAAACACTCAAAATTTAGCACTTGAGAAGGTACAGAAGTCCCCACACAGGAACAGCTCTCTCATGCCAAGAGCTAAGTAACTTTGTGATCTGAAAGATAAAATACTTGAGGACATCAGCTGAGACAAGACCCAGAAACACCAAAAGCACAGGTAATTTTATACTCATTGTGGGCCAGATAAGGAAAGGGATAGGTCTGACTGCTCTGAGAACAGTCCTGTGCACTGAGAAACACTCCTCAGGTATGGGGCAATTAGAGACATTTCTTAGTTCACTTTAACCAACATGCAAATCTGGCAGACTCTGAAGACAAGAGATTAAACGCCTCTGTTTTTTCAGGTGGTTTGTTTCCTCATTGATGATGAATAACTCTAAGTTTGTGTATTTGTGAATGCTTTCTAACCAAACTCCAACACTCATTTTCCAGGCACCAGGGAGAACTAGAATTGGTTTCACGTAAATCAACTACGTGCAATTCCCATCCACTAAAAACAGTCATATATTTAATAAGAAAAAACCTCAAATCCTATTCTATCAAAATAAGGGAAAACCAGAAGGCTTGAAACATTTTTTTTCTGTTACTTATCTTTTTCTAAGTATTTAGCCATACTTTAATTTTTGAGGTATAGAAGCGGTATTTTCACAGCTGAGGTGGTTGGTTTTCTGCAAAGTTTACCGTTTATTCAAAGAATTCAGATTATTTCCAGTTAAGACCAATAAAATGCTTGCCCTATCTGGTCCATCAAAATTATCATTACGTAATTGAGATATTGGCTATTTGCCACTAACTGAATCATAAAGACTAGTAAAAATCCCGACAAAATAAGACTATCTGAATCCATGCAGTAAGGCATGAACTACCATTATTACTTACTTACAGCCTCTCATCAGTTCTACAGTGGCATCAAGATTTTAAGTAATCTTAAGTAATAAAACACAGACACAACTTTAAAGAATAAACCAGTTCCATTCTTTGCAGCTATCAGTGGAATTAAACAATCTGATTTCTCTACTAATGGAAAATGCAACATCTATTACTTCAGTGAACCCAATGGTCAACTAAGTCTTTTAAAGAAATGTATTAATCCATCAGTAACTCATTTGATCTAAAGAGGTCTCATTCAAATAATCTACCCCTCAAAAGAACATTTCCTCATTCATGGGTACAGACAGCAAGAAGCTGACAGCTGCATGAAACTTTACAGGTATTTTTAAAGATTTAGCTGTTGTCTGGAGACGAACAAGACAATGATGTATAAACTGAAAGGTTTAGAAATGCAGAATCCTTACCTTTGAGGCCTTCTGCAAGCCCCTTTTTAAACTGGGTAGATAAAAGAAGGATCATTTATAAGTTATTCATAGAAAGAGCCTATCTGTAGACATTTGCAAGCTGTTCACTGACTAGATACAGATACATTCTTTCACATACTTCATTGGCATATGAGAGGAAGTTCCTTCAAGCATGCCTTTTATCTTTTTTCCTATGTAAGAAAATACATGTAAGGTAATTTAGTAGAAGATCTGCCGGAATGAGGATCCTGGCTGTACATTATTATGTACATGAGCAAACAGTTGCTTGTTTAGCTATTAAACCTTTGGTGATATATCTCACACCATAATAAACAAAAATTATCCTGTACTTGAACTCATTACTTCCTTCAACTACTTTGAAGTCTTCTGTGTTCAGAGATGACTGAACTACTGTTAAAAACCAAAGATCTTTATTATTATAACTCCACCACTAATATTTTGCTTGCCTAAGAATTTTGTCTTAGAAGTGCAAAATTTGAACTTAGACATCTATATAGCTGGGACTTAAATAGGATTGTAAATATGCTCAGAAGCTTTGTTAAGTTGTAGAAATGGGACTACAATTGCAAAATTAGGTGCATAACATCACACTCTCAGTGCAGAAGGAATTTCAAGAAGGCAATCAGCACCTCAAGTTCTATATTTTCGAAAGCTTCTAAAACAATCTCTTCTTACATAAATTGAAAAATGTCATGTTAGCATAAAGGATATAGAAGTCTGTGATCCAAATGCTTTTTGCTGTTTTAATGTAATTTCTTGGTATTATCTTTTACTCATCCACATGGAAGTAAATTTGCAAAGAACCTTCTCAACTCGTGCTTAAAAAACAAACCTGCTTTTTGCACCTAGCAGAGCATGTAACATGTAAGAAAGACACAGTAAGCCAGGGCTTTAAAATTAGGAGAGATGTAAATTATCTTACTGGTTTATTATCAGGACTTGGACTAACTGTAGTTGTAAAAGCAAAATAAGATTATATTTTAACCCATATTTGCACATAATTTTCTGCAGGATATTTATAGTCATTAGTTGTTCCTCATCAGTCTTTGTATCAGTAGGGAAAGAACAGTATAGAAAGGACAGAATTACAGAATTACTTAATTCTGCTAACTCTAAAAGAAATTTACCTGTAAATATAAACCAGTTGAGAACAACTTTGATTGCTGCACAGCTTGATGTGCTACATCCCAAGGATGGAAAGGATTAGGACACAACTAATTAGGAAGGCAACAGTATAAACAGCAGAGAGCTAAAATATGTGTGTGTTTATACCCAGATCACACAGGCACAAACAAATCCATACACATGCCCCAGAGCAATTAACACCTTTAAACAGATATGCATAAGGCAACTGAGAAGCTGCAAAACTGCAGCCAGAAACTGCTAACACTGAAAGTTGCTTAAAACTTCAGGGAAGCAATTAACCTCCCAGCCCCGGGTTTCCAGCCCATGGAGCAGACCATAGGACTTCTTTTACAATTTATGAACAAGCCAAGGAATTTATATCACAGTCAAAGGATTCTTTTGCTGTATTAACCCCAGCTCCCTGTGACCCTAAGAAGTCATAAACCAACAGGATACAGGAGAGGGAGAATGTGCTCTAGTGTTTCAGCTGACCTGCAGAGTGCTGTCTGTGTCATGCCAAGGCTGAAACCCAGATGATGAATTACAGAGCAACACTCCAGGTTCAGAGGCAAACATCACCCCGTTCCCTCTGTACATGCACATGCAGACATGTTCACTCACCCCAAACCAGCTCAGTTGCTGCAAAAGGCCAAGTGCTGTTTGAGCTCATTTACAGAGTCTTATTCTAACACAGAAGAGGGAAGAAAATTGCTTCTCTAGGAAGCATGCATGTCTGTGTGGAATAACATTTAAGAGCACATGCTGCATATGAAATAAAAGACAAAACCCCACTAAGCTCCTCGTTCTGCACATGGATTATCAAGCATATCAAAAATACCATTCCAAAGCAGAACCAGAGAGGTACCCTAGAACCTCAGCTTTTGTAAAGAATAACTTCATAGATATAAGGAGGAAAAAAAGTGATGTACAACTCTCTTTAAAATAACCTCTACCTGAATTTGTTTTGTAAATACAGAACAAAACCTCTCACACAAAGTAGACAACACAAAGTCTACCTGACCAAAAACAGAAAATGGGATAATACAAATGTCTGGACACAGACCTCAAACTTCATCACCTGTAATCACTAAGACAAGAGGTCTTTGCAATATTTACATTTATGGTGGACTGCTTAGTTGCACCAAAAGCTCAAGGCTTATTCAGAAGGATGAATCATCTCCTGAAAAGACAGTGGCTGCTTGTTTCACTTCTAGCTCATAATGGAAAGTGATACTTGGCAGTCTGACCAAAGAGAAAAAAGAATGGCATAGTTTTGAAATTATTAATTCAAATCCAAAGAATTTAACAGATACTAATACCATAAAGTACAAATCACTGCAACACTTAGAAACCAAACATTCATCTCTAAATAAAGTAAGTTTGTGGCTCCACTATTTGATGAACTGAACATTTCCTATTGCTCAGAAATTCCCTGAGAAGTTGTCAAGGATTTTCACATTGTAGGGAACTTATGAATACTCAACCTTCTTTTACCCTGTTTGGAGATGACCTGGATTTCCTTCAGCAGCTCCTCTTACGCTGTTTGGGAATGATGCAAGGTATTCCTCAGAAGGTCATGTTCCCTCAGGCTCACTGAACATTGGACAACAATTTCCTCTCGTGATCAGTGTGCTTGTGTTACGACCAAGAACAACATGGCTGAAGCCCTCAGGTACAGCACCAAACAAAACCACCTCTCCAGATTTGCAACAAGAATCCAACTACGCCATTTTCTCACTCAACCTTACATTAGGCATTTTGCCATGTAATAAAAATACTATTTTTAAACCTAAAGTCACAACTTAGGAGCCCCCCCCCCCCCCATTATTCATCAGGATCATAAAAAATTGGCCAGGAACCATAACAGAGTGACAAAAACAACCATGAAAACCTATTTTGGTTAATTCTCACAGTAATGGATGCAAACCACCAAAAATGTAACTGACACTGTATTAGCAGCAGGACTGGAAGAGAAACTAATCAGAGTTTATTTATCAGTTCATTATAAATGAATTTAGCAAGGCATTTTTCCTGAATTAGTAACAGTACAATGACCCAATGACTGCTTCTAGCTTCTCAGGTTTAATAAAAAAAAAAAGGGGGGGCCTTGAAAGTTTCCCTCCTGCACCATTATTCATTCATAAATTGCTTCCACGTTCTATATTGCTGTAATTCCAACCTGTATCATCTCATGGCAAGGCAGTTTCTCCCCCTGCACTTAATTTACAAAGGTACTAGAATTCTTCCATGCCTTTCTGCTTCAAGTAAGTTCAAAATGTCACAGCCTCCTGTTTACAATAGGATACAAATTTTGCAGGGTTCTGTACTCAGGGTTAGAGGTCCCTGGTGTGTGGTTTCACAAAACTCATGTTAGTCCAACTCCTAATTTAGGAAAGCCTGCTTGAGAGAGCTGAAATCTAACTGGTAGCAACACACATGTGAAAAGCATTTTTACTTGGACATCTTCAGAGCACTTTCCCAAGAGCCATCTGCACTACGAGCTTGAAAAACTGGGGCTTTCTGCTCCATGCAAACTGATGGGTAACATCAGCAAGCAGCATACAGAAATTACTGTCATCTCCCTGCGAGCCAAACTGGGTTATGCAGAGGGAAGAAAATGTCATGCCAAAGGCAAATCTACACCATTTTACGCTGTAAACAAATTATCACAAAGAAACCTCTTTCAGGCACCTGATGCCACGTATTTGAATGAAAGTGTAAACTTGCAAAATGAAACCTGACAACAGTTTTTACACATTAAGCAGGTAAAATGTCTGACAAAGATGCTGTGTTAAGCGTACCTGTAAATTTGCCTGTTTGTAGATAGATAAATTGTGGACATAGAGATACCTTGTTACAGATTTAGAAAATCTTCTCTCTTCATCACAATAAATACCTGTATGGCTTCGAATATGAACTCTCAGTGTTCCATTGCTTGCAAACTTCTGTCCACAATATGGGCAAATCTTCTCTTTTTCTCCTGTGTGAGTCTACATGGGGAAGGGAAGGACAAAAATGAGTGTTCAGCATTAAATAGAAAAGTGAAATATGGAATATTTAATTGTATTGGCATTGACTGCTATTACCTCTATTATGTATTCTACCATCATACCAGGCAAAGACTCTAAGTAGCTCTAGGTGTTAAAGAATTGATCACAAAAAGACTATTGTAACTATCACCCGCACTAAATCACTGCGTTTGTCTTTTGAAATCAAGTTTTAGGGCTGGAGAGACTCACTGATATAAGTAGAATTATTTCAAAATAGAAAAAAAACATATTACAAACTCTCCCATCCAACGTGTGTAGTCAACAGCGAGATCACCCTGAAATCAATTACACCCAAGGTCACCATCACTTTTCATACTGTACTTTCAAACACACAACTCTGAACTGAAAATTTATCAGTCTATTGAATTACTTTTCCTTATAACTGTGGCTGTTCTTTTAGTGGAAAATTTCTGATTACTTCATTTAGAAGTGTTAATTTAAATGAGATAGAAAGATAACACATTCAATTATATGAGCAGCTGACTATTTTGGTTTCCAGGTAGCACATGACCCTCTTCAGACAGGGAAATGAATTCTTATGTTGATGAAAAGACACCATAATGACACAAAATTCTTCATTACATCATAAAAAACCTTTCTCACATAGTACATTTTATACTGCAGCTGAAGCAAGAGTAAATGAGATCTCATTTCAGTATTGGATAGACTTGCACTGTTTTCATTCCCTGTCATTAAAGCTATGAATGCTAAATGCCTCTTGATTAGGATATAGTTATTTGGAAAGCACTTGCATCTCTACCAGCAACATTGGGATATACCAGACAGACAGCTACTAATTAATTCCAAATACCCAAATACCAAAAGGATTTCTGGGAGCAATACAGTACAACTACAAGGTTCACAAACACAGCCAAGTCCTAGTCTGACAGGAACACAAAGCAAAAGCAATTCTGATTTTACACAAATGTACGAAGCACATACTATATGGCAAGCAATAAATGCATGATGTTTTTAAAGAAATTCTCACAATCTGGATTAGGTGGCAGCACCTTAACTAACCTTTCTCAGCTGACTTTTCTTGATACAATTATTTTCTTTGCATTTCTTCCCTGTAACATCAATCTTACCTCAGGCCAAACTAGTGAGCAAGCCTTCTCCTAAAGTTTACCCCAATTCCATGGCAGAGTTTGGTGGAAAGGAGGGTGGTAAGAGCAGTGCAGCCAGGCCCATCCTCCCACACACATGATGCTGGAGCACCTATGCTGAATTTATAACAAGCACCACCTGTAGAGTCTGCTGAGCACCAATAACCCCACTACTGCAATCAGCATTTTAGGGTAAGGACAATCACAGCTTTCTACTGAAAAGCCAGAAAGGCAGAAGTAGCTGGGGATTCTACATGGAATGACAACCTTAAGGACACACAAGAAATGATCAGTTGATTCTACTCACTTTCTTATGGCTCTTTAGGACTGAGGGTGTCACAAAAGCTTTGTCACACAGGTCACACTTGTATTTCTTATGTCCATCATGTACAACTTGAATATGAACATTTAATGTGTCTTTTCTTTTAAAAGTGGCATCACAGTGATCACACTTGAAGGTCCTCTCACCTAACAAAGAGAAAAACAGATCTTCCTGAGCTACCACCCTCTTAAAAAAAAAAGTCACACCGTATGTTTTTAGAGAAACCTTCAGGAAAACCTACAATAAACCTACAATTCAGCACACCGTGAATCACATATTTTGGATATTCTGGAAATGCTTATTCATCAGAATACACACTACTGAACAGGTTTTTAACATTTTCCTCCATCATTTTTACCATTTAACATTGGGAAAAACATTTATGACATCCAATGCTTAAAAAAACTGCAGAAGCTTTAAAATAAAATCACAAAAGAACAAACTGAACATGCCAATCCAGTAATTCATCTAACAGAAACACTGTTATGCAGGATTAAAAAATGAAAGATTTGTGGTTTTCTTAGTTATGCCAGTGTGAATATTCCCCAAAACAAAGTACTGTCTTCCAAGCTGCAAGGATTTTAGATCATGAGCATTTTCTAAAATTTAAACTGTTGATTTTCAAAGGATTGAATGATAATCTAAGGCTCTCCAAGTATTAAAGATGGAGAAAATTCCACCAAAAATAAATCATAACACAGTCAACTAAAAAAAAAAAGGACAGAATGCCAAGAAAAGTTACTCATGAGCAAAAATGGCCACAGCATTTCTCTGAGCTGATCCAGTTCTGTGCCAGAGGCAGCAAACATGAGCCTGGGCTGGCACAGGAGAGACAGTCTCAGTGTCAAGCTCTAAACTGGATTACCTACAAAAACTGAGCAAGTCACCAACTTATCTCTGTTTCCATTTGTCCTTTCTTAAAACGGAGGCAACACTATCACACTTAATGCAGAAATAAATTCCTTGCCATCAGACCTCAAGTCATTGCTGGATTTTCTACAGCATATTTGGATTTGCTTTAAGTGCATCTGAAGGCAAGGTTTGAATTAGGCTCCGAATTTTTTAACTCCATGGGTACAGAGTTGAGTCCTAGTACCAATTTAACACAGCAAGTTGTATATTGGAGCAAGGTGGCACATGTTTGTTTTTGTCAGTCACATATGAGAATGGAGAAAGCTGTTTTGCCTCTGACTTTGCACTTACTGTTATGGATTAACAGATGTCTTTGTAGAGAGAAGGGGGTTCGGAACAGGGCTTTGCATTCCTCACACTGGAACGGTCTCTCTTCAGAATGGGTCTGTGGATGAAAGACAACGTGTCAGAGGAAAGGCTCGTGGAAATCCATCAGCTACCATTGCAGTAACTACAGTTCATTTTCTAGTTGGGACTCAGGAGGGGTTATCACAACTGGAAGTATCAGGGGATGAAGAATTAAAATAATCATTCTGCCATTATTCAGGATCCTGACAGCCAGCGCAGCAGCTACTCAGTAGCTGTGCTGTCCCTGTCTTCACAAGTGTCACATGAGGGGTGCATATACACAGAAACAAAAATACAGAATAACCAGAGGAAAAAACTACACACTCAGCTGCATTGCTTCAGCTGCACTAACACTGGCCTGGAATAATTATTAATATGAATAAATCCTTTGAAGTTGAACACACACAAACCCTTTTCTTTTCATTAAATTTTTAAGGTAAAACCAATCTGATGTTGAAGACAGCACCTAAAATTTGGCAAAGGAAATTCCTCAAATCATGAGACTACTTTTATATATCGCTTCTTTTATTTAAAAAAATACCAAACAACAACAAACAGCAGAAAAAAAACAAAGACATGGAAGCAACAGTACCGAGATTTTTGTTGGCTGTAGAAAAATTAATTTTAGCTGAAAAACTGCCTCAAAGCTATGAATAAAATAAAAGGCTAAGCTTGGATGAGTCTCCCAAACCTCAGAGTTGAAGGAAATTTCTTTTCTGAAGAAAAGAAAATCTTGGGAAACATCCAGCTTTATTTTACTTTTATAAATTCCAAAGCACTTTCCCTGTTTCCTAGTGTTTTTAACAGCTGTCCCACTGTAGATAATAAGTTGTACTGATTAATTTACTATCTACCCAATTTCCTACTATTTTTTGCAAAGGAAAACAGGTTTTCAAAGCATCAGAATCCAAATCCTTTATTAGCTCACAAGGACCTTATTACAAACTTATTTTCCCCTAGAGAAAAAGGGGATGGATAGTAAGTGTTTTATAATATGCAGGAAATTAGGTAAATGAGTTAATCTGCTAGACTAAGGACAAATATTAGCATGGAACATATTTATATAATCTATTTCTGCTATCCAGAATCCACACAACTGTTATTCCACCCCTTCAGCTGGGGGGAAAAAAGGGGGCTGTGGGGAGACAGCAAAATTCATGAGAGGTTGGCTGAGGGCCTTGAACCCAGTTTGATTTTAACACCAATGGCCTCTCATATATACACCTGAACGTCCTGCAGTGTATAAGGAGGACTTGGGCTCAAAATCAATTCCTTGACCCCAGCCTAAGTCACTGAAAGCAAAAAGGCTGCTGGAAGACCATCACAGGTGTGGAATATAGCTCATGTTCCTTGAAATCTGCTGCATGTTGCAGCCCAGACTCTGCAGGTTCCCACCACAGCTGGCATTAGCTGACACCCTGGCTCAGCCCCTCAGCAGTGAGGCCAAGGATTGACAGGACATGAAGAGACTGAACTGCCTTCTCACCTCAACAGGGGGTTCCTCCAGAACAGGCTTGGGACACATGGACGAGACACTGTGGGGAAGCTCGCAGTGCTGCTGCCTGTGCTGTACCTGTTCTGTGGATAAATAGAAGGGTTCAGTCTCCAGAGCTGTCAATCTGGCACCTTTCACGAGCGCAAAAGTCATGCTGCTTATTTAAAAAATGCCCAGGTTTGGAGCACTCACCACGTGAGTGACAGTTCTGAAGAGCACAGTGATTTGTATAGAACTTCTGCTTAGCATCTCCTTTATACTCTCCTCACCTTTTCATCAAAATACACAGATTCATCTGCACATCTTAACTTCCCTACAAAGAAAATCACCTAACTAGGCATACCCATATGCAAAGGTACACAGATCATCCCAGAAAGTAAGGATGGGCTCCTATGCAGCATTTCATGGCAGCCTTTTTTTTCCACAGCATCTGTGGAGGCTTAAGCCCAGCCCAAGGCTACCTATTCCCAACAGATAAACTGATGGAATACAGTTGTTTCAAATCATTATGCTCCCCAGGACCAAACAAGCCTGGATTAGCCATAAACCCTTTAAAATCCTGCGTCTGATGACCTATTTCTGCCGACTGCCATGTCCTCATATTTTGTTCCCTGAACTCATCCTCTGTACGTAGCAACAAAGGAGCAGATGGAGCAAAAACATCTCCTGTATGGAGGTAATCTGCATCATATGGCTCAGAACATGCACCCTCATCCAGTCTAACCTGCGTGAAAGGTGACTACTTTTGTCTGTAGCACAATCCCTTCTTGCCTCCTCATTTCAGATACAGCTCTCTTGCCTTGTCACAGAAATGGAACTGTATTTAAGTCACATCATTTAAGATCATTCAAGTCACAGCCTGAGCTCTCAGAGGGTATCTGAGCTGTTTCCACATCCCAGAACACTTCCCAGCCTTGACATCTCCAAGCAAGTGGCAAAGCCAGCTTGCAAATGCACCTATGAAGAGCAGTGCAGCCCCTGTTTGCAGGAGCAACAGATCACAGAGGAACCACAGTTCCTGCCTCAGTTATGCAGCTCTAAGAGAATAACAAGTGCTAAGTTAAGGTTCACCTCCCAGTGCTCCACTGAACAGAGCAGATAGACTCTTGGCAACTCCACTCCATCTCCCAGGGAAATGTGAGGAACTAATCTCCTTCTGCACTTTTGAAATGACCCAACAGACACCCACATCTGAAAGATGTTTAAAAACACATGCTGTGGGAGCCATTTTTATTCTGAGACTTCCAGCATGAAATCAGGTTAAAAAAACCCCACACAGGAATTACAGAAACAAAAGCAAAAAGTTTCCATCTAAAACACAAATCAAGAATTCAAAGGCACAAAATGTATCTGTACTCTCTTACACATAAAAAGGCTGTAAGCCTGCTGTAAAATCCAAAGGTTTTTTAAGCATGTTGCTATCAAATTTAAAGGTATGTTTTCTGTTCAATGCTCTTGATTTAAGTGGTTTTAACTCCTATACCACTCATTCCTACTGCAGGTATCTATGCTCCCTGCTACTAGCCCAGTAACCTAATCCTGAAACTCAGAAAAGGACCCTGAAATTACTTAGAGTTCAATTATCTTCCTCCAAAAGAAAATAAACCTAGGAAGACATCTTACAGGAAACATACATCTAAAAATCATTTAAAAATCTAAGCTGAAGAAATACATAGAAGTAGAATACACAATAAAGTTTTACATTTACACTGTTCCTGGATCCGCATTCATGTGAACAAGCAGGAGAACCACCGTCCTCTTTCCCTAGGCATAGCCTTCCCAAAATCATGGCACTCAAAACTATTTTGGCCTCCCAAACCACCACATCCTGAGTTGTGTGGTACAACTGGCTTTTGTGCACACACATCCAGACTCCCCTCGGCTGCTTGCCACCTCTCCTCCTGTTGTTTCCTCAGTGTGTCAGGAGAGAGGTGTGTCTGAAAAAGCAACTCAGGCCATCCATGCCAGTCTCCTATGCCAGTCTCCTGTCTCTCCTGTTCGCCTCCTCACTCAGCAAGTGAATTCAGAGACCTACATGTGGATGGGTGAACAGTCACAGCTGTTTGGGTAATCTTTATGCAAACACAGGAACAAGTTTCTCTCAATATTGAGCAGTGTTGATTTACAGCCAGTACTAGGTGCAAACAGGTCCAGGAAACCAGCATTCCAAAATGCTTTAAGGAATTTGTCAAAATTTGGTACCCACTAAAGCTGTCTAAATTTTAATATTTTTCCTATTAAGTGGAACCTCTAATCCTTGTTTATGCTGGTGGTACTGCTGCTTTAAACACAGAATTGGGTCAAAGTGTTTACTCCTTCATACTTAATCCTGAAGTCCATTTTCAACCCAAACTCCTTACCAGTCATCAATAGTTAGCTAACATCAGGAAACATGTAAGCAGGATTCATTTAAAACACAGAGCTATCTTTCTAATATTTTATACATTTGTCTTAGAATATATCCAATCTGCAAGGTTCTGTCCTATTTTCTTAAAGTCTAGACCATAAAATATAACATATGGGAGATAATCTTGTCCTTCAGCAGGCTGCTGCATGCTTTCTTGTTTTAGACAGTCATCACCATTTCATCCTGTGAGAGGCATTATTACTGCTCTTACATGATTTATGGCTGCAAGTGCAAGAGATGGTGCAAAGATCCTGTGCCAAATTCCCAGATGGAATATAACGTGAGCCACACGGCGAAACACTTGGAGGTATGGCTATATCAGGGTTGGGTTTTTTTCCTTTTTTTTTTTTTTTTTCAGTCTTTTTCAGCAGTCCTGGATAGAGCCTTGCCATTAGAAATGTAAGCCCAGGTTAAAACTAATGACAGGCATTACAGAAATTAGGCCAAGCAGATTTGAGCTTCAACAGAGGCACAGAACATTCCTTTGTGAGTCTATTTTTCAGGTAACGTTTCTTCTGATATTGTTTTAATATGTGAACACTGCACCAAGTTCAAATTTAGTGTAGTTTGAAAGCATCTGCTGCTAAGTCCAACAATGACTGCAAGAGTACTACACAGTTTTATGCAATTACACTATTAAGAAAAAGTATTTGAAAACATCTTTAAATCATGATAACCTAGTACTTCAAAAAAAACCACAACCAAAGCAAAGCAAAAAAACTAAAACAAAACAAAAAGTCAAAATGGGATTTATTTGATGCTTTACCAAGCAACTGTGCTTTACTTCTCTTTATTTAACTTTTTTTGTTTACTAGAATTGGTTCAGCCTTTTGAAATTTTGGATATAACAAAGAACACTAAAACTACATTCTCCAATACTTTAATCCCATGTTTATAAGCATGGCAGAGCTTAACGATGAACTACTTAAAAGAAAAAAAATCTGCAAATCTGAGGCTGGCAGACCTGTAAACAACAACAGCAGAGTGCTTTACCTTCTTGTGATTCTTGTAAACATTTCTGTGGGCAAATCCCTTTCCACAAAGCTTGCATTTATAAGGTTTATCTTCACTGTGTATTATTTTGTGTGCAGTCACTTGATCAAGTCGTTTGAAGGACTTATTGCAAACCTCGCAGGTGTAGGGGCGTTTTTCTGCAGAAAATGAGTGGGGGACATTTAATCTCCTGTTTATACAGGGGGAGAAGATGAAAGCCAAAGACAGTCATCTCCCCAGAGAGATTTCTGCAATTAAGTCAACCCAATTAAGATTAAACCAATTAGAAAGACACCTAATGCCCTTTATGTTAGACAGTTAAGTCACTTCACAAAAGATGAGCCATGGTGTATCTCAAGAAATTGGCACATTCTTTGCAATACTCATTGCTAAAACTAAACTCTGATTAATTAGCTTAAATCAAAAGAGAATGACTTCAAAGAGGAAAACTGTGTTTCCAGATTACAAATGTGAAAGAGGCCATGACAGTTTAAATGTTTTAAAACTTAATTAACAATATACATATTAGCTTCCAAACCCAAAAGTTCCTATGCAAAAAGCCTTTATGCTTCAACTGGTGACTGCAATTTAACTGCACTAATGCTCATCCAAAAGTGTCAAAAGAAAGCCAGGAGCCTCTGAGATACAGATTATGTTACAAGAAATAAGCTTTTCTTGTGGACTGATACCAAGAAAACAGTTCAACTCTAAGCCTGTGCAGCTGTAAAAATCTGCATTTGTTTAAATGCTAATGCATTTGATAGAACAATGTTTGTGTTTCCATTGTGTTGCTTGATGTTCCTAATCACTGGTGAGGGACACAGAAAATGCTGGATTTGCAGTGAACAGAAATCCTGGCAGAGCCACCCAGTGCCACACTGCCAAACCCAAAGATGGGACACTCCCTGCTCACAGCGGATTCATGCTGGCACAAGGGAATCTTTGTGAGTGGTCTGCGGATGGTGTGGCCCGTGAGCTGCTCTGCTCTGACCTGAATCTGTGAGCCCACTAGCACAGATAAACTACACAGATAAACAAGAAAACACAGTATGTAGCACAGATCACTGACAGCACACCCAGCTCCCAGCCTCTTCTCAGCAGAAAACCTCAGGCACTGGTTTTTCACCTCCTCTCTAAGCCACATAGCAGCCTTTTGGCCCACCCCAACCCGCTGACCTCATCTACTCCAGCCAGCAGGGCATAACATCTTTACACAAAGTAGCAGTAGGAAGAAGACTACACCACTTCACTCAGAAATTTGGAAGGCTTGGAAAAGCTAACTCAGTTTCCCTGGAACCTGAGATTGGCTTGCTCGACTCAGACAACACACATTTCATTAAGCCTTGCATAAGAAACTAACTCAGGTAAAACTCCACACACACAGAATACATATCCACACACACAGAGCTCTGTGTCGTTTGTGCGCATTACCTGAATGAGTTATCATATGGCGCTTCAGCTGGTTCGCCGAAATGAACTTCTTGTCACAGTCTTGACACTCAAAGACCTCATGGACCTGCAAAATGTTTTATGACAATTAAATGTGTGTCTAAAACAAGACCATACCTCTTACACAGACAAAAATTCTCTAATAGAATGTAGCTACTTATTAGCCAGTAGCTATACTAAGACTGAAGAATATTCTGTGATTTCACCCTTGCTTGTCCCCTTGCTGAAAAACATCTCCCAAAAAGTAAAAATTCTTAACTGCCAACAAAAAAAGATCATTACAACTATACTGTCAGTTTGTATAACCTGTATTTCTATCTACCATATCCATTTAAAATATCATTATTAAGAAAACATTAAAAAAACCAAATGCAGACTAACTTGTCAGGACATTTTCTTCTAGCCAAGACACATGTAAAAATAACATAGCTTCATAGCTTCTGTCAGAATTTTAAAAAACAAGTACTATCACACTCTTGCAGGACTGTTTCTCTTAAAAGCTTTTAGAGGCCAGACAGTGGAAAGGCAGCATTGTCTCAAACTATAAATGCAGTATTTTCAACATCACAGCACATTACAGCATTTAGGACTAAATGCTGGAAAAACAGGAGGCAGTTGAGAGCAATTTCTAGTAAATAAAAATAATGGCTGCCCAGTAGATCAAAACAATTTTCAGTGTTAAACAAAAAGGTCAGAAATTAACCCAAATGAGATGCTTGCAACTGGCAGGCAAAAAAAAAGGTGGTGAGGGGTTGGGAAGCAGAGCAGATTTTTAAGTGTGACTCTACTCACACGAATTTTGCAGGAAGTCCAGCTCTACAAAGTTTTAGAAGTTCAGAGACTCAAGGGCTCTTCATACACACTCACAAACTCTGACCAAAGTAGGATCTTGATGGTGGAGGCACAACTGACAGCAAAGAAGGCTTCAAACACCAGCACTTTACTGTTCTTCAGCCCGGCCTTTTATCCCCTGATGTTGATGCCCTGCCCCTGTGTGCCCTCTGTCCCTTTGGTGGTTGGTCAGTCCCCTGGCCCCTCCCTGGCTTATTGCTGTCAGTGCTGCTCACCTGCTGCTCACAGCTGTGCCCACTGGGGATGAGGCTCGGCTGCAGCCCTATTCCCAATCACCACAAACTGTGTGCCTACAGGATCTACCTTGGTTTGGTCCCTCGGCAGACAGCACTACCGCTGAATGGAACTGTACAGGTCCATGTAAGAAATCTGCTCAGAAATCCAGAAAAGCACCAGTACAAACCAGTCTTACCAGTAACACACAAAACCTGCAATTCCAAATCCAAAAAAGCCTGACTGCCCTACACTTCAAGGTATCCTTCATCATCTTTCTTAAAAGAAGAATGAGCTGCGTTACCATGAACACATGTGCTTACAGTAAGAGTCAGAAGCTCAGCCATGAAGAGGGAGACTCCCCTGGTCCACTTACAAACACTGGAAGTGCAGCACTATCAACTCTGACTGGGAAAAGAAGCCAGCAACCCTGGGATTTGTAGGAATGTATCTTCCCTTTCCATTACAGAACAGTAGAGCATCACTGGGGAGGCCTAGCAGACCGTGCTACTCACAAGTACCTGCTCACTTTGAAATCTGACTTCCTGTAAACAATTCAAATCCAAAACATGAGATCCTTATACTGAAAGGAGTCATTTAGGAGGAATATGCACCAGTGAAGATTAACAGTCCCCTCACTTTCCTCCTCTTTGTTATCACTGTTGAGTGATTGAACTTGGCACTTTACTCAAACTTCAGAACTCAGTATCAGAATACTGTTAGACAGTTAAGGCACAAGCAGTGCACAAGACACATGAAACTAAAAATGAGTTTAAATTTGACATGAAAGCTACAGATGTGAATGACCATGTCTTCAGAAAGTAAACACATATCAAGCCCCTACAGCCACCCTCTTTTACCTCCTTCCTCTGTCAGATTTTTCTGTTGTTTGGGCTTGTTTTCTGTTATATTTCACCTTTTTATTCTCCCCTTTTATTTCTTTACATTGAAATCTGTCTTTTTCTCCTGGTTTTACCTATTATTTTCATACTGTTCTCATACTGGTTTTATGGCCTGTACAAATGTTTTTGCCAATGCTGATGATCCTGCCCGACTTCCTACAAAAGGAAATTAATTCAAGCAAACAAACAGTGTTAGTACTACTATGTGCAATCTCCTTCACTATCTGATACAGTTGTGAAGGTCTGAAATACCCATTTTCTGCATGTTTTAAAAGAAAAGCTAATCAAAAGCAAAGACAGTTTTATGCACAAAATCTTCATGGTGATTCTTAAGGTCAGCTGATAACATCAATCATATTTGAGAAACCTGTGTGTCACAATGTCTACCCAGAATTACAACTACTGAAACAGAACAAACATTTAATAAAATGGACACTCTAACCAGAGTATTTTGCATTTTAAAGGCCTGATGTGCAAGACCTGTGCCAATGTGTAAAACTTTAATAACATATGGCAAGGTACACCACTATAAGAAAATATAGCCCTATTACACAACAAGTGCAGGGCATACTAACACAAGCACGGAGAAAAACAAATTTAAAAGGAGGGGCCCCACCACTTCCTTTGCAACAACATATTTTAATTGATATCATTTATATCCTCAATGGATTCAGGTTATAACCAGGGTATTATTAAAGACTTACAGTTAATCTGATAAACAGTACAATGCAGCTTTTTGCAAAAACAGATTCTCCTGGGTTTTAGTGATTTATCAAATTAATCTTGCAGGGACTTCCTCTGCGTATAATGGATTCAGAATCTCATATTCATGGTCCATCTGTATTTCTACATGAACACCCTTATTTCAAATAGATGTTTTTCAACTGTTAACCCCTCTTGTTCTGGTTATAAAAGATTATGTGCATAAAAAAAAAGACATTAAAATTTGGGTTTGAGGAAGATTTTTTTTTAATACTGCATAACTACAACAGAAGTAACTCCCCTAAGTGGTATTTCAAAAATCAGTAAGAAAATTACTGTGTTTTGTAGAAAAACTGAAGGCTCATGAACCTATTTTATGGTCTGTATGTATGCCATGGTTACACAACACAGTGTTTAAGAACACTGAAGAACAGCAGGCAATTCTGACTTAATGCTGGAGTAACATATTAGCATTTGGGAAGAGATACATGAAAACTTTAGGGAGATACTTGGCTTGAGTACGTGACTACATAAGTAAATACCCACACTAAACCAGGTTGGCTTTGTAATCATGAAAGAGATCACCCAAAGGCTTGCATAGCAGCTTTCAAGTGACGTGAGCAGCACAGCCTCACTTCTCAGGGAAGTCACTGCCTGCTGTGAGTCAGCCTTCATCTCACTGACCTTTCGATGCTCCTGGAGATTTGCTGCTGAGGAACATTTCTTATTGCACACTGAACACATCAGCTTCTTCCTAGAATTTCCTGAAACAGAAACAAAATACCACCAACATCTTAAAGAGGAAGTGCTAAGAAAGAACCTAAATATTTCCACTGAGCCTGTGACATTTCACAGGTCATTTGACTGACATAAGATTTTTACATTTGTATTCCATCTTCAAAGTGTTTCGTATCAGGAGTTCTCTGTGGGTGTCCAACAAACTAGTCACTGGTGGAATGTAAATTAAGAAAACCAGAACAATAAAGAAAAAAAACCTTTCAAATAGATGTTATCATACACCACCAATCCCACATGAAGAGCACAGCTCGCAACTGAGAACAGCTCACTTGGCAACTGAACAGTTCATTTCATCCAGAAATCAATACAGGAGTTGGTGCAGCAGTGACAAAATAAAAATCTCAAACTTAAGTCAAACCATTTCCTATTTTTGTTCATTTAGAAATTATTAAGCATCCTACTATATAAAATATCATTAATAGTCTTTAAATAAACAAAACAGGGAAATAATATTAGCATCAGATCATTAATTCAAATCTTGTCTAAAATGCAAATTATAAAACAAGGTACAGGTCAGCTACCAGACATTTTCCTTCCTTTATCACAGCTGCTTTAAAAAGTCACAGAACACTTGAGTTTATCTATTACTTACCTTTAGAGATTCTTTTAGTACCCCACAAAGCCACCATAAACCTAATTATTTGTTTATAATTTAAGATGCCCATGCAAGATAGTTCCTAGCTTAGGTAAAACACATGCATACTACACTGAACAAAAGAAACATTATAAAAGTAAAAATTTATAAAACCTATGACAAGTATTTATACACAAAAATAGACACATAATGCAGGAATACACTTAGTCCTTCAATGTGGAATTCATATACCACTACACAACTGACAAAAACTAAACCTAAACATAACAGTGCTCATAGATGAAAAAAATTATTACTGATACCAAAAAAAAAGGCATAATTTTTGTAAGAATGATTACAGAAAATTTTCTCTACACTGCAAGAGTTTGGAAGCAGAAAGAGACTGAAAAAAGCATCTTAGTGCTGCCACCATCAACTGAAGACTGTTTTCTGTGCACTCTGGAATTCTGCTCTCCCCACACATAATGGAATTCCTTTGACACGGAGAGGGGGCACACAGAGAGAGTGCAGAATGCCAGAACTGGGACCTGTGTTGTGGACCTGAGAGTAGTGTTTTGCCCTTTCATGAGAAGAGAGTGAAGTTTGAGTGAAAACTACTCACAGCACACAGATATGAAAACACTAGGGCCTAAGAGAAGCAGTGGATGGTCTCATCTGGCTTCCTGCACAACAGATGCAACCCTGATCAAGCTTAACGGTTTGATTAGGCAAAGAAAAGACATCCCATTGTGTCCTGAAAATACAAAAAAAATCAAGAACTCACAATTTCCTGTAACAGTTTGTGCCAGTGGTTGATTTTCCTCACTCCTGAAATACTTCATTTCATCTACTTTTTGCCTAGTTTGAACTTCTCAAGATTCCTATTACATTTTCTGCAGGAGACTAATGATTCATATGGCCTACAGTAACTTCTTCAGGAGAGGAGGAGGAATAGTAACTCTTGCAATTATCTTACTTCTTAATTTTCTATTTGAGACAAATGGAGCCATTAAAAAATAAACCAATGATAATGTTTACTCTGATTTGCAAATTTAAGGCTAGGAACATGTCACAGGGGATTTTTTCTGAAGGAACATCAAACTCTTACCACTGTGAACATTTTCTTTGTGTTTTTTCAGAGCATCCTTGCTCTTGAACCTCTTCCCACAGCTATCTGCCTTGCATATGAACCTGGCATCCCCTCTGCATGCCTCCTTATGCTGCTCATAACTACATGGGATAACAAAGAGAGACAAAAAAACAAAACAAACACATCAGGCAGTGTCTCCAGAAACCAGAGCTGTAGCAAGTACTCAGAGCTGAACACATGCTGCACTGCAGAGTTCCAAGGCCACCTCATGCATTACTTACAGCAGAGAGGAATGAAAGCATTTGAGTCCTTGCCCTGTTAGGATTCCCAAACACTACCAAGCTTTTGGAAAGCGAACATGCAAAGGGAGGCCAGCGAGGACATGACAGCAGTCCTGTAACTCGGACACAAAACCTCGATTCCGAGCTGAAGGCAGTATTGCAAACAGAGCACTGGAAACTTCTTGAGGAGTCTCCTGGGCTGATATTCTCTGTGCACTGAAGTACACTAAGAGACAAAAAAAAAGGAAAAAAAGGATGTAAGGGCAACATTCTACAACTCATACACGCTTGCAGTAATCATCAACTATATACACCTTTACAAAAAGTAGGTTAACAATCTGTAATTAAATGTATAATAAGAAGTAATATATCTATCTAATTGTAAGAAAATGCATATATAAACAACAGAAGAAAACCAGCTATGTTTCTGTGCAGAAGCATAATTCTAAGATAAAGACTTTAGTGATAAAACTGCATATTTATACTCTCAAGGACAATAAAGACATGTTCTTAAAACTCACATCTTTCATGTTTCTATTTTGTTTTTCCATCACCCAAATATTTAATGAAGGGAAGATGAAGCATTGGTTTTCTTTGTTTTTTTTTTTTTCCCCTTAAATCTTACTTTAATTCTGTACCAGCATTGACAGCTTGAAAATTACACCTCCTAAACTACTAAATATTCCACTGATGGAGACCAGTAATGCTGCACCCAACTGCTGCTCTGGTCTGGTTTCCAGTGTATGATTTTAATACATAAAAACTGTCAATATTTTTCCAATTCCCATTGAATTCTACAACAAATACGAGAAATGAAGACATCAAAAGATTAAAGCAAAGGGTAAGGGTATAAATACAGATGCATAAAAATTAAAGCTTAGCTTGTGATTAGGTCAAGAGAAACAAAGATTGAATTAAAATTGATTTAAGTGATCCCTGAAAAACACTCCTGTTTCTACTCACTGTCTTTGCAGAGCTTGTTTAACAGGGAATTTCTTTCCACAATTTCGGCACTTAAATTCCTTTTCCTCACTGGGTTTTTGGTGCAAAGTCTGCAGATGCTCAGCTAGGATCTCCTGGCTGGCAAAACTGGATTCACAGTTTGGGCATGCATGGTCCTGTTTACAGGTGAGAGGATCTGCATGATTGGAAGCAAAACCAATGTAAAGGAGTAGGTCCCAGGTTACATTAAGAGAGACTCTCTGCCAGAAACAGATTATGCAAAATGGTGGCATGAAACTCACAAAAAACAATGTCTCTGAAGGGATTATAGACAGCCTATCTTAAGTGGATTACCATCAACATGGAAAGTGTTAAGATAGGTGTGACTTAGACTGTTGGTCCAAATTAGTAATTCAACTCAATAAGAACCTCAATACAATTAGTCATTCATTAATTCATCTTCATCTTTGATAAAGATGCTGAGAATTCCCCAGACAGCTCAGCTCACCTTTCCTTTCCTACACACCTTAGGATTGGCTGAATAGCTCTATGGAAGGTTTATTTCTCTCCCACCCAAGTAAGAAAGAAATTACCCCTCTTAGAGCAAAAGCTCAGCATTCATAAGCTTGTGTGTCAGGTGAAACAAACTGTCTTTAGTTCAAAAATTAATGGTTACTGTTTAAGGCTCCCTCATTCACTCAGTAATTCACAAGACTTACTGCTCCTTATAAGGCAAAGAAGCTCAACTCCAACCTAAAAAAAGAGATTAAAATAATGCAAGAATTCAGGTTCAACCCCAGGGACCTTCTAGTTCCCCAGTCCTACACTGTTAGTATTCTCTTTCTTTATCACCACTTTTAAGCTCTAAGTTAACCCTATATTTTACATATTGCTCACCTGCAACTTTGTCACCAGCTGGTTGAACTTCTTTATTGCTGCCACTGTCTTCATCTTCCTGGATAACAGTTACTTCTTCCTCCTCCTCCTCCTCTTCTTCCATGTCACTGTCCAAGTACCCAATGAGAAGTTCTGTGTCTGTTTCAATATCTTCCACAGCCAGATAGAAAATATTTTCTCCCTCCTGTTGCAAACAGCAAGTAGAAGCAATAAATAATTATGTCAGAAAAACAAAAATCTAGACAAGTATGAGACCTTAAACTAATATTATCCCTCAACCATGGAAGGGTTGGTGTCACTCCTCAGGAAGCACAATGCTACAACAGCCTTGCTGAAGACTTCTTTCCCAGTGTGGCTGCATGCATAGGTGCATTTGTATTCTGCTATTTTGGGAATATTCCCCTGCCTCACCTGTGAGGCTTTTCCACTATTCCCTGTAGCTTAGACCAAGGTGGAGATGGCATTAAAGTCCTCTCCTGCCACACTCTACTTGACAAGAACTTCAGGGATTGAAAATGAAATATTTCAGTGTTAGAAAAATAGTAAAATTTAGATAACCAACACAGCTTTATCTCTCTCCCCAACTGACTGCAGGAATTCTAACATAGCTTTCAGCAGCATGTTTACATAGTGTTATTTTCTCTTTCTCTCCTTAAGATTCCCAGCCTTCTCCAACCAGGGCTTTCATCCCTGTCAGTTATCTTCACTACCAAATTAGCAGGCACATCTGGAAAATGCACTTTAAACCCTGTGCTGGTTTAAATCAGTCTGGATCCACAATAGGCCAAAGGGTCCAGCCCCCATTCTGCACGACAGCACGAACTACATAACGATAATCTCCAAAAGCTTCTTGATAATGCCTGGACAAGCTTCCAAATAGCTAGGTAAGCCAACAACTTTGAACTTTGAGAATACTTAATTAAAGTTACCAAGGCTAGCACTATGGGGTGTGGGGAGGAATCTGTACATCTGTCCCCTAAACTGATATTCCGTAAGACAGAGATATCTTTTTTCTTTCTGTATGTGAACCAACTGCTTTAGGTACTGCCCAAAGCACTGAAGGAGACTCATTTCTATGCAAGACTCCCAGTTCTATCATAAATCTTAAAGCTTATCTGAATAACACCCAGAAAAGTGAACTGAAGCTTCTTTGCCCTGCATCTAGCCATACATTTTGTAACAAGCTTCCTTGAGCAAGGACAAGATAATGATTTTTAATTCTTGTAATACACTAAGATTAATTTGAACTGTCAACAGGGATGTAGCATTCCCTGAGTTGCAGAAGGTCTGTTATATTTTACACAAGATACTGTCACACAGGACTGAAAACTACTTAATTCAGTAGACTGGATAGAGCTGCTGCTTTGAAGGATGCACCACTTTTCTGTCCTTATCTCAACAGCAGCATTGGAAAACAAAAAATTATGATTTTTTTTTCCCTCAAGATCTATTCTGCAGTCCAGATATCTATCAGCACACCAACCTAGCCTCTGTACACATCTACAAGTTACTGGGTTTCATAAGGCCCTGTCAAGTTGCAGAAACCTTCAATTTAGTATAGTCTAAAGTCAAAACAAATCCTCTTGACACAAGGAAAAGTAGGTCTTTCTACACTCAGTCTCCACACAGGATAAAACCATTGGGTAAATCTCTAAAACATCACTGTTTAGGGCAACCTTATTCTAAAAGCAAGACAACCTAATGAAGGGAAGCACTTCTCTATTACAAGATTACTAAAAATAATAATGGAAAAAAAAATTAAATTATTTAAGATTTTGAAAATTTGGAAATAAAAAGAAAAAAAATAAAAAGTAATGTATCCCAAGCAAAAATAAAGCCCCAAGTACTAGGATCTGTCAATGTTTGAGTGCTCTGGGTTACATTTGCATTAGAAAGAAATTAGCTTTGGTGCCAGCCCAATCTAAACTCATTTCTCCTCCAAGGTTAATTTGTTTGGCTTTTCCATCCACACAAATGCTAACAGACAGGTATTCAGAGCACTAATTAATCAAGATACACCCACCACTGTAGCAGCTCCTCAAGGCAGCATTTTGAGTGAAAGCAATGGAAGCTCTCCAGAAACCACAAAAGAATTTACATTTCTCTCCCCCCACCAGCAGCACCTGTATGAATCACATTAATCTACGTGCATGCAGACACAGTGAACAGCCTTTTAAATTATTTTAATAACCCCTGCTATTTCTAAGAACACATCTGCAGCCATTCCACCTGCCCATGTGCTTAGACCATGCCAGCATGCTTAGACCATGCCGGCATGCTTAGACCATGCCGGTTTTCCTAACACTCATCTGCAGCAAACCACAATGGTCCTTGGGAGAAAACTCCAAGTGCTTGCTCATCATGATGGCAACACAACCTCCCTTCATGTTATTCCTGGTTTATTGTTCAATTCTGTTTTTCTCACCTCTGCCTTTACTGTCATCTTTTATACTGTAAGCCACACAGACCTGCTCAGCAAATACAGTTTTCCAGTTCCAACAGCCCTTGCTATCTCCTTTTTGGTCCACTACAGGTACCTCTTCCATGCAGCCTCTTGGCTTTTCCATACAGTTACACACCTTCATATCTGCTTTGTAAGAGCAAACACAGGACCACTGACAGCCCATCACACTTTAATCCAAAAGCATAAAACACTTATCTCATCACTCCTGAAAGTGTAAAACACAGGAGGAGGAAGCAGCATAGTCTTGTGTTACCTGAGGGAGTGTAGGGCTTTTCCACCCTTCAGATTCTGAACAGCTGGCTCCAACCCAGCCTTCCTAATCCTTACCCCCTTGGCCTCTGTGCCCACAGAGTGTTACCTGATTTCCCTCTGTATCTGATTCCCTGGCAGCAAACCACCTCTTCAGCCTACCTGCTCTGCCAGTTCTCCCTGGCTACCTCTCCAAACGGGCACACTGCCTTTCCCAGTCTTTCCCTGCAGCTCCAGGATGTCAAGTTTGGCAGAGGTAAAACCAACACAGGCAATGTCTGAGGGCAGAACCTGCAATCCAGGAAATGTGTGAAGATGATTTCACACACCCCCACACAGAGCCCAGAATTCAGATTATACCTGATCTAAAATACAGCACCTCAACCAACCACACACACACAAAAGATCCAGAAACCTCAGCTCCCTCTCCTGATCTATTCCTATGGTGTTATATTGCA
Source organism: Passer montanus (assembly GCF_014805655.1). Taxonomy (NCBI): domain Eukaryota; kingdom Metazoa; phylum Chordata; class Aves; order Passeriformes; family Passeridae; genus Passer; species Passer montanus. The sequence goes on along the minus strand of NW_024357392.1, from coordinate 1,385,246 downwards.
TGGCAAGGCAGAAAACCTCCGAGACACAAATGTGACACTGAACAGAACACAAGGCTAAACTACTACAGCAATTCTGGCATTTCTCCATGCTCCAGTTTTCAGTAATAGCTCCCAATGAAGGCTAGAATATTTTTCCATCTGAATATTGTGGATTAGGATAGGCTTTAAGGTCCTAAAAAACCCTGTGAGATAATTTAGCAAATTTTTATTAATTTCTATCATTTTCTTTATAAAGAAACCCACTGGCATGCACTGGATATTCCATTAAAACTTCTATTCAGAAGTTCAGATCATTTACTGGAAAGATAATCATGAACATTAATTGTTCCCACTGCTCTCTCTTGTGAGCCTTACTTTGCCTTTGCTAACAATGACTATGCACTGATGAGGTGCTAATCACACCTCCTGCATGAGAGCTGTTCACATCTGCTACCATAAGGAGGACAACAAATTTCATCAGAAACGAACTTCTGTTTTCCTGGCACAGAAAAAACAATTTTTTTTTGTCTGGCCTTAAAATAAACTATAATTCTTTTGCCAGGGACACACAGGCTAATCCTTGGGGAAGAAAGTAATCTCATGATGAAAAAGCAGAACAGTCATTTTAAGAAATGCTGATAAATAATTCTCCTTTTCCTGATTGTTTACCAGTTTGGATTACATCAGCAAATACCTTAAGTTAGCCTGAAACAACATTTTGTCAAGTATACATTTTGAGAAAAAAATTCACAGAGTCATGTAATTCTTATTTATGTGGGAGTGGAAATTGATTTACTGTGAAACTGAGCTGTTAAAAAAGAAAAGCAGATAGCTAATTTCTTTAATAATCTCCAAAAGAACAACAGCTGGAACTGGAAAGGTATCCCTGTCTCTGTTGTATCCTGTAAAGTCACAGAACACTTCCAAAAATGAGCAATTAAACAGAATAAGACCCTTCAGCTTGAGCGAAGAGCTGTCGAATATAAGTGAAAGGACATAACAGAATTCCAAAAAATCAAAGATGGCACAGAAAAATAAAGCAACTATTCACTGTTATACCAAAACTGGGAAATCAAGTGAAATTAAGGAGTATCTAGAAGAAAACCAGAAGCATATTTCACCATGATTAAAGCAGTGGAACTCATTACCACAGAGTGCTGCAAATGACAACTATAAAAATGAAAAAATAAGCTGGATAAATCCAGATCAACAGCAAAGACAAAAAAATTATCTTTTTTTAATAATTAATCCTCAGGCACTATATGATCATCCTATCAGATAATTAGATTGTTCAATTTTCTGTTTTCTACTTAAATATTTTCAGCACTGTGCCTCCTTTCAAGCCTGTCACACTTTCATAATTAATTATATAATATGTTATCTATATTATATGATATTACTCATTTTATTGAACAATAATGTAAAATGCATTATTCTGCTTGACAGACAAGTAAGCCCATATCCAAGTTTGGCAGGAAACACACACAGGTCTCTAAATAATTAGTCCTTAAACCTTCCAAATAGCACCAAATTCCAAGGACTTTTCTGGTCTTTCATCCTATCACTCTTATTTGTGGTATTACCTTAAACAGAAGAGTTCTAAAAAGAAGGGAAGAAAAAGAAAAGCAGTTCTCTGCTTTCCTCAGATCTTGCAATTTCATTACAAGACATGAAGGCCAAAGAGGAAATCAAATTAGTAAATCAGTAACAGGAAGCAAATGGTAGGAATCCCCCAAATCTACCTGGATGGCTGCCAGGTTCTTCTGTTCCTGGGATGGAGCCTCATGGACAAAGCGCAGCCAGTTCGAATGGCGCGGGTTGCTGGCATCCAGGATATAAAGGACCTCGCCTTTGCTCCCACGAACCTGAAACATTCCAAAAAAAAATCCCCGAGCAAAATTGAAATTAAAAATCCAAATATGTTCAGGTTTTCTCCACTCAGTGAAAAACACTCTTGAAAAAAAGAATTGGGCACACAAGATACATCCATCTCCATATCTAGACCTTTTGGCTACCATTACAGATCCATATAATTAGTATGATTTCTGCAATTTTGACAGAATTCCAGCTTACTTTGACAAAAGGAAGATAAAAGAAATAAAAACTTAACATTAACTAAGTCATTCTTCCCCCTCAAAACACAAAGACATACTGCTGTAAAAATACATCTGTCACTGCCAAAAAACCCCATTTGTTTCATTTTAAACAACAGATCACTTGAATCTCCACTGATCCAGACAACAGTGAGCCATGCAAAGAGGTCATACAGCCACATTATTATTCCATGTGATTTATTTATATAAGGAATGGATTTTATTTTCCATCTGTCAACAAGAAGTATCCAGGGCAGGTATTTCCTAAGAGCTAGGGAATTTGGCTATGTAAGATCAAAATTAGATTGTCTTCGTGGCTTTGTATATAAATTGCTCACATTCTTGCTATATTTGTTTCTAATAGAATGCAATATCATATTTCTTCAGTATGACTGCTTCAATTACCTAAACATTTAGAGTATCATTAAAAAGACAAAAACTGTATTCCATTACAATAATAGCTGGTGACAGCACGTTGTTCTCAGATTAAGCAAAAAAAGAATTACTGTAGTTCTGCAAACAAATAAGGATCTTCAAAACTCATTACTGCTCTACTGAAGAAAAAAGGACACATCATGAAAAGGTGCCAGCATTCGAACTTTAAAAGCTCTGACTTTCCAACACATGGAATAACCACAGTGAAAAGTGTCAAACCTACACATTGAAATGCATCTGGAAACAATATTATCTGACACTAAGCACTAATGGTTTCCCAGAGAGGCCCTGGATGTCCCAACCCTGGGAGTGTTCAAGGCCAGATGGGATGGGGCCATGGGCAACCCGATCTAATGAGTGGCATCCCTGTCCCTGGCAGGGGGGCTGGAACTGGATGGTCTTTAGGGTGCTTTCCAACCCAAACTATTCTGTGATACTGTAATAATCACCCAGTTCTGCAGAGGCTTTGTGTTTAGCTACCAAAGCACAAGTTACAGGAGCCCACCATGTAGATCCTATAAAGGCTTCCATCAGATCTTGAGTTGGAATGAGAAGCAATCCAGGCCCTATTATAAAAACTATACGTTACACTATCTAACTTTTCATCGATTTTTCTTTATTTGCTTGATCCTTAAATTATACAATTAAATTTGCTTCAGTGATACACAGTGATCTCAGTTATGCTTTCAGAGTCTCTGCCAATCCACAAAGAGATGCCAAACACGAAGCAGAGCTTTAACACATAAGGAAACTATCGATAAAGGAATACGATAAATCCCTTAAAAACATTCTGTATTTTCCACTGGTTTTTTCACCTCATAAAGAAATAACACTGGATTGGATACACAGATGTGAGCATGAGAAGTTAAGAAAAACTGCAAAAACACTGTACTTTGTGTGGACTAGACTGGTGACATGAACCAGTCCTCTTCTGGTTCCATGAACAGAAGGTTCCTAAATGAACTGATGGCAGTGGATGAACTGATGGCAGTGGATCCCAAACCTAGCACTTAAACCAACACTAAAACACATACACACATCCACATTATGTACCTCAAACTGAGGTGCCCAAGAACTATCTTCTTCAGAATCAGCACAAAAGGCATCACTGAACAGACTCAGTCAAATGTCTTCAATGTAAGATGAAACAAGTGACATTGACTGCTACCACAGTGAGGTTCCACCTCAAAGCCAATCAGACAATTTGAATAGTACCACATTAAAAAGCACCAGAAGAATTCAGGAAAAGATGTGTCCCTTGTCAATGTATAAGCTCCCCATATGAAACCCTACACAGGCCTAAATAACACCTAAGCTGCTTTCTGGAAACAATTTCCTAAACATTTCTAAATCAAAATATCTACGTTCATCAAACAATAATGTAGAGAAAAGTACTGGTTTCTGCATTGCTTCTTTTTGGATTAGCTGAAAATATGATCTTTATTGCAGTAGCATAAAACAGCTAGATGCAATACTTCTGCATCCTGAGTTCAGACTATCACAGAGCTCACTGCAGAGTAGAAACTCACTTTTTAACATTGCTGGAGATATTTTAATAACTCCAGCAAAAGAAACCTGAGGCAGCAACTGCTGATTTGCTTGCTCAGTAATAAGTCTGGGACAGAGACAGCATGTGACATTTTTCTTCAGCCAAAACACACAAGTTTTCCATGGTAATGAAGCTCCTTCTGGTGCATGACATTATCTGACCCTGCCAGGGACAGAAGGGTACAGGCAGCTCACTCCTAGACTCCAGCAATCATTCTGTGGAGCCTTCAGGAGCAGGGCTGAACTTTGCTTTCCCTGGAATGATACCCAAATCTCCCTAAGCAAACTGTGTGTGATCCTCTACAGTAAGTTCAGACTGGAATACCAACACCTGAGCCTAGCAGCACATGCTTTCCAGCATCTTAAACACATCCCATAACTGAAGATGGGAGGTTAACACTCTCAGCTACTTTCAGGAGTAGATCCTTCTTGTCACCAGAACCAAAACATCAGTAATGGGCCTGCTCTAAAAGTCACTAAAATTAATACAAAGTCATACATTTAACATGGAAAAAGATGGCTAAAGCAAGTTTTAACAGACCTGATTATAACAACATTAATAACTGCTCTGGACACCTATCTATCCCATTTGAGAATAATTTACTAAAATCTAAATTCTGGGACATAGACTTGCAGCTGAGATAGTGCACCAATTTCTTATTTGTGTAAAAGCCCAGATCATTTAAGAAATGAGAAAAACAAAAGCATTTCTGAAATTTAAACAAAGATTCAGCCAAAAACATTTAAAAGCAAACAGTTTTCAATGTATATGAGGAACAATCACTGGGAAGGTAGTCTACACACAGAAAAATTAAAGACTATATTGATCAGAATTAGATTTATTGTTTTATATTCACCTTAACAGCAAACACAGAATTCATCTAATTAATATTTATTTCATGAATCATGAAATGAATGATTCATATATTTATGAATCAATGGACATCATTTGACTTAATGTCTTGTGTGTAAGAGCCTTCCTATGCCAGAAGAACATTTTATAGGCAAGATATCAAAGAAAGAAGAAAAAACCCCAAAAAATAAGAAAGCCACCAAAACATACCAAGCTTAATGTGCTTGACTTCTTATACCCCAATCCTAAACACCACAGCTCTGATCTGAAGCTGGCTGCAGCCAATAGCAGATTTTCTGTTGCTTTCACTAGTTTTCAGGCAGGCTTATTTAACTGAAAACAACTGTCACAGCAAAAGTGATGCAAGTTAAGCAGTAGAAATGTAAGTTCATTTCATTTTCTTATATAAATAAACACAAATGTTGGCTTCCATTGAAAGACTGTTTTCTGATCTCTTTGGTTTTAATGTAACAATGAAGAAAACATGATCCTGGCAGATAGACAGAAACCCAACCTGAAGTATGCAACATTCAGCATTACATGGCGTATTATGTTCCATCCAACCCTGACCAACATTTTTTCATGGTATGTCAGAGTATTTGAAGAAGGACCAAATCTTTCCAGCACTCCTTGTTTCAACATTTGCCAAAGTCATCACCAGAAGAATATGCCTGCCACAATCCAGTAGGAGTGAAATTAATTCCCCTCTCTTGGTTAAGGATAATGAAGAAAAGGAACTGAACATACATAAATGAACTGATATCTTCTCTTCACAAAGGCACATCTGAGCCTCCAGAGCAAAAACGTCTGTGAACTTCTAACCTGAAGATTATTTCCTGCTTGCCTTTAAGCACTTGCTTCTCCCAGCAAATACACACAGTTCAACACTGCTATGCCAAGTTTACTAACACACACAAAGAAGTATTTAATCAAGGTGTAACAACAAAACTCTCAATTCATCACCAGCAACAAGCTGTGTCCTTCACCAGCACATTTAGAGAGCTGGGGAATAACACAGATGTGTTTTCTTAACAAAAAGAAAGAGAAAGCACAAAGCCATTTGGACCTCTTCTTCGCTTTTTATTATCACTCTTAACTAAATGGCTACCACAGGTTTGTTTGAGGGGTTTTTTCCTTTCACACCACTCATAAATAAAATATTTCAGCCTGTAGCACTTTACAAGATAACAGCAAGATCAAGGATGCTTCCCACCCACTGGAATCTTCCACTTCCCAGGAATCTGTTGAATGAGCAACTATAAACCTTTGATTTCTTCACAACTATGCACGTTACAGACAGAGTAATGGCATTCTGCTATATTTAATTTAAATAGAAACTCTAACACCTTCGTAATTTTCCTAAACAAAATCACTGGGCTCAAATAAATGTTCTGGGTGCCATGTTTTCCCTGAGACCAAAAGAAAACACAATGCGTGCAATTCCGTCTCAACATGATGCCTTAAAGATGCCAACTCACAACACTGGTCTTGGAGAAAAAGGAATGGCTTGATCAAAACCGACCACATCACAGAGCACTACTCTGCACAACCAGAAATGCATGTGGCAAACTTCCTCACAGCAAAATATTCCATAAAATTGAAGCCTGGATCCCAGGCATCACATGCCAAGGAAAGAAATGTTGCACTAATGCCCTTTTTTTTGACTCACAGAAAGCCTCTACTGCTTGAGACTTCTTTCTGAAGGTGTTCTCTCTGAAAACATTATTTTTTCACTGCCATCAGACTGCAAAGTCAGGCTTTAGTGTGACTCCCACCAATAGCCACCAAATTAATTATTTTTAATATCTTTGGTACAGCTGACTACACATAAACTTGGCCAGTTTCTGTGCGTGCTTCCCACAGGCTCTGGAATAACCATCTACTTGGCCTGTTCAAGTCTTACTTTCTGCATTCCTGGTCTCAGTTTTCAACTTCAGACTACTCCCAGCATGATTTAAATTATATTATAAAGCTCACGTTCAGATCAACTTCAGTAAACATGAACAACTTGGGTTAAAACATTCAGGAAGTCATAAAATTTGGTATGCAGGAATCTCTTCAAGGCTCTCAAAACTAGGTTACAGTAAGATATTGTGAAATTATTTTAAAACGGCTCATAAAAACCTCATTTTCTGATTTGCTGTCAACGGGGTCACATTAGTGTCACCAATAAATAAATGTATTTGCCTTTTCTTTCCTGTCGTGCAGAAACAGATAAATCTATTTAAGTATGAGCAATGAGGAATCTGGAAAATCATAAAGCTTTCCAACAAACCTAAAGGCTTTCTCATTCCTGTAATCCACCCACTGTCTTTTCTGAAAACCTTGTTCTAGCACAAGCATTTTAAAACAACCTGCAGAAACATCAGGAAGAGCCAAGCGAGGCAGGGCACACTAACAAGTACTGTACTCAGCAAACATCTGTAATAAAAGCAAACTGTATTGCTGTGGTTTCAGCTGGGGACAAAGAGGATGAAACTGGCTGCTGTGAGTACCTAACCCAAAAAGGGAAAGGGAACAAACTGTCCACACCTCTTCTTTGGGAAAGCGCGTTTGGGGCACACCCCTAGATTGAAATAGACAAAAGAAAGGGAAAGGAAAAACAGAGCTTCACAGGCTGGAGTTAGCACTCACCTAGGAATATTTCACCACTCACAATATTTATGAATTTGGGTAAAAAGAGATGGGCTTTTAACATTCTCTCACTCATCATTCTCGTGTATGGAATGTATCTGTAGCTCTGCTAAGGCTGCATCAATACTTTGCTCACTTCATAAGCTGCTCAGTGATGTTAATGCCAGAGATTTTTTCAAATAAACATGTATTTTGTGGTAAATGCACTGACAGTGCTTTAAGCCAGATGTCAAACATAAGGTTTTTTTGTACCATGCAGTAAACAGTCCTTCCACCTCTAACAACAGAAAGATAAAAAAGACAGAAATGAATCCTCTCCTCAGTGTAAAAGAGGACTCAATGTGCATTAAACAGAAACTGCTTGGCTGAGGAGAAAAAAAGGAAAAAAGAAAAAATAAATTCCGCTCAAAGAACCACAGGAGTAAATAAAGATTATAAAGACAGAACAGAGGCACCAGAAAGAAGGCATTTTTAACAAGTTGGAAATTTTTTTATTGCCAGTACTTTTTAGCTATTGTAATTTCCTCAACTGGTGAACTCAGATTTTACTTCAGGCACACACAGGTACAACAGGAGCTAGGATGGATTATGTACCTAATTACAAGAACTAGTGCATAAACTGCTGCTTCTGCCTAATGCACAAAAAACAAAAAGTTGCCCACAGCACCAGGCTTCCATTTTGCTAAAGACCTCACACTTACTCATTGCATTAAAATCTGCTAAAATTTTAAAACTTCAGGTATATAGTTTGTCAAATCTCAACACCAGTGTCACACCAGGAAACGCTTCATATTACAGCAGAAGGAAACCATAAGCTGGTCCCTGTCCATCAGTATGAATCAGGATCTCTGTAACTTACAATCCACTTCCCAATTCAAATTATTTTAATTTTTCTAATTATTTTCACATGTTTTAATGATTTTTCACAGCGTTATTATATTTGCATTTGGCTTGACTTGATGTTTTTTCACACTTCATTGATTAGAAACCATAATTTGCTTTTTCTTTAGCTTTAAAGAAGTCAACCCTCCTCCACCCAGGCAGCGTCATTTAAAAGCACTAAATCTCACTACAGGATCTTTAAGCTATGAAACAAAATAGAAAGGATTTGTTACAGAAAAACTTAATTCTGAGAACACTTTGTGCGAGGTGCCACGACGTCACTTTACTCACTTCCCACATGAGCCTGCAGTCTGTGTTCTCGTCCAGTTCCTGCGGCATTCGCTTCTCCCCTGCAAAGGGGCCAAACTTTTCACCCTAAAAAATAATTATAAAAGAAAAAGAATCAGTAGAGGGGAAAAAAAAAAGGCAAGTCAATCACCAAACTCCAGCAGAGGGTTAATTTTTAGCCTCAAACAGAAAAGGAGAGTTTTGCTTTATTGTCCTACTTTATTGCCAAGAAGGTGCACATCCTTAAGGGTTCAACTTGAAGCTCATTTCCATTCTTCCCATACTTTGAAGAATCTTATAAAACCATACCTACCTTCTGCATGCTTATTTCTCCTTTGGGAAGCAGGATTTTTCTTTATCTGAAATCAGGCTGAAATTTACAAGTCAAATTTCGTACATTTCTTAGAAAATTTTCAGGAAGCACCTTGCAACAGGCATCCAACCAAAACAAAGAACTTGGCATGCACCAAGTTTACATTAGATTTATTTGAGAGATTATTTGCAACGCTACTTTTTGAAGTGCCACAAATCAAAAGACTGAATAACTGAGGGCTTGATCACACAGAGAGATTTGTGTAAAATTGTAAGGGAGTATGCACGTGCTTATGAATTAATTTGAGCCTTCACAAACAAAATTAAAACGTTCTACCACCTGCTAGTCATAACACCCGCTGTGAAAGCATCCATTGATATGGTCTTCCAAAAGCATTTGGCATCAGGGTTTTTTTTCCTGCACAGACGTCACAGGAGTAGCAGGGCAAAGTAATTAAATAGGACTTTCTTCTTCCTCAGGCCCAACTTCCCCCCACACTCACTGCCATGTCCCTGGTTGCAGGGAGAGGCCCTAAAACCTGCGAAGTCGGATGCTGTGTTCCTGCAGGCAGCATTCTGATCCAAAAGCACTTATCCTTTCAAGCATTAGAGGTTTTAAGTGTATCTTGAAAAGCAAATTTGGTGTTTCTTTTAAAAACAACAGTATTTTGGTTTTAAAAAAAAAGTATTGATCTTGTCCACTTATCCCTTCCTCCAGGCACATTCCATATTCCCAGCAATAGTTTGCTATGTGCTTTCCTTCTTGCTTAGTTTTTACAGATTGCCTACAGGTAGAGTAAAGAGAAAAAAGTGGAATGGAAAAAATCCAGCACTGGTCCTCTTGAAAACAGGAAATCACTTTTTTTTTTTTTTTTTTTAGAAAAACAAACAACTTTGTATTTAAAATTAAACCTGAAGTGGTAACAAACAAAGGACAAGGAAACTGACATTGCAGAATGAGGCAACAGAACTGAGGGACAAATATTTAAATGTGCACAAAGGACATTTCACTACAAGGAACAGCAAAGCAGAAGGTAAAAACACAAGAACAGCAGAAGTCAGCAACTGGAGTCCAGAGCAACAAAGGAATCAGACAAGGGCAGTGACAGTAAAAACTGCACTCTGCAGCTTCATGTCCTTGCTTCTCATTGATTTCCATAGCACCCTTCATCATTCTTCTGATTAATAATGTCAGAGCTCCTCCCCTGCCAGTTTTTCAAATCCTGGGATTCAATACTCGGGCTGAAACTTCCTCCTTCTCTTACCTCATCAGCAAGGAAGGTGAAAACAGGTAAACACCGCTCTATATGTACAGCACCCACAGTGTTAATTTCACCCATTGCTGAAGCACGGGAACAGCTCAGAACAGCAAACACCACACACCATTCCCACCTCAGCACTCCAAACCAGGAAATCCCCACTGCAATACTCAAGCATTCAAGACCTTCTGGAAGCTCAGAACAACTGCAGAAGCAACATGCCCACCTCTGAACGCAGAGTAAACATAACATAAGCTGCAGGTGATGCAGATTCTGAGCACTTTTTATGGCTTCTCAAATTTGGGGAGGAACCAAAACCTGATGTCTTGGTTCATGCACTTGGATAAGTGCAATTATTTGTTTAGCCTTTCAGACCATTTTCTTCGTATATATATATATACACACACACACATTATTTCTGGTTAATAAACATGTTGTTATATGCCAACATTAATCAAAAGCACACTCTAGACTTCAACTTCCCCTCTGCTCAATAAAAGCGAAGCATACAACACAATCTGAGGGCAGAGAAATGATTCAGCATAGAAAAGCACATTTTTCCAGTGCTGAAAAAGCTATTTTCAACAGGTGCTTTCAAAAAAGCAGCAGTGACTAATCTTCCAGTTGCAGCAAAACACTGAGAAGTGCAATGGCTCTCTGATGATTATGCCTAGAGCCTCATGATGCGGGTGCTCTGCAGCCTGAGGCCAGCTCGTGGAAAACAGCAGGTACGCGGGAATCAGAGCTTTGTTAAGGCAACAAAGCAAAAAGTCTGCACCTTTTATGATTACAAACAAAATCCTGAAAGCCCCCCATGCCTGAAGGTACACAAGCAGATGGTAGGCAGTAGCAGTTCAGAATGTGTTATTACCAAAACTTTGCTAATAGCAGAATTTTCAGAGGCCTCCACAACACTTGGAGAGCTGGTACTGCAATTTCTGATTATAAGATCACCCTTTTTTTTTTTTAAGTTCAGAAAACTGCAATTGTGTGACAGCAACAGTGCAGCATTTCCTACTCAGGAACTTAGGTCTAACTTCACAATAAAGTGTCACATTCAACACCTCCTCCCAGTCCCAAAACTCCATGGAATTAATTTAACAGCTATAAGCTACTCTTAATCACAGCCACAAAGTGTGGCACTTCTGCCTCATTACTACACAGGGGAACAAGTTAAGAGCACCTTTTCTTTCCATGGAAAAGAGGAACATGGAGTCTTGCTGTGTCCAGTGTACAACCTGTGTTATTTAGACACCCACCCTTCTCCCAAGAGAGAACTCGGGACTTAGGTCCCCAGAAAATTTTAGGAGTATGTTTTAATAAACCACAGAGCAACTCAAGAGTTGGTTCCTCTGCCTGTTCTTCAGAGCAGGGCTTTGCACACCACAGCTGTCTGTCCTAAGTGAGGTGGAATAATTCAGGCAAGAAAACGCTGTATTTGTCCCAGCATGCAGCTCCAGTGGGTCAGTTGTCAACAGAGTAAAGGACAGAAGCTCAGACCCCCAGCTCTGAACTGGGGATGCTGATTCCCATGAGTTTCACTCTATTTCAGAGTGCAGAGATGAACAAATGCTAATAGTGTACAACCTTCCTTGCTGTGTAAACCCAAGAAGTTTTGAAATGAAACTTCAGAACCTCAGTAAAAAAGTTTTAAAGAATTAAACCAAACAAAATAAAATTGTTCTCTTCCTAACACTCAGGGACACCTTAAAAATGTGAGACCTCCACCCCATCGAGCCTAAGCCTTGTTGATGAAACCAGTGAAAAATTAGGAAAAAAATCAGAGCCAAAATGAGGACAAAGATGGAAGGCGAAACGTACAAAACACAGAAAAGTGGATACTAATGACGTGTTCGTAGTTTTGGTATGCCTTTATGTGTCCTAACAAGCCACCTGGACAACCTCAGCTGGAATTTCACATGATCAAGATACTTTCAATTATGAAGCGTGAAGAGGCATCACCTGGTTGGAGTACGAGACTCGGTTCAGCTGAATGACATCGTTCAGGGGCCCGGCTTTATTACGCCGAAAAACGGAATTAAACCACGGCCCCGCCGAGCCCGGGGAGCCGTGAGGGAGGCGAGGGCAGCCCGAGAGCTCCGGGCGGCGCCCCCCCCCTCAGAGCGGGACCCTCGGGGAGGCGGTCCCGCCGGGGGAGCTCTGCCCTAAACACTGCGCCAGATGCACAAACCAAGTTTAAAAAAAAAAAAAAAAAAAGTGGGGGGGGGGGGGAATTAAATTCCTCGGAGCAAACCCTCCGCTGGCCCCCTCGCCCCTTCCCGCCTGCGGCGGCAGCGCCCCGGGGAGGCTCCTTGTACTCCTTGTACCGGGAGGGGAGAGCGGGCGGGCGGTGCCTGCCGTGCGCACAGGGAGCCCGGGCGGGCACAGCGCGGCTCAGGAGAACTTGGAGCGGGGCAGAGGGGCGGGAGAGCCGCCCAACTCCCCGGTGATACGTGGCAGCCGCTCCCCGCCGGGCCGGGCCAGGCCGTTCCCCCGCCATCACCCACCTTCTTCACTCTGCGGGCCGTGTAGAGCCCCATCCCGTCCTGCACCCGGGACGACTTCAGGGCGAACCTATCCGGCACGTACATGCCCAGCATTTCTGCACCGAACTCGGGGCCCCGCCGCCTGCTACCGGGGGAGAAGGAAGCGGCTCGCGGGGGGGACTTCCATCCCACCGGGAGCGGCGAGCGGGAGTCCGGGGGAGGGGGGCAGGAAGAGGGGCTGGATGCGGGGGCTAGCCCGGCTCCCGAGGGGAGGGGCCAGCCGCGCGCGCGGCGGGGCGGGGCGGGGGCGGCCGCAGGGGGCGCGCGCGCCCGGCGGGGCAGCGGCGCCGTGAGGGGACGGGGGACTCCGTGAGGGTTTGTCCCCCGCCCCGGGCTCGTCCCGCCGCTTCTTTTCGTGTTCCGCCAGTGCGTGCAGGCAGCTCCGCTTCGAGGCCGAGCAATCCTTGGCTCTCGGGGGTTGGTTTTGAGGGAGCGCGGATCTCGAGGCAGAAATCGGGCATCCTTGCGAACGCGCAAACGTGACGCGTTTTGTCTAAAAGCAAAATAAACATACTGTATGTTCTTACGACACAGCCAGCGAAGGCATGGTTTTCTGACTAAAAGTACACAAAATGTAGTCGAACAGGGAGGAAAAGTTCGACTTTAACAAGTTGCTAACATCACACCAGTGCTCTGTCACAAAACTACAATATACATCATAAATATACATTATACATCTGCACAATATACATTGACCTTCTAGAAAGCTGAATAGCTTTCTTGGGGATTTTTGGGATTTTCATTGACGCCATACTCATTGTTGCGCTCTAAACTGAAGTGGTGGTGTAGCTAGAAAAGGGAATTGTAATCATATCTGATTAAGGAATTAAAAATAAGTATGGAGGCATGTGAGGCAAGCAGAAGGAAAAGGAAGAAAATGGAAAAAAAAACCCCTATTTATAGACATATTTTAAAATTGTGCTGCTAATGATAATAATTAAACCACTGGAGCGTAACAACCTCTTTTCTGTCTGTCTCTTTTTTAATTTAGATGATGTATAAACAGTAGAAGTTAAATATTAAAAGCTCCTAGTTTTCCAGCAAAATGTTAGAAAAGTTCTGTGTCGGTGTCGTTTCGAAGGAATGAAACAAATATCCTGAATTTTAGTTACCACATGCCGGGGAAAAAAATCATCATGAAAGTGCTTTGGATCAGTTGGATTCCTGCCCAGCCATAGGTGGACATTGGGGTAAAAATTAAATTTAAAAAATCAGGTCTAGCTGAACATCAAACTCCCTCTGACTATTTTTTGTTCCCTTTATCTATTTGCACACAATGGCCTTTTGTACTTAGCATCTGCAGTGTCATAGTTTAGCTATCATAAAGCCTTATAAGAAAAAAATTATTTAAAGAGGTGATGTATATTTCCACCAACACGCAGGTTTTTACAGAGAAATTTATATAATACTGCATGATATTCAATATATGAGCAAATGCTCTGGTAAATTTTATGAGGTCCTTAATTTGACAAGAAAAAAGGAGGAAAGGCTCCATTAACATGGTTGAAAGAGTAATTTGAGGAATGAAAACACACCAGACCCACAGATTTCGCATCTTGACTGATAGACTGGACACTGACTACTAATTTAGTAATAAAAATGGAGCATCTAAATCTGTATAAGTAGGAATTCTACCATCTCAAAAACAAATCAATTAAACTGAAAGGAAATAAGTTGCCTGGGGAAGTAGCTTCAGTTTTACAACTAAGAGCAAAATTTAACTATTCTTTTAATTGACATCTAGCTCTAAAGCTTCCTTCCCCCTGCATAATTGAACATACTTAATATTTTTGGAGACCAGAACACTTCCTTGATTGGATGCCCATCTTTCTTAATATACATCATTTTCCCTGTCTCTGACCTTTTCCAAAGGTCATGAATATTCTAAAATGATTTTACACTTCATGAAGGCCTCAGTATTTTTCTCTTCAGAAACTGAAACAAGAATCTGCTGGGGGGGTGGGGGTGTCTTCATTTTGAACCTTAAAATATTTCTTCTATGGGAATTTAAAGGTAATATTACAGTTTGGATGCATTTGTGTCTTGGTTTTAAGCTCTTTCAGTACACAGGAACAACTGTTTTACTTTGTAAATTTCAGCCATTATTATTCCAATGTGGAATGCCCATTACCTGTGTCTTATTCTGTTTAAGCAAATTAGAAGAAAGTGCTGTAGCACTGGACAAAACTGTCACCAGTCTTTCCTTTCATGGTGTGTTGGTGGTGTGACATTGATCACAAGTGCACAACTGCCTGTCCACCTGTAGCAAAATACCCTTTTTTTCCCCACTTAATCAGCCATTAACCTTACAGCTGTGACTCACTTGCAGTGCAGCACAAAGAAGCTGAACAAGTTGACCCTCTGTTTCTGTATTGCTCTATACACTACGCTGAGGAGAAACACCAGGGAATCCAGCAGCCTTCAGATTTGAAGCCTTACACTGTCAAAATTAATTTACATAACTTCCTTGGAAAAGGAGCAAGGTATTTTCAGATGGAGGCTCTTATGTAGTCATGAAAGCTGCTGTGCCCCACATGAAATTCCATGGCAGGAATCCACCTGTGGTGACAAACAAAATAATTGCAAGAGTTTTGGTCTGAGTTACAGTACTTGTTGTTGCAACACCATAGCAGAGGCATGGTATGTTAGGCCCTCCACTCGAGGAGCAGCTAATTAAGTGTCATACTTAATATGTCACATTCTAACAAACAAAAGGATCTAAGACCCAAATGCTCTTCAAGATGCCAGAAGTGAACATGCCAGCCCCTGATGTGTCCAGCAGCTTAGAAGGAAAATGTGTTCTCCAAGAAAAAAGGATGGCTTTTCACTGCTAATCCCTTGTTTAGATGGTGTAGTATCATCTCTAAAACTTTTCAGGGACTTGACATTTCTATGCTCCCTCCTCCTGCTCTGCAGGCAGTTGGACTGAAATCTGAGGCTAATGACTTTTTCATGCTTTCAAGAGTTCCTTGCATGGAGCAGTATTAAAATATCAACTTTTGCAGCATCCCTAGCAATGCCAGAATTAGATTCTGGCAGCTGACACACCTGAGCCAGGGTGTTATTCATGATAATGGCTCCTCCTTCCCAGTTTGAACTGGTCCACAAAACATTTCTGCCCTGCAGTATAACCAAGTTTGCAGATATGTTTTGAAAACTTCCTTCCTGAATCTATGGATCTCCTCTCCAGCCCCATCCACTTAACCTGGTGTGATCAGGAGCAGCTCTTTCAAAGCAAATTTTTGTCTTATCTGGATTGTACCTCACGTGCAGGACATGTACAGTATTGTTCCTTCTTAGCTCATGTGTACCTGCACGTTTCAGGTGTGCAAATAACGCCTAGCTTTGACCAGGAATGCAAAGGTTTCAGGCAGGTATTTCCCTGGAATTTGCCAAGCCCCTTTCTCTGCCTAGGTACAAAGTCCTGAACTTCATTTGGGACCATTGTTCTTTTTCCATGGTGACTTCCCAGACCTTCCCCCCTGCAGTGCCTGGGCCAGCATGGAAACGGGGTTTGCACTGACTCGTTTTGCACTGAAGGTTTCCAGGAGGGAAAGGGAGGGAAAGGTTCCAGGAGAGAAAGGTTCCAGCTCACCTCAAGGCAGAGTGAGTGAAAGATGGGAAGAGGAATAGCATAAAGACCTCTCAGGGTTGGGTTTGGTCTTTTTCCTTTCCTCAGCTGTGCAGAGTTCCACTTCAAAAAAAAAAAAAAAAAGAAACTACCTGAGCTTGGTAAGAGCTGTGTACACTTTAGAGCCTGCCCTGCTTTGGGGACAGTGTCACCCTTGCCACCAGTAATCACCAGGCACAGGGACTCTGAAGCACCTGGAACAAATTGTGTTGACATGGAGTCAACTTAAACCGTATGTCAAACTACCCACTCAGAGCTCAATCTCTTTCATGTGAAACAATCTACTTTCTGAAACAATTAAATGTGGCTGTTTAAAATATAACAAAAAGTTCCATCTACTCAGTGTCTCAGGGTCTTTTCCAGCTCTAACAGTGTTTGTTTTGTCTGTGTTTTTTGGTGCTCTGAAAAGCTTAAGTTGTTCTTTCCCTAATGCATTTTGATTTGCTGAGCAAAATTCCTTTCAGAGCTATTTTTAAGGATTGCCTTTTTTTTTTTCCTGTGGTGGTTTTTTTTCCCTACACTGATTCTTTTGAAGCTTTTTGAATTCAGCAAACATTGCAACAAACAAGTTATTTCCCTACCAAAATCGCTCTTCTAATCAATGTACAGTTGGCTTTTTGGATTTTCTGTAAACTAATACAGAGTGCTTGTGTTGTGATATTCAGGGTCATGAAAAGCTGTGAATTATGAGTTTTAAACGTGTCTCATTCTTTGCTTACATGCACAGAGTAATTGCTGTCAAAATATCTCTCTCAGGTATTTGATGTCTTAGAAGCTCATGCCAGGATTTCAGAATTAAAATTTTTCTCCTTCCCCTTTGAATATACTAAAAATTCAGACATGCATTTGTACTTACATTCCCCAACTGATGGTATATTAAGTGTCCACTTCTGTTGTTTGAGAGGTTTTGAAACTAGGGTTAAAAAAAAAGACAAAATTTTGAGTAAGTAGGAGATTAAGCTTGTAATTCAGGTTTCATCATGATGCACCTAAAAGGAGCACAATATAATGGGACTGTAGTAGATTTTTTTTTTTTTGCTATCTCCCATGAAAACTTCACATGAGTGATACGGGAAAGAAGTCTAAAAAGCAAGTAGACAATGGTTAAAAATACTTACTTTAAAACATTTAGTGTAAACCATCTCCATTAATTGCTTCAGAGACAGCAAGTGACAGAAAGAAACACTTTGTGCAGTAGCACATGAACTGGGCCACATCCTTACACATCCCAGAAGTGGCTTCCTCAGCTCAGGAATATCTTATTTCAGCTTGAGGGTGACTTCCCTAATTGATGCCACCCCCCTGTTTTTCCTGTCAGCCCCTTCAGAATCAACTCAGCCTTTCCTTCATTAATGGAAAGTGACTTCCCAGATCCAGCTTTTCCCTGGTGAGCTTTCCTTCAGTCCTAACCATTCCCGTACATGCCCTGGTGCATAAAGGTTACACCTTCCCAATTCCCATTACAGCCTGCTCTGGAGCTGATCCTGTGCTCCTTCTGGGAGCAATAAGCCTTAAACTTGCCTGCTTCCTCTTCTACTTGCTACCTAATCATGAGAGGGATCTTCGTGGAACACGAGGTTCATCACCCAGCTAATTCCCACGCTGTGCTCTCCATTTTTATTAGCTGAAAAAGCATGGGAATTAGGCTCCCTTTCACTACCTGTTCTGTGCCAGTCATTTAACTCACCATGTTTGGCAGTCCAACCATACAAGAAGTTCTTTCTAAAACCTTGAAAGGGCTTTAATGCCATGAAGTATTTTTTCCACCATTCCTCAACAGGACATGAAGTTGGAACACCACGTTAGGTTTTCCTGTAGCAGGAAGACAGCTGACTACTATGAACTCACAGTGGTTTGCTGATATTATTTTAGCAGATGGATGACAACTCTCATGACTGACCTCTGCCTTTCATGTCTGCCAGGTGCTGTTGGATATTCCTATTTTCACTTCTCCATGAATCTCCACTACATGAAGTATCATTAGCTGCTTGACAGAATGTTTTTAAATCCTTGGAGAATGGCTACATACACAGAAGGGATTTCTCAGAACTGCCAGCTATGGAAAATTCATTTTGCCATTCTGAGCACACATTTTCACAATCTGTGCTGTTCTTCGCCCAGAGACTTGTCTCAGGTCATCTTTCACATAATTTTTATGCACTTTGGCCTCACTGTCTTCTTCCCATTCTCGGAAGAACAGCATTTGAATCACTCTCTTTTCAACAGGGTGAGTGTCCACTACCTTCTTATCTTTCAGTATTCAGCTGTGCCTGACCCATCAGTGGAGGGCTTAAATCCCCCGGTTCTCCACACTACAGATGTGTTCATTTCTTCCTGCTCCGTGAGCTGGAGCAACTTAATTCCCCTGCTCAGGAAACCTGGTCCCAGAAGAGAACAGTTTGCTTTAAGTCCTACAAAAGCCTGAACCATTGGGGCTGAGCACAGTAGATTTGAAATGCAAGGGGAATTCCCACTGACACCAGGGATCTGGGAACTGGGATATTTTTTGTAATGCTTTTGGATTTATTTTTCTTTGCTGGTTTTAATTATTTTTAGAACAGCTGAAATCAACACACCATGTAATTTGGCATCCATGTCCTAAGAGGGAATAGCACACACCAAATTGAGAGCTGACTTAAGAATGGGCAGCAGCAATGCTGAACACACCTTAGTTCTTTCCTTGGTTCTCACTCTCCTGCCTGCCTGCCCTCCACTGAAGTCACTTTCTCAGTTAACAACATTTTCCCACAGAAAACACTTCCCTTCCAGTGCTGTAAGAAATTCCTCTGGAAGAATGGGAAGTTCTAACTGCTTTAACATAGGCATAGAGGACAGACACTTAAATTGCTCTGTGGATCTTTGCTCCACTCCATACAAATACATGTTCTGTTCTGAGAAAGAGAAATATTAATAAAAATACATATTCTGTTCTGAATATGAAAATTTTAAACAAATCTGGGAGTTTTCCACCTAGAGGCCTCAGCAGAACCAGATTCAGTAATACTGTTGGGCATGAGCTGCTTTATAAAGCTTAAGGACTTGTATAATCAGGGGCACCACATGCACATTTGGAATGAACTGAGCCTAACAAAAACCAACCGAAAAAGAAATTCAAACCACCACCATTTGTCAGGAATTAAGTTCTCATTAAACTGTGCAGGATGAGTGTTTGGAAAAGGCTTTTCTGTAAAATGCTTCCATTTAAAAACTCTCATCCTCATTATATTCCATCTGACACCAGGGGTACTCAGCAGCTCTGTACCAAACATCAATATGTCAGACTAGACTCTAAAAAAATATAAGAATCATCAAGTATGATGACTCTGGCTCAGATGATTTGTGGATATTATTGCCAAGGTCTGCAAGGATCAACTGTAAATTTATTTATGCAGTACTTAGAAAAATAAACAATAAATGAAAAATGAAGAAAACAAATTGCTATTTCAAAGGTTGTATTCTTACAAATACTTCATAGTCAAGTTACTCAGTTTTGAAAGCTAGAAGAGTATTAAAGGCAGGAATATGATTTTTCTTTATTCCCTTCATTATTATGTGTTCGAAATAAAGACAAAAATTAGAAATGTGTCTTTGCTTACAAGCAACAATAGCATGATTCAAATAAATTCCCTCTTTCAGACAGAGTCTTCTATTTAAACTTCACAGGTCTACTCAGCTTCACAAAGCAGAGATGTCTGGAGACTGAAGTAGCTGGGGAGAGGATCTCACATGTCCCCCTGTCAGCAGCTACCTTCACTGTTCCCTAAGTACAGCAGCTGATTCAAGCCCTTGATACACCTGCACTTGGGTACAGAAGTTGATTTTGAGAGCAGATTAAAGTCACAGGGAGGTCTCTAAGTATCTGAAATTAGAGTAGGACCAGTGGAAGAATGTTTGTGTCTACATGCACAGAGCAATCATTAGATTAATAAGAGTGTAAGTGTACTCTGAAAAGCAGGCTTTTGGAGGAACAGCAAGAGCTATAAAAGACATCTGTAAGATGCCTGCCACTTCCTTTCTGAAGTATTCACCCTTGGTTAACAAAACCCACAGCTCCTCGGACTGAAGCTGCAGCTGGTTCTGCTTTTCCCTGTGCCAAGCCTGCCTGTCCAAATGCTTCCCCTTAGCTGCAGTGAGTGCTCCTCTCTGGCATTTCGGAAAGCACAATGGCACCCCCCTGGGCCGGGCTGCAGCCAGTTTGGGTTGGGGATTGTTTGTGGGACGCCGTTCTATTTGTCACACAATAGGGTTTCTGTTCCTCCCTCGGCTCCATTGTGTCCAATCACACGGGATTTTTTTAAAGTTATGTTTTAAGTTATAGCCTCTCGGGCACCCTGAGGCATCTGGACACTGGGTGCACCATAAATTTGAAGTTATTACTGCTCAGGATTGCCGTAAATGAGTTAGTCATCTTTTCTCATAAGGCAGCAAGGGAGCAGGCTGAAAGTACAGGCCAGCTGCATCTTATTTAAAAGTGTGTCTTTCAAGAGATACAAGACATTAACATGCCCTTTTGGAAATTATATGAAAGTCTGCCCAAACTGTAATAAGTCATCACAGAAAGTCTGGAACAAGCCCTGTCTGCACTCCAAGAGCAGCCACAGTTAGTCCCTGTACAACATGTCTGTGCCCAGCCTGCAGCCTAGCACACTTCCCTGCTCTGTCACTGGGGATGAAAAGCATTAACCTGCGTGGAGTCACAGGATACATCACAGCTGACATGCTTGTGCCTGATGCATGCCTGAGCAAGGACATCCTTACAGCACCAAGGGAGCCCTGGGAGAACTGGCAGGGGAGGACACAGTGGATGCAGGACACTCAATGTGCAGTTTCTGGTAGGATCCTGCCTGTCTAACCAGTGAATTTTTGAACCCACTACCAACCTGGTCCTCCCATAGGCAAATCCATACACACAGAGCCCCCAGCAGAAAACAGAAGCAGAGTCTCCATTTCCTTTCCCCTTTTATATTAGAAGCACTTTGGAATTGCTGAATTCCATTATTTGTGCAATAGTTCTTGACACTACATTACTTCCATTTAGTTTACAAACTGCAATAAGAGTTATTGGGTTATATACAACACATCTTTATTCTGGTAAAACACCATAAAATAAGATTGGTAGTAGTTTAATATTACTTGTTTCACCTCTCTACAGACTTGGAGGCTATGAGCATTACTATTACTCCTAATGAAATTCTGAAGGTTGGAGAATATTTATAATAACCTAACACTGAATTGTGATAAAAGACATAGAAAAAAGATACAACAATCTAAAAGGCTTGTAACAAAACATTAAATAGAAATGGGTGAACATTTGTCCATCGCTTGTATTTTAACTCTGTTTAGTTGAACACAATCTCTAATGCTCTTGAGTTGGCTTTTGAAAATTTATTAATAGATACTGTTATGGGAGATTAAAGTCACATAATGACCCCTGATTTAAGAGCCAGATGGTTATTGGGTCTGATAGGTCCCACCGTTGAAAGCTGTTAGAAAGAAGTGAAAATTTTAAAGGCTTCAAAACACACACACACAAAAAAATCTGAATGCTTTCTTCATAAAAAAATCTACTGTTTTGAGAGGTCTAGGAAGGAACAGCTACTGATTTTGATATTATCCCCTATGGTATTTTGTCCATCCCTTCAGCTTGTAGTATTTGCCTAATAGGACAACTCATCCAAAACCCTCATCATCATATAAATGGAGACATTTATCCACTTCAAATGCAGTATGACACTGCTGAGAGCTGCAGCAGCCCAAGATCAGTACTAACTAAAATTCCACACAAGTTATTTTTAGCCTAGGCACCAAGCATATCTTTTATGACAAAACATTTACTAGAAGTCTTCTTCCCCCTTTCCCCTCACTTCCCTCCCCTAGAAACAATGAAAAAGATGAAGAAAACATAAAATGTTAAAAATTCATATTGAAACAGAGAGGGGCATTGAAACCATGTCAGGAGCATGGGTTTCCTGCAGGTTTGAGTAACCTGCAAGCTTTCACTTGTTCCTTCAGGCATCAAAGAGCATTTACCCCCAGGCCTTGTCCAAGGGACAGACATTTGGATTGCATTAAGCTTCCAGGAGGTATGTGTGCAAAACTCCAGTATGGAACAGTTATTAAAAAGGCTGCATGTTTGCTATTTCTGTGGTTTGTCAGAAAGGTCATTGTTTAAGATGTTTTCATTTAATGACAATGTGCCTCTATTCTTGTTATTATTGTTTGTTGCTTTCATGTCCGTTTCTCCTCCTCAGTATCATTGTTTTTCCCTGTCCTGTGAAGTGTCTTGCTGTTCTGGTGCCATGGGATTGGGAAGATGTTATGGATCTGTGTAACTTCTCACTACATTTACAGAGGGTGTTTCCACCATAGCCGCTTCTCTGAATTTGTTGGGAAGATTTAGTCTGGAGCAGGGAAAAAGGAACCATATTCATTTATGCAGAGCTCCATTACTTCAGCAGATGAAGGCTTGTTACAGTTCCCCGAAGCTCCTCATGGGATCACCACCTATCAGAACTTTCCTCTTAATCAAAGCCCCTACACTTGCATTCACACAGGTCTACAACAGGAGAAAATGGGAGCAGAATTATTCATCCCATGCAGAAAATATACCAAATACTAAACCAAACTCTTCATTGTCAGCACATCTCCTGAACTGGCAGAAATAAGCAGCCCAGGCCACAAAAAATAACCAACTAAGGACCCAAAAGCACAAATTCCAGCTGAAATACAAGGCAATTAAATAGATCACTCAGTTATTAACTTTGCACAAACTGGAGGTGTGGGCGACTGCTCTTTTTCTCCATCATATGAGAAATCAAAAAGATGTTTTTTATTTTGAGATGGGAAAGAACAGTATGGTATGATATTTCCATCATACAAAGAAGCACACAAAAAAGTTTGAAAAGGTAGCAGGAAATATTAACAGATGAGTTAACAGTAGCTATTGCACATTTCACATTTATCACAACAAACCCTTCTTTTTCCAGAAAAATATCTGGGTTAGGGGCTAGGACAGAGTATCCAATTTAATTGTTTATCTTGGTATATCATGTTCTTTTAAAGGGGAGAACACAGCCAAGTGAGCCCCTCTGCAGGGGAAAAGATATGGTATCTTCATGTGTGAACCACTGGGTGTGCTTGAGAGTGGAGAAGCAAACATCAAGGAGACACAGGCACACAGCTCAGGCTCAGGAGATAGCTGAGAGCAGCAGGACAGGCCAGAAACCAGCCCCAGTGACAATGGGAAAAGTTCCCTAGGGACCACAGTGAGGTTGCAGTCTGCTTCAGCCCAGAAAGCCACAGAGCTGACTGAAAGCAAGACTGGAAGCAGGGACAAAGTGAGCAGCAGGGGATTTGTTTATAAACCCTTCCCCATGTCTAGTCTGTCTTTTCTCTCTCTCATCTCTGTTGCAAGAGGTTTGTCTGATGTAGGCTTAGTTCAAAGAAAACCTGAGGTTTGGGTTGGAAAGCTCTTTGAGGGAAGAGCTCTGGACAGACCTACCTCAATGCTCTTGTCAAAGATTTGTATTCTTTAATGACAGAGGTATTTTGCTTTCATTTAATTATGCTGACAAAGGCTTGGCTGCTATGTGCAGCACAGAAGTGGTGGCTTTGTCAAGCTTTACCTCTTAGAGAAGGGCGAGTGGGTTGCCGGCATCACAAGCTGTGCACTAGGGCACAGTCTGAGCTCAGGAACAGCCAGGATCTCATAAGGGATTCCTGCACACTTGGAAAAAAAGGCAGCACAAGGTTCTGGTTAAAAAAATTCATAACTTTCCAGTCTTCCTCCACTTCCCCTGTGCTCCATCTGAACTAGGAGCTGCTGATCAAAAGCTCTGGGCAGAGCCTCCTACAAAGGCTGTCCTGAATGCTAGACTGAGTTATTATACAATCAGCTGTGATGCCTCTCAGGCATGGCCAGAGGGCCGTGATCAAACAGCTCCAAAACACAATGAGAAAAGGGCCTTTGTCGGTACCAACAGGGAACCTATGACTACCCAGGATCCAGAAACAGTTGCGTCTTGCTTTAACCCACTGCTCCCACCAAAGCAGCCTTTTCTCCATGTCCCTTAGCCTGTTCCACCCTGTCTGGAGAGGGCATGAGCCCAATTACCCGGTACTCAGCAGCCACCAATTACAGAGGGAGCAGAGCCCCTGCATTGTCCATGGCCTGTCAGGCAGCATCTGCCTGCCAAGCGTGCTGCAGCAGCCTTTGTCACCGTGCTGTCCCCCTAGCAGCCAGCTGCACAGCTTGAACGAGAGCGGGAGAGAACATAAGGAAGCCATTAGAGGTTGGGAGCAGTTGCCCAACGTGGCTCAAAGAGGGATCTGAGGAAGCATAATGGAATCACTCATGAGCAACTGTCCGTGCGGCCCACATCTGCAGGCGGTCTGCAGCTGCTCTGCTCTCAGCACAGCCCAGAGCAGCGCTCCAGAACAGCACAGTCCCTGCATTAGCTCAGTGTACCTGCCCATTAGTCTTCAATGTGTCAAACATTAACAACAAAAAAACAACAACCCACCAAACAAAAAACAAAACTTGTGGTCTGTGAGGGAGCGGCCACGAAGAGACAGTGCTTGGGAAAACAAAAACCAGGAGGAGGAACAATGCCTCCCTGTTGTACAAATGGAGGGAGTTGGCTCCACCTTTTAATTACAACACCATGCCAAGCAACTCGAAGTGAATGTATTGATGTTTATTTCACATTCAGCTCCCCAGTTGTGCCATGGGAAATGGAGGAGAATGAGCACAGTAATAATGATGGGACAGGACTGCAGCTGGCACAGGCATGGGCGCGTGGGAGGGAAAACATCAAGAGTGCCCACAGACTTCGTGTGAGCCCTGCCTGTGCTCAGCAGGGGTCCTCATCCCTCATCCCATCCTTTGTGTCCTCAAAGAATTAACTCGTTTCCCAGGACACAGGAGGTAACTCCTGATTCCACTAAGGAGCAAAATAAGAGCTGCAGTTAATTGCCTGAGACACCCTGCCACCATCATCCCTTCCCTCATGCTATCTGCCTTTGAGATGTAACAGCCTTCTTAACAGCCATGCTATTTTATGTCCATAAACAGCAAAATCTGAGTAACAGCACTTCCACCTGCTCCTTTTCAGTTTTCTTTGCTGTAGATAGGATCAGTAAGGGAAGCTTTCAGAGGAAAAGAGGATCTCTTTTTAAAGTGAACTGTAAACATTTATCTCACAGTTCAAAGGGTACCTCAACTCTACAGAAATCAAATTGTCAATCAGTTGACTTTCCAAAATACACAATGACTGCAAGATCAGATGCCAGCTGTACATTCATTATTCACTTGTGCCTATTTTGAGATAGATAAGTCCCTGTTTTTGTTAGACAAATTGTGCTGGGAAGTAGTAACTAGCTGCATTCACAAAAGCTATCAGTGTTACTGGGTCACTTAAACTTTCATTTATAAACAGTTCTCTTTAAAAGAAATGGCCTAAAAAAGAGGGGAGGGAGGGTGTTCCCCACAGCCTGGTATCAGCAGTGGCTGTCTAGGCAGGCTGAGGATGATGATTATTATAGCCAGTGATGATTATTATACGATGTGGGCTCCAGAGAAATGATAAAAGCCTTCTTCCAAAGTAGGCTCTGGAACCATCAAACACATGAAATGAAGTAAGAATTTGTCTCCCTGTGACAGGATTAATACCACAAGTTTATAAACCAGTCTAAACACTTATTTAGAAGAATAAACCACCCCTGAATTGTGTCAGTTGCTGCCATAGCCTTTCATGGATTCACTGAAACTCCAAAGGGACTCTGAAATCCATGGAGGACCTCAAGACAACCAAAGAAAGGCTCTCATCACCAACACAGGGCTACTGGGAAAGGATTTAATATGGAAATGATGTGAAAAGCTCAGCTTCTCTTCTACATATAGGATTAAATTACACAGCCAGAAACAGCTGCTGGAGCTCAACAAGAAAATCCAACATTTGAAAAACAGTAGCTCAGAAGGGCAGGGAGTGGGGAAGTCAATATTTACAACACACTCATTTCTGCTTAACAGTTAAAGAAATCAGGAGGCAGAGTTGGGGGCGGGGGGAAGGACTAAAATAATTTACTTCACAAATTATCTCAGTTTTAGTTCTCTATCCCTCTTTCACCTGAAATAATGTGCAATTCTGTGTGCAACAGCACAGGTAAAACCAGTATTAATTAGGAATTACAGTAAACTCCTGAATACCAGAATCATATAATTTTATAATCCAGGCGCTCTGATCTTTCTCCCCCAACTAAAAAATTTATACTTTGAGAATTAGCAGGATAATTTCTTACCTTCCATTCTAGAAGGAAAGCAAGCTACAAGACTGTTACTCCCACCTTACAACCAGATTTCACACAATCAGACAAACTGTCACACTTGCTAGACTTAGAAAATGGATTTTAACACAATTAAAACAAGAATTCAGGTCTCTTTGCAAGGTATGCATTATAAGATTAATAGTTAATAGTCCTGTCAGCATTTATTTAAGCTAAGGCATTGGAGCAGGAATTTATAGTAATTTTAGCTGCCTATTGCTACAAACACACATTTCTCTAAATCAAGGGAAATAATTAAGGATGTGACTGCTTACCTCTAGCAAGTGTTACCTTACATGAATATCCAAACCCAGAATTAAGACACAGCCATAGTGTGTGTCAATACAACAATAAAAACCTGAAAAACCAGCAATTAATTACTTCCTCTCTATCAGCCTTTCAGCAGCTTTGCCATTATTATCCACACACATTTGGGATGCAAAGCATTTATTCACTGTTTGCTCAGAGAACAGAAAAAAATAATTCTTTTGTTTGCTCTCTGAAGACATCATAGCTTAAGTTAAACTTCTTATGCACAAGGTTTGCAGGTTCAGGAGACCTCATATAAGGAAACAGGCTTTTTTTCAGACAAAAAGAGATAAAAAGAGGGAGGAAATGTATTTTAATAGTGCCACACTTACTAACCCCTCACAAACAACTGGCTGAAACACCTGTATCACAATACAAAACCAAGTAACACTCTCTGGCAGAGTTAAAACATAAATGCAAAGCCTCTGAAGGTCTGAGCATTCTCCTTTTACTTAAAAACAGACTTACTTAAAAGTAAGTCTGTTTTTACTTAAAAATCAAAAAGCAAAGACAGTCTTACCCACTTACCTCTAAGAACACACTGCTATCCTCCTACAGCAGAGGAAGGCAAGGCGTCTTCAGAATTGCTGTGTAAAGGCTCCTTAAAGGAAGCAGGGTCATCTGGCCCCAGTGATGAGGCTGCTAATGAAGCCCAACTACATCCTCCAGGGCTCTGGGTAATGATTCCCTGGGGAACTGGGTTGCATTTCGTGTCACTACTCAAATCAGTGGAAGTGGGGTAAAAGCAGATGGAAGAAGTTACCGTCTTTGGAGCAGTTTTATTTTGCACCCATATTGCCATTAAAAATGTCCATGTAAGAGGGAAAACCAGCAAAGAAAGGCATTTTTGCAAGGTTTTCCTCAGATTTCTATGGCCTCAGTTGTCTTTGCTGATATGCCACAGCCCTATGGTTTTTAACACAATCAGTTTTACTTGCCTCCCAGAAGAGGAAGAGAAATTGCTTTGAGTTTTTTTATTGGGCAAAACTGTGCATCTTATTTTCCTGCACCTTCTACACAGAAGTGTTTGAAAGAAAACAGGAGCAAGAAGTAAGAGACCAAAAAGAAGTGTGCATTAGTCAAGAACAAAAAAAGTCCTATTCCTCTAGCCTCCTAACATCACTGGAATGCCAGGACACCTCTCAAGTAATAGCAAACATTATCAAATAGAAGAGGACATCAAGGAAGATGGGACTTTGAATGAATAACTGCAGAACTGAGAACAGGAGTTACCAGCTGTGCTGTGCACTGGGACAATCTCAGTCAGACAGATTCATGTATTGCCACAAAACTGAGGGCTGATCTCTGCTGTCACAAAGGTTTCTGAATAGGTTTCCAGGCAAAGAGAGAAGAGTTCAGGGTTCCTGGTACACAGTTCCCCACCATGGCTTATGTGCTGAATTAAATAAAATGCATTTTCACATCCCATTTAACTGAGTGTATCCAAACATGATAATCCTAGCCCTAACTAGTCAAAGGACTTTGAGAAACCACAACTATTGCATTTTTTGCCAAGTGCTAAGGTAAATGTTTGCTATTCAAAATAAGGATTTGCTTTCCCCCTGTCATGTTACGAGTCTTAAAATTGTGAATTGAGAAATACTCTGAGACCCATCTGTTGTTGCTGCAAGTGGAGTTCTTAAAATGTTTGTGTGTATCACTGATGGATTTATTCTGCAGCTTTGCCACCATCATAACCTTTTGTTCTGTAACTCATGGACCATTTTGGGCTCTCTGAAGCTTCCATGGTAAGGCAGCTGCCACATTTTCTGGTGAGTAAAGCAGAAAAACTAAGTTCTCTTTGCTGATGAAGGTGTTGAAGATTATCTTGCTGTGGTTTGCAATGGCTCAGTGACTCTTTAGCAGCTTTGAAACAATCCTCATCTGTAGAGAATTTCTGTTACAGTCCTGCAATGGATGAGCCTTAAAGAGGTGCTGCCATCCCTGTGAGCCACCTCTGCTGCTTTCCTATAGCCCTGCATGTTCCTCAGCTGCAAATTTCAGCATGGCATTCTGCCCCAAAGGGACACATACCATCAGTATGAATACTGAACTCCATTTAACCTTCCATTTCCCAGCTTGAGTTTCTATTTTAATTAACTCGCCATCTTTGTGCTTAAAAAAGCCACTATGTATATTTGTATGTATATTTTTATATATATTGGATATACTGGCTTTTTTTGACCTTTTTCACCAGGTATCCATCTATTATATTCTTTATAAATTCTTTTCATATATGTTTCAATGTTGCCCATGCCATGACTTTTTCCCATGGGCTCTCTGCTTTCACAAACATTCACTCTGGAGCTTTCCCAGCAGATGAGGCCTATTCTACTTTAACACCTGCTTCAGTCACATCTCAGTTAAAGGCTGACTTATATTTTCCCTGTATAAAACAGTGCCCTTATTTTAACTCTATCCTTCAAAGAACAGCCTCTCTCAGACTATAAAGACCTCAATAATGTGATGATTAGTACATGTGGTACTAGTATGGTCTCAGTTTCATCCAGAAGAATAAATAGAGCTAGCTGTCCAGGAAAAGAAGAATTCCAGGGGGAAATAAAGACAACTGTTGTGACATTTTTCTTCGAAAACAGCATGTTCAGAAATAGAAGCTACACACATCTTGGGGAGTTTTCTAAATTTGTGACATGCTGCAAACATAAGGGGCTAGCAGGCAGAAAAGCCAAGTGAGCTGGGTGAATATCCAAACAGAGAAATCTGGCCAAAGGGAACAAGCAGAGCTGGAATTGTGGTAAAACATGTGTTTTGAAGTAAACACCATACTAGGCCAGTGGAAGGGGTACTGATCCCCATACAAGTAAAGAGAGAAATGCTTAAAAAATTTGTCTTTAGCTTTTTTTCAGTAGCTTTCCAGACTGCAAAATGCTGGGAAAGTATTCCCCTGGCAACCGGTGATCTAACTTTGCTACCACTGTCCTGTTCTTGAGGATTCCCAGCTGGAGTCACCTGCTCCCGTACACCCTGGCACAGAAATCCAGCAAGTGTGCGTTCCTGAGCTCCTTTAAGGAACCAGAGATCATCTCCAGAGAAATCTTAAGTCCCATTATTCCATTTATTATATAACCACATTAAACACTGCAGGTGTCTTCTGATCAGTCTTCATATGGTACCTACTTTTTTTGTGGGAAGAATCACAACACACTTGGCACGTGGAATGGCACAGGAGCTTGTGCAGCCACAAAACCCTCCTGTCTCCCACCAGTGCTGGGGGCAGCAGAAGGAAAACACCAGGAGCTCAACACGGCAGGGCCAAGGAAAACTGGAGCTCACCTCTGCAGGGATGGACAGGTCTGGTTTTCCCTGTCAGCAACCCAAGAGGAACCAGCTTTCAGCCTTTATATGGATTTTGGTCCCTTTCCCTCCTACCTTCACTGGTTCAAATTGGACTGGCCCAGCTGCTTCTCTGAGGAGTGTTTTCTATTAAGCAGCTCTCTGCAGGCTTTTGAGTCAATGGATATGACATAAAAAAACAAAGACAATTTAGAAAATGAACTCTAATACCTTAAAGAAACCTACACCATGGAAATAGCTGCAAATGAAATGAAAGTATCTGGGATTTTGGTAGCACTACCATTCTTGTCAATGGAAAAATACAGTCTTTTCAGCTTATTACTACTGTGGTCAAACCCAGCAGCATCCAGAAAGCAAATGCTTCCAATGACAATCTAACAAAAAACCAACAAATGACCATACAAAAGACCTGCATGGTCTCTCTAAATCAGTCTCCAAGCCACAATGAAACAGGAAAACTGAATTGAGTTCAAGTTTCAGCATGTCTCTTCTGTCCCCACATCTGTCTGCCAACATAGAAAAAAAAAAAAAAAAGCCAACAAAAAGTCCATGATATATAATCTAATATTTTTTAATTTTATGTACAGGAATATAACGTTATGGCAACTTTGTACATGAAATACATACAGTATTTAAACATGAAAATCAGCTAGGTAAGAATTTACATTAGCAATGAAACTGCTTTATGTGCAGCCCAGTTAATACTTAGTTTAAATCTGTATTTTATTGGGGGGAGATTTTAATAGTTTACAATCATAGAAACATAAACATTTAAAACAAGACTCTATAAAATAATTTACAGAAACCCTACCATCTACACTGAGAGAAAGGGCATATGTCTGTGAGTTGTGTGTGTGAGTAACAAGGTGAACAAATGATGTATCTCAGCCTCTTAAAGTATAAAATAATTTAGAAGCAGTTCATGCAATATGGAAGCAAAGGCGTGCCAGTTCCTCCGAGGTTTTCTGCTACCTTGGACATCTACTGAGCATCACATGTGGATCACTGGACACATGATAACACCGCTGCCAGCTTCTACCAGACAGCACCAGCCTCAGTTCCTCCAGACAATGACTTATGTAAACATAAATATACAAGTTGATATCTTTTCTACACGTACAAATACAGGTCACAACTTCTCAGCTGTGCAAGTAGTCAATCCGTATACTCGGAAGCAGGATAATGCTCAGTCTGGAGTTCCCCGTGTTCCTCCGTCCAGGGGCACTAACAGAACTTCCTTGTTTTCACCAGTTTGCTCTGGTATTTCACCGAGTGCCCGCCGTGCCCTATCACGTAAACATCCAGCAGGTAGGACTTGCCAGGCTGCAGGCCTCTGATTGTCTCTGTGGTCACTGCTTTCTGGATGTTCTGGCTGTGGAAGTATTTACACAGAACCTTTTCCGACTTCTTCCTCGTGTCTGGACCCAAGCACTGGTTCTGCTCTCTTTTCTTCTGCTCTTCATTGTAATTGTCATCCACTTCCCTCTTGTAGATGCAGAATTTGTTCCTCTCCTGTGTGCCCAGCCACGCCACGGTGACCGAGGAACACGTGCGGAGCTTGTCAAAGGCTTTGATCCGCGTGTCTTCGGGAAGGGAAGGGAATGACTGCTTGTTAGGCCTGGTTGTAGCCAGGATCTTCAGCATGGAAGCGCCTTTCTTGCTGCCCTTCAGCCTAATAAGGTATTTAGCTTTTGCTTTCCCCCGGAGCTGGAACTGCCGCACGCCCTCCACACTTTGAGACAAGAGGAGCTTTCCATCCCTCCTAACTTGAATCTGAACAGCATCCAGGCAGGAATGAATGGAAAAGGTGACTTTTTGGTGAGATGAAACAGGGGCAAAACGTAGAAATTTGGCTCCCTTTCTTTTGATGAACACATCTGTAACTTTGCCGTCCTTCAGCTCAACTGTTTTCTGCTTCGCCTCCTCCTTGGTCCTGGCAAAGGTGCCGACATAGGCAGTGCTCATGTTGGTGTTGGTGTTCACTGCAAACATGTCAAAGTAGTACTGCGTGTCTGGCTTCAGGTCAGACACGGTGAAGATGTTCTTGTTCCCCACACAAACTCTATGCAGGTCAACTCTTGGCTTTGGGGATGTTTGCCGCCCAAACTTGGAGGATTTTAGGAAACCACGTTCTTTGCCAGAGTTGCTGTCTGCAGGGAAGCCAAAATGGGCAAAGTCAAAGGGGCTGAAATCCAGACCTGGCTTTGGAGCCATCATGAAGGCGTCGTCAGAGCTGAGCTTGGCTTCGACAGCACAGAGGCTTTTGAAGTTGTGCTCCTTGTTTATGACTATGCAGTACTGGATGGGCTGTCTCAGCAAAGAGGCCGTAGGGCTCGGTTTCCATGCCAGCGTCACCGTGGTACGTCCCAGAGAGGTGACATCGATTCTGGGATCGTAAGGTAACTCAGGATAAGGCTGGTCCGACTCTGGAGTCGTGGTTGCATACACTTTAAAATGGGTGTCTTTCTCTGTCGACAGCAGATCCAGCTGGTACAGCCCAGAGGGGGAACTAGAGGACACGAAGTACTCCACATCGTTGCCTTTGTAGGAGAAGAGCTCCGTGCCTTCCTCGTTGGTAATCTGCTGTTTCTGTTGCTCAAGGGGCTCTGGGTCTCCTGGAATACACGCAAAAGAAAGCATTTGTACAGACATTCTCTGCAAATGTGAAAAAACAGAACTCTGAAAGGCACGTTTTACTACATAAAATACAAAAGTAAGATGGAAAAGGGAGGTTTTGTCTCCTGAGTAAAATGTAATTGATCAATGCTTCTGTCAAATCAGAGAGGAAGATTGGTTTGGCACTCAGGTTAAACAAAAGAAATTCCACCTGACCAGCATTAGTGGAGTCTCATGAATGGTAGCTAACACCTTCCACTGGAGTGTCAGGCATCCCACTTGGAGTTGCCATGCACTTTTCCCTGGGGGAAACTCACTCACCTGCCTGTTCCTGGATGTGGACCCTTGGCTTTGGCCATCTGAGGCACACTACAATTTTGTTCCTAAACACAGTGGGGACCAGAGGTGTGTCTGCCATACCAGGTGGTGTGTGGGACAGTTCAGCACTTGTGTCGAGGCTCTGGCAGCCCTTTTCTCTCCTGAGCGGCAGCTACCCAACTCCGTGTCTGGAGATGAGCCCACACGAGGGGTGGGCTCAGTCCTGCTGCAATGCCAGCCCTGTCTCTCCAGTTTTATCTTGTGTAAACACCTCACAGCAAAGCCCCCTCAAACTGAATCACTCTGGGCAAACACAGTTTGCTCTGGCAGCATCCAGACCCCTGTAGCTGTAACCCCCGCTTTTACTTCTTTGTAGCCCTTTCCCATTTCATGTTGCTGCCTGTTCTCAGTCTCCTGCCCTGGAAGACCAAAACAGCAGGAGATCATAAAGACAGGCCTGCTGTGAGACCCAGGGTTTGAGGAACCTTAAATCCAGGAGAAAAGTAGGGAAAGGGACAAGGGAAGTTGCTGGTGGTTTGTTACCTGATCCTTCCCCACTGGCTTCCTCTGGGAGCTCCTGCACACTCAGTTTCCACTCCAGAGGGGCATCACACGGTGTCACTGTCACTGCTAAGGGAGTGTTGTCCTCTTCAACCACGAAGAAATACCTAGAGGGAGGTTAACAGACCCACATGTCAGGAACTCACTGATGGCAGCCAGCTGACAGGGATTGACTCGATCCTCAATCCAGGATGGTCTTGGAGGGGCCACAGAGCCAAAAGTGTTACCAGCAGGCAGAGGGAGTATGGAAAGGCTGGTGGGCCAGAGCTAAGGAGCAGGGCTCACATTTCTGTGTCAAGGCAGAGCAGAGGGGTTTCTGGCCTCCTGCCAGCAGCTTTACTTTCTACCCCTATACTACCCCTATACTACTACAAATAATCACAGAAATATAAATGAAGGAAACTGATCTCTCCTTGGACTTCGGGACATGCTCTTTCAAGCAGGACACACATTTTACATTGTATCCAGGAAAGCACATGGAGATACACACACCCAACTGCCTGGCCACATCCCTCCAGGCAGCACGCATCACCTATTGCGAAATGTTCCTTACCAATGAAGGCTGGAGGAGGTGTGTGATGTGAGGCAATGCAGCTCTTCCCTAAACTCTCCAGAGCCACAGGTTCTTCCCCAGTCTAACCCTCAGTATTTTCTGACCCACAGGGTGGAGTTTGGGAAGTAGGGATTTCAGACCAAGCTGCCTAATGCTGCTTCTTAAAGCACATTTAGGGAAAAATGAAGAGGGACAAGTGTGGGTGGGTCAAGCCTGTAGTTTGTAATTTCCTTCCTGCTCCCATTGCCTCCAGACATGGTTAGCAGCTCCACTTCAGGGAAATTCTGCAGTCTGGGGGAGCTCTGGGCTTATCCCAGAAATCAAATAAATTGGACAGAACCTCAGCTGGGGGGAGGCCACATTGCGCTGGAGGCTCACATATTTACTAGACCAAACAGAACACCGGCATTTATATTTTTCTGGTTGGGATCCAGTTTTTATCTCAAAGCACCCAGCAAACAGAGCTACTGTCTTCAAAGTTCAGCTTCCTCGCTGGGGCCAGAGAGAAATACCTTTTGGGGGTGTCTCGGAAGAGGTAGCTGCTGATTTCGGCTCCGTCGGGGATGACTGACGAGTCGTGGAAGAACGCCTTGTCCCGGATCTGCATCTGGAAGAGCTCCTCATCCCTGGTGGGCAGCTTCTGGGGCCTGGAGTCGAGCGGCAGCAGCAGCAGCAGGAGGAGCGGCAGCGGGCAGCGCAGCAGGAGCATCCTGCAGCAACGACAGGGAGTCCCACCTCAGCAGGGGCACCACGTGCAGCTCATCCGTGCTGGAACGTGGGCACACCTACAACAACCTCATGGCACTTTGTCTTTTGCAGGCACCTTCACTGCCACACCAACACCAGGGAAACTCTCTGTAAGGACCGAGCTCGCACTGTCACAGCACTTGGATAAAGGGTGTCACCCAGATTTCCCCATCCTGAACAGTGACCGAAGCAAGCCCAGGCACTGGTTTCAAATTGGAATCGCTACCAAACAGCAAAAGCCTTCCACACGCTTTGGTGAGTTACACTTTGATGTTTTGCCACAGCAAAAAACAGAGCTCTCTGACCTTGGGAGCTCCAGTGAGCACAGAGCAGATGGAGGGTACATGGGCTATGCTTCCCCTAGGAGACTTTGGTTGGGCTTCCAACAATCCTCTGGAAAGTAAATATTTCCAGTGAAACTGTTCTTGACAAAAATAGCGAATTAGGAAAACATGTGATACAAACCCACACATATTCAAAGCACATTGGTATTAACATGCAATTCAGCAGGGCTTAATCCTAAAGCCTGATGGGAATTGCAAAACACAAAAGCAGAGAATCCTTTACAAATTAGGCATAATAATTCATAATCTCAGCCTTTTATTATTATGTCTATATCTAGGTCAGAAATGACTACCCTAACATATACAGTGGGACAGGCTGGAAATCTCCTTTCAGTTCAGTAAATGATCTCATATATAATGGCTCTGGGATGGGGGCAGGGGGAAAGGGGAAACAGCCCATTTCTAGTTCAAGGATATCAAGTTTAAATTATTAAATGATAACCATTTTTTTCATTTGGAGAAGGGGGAAAAAATGTTTAGGCCATTACCTAAAGTGTGTTAGCACTGATTTTGGGAAGAAAGGTGGTAAAAAGCTGAGTTGGTAGAAGCAGTTTTATCTCATCCCTTGGCTGAGTGTGCAGTCATGCACTGCTCTGGGTACTGCACTGTGAAGCAACTACTATTTTGTAGCAAACTCTTCTTTTTACCTTTAAGATCAAATTTGTCACTGAGATAGTTCTTTTTCGCCCCACCCCTAATATTTTATGTAAAAGTAGCAAACACAAAGCTCCTTGAGAAGTGGCACACTGTACTCCAAGCCATACTAAAACTGCTTTTCCTAAATCCCTCTCCCTGCTGCCTCCAGCTCCCCTTCTGCCTGTTCTGCTCTCAGGACAGCTAAACACAGCCACCCACATGCTGCACAGCAGGGCTTCTGACACCAGCAAGGCTGTGGATGGCTATTTTCACCTTCATTTTGCTTCCTCTGCCTCTGATATTGAATCATTCCTTCCACCAACATGCAGGTCCCCCCCACTCATCCCTCCTCTCTGCTCTCCCCTGATATCAGCTCATTCCCTTCTCCCTCTCTACTGTTTTCTCCAACTCCTGCTGTGCAGCTCAGTTCCTTCATCTTTCTCTTTTCCCGTTGAAATTGGTGATGGGACAGGGAAAACACATGCCAAACTCAGCAGTATGAGCCAGGAGTGATGTGTACCCGCACAGGATGCAATTTTATGTCTCAAATGGTGTGCTCTGTTATCACTTGGGGTAGTTTAATGACAGGTTACTGCAGCGCTCTGCCCTGCAGAAGAGAAAGGAGTCCAGGGCTTTACCCAGCACATGCAATTGCTACCTACAGGTAAATCCTGATTTAGCTTTCCCAGCCTTTGTCAAAATTTATCCCAAACAGGTCCTGAGTTAGCTTT
Source organism: Passer montanus (assembly GCF_014805655.1). Classification (NCBI taxonomy): domain Eukaryota; kingdom Metazoa; phylum Chordata; class Aves; order Passeriformes; family Passeridae; genus Passer; species Passer montanus. Next base: position 1,348,333 of record NW_024357392.1, on the reverse strand, counting down.
TGATGACAGCCGATATAGTTCCTCAAATTCAGACTGAAGTGTTGATACTTACCAGCGAAGTTAAAGACATTTGACCTTTAGGAGCAAAGATCATAAGTCAAAATACTTGCTGGCTTGAGTCACCCAAGCCAGCAGAAAGCTCCTCTCACACAAAGCACGATGAGTTTCGTGTGCTCTAACACGCTGTTTATTGATTTTTCAAGTATTATTGTTGGCCAACAGGGATGAAATTCCTTCCAACTTAATCACAACAGTTACAGCAGATTATTTGGTTAGGTAAGAAACTCTGAGGCTTTCTGCAGACAGCGTCCTCCACATGAACCCCCTGAAACTGCAATCCTGTGTATTCCCATAGTCAGTTCCAGTGCAATGTAACCTCTACTAAAATAAACCATTTTGATTATAGGCTAAGCTTCACTTCTTAAATAATTTCACTAGCTAATGCACTTTAAAAACTCCCATAAACAGTGTTTCTGCCCCCCTTAACAGCCACAGAGCAGTGACAAGGTACAGATTTGTCTCCAATGTCTTTATCTAATTGTAAAAGCATTTCGGCTTAAAAATAACTCCAAAAAGACACATTAAATTTAGTTCTATATCCCTGCCCGTCCCACACATGAAATACCTTGCAAAGTTGTCAGCTGTTACTGAAAAAGGAAACTTTCATAATCTCTGTTCTTTGACAAATTAATAGAGTTTTGAGTGCTTTCATTTTCACATATCTAACCTCAGAGGCTTAAAATGGGGCCAATTTTCATGCACAACACTTCGAAAAGTGGGACAACAGCAAAGAGGCATCCAAACCCTTGCTCACAGTTTTGGGAAGCTGTGCTGTCAGTGTTACACCACCCTTTCACACCAGTTAATAAACAGATTTTAGTGTTTGCAGCGCACTCATTATAATTTGGCAGGGTTTCAAACTAAACCCTCTGTAGTTTACTCATGCAAAACATCAAGAGCAAAGCAAAAAGTCCATTTATTCATCCCATGTTTGTTTCTGGGCAAGCTCACCAGTGACTTTGACAGAGTCCCTCAGAAAATGCAGTTGCTAGATGTGAGCTTGTGAATTCGTGCTCTGCCACCCAGCCCTCAGAAATTCCCCCCCTCAAAAAAATTCCTTGCCTTGGATTCGTTTTTAGAAGCCAGGTACAAGCTGAGGCCTAAGCACTGCACTAAGCCACACAAATTACATGAAATATATTTGTGTGATTTTTTTGTTCTCTAGGTTGTGCTGTCTCCTTAAATGTCTTGTATTCCGTTTTCCACAAGTTTGTCTTGTTTTCTTTTCTTTTAAATTCTGAGTCAATATTTTATTGATATATTCCTGCTGACTGGAGGGATTTTCCTGCTGTTTATCACTGAATTTAAGAGAGTGCCAAAATAAACAGTCCTAAGTGAAATAATAAGCACCGTTTTCCTTCTCCAGGATTGCAAAAGTGCCCTCTAATGGCCCGTCTTTACCTTTCACTTCTTCCCCAAACTCTGTCTCAACTGAGCCTTAAAGCCAGAGGGAAAAGTCCTGCTGGCTGACTGACCTGGGGAGTCAGACTGGGCATGGAGCATCTGCAGGGAGGGTCCCATCTCCTCCGAGGGCTGCTCCCAGGGAAAAAGGCCACTCGGTTTTGCCTGCCAGGCACCAGGACACAACCTGAGCAGGCCGAGGGATGCCAGGGCAGGTGGCCAGGGTTTCCTTGGATTTGCACCTGGAATGTGGCAGTGCCGTCCCCAGGTGAGCAGCTCCCAGGCTGCACAAACACTGCAGTAGCAAGAGCCACACCTCAGGAGATGTTTGCTTAATGAACCCAGCTGTATTTACCTAAAAAGATCAACAGATGAAAAATACGTGCTGTACATTGGAGAGGGAGATACATGATTTCAAACATTTCAAAATTTACCACCTTGCCAGAGGCTTGGGGCATTTTCCTTCTTTCACAAAGTAAAAAAAAATAATTTTATAAATGGCACTTTATAAGCTTGAGTTATAAGCACATACATGAAAATAATCATTAAGTCAGATTGTGGGTTTTATGACAATTATAATTAATTCCTAGCTTTTTAATAATCTCCTTACCCAAGCTTTCCAAAACCCCACCTACAAAAGCCCTACACAGGGGCTCCTCTCTCCTGCCTTTGAGACCTCTAGGTAACAAACTCCACCTGCAAACCTCCAGATAAACTGCAATTACGACCAGAAATGGAGAGGTTAATGGGATTTACAGCTGGCTCAGGTTCTGAGTTGAGGGACAAATCAGCTGGAGCTGTGGCAGCACCTCATGGGGTTTTCCCACAGGCTGAGCAGGGTGGGCACATCCTCAGCCCAAGCCATAAGCAGGTGGCCTTGGGGACAAATGAAGTCACCCCATTTTTTATTTCCCCACTCAGGCCTAAGGTATTTTCTAGCTGACCTTTTTTTCCAGCACTGAAACGCGGCTATGCAGGGTATACTCTGTAAGGGATCAGACACTCCCTGCCTCCATCCCACCACAGAAACCCCACCCAGCAAGCCAAGAATCCATTTTGTTCAGCTCTTGGGGATCCGAGCAGTTGTGTCCTCCCGTTTGGGCTTCACTGTGCATTTATTTCACAGAGACACTCACAGGAAGGCTCAATCTCACCAAACACACCTATGCTGCGGAAAAAGGGAGCAAAGTACTGGATTCACCACAGGCAACTGGTACCTGTTCACAGTCATCTTCCTTGATCTGTGGAAATAATTTGCTTTACTCCTCAGCTGTGTGCAGGTCACCCAGACCTGTGAAGGACTGCCAATACCAAAACAAAAACCATCAGGGTTTACCTGGAGCAAATGCATCTGGAATAACCAAACCCTCACATAAATTACAGAGAGTGGGAAGAGCCCCACTGTAATTTAGTGAGGATAATTTCAAGGCACTGCTTGACACAGTGCTCTTGTGTTGAATTTCTTCTCTTTTTATTGTATGGATGGTTAACTTTTTTTCCTCCTTACATCCTATTTTTAAACTCTGGTCTGCTGGGGGTGGGGCTTTTTTCTGTTTACATTACCCGTGCTGCATCTCATAATAAGTCTGCAGATTTATTGACGTGATTTAAGTCCAGCTTTGGAAATAAAAGGGCACTGTGTGACTTCTTTGACTTATTATAGGAATGCTGCAAGTAAAGAGGCTGTGAGATTTGCCATTATACACTCCATTTCCAGAGATATATGCCACAAATACATGCACCTCAGCACACACAGTTATCACCTGAGCGACAGAGGACTTTAAAAGCACTTACAAATTTGGATTGTAATACAATTAGTTATTTTTAATGTGCAAACAAGGAAAAATAACCCCTTTGCAATTTAAGCATTTACTGGGAGCTGCTCAGTTTGTTTGTTTAGGGGGAGACCAGAGAGGAAAAGTGAAGGCCTGCTGTTTAATGCTGACTATTCCCTAAAGGATGTGGAAAACTCTTGGTATGCTTTTCGTTCGGGCTTTTTTGTGGTTCCTTTTTTTTTTTAAAGCAATGCTTTTGAAAACTTGTTGTCTGGTCCTACCTGGTGCCTGGGAAAAAGCATGGGCAGGGCTGTGGGACCTCTTCAGGGGCTCGGGACAAGGAATGCAGCCCTAATAGGGATGCAAGGGTGTATCACTGTCTCCTTTGATTTTAAAGACCAATTTTTTGTGTAGTGCTACAGCCAGTTTGACATGGCAGCTCCTGTTGGCAGGACCAGCTGTAACCGGGAGGGCAGGAGCTCTCAGGGACCTGTAATCCATGGATTAAAGCTCCCTAAGTATGCAGGGACATGATGGACTATAATGGTGCCTTTGAAGCATGGAGGGTCCACCGTGTCAATAATCTGTGGATTAACCAAGCGCCTCTTGCAATTCCAACTCAACCCACAATTTTCCTTTGCTGGGAAAATTATTGTTTTAGGCAAGCAAATCACTGTAGCATTACAGGGAAAAAATACAACCATGTAAAAACAGGAAGGTTTGAAGAAATAAGATTTCTTCCAAACCTTAATGGACAACAGTGGCAGTGAGCTACAGCTTGGGGGAGAGGTGAACTCCAAAGGGGCACCATTAGAAAATGCAGAGCTGTCTCAAATTAGACTTGTTGAAAAGCAAACATACTCAGGGAGATATGGTATCAAAAAAATCAAATTTTACATGGACTATTTTGTTTCTAAGCTGAGACTTATTTATTTTTCCACTTTTAGTGGAAACAGATTCAACCCTGATCACATCAAAATCGTCACCCTGGAGCTGGTGGCAGCTGGACACTTCAAAAACCAGCTGAGCCAGGAGATGCCATTTGGGACACTCAAGGAAATGCCTCATAGTTTTCCTTTTCTCAATCAGAGACCACATACCAGCGCTTCTCTCTCTCACAGCCACCTCTGCCCACGAGACCCAGCGCCGAGTGTCAAACCCAAACAAACAGCGCATCCCCAGCGGCCCCTGTTACAATGCTCAGTTTGTTCCCTGCCTCTCCTTGCAAAGGGGTGGCAGCGGCACGGGAAGCAGGGATGTGCTGGAGCACGGGGCAGCAGCCAGCTGGCAGCCCTCCCCCCAGGACAGATGTTACCTCCCGTGGCCACTCCAGCACCGGCTGGATCCCCGCTGCTGTCCCTGCAAAACCTCCAGGTGGCTGGATGTCACTCCTGGAGAGGGCAGGCGTCATGGGATAGGCGACTGGTACCAGCTCCTCCAGAGGAAAATGTGTCACGCTCGGAGAGTCTGACCCAACTCAGAGTAGAGGAATTTTTTCCACAGTCTCAGCAGGGGTTGAGCCCCAGTAGGAGAAATAAGGCAGAGAAATCTCAGTTTGCACAACTCCAGGCCATTTCAGATAACCAGCCCTGAATGCCACGCAGCTCTACCACAAATCTTTCAGCGCAAGCGCTGGCAGTGTTTTATAATGGAAAGTAATTATTATCCCCTTGTTACAAGCAATAAAAGTAGGGCAGAGACTTTCCTTGTTCAAGGAAATCCCAATATAATCCTTTCCTTTAATCATAAAACAATAGCTACTTTCCTTGGCCAAGTCATTCCGCCTTCAGCACAGCTCTCCGGGTGTAGGTTGCTCTCTCTCTGTAATGAATTTCAGCAAGGGGATTAGCAGGGAGGAACACACGAACAATTACAAATTACAACCAACACCAGCGTGTTGGTATTTGCTACAGAGCTTCCCACTGTTCCTCTGGAATATTTCAGGATGACATTATGAGTGAGCACCCTCGCCAAAATCCTCCAGGGACAGGGATGAAATGTCAGGGAATGATATAGAGCAGGAACAGAACCAGGGTCTGGGTTATGCTGTAGCATCCTTAAACCACCGGGGCAGGAAGGCTTGGAAAGGTGCTGCAACACAAACCCAGAGTCATTAACTTCATTAACTACCAAAGGAGTTAGTGTTGCTTGAGCCATTCCTAGGGAATTCCGCTGGCATGGCAGCTGCTCCTGGCCAGCAAGGTGTTTGCTAAAGGGGAGAACACGAGGGGCTGGCACAGGGCAGGGAGCTGTGGGAGAGGCAGGGACAGGCAGGGACAGGCAGGTCACCAGAGTAAGTCCCAGAGCAGGAGTGGGGGAAACCAAGCTCCAGCAGCTCCAGCAACAACCTGAGCACTCACATTCTGTGGAAAGCTGCGCCACGAGCACACTGCAATTCCTTATGCACTTCTCCCTTTCTAGTCTTTGGTTGGTGATTTATTAAGGGGATATTGCTTGGAAAATCTGTCAAGTGCAGAGGGGCTGATTCCCACAGCTTCCCCCAGACATGCAGTTTCCCTTAGCGTCAGGAACACCACCACACACATACACAGGATTACAAACCACAGCCAGCCCATGGGCATTGCTGTTCCCACTCACTTCCCCACTCTGCACACACAGTATTCCCACAACAGTGACTCAGGAATTCTCCTTTGCCATATTACCACACCGTCCTTATTGCCACCGAGGGTTTCTCACCTGCCATGGCACAGAGGAACAGCAGCAGCTTTCCAGAAAGCTGGAAGAGCAGAGCAAAACAGCAGCAACAACACTGCACAGTGCTTGTCTTCAATACCTGGGGAAGAGACTGCATCCCTGTGCTGCCACCAGAATGGTGTCCTGCAGCTCTGCTGACCCCAAAGGAATGATGAGTATTTCTACTGAATTCAGAGTTTGGCCCATTTGAGAATTGTTTAGGGTGGAAAAGCCCTCTAAGACCATTGAGTGCTGTCGCTAACCCAGCACTGCCTAGGCCACTGCTAACCCATGTCCCCAAGTGCCACAAGTACACGTATTTTAGATGCCTTCAGGGATGCTGACTCCACCACTGCCCTAGAAAGCCTGTTCCAATCTTTGACAACCCTTTCCATGAAGAAGTTTTTTCTAATATCCAATCTAAACCTCCTCTGACACAGCCTGAGGCCATTTCCACTTCTTTTATTTGGGAGTACAGACCACTACATATTACTGGTGACCACAGTAATATATGCTGTATTTATAGCTGATCCCTCAAAACTTCCAATCCCTGAATTATCATCAGAATGCAAATCTTTCTGATTGCACTTACTGTCTAAAAGTGGATTCAGTTTTAGTGTTTTCTGCCTTCAGCTTTAAAAGTATGCAAAGGAAACCTCAGGCCCTGCAAGTCCTTAATGATCCCTTAAGGTGCTCTCTCATAATGATTTGCTGCATATCAGAGTAATCCACAGATGCTGTGTCTCATTTTCCCTGGCTGGAAAAGGGCTGCTGAAAATATGTAAACATTTGTCAAGTGTTTGAAAATGGAAAGTATCAAATGTAGTGCTGAGGCTGTTGATATTTACATATTTCTACGAGCAACTCTCAGTGTTAGACCTGGCAGATCTCAGCCACGGTTACAGCAGCAAAGACTCCAAGATCCAGCATGGATATTGTCTCCCACATGGATCCCCACCATTCCCAGGAAGCAGCACACACCATTTCTTAGCACTGGTTCCTGAGGGGCTGCAGTGGCTGAGAACACAGGATGGCTCATCCTGGATGAACCACATCCCAGGGAGCACCTCAGCACTTCTCCTGGGCATCACTCAGCAAATTCCCTCCTTTGCATGCTCACTTTTAGACTGCACATGGGTAAGTATGAGAAGGAGCAGGAAAGCTCACACTGCCTAAATTTTGTATTTACTTCCCCAGTATCCTGCTTTTTAAAAAAAGACACAGATTCCCAGAGAAAAAATGAGTGAAATTAGCTCAATACATTAGTGAAAGTTGTTAATAGAGGGCATGAGCTGCTCCAAATTTCTCGGCATAGCTACCTGCTGTCCCCACCATGGTGCCTGACACTTCCCACTGCTTCCAGAGAAAATCCAAACTTTCCCCAGCTGCTCACCCAGCATCACTCAACCCCTCCAGCGCTAAGAAGCCATGTGACAGAGCAAGGATTTGACTCCAAAGGGCAAAGTGATGGAGAGACAGTGAGGCAGAGCCTTGGAGATTGCCAGAGCTGACACACGCTCACCTTTCTGGAGAGGCTGGAAGAGCCCACGAGTCCGGCCACAGCTCACCAGCCCCCAGCCCATCACACCAAAGCAGGACAGGAGCACGTTTGGGAGCTGACAGTCTTCAGTCTTCCTTCCAGCACTTTTTTTGTTTTCTAAGTAGTGGACTTGTGCATTTCTAAGCTGGAAGGTCCTTCCCAAGGGCAAAAGGGATGAGTGTTCCAAAGGGATGTGGCGCGAGAGGTTCAAACCTGCCAGGGTCACCTGCAGAGCTGTGGCAAGGGGTCTGAAAAATCAGATTATTGCAAGGGTTGGTTTCAGCTCCACTTTGCTGCTGGGCCAGTGTTTATTTGTGCAGGCTGGCAGGGGAAAGGTTAGCCCTTTATGTGCTGGCTGCCAACAAAAGCAGAGGGAAGCCATGCGGGCAGGGAGGCCGGGCTGTCATGGGTGAGCGAACATCCAAACAGCCCCAAAACCTCCGGCCCTCTTATGGCAACCATACATCCCGGGCTGACAGAGCAGGAAAGGAGGGAGAAGAAGGGAGGAGTTCCTGCATTCAGAAAGGGGGAAGACACAGTGAGAGCTCTGGTGTGGGATCCAGCGCTGCCTTCTGGGGGTGTCCCTCCGCCAGCGACTGGAAATGGCTACAACATTCTTGGATGAAAGCTACTGCTAAAGGACATCAATCCAGCATCACTGCTGATCATTGCTAAACCCAAAAAGCTGTAAAATCATAAAACAGTATCTGCTTCTTGGTGCTTTGTCCCCTCAAAGCATCTCGGCAGAGGCTTGGCCACATGGGGGGCTCTGCCCATGGGGACGATGCCCCCCGGTCCCGCTTTGCTCCCACACCTTTCAAAAAGGGCCACAAGCTGGGGTCTGCCCAGTGCCAGGGTGAACAGACCACAGTGACCCCACAGAGCAGTGGGGATGCTCACGTACCCTGTGAGCAACAGTCTGAGCCAGAGCGTGTTTTGGGCTACTGGAAACACACTGTGCTGAGGTCTATGAATTGTGCATTTTCTAGTTTGAGCCCTAATTGCCTGGATTTTCTCATAAACACCTTGCAACTGCTTTTTCTTAGATGAGTGGGAATTAGAATGTGCTCCATAAATTAACATGGCACATTTCTTTCCATGAGCCTGCCACCCTGCTATCACACACTTGCAAGAAATGTCTTAGACTATTGCTTTAAAATACCTGCTTAATTCAAACATTAAATTTAGACTTGTTCACATGATGTGAGAGGGTCTTAAAACCTACTTATTTTCCCCTTATTATTTTTTTCTGACTATTGTACTATAACAGGATTATAAAAGTTTTAATCAACTGATATTAAATCTTCCCTGCAAAATTGTAACTTTAATACCCCCTAGGACTATTAGACTTTTATTCATTATTTCTCATTACTGAAAAAATCAGTTTGAAAGAGCCTCTAGGGTCTTCCCCAAATAAGGATAAGATCCTATTAGTCGCACAAATCATACTCAAGTAAGTAATTCTTACCCAGGAGAGAAAACCCCCAGGGAATTAAACACAGATTTAGTAGCCAAAGGAAGGGAGGGAAAAGGGACTAGAAACTGTTAATGCTGCACACTGATGTTTTCCTTAGCATCCAGAGACCAGCTGGCAGCTCCAAGACACTTGGCTTTCCCACACCATCACAATCCTGATCTGTAAACTGCTAAACTTCCATCAGGTTTCTGGATTTCAGAATGCTGAGGCACATTTAGACTTTTTTACTAAAATCAAATCAGCAGTCAATCTGCTGCACCTAAATAAAGTAGAGAGAGAGAGAAAGAGAGGGAGCACTCGCTTCTTCAAGATATTCTGGCTGCTTTGTGTAAACATCTTCCCTGTCCAACCATCCCTGCAAATGTGTGTGAGGAACCTGCGATCCCGCGCACCTCGGCTGCTCTGGCGCTGCTCTGTCTTGGTACTGAGCATGTTAAAGGTGAGAAAGATGAAAAGCACAATTTTTCTCACCCCCTAATAAAGTTTCAACAAAATTGTGCTTTCTCAAATAATACAGGGAAAAAAAAAAAAAAGAAAGAGACTCAATTAGGCAAACAATGCTTTTCCCCTGTAAATCACAGGGGAAGTGTCGGCCTCGGTGCTGTGTCACCTTGGGAGCGTGCGAGGGTCACACTGGAGGGGCACTCATATCCGGACCCGTGGAGCAGGCAATGAGGTAGGAGAGATAAATTATTGCCTTTTGCTTTTCAGTTTTCCAGGTGCTAGCAGCAAGTACCCACGGCTTCCTATCTCAGCTGTCACACAAGCAACAAACATCCCTCTAACCCCTGAGTTTAATTACCCCAAAGCCAGAGCAGTCCCAGCTCAGGCCAAACCTGAACAAGCCTGAGAAATCGGTAAGAAATGCTGAAAGTACCTGCCTGGGTGCAAGGGCAGAGCCCACGGCGAGATGCTCTGGGCAGGATCTGCTGCTCCCCTCTGGTAACTCGGGCACGATTGTGTTCAGTGAAGCAGTTGTGCAGTGGGGCTGGTTTCTCAGGCCACTCCTGTTGCTGGTTACTCCAGTGTCATTTAAAACCCACCCTGTAAAATGCCCCCCATCAGGTTTTTGGTGAAGCTGGGCTATCAGCTCCCTCACACATGGGGTGACATGACACACTGCCTGTTTCTGACGTGTCCCACATGCCTGACATGCTCCCTGCAGAGCAATCAAAGCCATCCACACAGTCATGAGATTTTCAGCTGGTTCCTGTTACAGCTCTGTGTTAACATTTATCCTTCTCCTGTTCAGTGGGTGTCCGTGCATGCAGCAAATGAGAAAATTAATTCTGAGAGAGCAAACTTCTTTCTAATATTTGCTCTCTTTCTCTCCCATCTGAATGCATTTCCAGCTTTAAGCACACTCTCCTGGAGTTATGATTTATCATCCTGACTTGTTTCCCAATCTAAGGGCAAATACTTCCTCTCCTAATGACATCTTGTTAAAGTCTTCAAACATAACATCTCCTCAGCCTTCAAAGCTCCATCCATCCATCCATCCATCCATCCATCCATCCATGAGCTTACTTGAGTCGTCTTCCCAGGCAGAAACTATCCCTGTGTTTGATCTAATGAGGATTTTTGCCACAGGAATACATCTCATGATGTGAAACAGTGCAGTTTCTGCATTCTGCCTTTTCCCCAATGCAATGCTTGCTCACTGACTGCTCCACTCATGAGTTAGCAGAGCTCAAGCAGTACTTAGTCCCTTCTCACTGGTCTTACTTGGGATGTTCTCCTTCCTTGGATGTAATTGCTGATTTCTTCTGGTTTACTGCCCACACAGTCAGTGACACCAAAATACAGAGCTCACCAGCACTCAGTGTCACACCAGGTGCTCCATGGCCAACCTAAACATTGGTCTCATGGCCTGTCTGCACGCTCTCACATGGAACTTGCATTCCAAACACGTATTCCTTGATATATAAACTACCTAGGGTTATCCTCCCTGATGCTGGGGCATTCCCAGCAGTACGTGCACCCTTCTGTAAGGGCTTGCAAACTTGTTTCCTTGTATGAAAGAGGCGGCCCTTTCCTCCTTCAGTCCCCTCTACTCTTCTCATCTGCATTTTATAACCAAACAGAAGAAGAAAGCAAACCCTCCCCCGTTACCTTAACTCTCACGAGTGGCTGAGCTGGTAGCCCCGAGCAGCTCTGTCGCCCTCCGGGTTCCCAACCCCAGCCCCCTGGAGCGCCGGGAAGGGGAAAGGCGCAGCTTTCCCGAGGCTGCCCTAATGCGGACAACGTGCGCGTTCGGCGGGGGGAATGGAAACCCGCCCGCCCCGCCCGGAGTGGCCATCGCTGCAAATTAGCCAAGCTGCCTCCAGCGAAAGCGAGCCAGGCACTGAGAAGATAAATACCCACTTAGCACAGCGAAATAAAACCAGCCCCAAAAAGATGCGAGACCCCAAAGGGGGACTGAAACAGCCCCTTGCAAACAGTGAAGTAATGGGCTTACAGTTTTATTATCCGTATAAAGTTTAGTGACTTCAAAATGAACGCGAAGCCAAGCAGGACTTGTTATCCCACTGAAATCTGTGCTGTAACTGAAGCCAGTGCCCAGATGTTCCGTGGTAAAATCCACCGCCTCGCTGCTTAAAAGCACCACATACCCTGACGTACAGTCCTGGCTTGCCTTTATCCAAACCTACTTAGATTCTGGATTGTTTTTCTAGCAATCCTTTCAACTGCCATGGGAAACATAAAAGGTGGTCTCCTACAAAACCATTTGGTACCAGCCTGAAATGTAACCATTTGCAGAAATAAATCAGGATTTCTTTTTAATAAACTGTTTATCGCCAGCCTCTCGGGACATAAATTATAGGAGAAAAAGCAAGGTCTGAGTTTAATAAACATCTCATCTTTAATATATATATTAAGGCAGAAGACCCTAGGACACCTCAGAGTGAAACATCCAGCAAGCAGCCTCCATCCAGCCCTGCTGAGGGCATGGCATGGAGCAGAAGGCCACTGCATGGATGGAGCTTTCAGGAAAGGGTTTATCCCTTCATTTTCAGGGGGCATCTAAGGTAGGCAAACCTTCTAAGAAGGACAAAGGGGACTTGAAGTCACCATTTCTGCCCCTGCACGCAGCTTCTGGTTTGTGAGCCGGGATGCTCTGGGGCAGCCCGAGCTCTCGGAGCGCTGAAGGATGCTCAGGCTCCAACGCACGGGTGGTGCTGCACACGGAGCCAGGGCACCGAGCCTGCCCACAGCGCTGCATCCCCAGCCTGGCTCGCAGGAGAAGGACGAGGGTGCTGGGAAAGCCCCGCAGATGGGCCGGAGCTGCGTGCCGGGACCGCAGATGAACACCGGCATTTAAGCTGAGCGGGGAAGGCAGCGAAGGCGTGACGTGATTTTGAACAGCTTGCTTGACAGTTTGCACCAGATTGTATTTATAAACATTGGGGAAACCTCAGAGCTTTTCCTCCGCGTTTCCGAAGTGCTCACCCACAACAACACAGGCGCGTGGGGCGATCCTACACAGCTCTGCCTCGCCTCGCTGACAAACTTCTCACAATTAAATAAAGGGGCCCACAGTCATCTCGGTGGGATCAGCATCCCACACAGTGCTCAAATTCCCTCTCATCTCATCTCACCACCAAATGCTGACCTTCCCCAGGGCGGCTGGGGCACGAGGTGGCCTGCTGGCCCATGACGCCAGCAGCACGTCACACGCGTGTGCCACCCCTGCCAGGTGTGGCTGGCACCAGGCTGCCACTGGCAGAGCCCAGCATGTCCCCACTCAGGAGTGGGACATGAATATTTTGTCACTTCACTGGCAGGGATGCAATGATACGCTGCGGTGCCCACCCTCCACAGCACAGAAATCAATGGGATTTCTGTTCAGGGCCACACAGAGACAAGGAGAATGGGATGCACACGCAGTCCTCATGATGGAAACGTGACGAGGAATTTTGCAGACAGATTATAAAGCTCTCACAAAATTAAGAATGGCTCATTATCTGCTGACACAGAAAGCCCATGAGGAACAAGTATCACTGTGCTCACAACAGGGTCAAACACAGCCATAGGATCCTGATACACCCACACGGTACCCACACGTGATGCACTACTGCACATTTCAGCATGTTCTTAATGGTCAAAATAGAAGGTAAAAATCTCTCAGTGTTTTAAAAAGCCCTCTTCTGCTTCAAATGTCAGTGAGTTTTAAATTCTAGACATTGCTCTGAGTACTTCAGAGAGCTGCAGTGGCACTAGAAAGCTGACCTGGGCAGCTCTCCTGCAGGTACACGTTTCGCTATGAGGCAGGAGAGCGCAGCTGGGAGGATGAGGCATTCCTGACAAGAAGCAATCCGAAATACCATTCCTAAAATAGTTCAGATTCAGCGATTTTCAAAGTAGGCTGAGCAGAAACACAAAGTTTTTCCCCCTGCTCCCTCACGGCACAGCCAAGGGTGCTGATGGTGTCCAACACCCAAGCGCTGTTTTTATGGAAACCAGGTTATGGCCAAGCCAGCAGCGCCTGCCCAGGGTCACCGATGCCATAAATCACTGGCTGCCAACCGCCCAGGGAGGAATTCACCCTCTCATCGCTCTCGCCCCTTCCACTTTTACAGGCACAACTCCACAGTCTCGACCAAGCGTGAAATGGGTGCATCGAGGCTGGGAGCCCAGCCTCAGTGCTGGATGGGCTGCCAGAGCAGCCTGGCTGGGGGATGCTCCAGTGGAGACAGTGCCACGCTTGTGCCACTGAACATCTCCTGCTATCTGTGGCTGCTCACAATCAGCCAGCTGGGACACGGGGGCCGGGAATTTAAGGCAGGGACCTTGCCTCCCCTCTGAGCTCGCCTCCTGCAGCTCAGTCGAGCCGCAAGAACAGCGATACTGTTTAATTGTTCTAATTAACATTGTAACTAGTTGCTAACCAGCCCCTTTGGTGGGGAGGGGATAATCCAAGGGAAGCTACAAGCTTCAGGACCCGCTGTCTGAAACCAGCCTTAGAGGCTGCCTAATCCACGTCGGTGTCGACCAGGATGATTTCCAGAGCGGTCATCCCTGGCACCAGGCTAACCCGTCCGGGGAACCAGGGCATGCTAACGTCGAGTGTTAAATTCATACAGAACAAACATGCTCAGAGAATCACAGCTTTTCAAAAATCTGCGCTAGCCTTTAACTGCGAAGGTTTAAATACATAAAAGTTCTATCTGCAAGTGATTAAACAGCGCTTTGTAGCCATTGTCTCTGCGCTGTCGAAATAAAAACAGAACCAAGGCTGCACGTAGCAAACCTCAGCGCTTACATCCCACCGTGGAGTTTTCTGTCTGCTTTTTTTTGGTAGCCACTTTTTTTTCCCCGAGAAACACGTCTGATGCTGGCAGAGCCGGAGCCGCTGCCTGCCTGGCACACGCCGGCTCCGCGGCAGCGCCGGAGGGCGAGCCGGGCTTCCCGGCAGCCGCACGGGCTGCGGGGCACACGGCCGCCGCGGGCAAAGAGGGCAAAACCGGGTAGGAGAAAACAAACCTCGAGGCATTCGAGAGGGCGCCGAGGTTACCCCGGCAGCATCCCGCAAAAGCCAGGGCGGAGCGGGGCCGCGGCTGCAGGGACGGCGCCGGGGCGGCCGCGGCCCCGGCCGAGCGTCCCGCAGCCGGCTCGGGCACCGCGCCCGCCCCGCGACAATCGGAGGGGGCTGCGCGGCGGCCCCGCTCCCCGTGCCTTACCTTGCGGCGTCCGGTCCCGTCCCGTGCCGTGCTGTCCCTCCCGCGGCGGGGGAGGCGTGGGTGGTTTTTTAGGGGGAGGCTTGGGTGGTTTTTTTAGGGGGGCGAGTGGTGACCTAGCCCCCCGCTCCGGTGGAGACGGGCTGCGGCGGGGACTGTGTCACGCACGTCCCTTCGCGCTTTATAGCCCCTTCCCTTCCCCACCCCTCCCCGCGGGGAAGAAAAAAAAAAAAAGAAAAAAAAAAGAGGAAAAACAATAAAAAGCTGAGGAAAGAAGCCGGGAGCCCCCCGGGCACCCGCCGCCGCCCGGGGCGAGGGCACGGCTCCGGCTTCGCCTCCCGGGAGGAGCCGCGGGGCGGCCGAGCGCCGGCAAAAGTTTGGCGGAGGGGGCGCGGAGCGGTAGCCCGGCCCGGCCCGCCGGCCCCGGCAGGACCGCGCAGGGGCAGCGCCGCGCCGCCCGGCTTTGTGCCGCGCTGCCGGAGCCTACGCAACATCCATCTTGCGGGGCTGGAGCCTGCCCGAAAGCGGAGCCGGGACGGGGGAATGCGGAGCGCTCCCGCTCCTCTCTTTCACGCGGTCGCTGCTTGAGGGGCTGCGGGAGCGCTGCGGAACATCCCAACAGCAATGGAGGCGGGAGAGACCGTCAAGGATGCGTGAGAAATGGGATTTGCTAAACCCTCCTGCGACTGAGCAAACGGGTCTCGAAGCTACATGTTCAACCTCTCACCTTGTCCCCCATCACGTTTGGGTCAGAGGCAGTTTTCAGGTTTGGAGGCCGAGGGACAATTTTCTTACTATTACCTGAGAGCTGCGATGAAAAGACAAAAACTATCCTTTGCCATTTAAAAACAAACCCATCTCTTTTTGTTTCCTTTCTGGCACATCAGTCGTAAAAACGTCAAGTGCTACATAAGCATTAAACAAGTTATTACTGATAGCAGCTGATGGGTAATTCCCAGAAGCTAATAATTCCTGCCCTTTTATTTCAACAGATTTGGGGAGCAAAAATTAAATAAACCCTCTTTTTTTTTTTTTTCTTTCCCCTTGCAAGACAGCTGAGCAAATCTGACAGCAAAGCCTCCGTGGAGGGATGCAAATTGTCATATTCTGTAGGGTGAAGTGTAGGGTGACAAACAGCTCCACTCTGTGAAGACACAACCCTCACAAGAGCTCATGCCTTCAGGGACACGCAGCTGTCCAGACTCCTGCTAATTGCCATCAGTTAGTGCCACTTACCTCCCACTCTGTCAACTCACAGAACAGCAGGGTCCAGCCAGCCAGCATTCTGCCCAAGGGTCTGCTCAAAAATATAAGTTCACCGAAAGAAACCCAGGATTAAGAAAAAGAGCCCCACGGGAGCCCCTATCCAGTTATCTTTCTGTTTTCACTTCCCTATTTTTGCATGTTTAACAACTTTATTAATAATTTTCAAATAGGTTTTAAGGGTAAGAGTTTAGGGGATGGAGAAAGACAAAGTTTAGGATAAATTTATGCATGTTTAAGGAGAAGCAAAAAATACCTGGTAATACACAGCATCCCGACTTCTTCCCTTCCTAGAGGATCGTTTGCTTCCAATTGCAACACCTCAATAAGAAAATCTCAGCAAACTGCATGTGCTCCTCTTCTCACGCAGAAGACGCAGAGATTCGATCATCCAAAAATGGGAGAAGCTGACTAAATGAGAAAGCCAAAATTAGTGAGGAAAACCTGGTGCATTCTGACGAGCTTCCCCCCAAGCCTTCGGAACGTGCAGGAGCAGCAGGGAGGATGTGCTCAGGTGAAGGCAGCAGCTACCTCCGGGTGCAATTCATGGCACAACAGGGTTTTGTAGAGCCTGCAAAGATGGCTGGCTCGGGTTTGAGGTCATTAGAGGTAAAATATTGCTACCCAGCCAAAGAGCTCTGGAGACCGTGTGCCTCACACGCAGGCAAACAGATTATTTTGAAGCCAAGGACAGTTTTAGTGCTATTGTTCTTAGGAGGTATCACTGTCTGTGATTCCAGGGGAAGCAATGTGACGTCCCTGGGATGTTATTTGCAGGGGTGTGTGCACACCAGCTCCTCTGCACAGATAACTCTTGTTTTGGATGCCTGCAGTTCCACCTCTATCGCCGCTGTAAATCTCCGTAGTGATTTAAAGCCCAGCACAGAGCGAGACTCCCAGCCAGAGGCACAGTCAGAGCACTTCCCCAACAAGATTCAGCTCTCCCAAAATTTATAAGGTACAAAAACATTCACTGCAGATACAGGAAGCAGATTTGGGATTTAGATGCTGGAAACTACGGGAGTGTTTGGAAGGTGCTGGGGCAGCCTCCTAAGCGGAAACCAAGCCACGAAAGCCAAAGACAGAGAATTCTCTCGTGTAGGTGATTCCTTTGAAATCCATTAAATGGTAGCTGGGATAGTCCCAGCTGCTATCCTGGCTCCCAGAAAACTGGCATTGAAATACTTCCCCTCGGAACCAGAGATGATTCACAATCATTTACAGGAATAGGCACAGTCACGTACAACACCCAAGGCAAGAAGTCCTCAAGTGTAAAATGCTGTTCCTTATGTCTTTGGACTAAAACTGAGAAACTAAAGGGGAAGAAGAGCAGCAAACCTCTAAATGACTTCTCTCTGGGCACTCACCTTCTCCTCCCACCCTCTCAGAGGCTTCCAGGGAACTGAATAACCAAATTATTCATCCACATGCAGTCTTAACCTCTGTCTGCAGCCGTGCATAGCTTCCTTGAGGGCTGAAACAGCTTTGATTCCAGTGAGCAAAAAAATATCCCAAATTTTGAACATCTCTAATCGGATCCCAAGGAGGAGTGTAAACTGTCTGGGTAAGAACTGCACTCCTCACAGTTTCCCCACACTGGGAGGCCCCGTTAGAGCAGATGGATAGGTTCTACCAGGAAACAAAATGCGTGTTATGTACGATGGAGAAAAAGAGCAGGAAATGTTTAATAAGATATCCAGTGGAAAAAAATCCTGAATAATAAATCTTTCCCAAACAAAAATGGAAACGGGCAATTGGATATTCTAGGAGGGGAGAAAGAAGGATAATTCATCATATAAATAATTCATTGCAAGTTTTAGCAGCCGGCGCTGCCGTGCATTTGGCATGGAAGACAGATGACACTGGGAGTGCTTGCGTGTGTGCTTAAATTTGTGTATATACAATTTTTTGCCCAAGTATATGGTTCTCATTGTGGTGCAGATCTGAAGATCTGTTATCAGTAGCCCATTGATTAGCATTTATTACTTAGGAGAGGGTATTGCTATTTTTTAACATCATAAACTGAGGTGCTAACCCAGCCTCACCGATCGATGCTGCCTGATAACCCAGGCTGTGATGGGTTTTAGTTATGCAGCATCACACAGAGCTCACTCTCCCAGAAGAGGGATGGGCAGGACAGCAGGGGCCTCCAGAGGCATCTTGGAAGCCTCTGGCTTGGGAGCTGCCACTGCCTTCCTCAGAGGAGCCACACATGAGCAGCCAGGTGGAACCTGAGCAGCAACAGCACCCAGCTAAAACCGAATGCTGTGAGCATGGAGATCATGCTCCTACTTCCAGTAGGAATACTGATGTTGCCTACAGGTTTCATCTGAGGAAAAGGGTTTTTTTTTTCTGCCCTTAAGGGAGCAGGTAGGTGCTGCTTGAAGCAGTGACCCGTGACAGAGGTGACAGCCTTGTGGGGCCGGGCAGAGCCAACACCTTCCCCCTGTGTGCTGCTGCTCCATGGGCACAGCCAGGCACGGAGCACCGTACCCAGCACTCGTGGCTGGCTCCCTGCTTGCCCCAACCCTGGTTTCTTTTCCTAATAAGAGGCATTTTCCTTCCTCTCTCCTGAGGGAAATCAGAAGTGCGTGTGGTGGTTGGCGCACCGCTTGCGACCGAACCCAGCATTTGTGCTGCTTCCCCAGGACAAAACAGGCACCCCAAGAGCACAGCCCTGTTAGTACAGCACCTCCAGACTTCACCCAGCTGCAGGGCAAGCTGGTGCTTTGCCACTGACCCCAGGAAATTACACATTTGGGCTGCCTTCAAGTCATTACTTGCCCATTTTATCCAATTATATTTTATTTATTAAGCTACTCTTGAAACTCTCCTGGCACTGGCTGTTTTACACCTTCAGTGCATTTTTTAAAATCCTGTTATTTTATGAACTGATTAACAAGACTTACTGCTCCATACAAATCCAAAATATGGTCCAATTGAATCAAGAATCCAGCATTGGCTTTTCCATATCACCATTGGAAAACACCTGCTGTTAAGCACTACTACAGCACTTGTTTTATTTAGCCAAATTTGATTATTATTATAAACCAGTTTGAAAATTAACAACTTCACTCTAAAATCCAAAACATGAATGTGAAAAATAATGACAAGCAGAGCTTTCATGCTCCAAGCATTATTTCCACTGAGAAAGAAAAATGATGTTAATTTGCATAATTTAAATAATCAAATCTGCTTTCCAGATAAAATTGTTAACAAACCATTGATTTAATCTCAAGTGCCCAACAGATCCTGTAAACTCTGATGCCAAATATCTATTCTTTTAATTAAAACAAATGAATTTAATAAAGATGACTGGTATGGTAATTAAAGCTATTATGAAGTAGAGGCTACTTTGATCTAGAACACGCACCCTTTAATTCTTGTGTGAAGGTGTTCCCACAGACACAGCCCAGACCCAAGTTCTTGTTATATTCCTGTCTTCAAAGAAGAATTGTTTCAGACATGTCACTGCAAAGCGTTGGTTTAAGTCACTATTTTCCCACCACAATTTACACTCTCACACAATGGAGCAACAAGAATCAGCTGTTCAAAAATGGCACTTGAAACTAAATGCTATATTTAAAATTTTTTTCTTTGTATTTAATGCTTCACATGCCCTTACCTTCAGCTTTGCACATGTGTAGGCAAATAGGATATTCTGCTGCTCATAAATCCTTGGTGCAAAATCAGCAATTGCAGTTTTTAGGGCCAATTTAGGACTCCACAAGTGGTCGCCTGTGAAATGCAAAAGACAGCAAAACCTATAAGACTGGAATGGGTTTGAAGAACTGATTTTGGGTTTATGTGGTGGCAACTGATCGAGAAGGATTTACCTTTACTCAGGAGAGACAAGGGATGTCTGTCATGTCCTAATTCCTTCCAGGCTACTGAGAGACCCACAGCATCAATCTCCTCAACTTCTCCTTCCTCCCTCAAATGAGGACCAGCCTTTGACATCCTCCACTCCCAATTCAAGACCAAGACTTCTCCCTTTCTGGTTAACCAGTGGCACCCAGGATTCCCAGGAAATCAGAATATGCAATTTATTGAATAGACAGAAAACACTAAGAAAGAAAGAAAGAGAAAAAGGAAATTATCACTCATTGACCAGTGATACCATTACTGGGAGAACCTGAAACACAGCAGATTTGAAACACGAAGATTTGATTCCCTGTCATTACTGACAGGGAGCAATGAGGGAACAAACCTCTCTCCTTTGGGGAGCCCCAGGTTCCAGCTTTGTCCATTTTCAAGGTCTGCACTACAGCCTGTAACACAAAGAGAGGTTAAATTAAGCATGGTGCCACATCTGGCTACTGCAGAACTACAGCCAGCACTCAGAGCATACATCCAGCTCTGTTAAAGCACATATGCTGCTTTTTTCCTACCCAAGCAGCACTCAGCAATTAGCAGGGATGTTTTGTGTGCTGGCACTCACATGCACACAGTGGAGGAGAGCTCCAGGCAGTGACAGAGTGCGATGGCCAGATACAGAATGGTTCTGGCATTACTGAAGGCAAGCTCATCCTATATGATTTACAATAAAAGCTCATCTGACTGGTTTTGGTCTCACAAAGTGTGGCATGAGGCAGGAGGCCCTACTTGGTGCTGGCTGAAATTAAAGCCTGTTCAGTATGAACAATGCATCTTTTGGTTGGTTGGTGGAGCCTAAAATAAATCTGATAGCGAGCGTATCTAACTCACTTCGCCTTACCCCCAGGGTGACCCCACTGGCTGGGTGGCAGGGAACAGAGGTGTGCTGCAAGGGCTTGTCTGTCCCGCCAGCAGGTGAAAGCAGTGGCATCCATTCGCTGTGGTTTCCATGCAGAACGTGACTCATGGCCACCTCGGGCTGTGTGCGGAGCGGGGGCCGAAGCCGCGGTGCCTGCACCACCCATGCTGAAGGTAAGCACTACGTCCTCTCAGCCAGAGTGTTTACACTGCTCCCTGATGTACTGCTGGAGCAGTTTGAGTACACAAATAACAAATGGGCTTCTAAAAATGTGTTTTTAAAAGCTTTTGAAGCGCAGGGCTGAGAGGTGATGTGCACACCAAAATTAGCAGAGCAATGATGTGTAGCTGGACCTCTGAATTCGTGGATTACACCTTTGCAGACTGAGACTTGCTTCATTCTGCTTTCCTTGCCACACTCCAAAGTTTTATTAGCTGTCTTTTAGGTAACTAAGTTTAAGGCTGAACACTTTTCCTTTCCACTCCCCAATGTTTGGGTTTTTTTCCTTTTAGACCACTAAGGAAGTTTTCCACTGCTCTGATTTTACATGGATTTAGAACTAAGGGGTGTAGTTATTATAATTAAATATGAGAAGCACACTAAGGGACAGATATATTTGAGGGAATGAGTGCTAAAACAGTTCTGCAAAAGAAGACAGTGACAAGAAAATTAAAACATCAGTGAAAGCTCCAAGCACTTCTAGCTGCAAAAACATTTCCTTTTTCCACATCGTTAGCACTGAACATTTCCTGTTACAAGCAAGAGCTTAGGAAGCCAGGCTTGCTCAACTCACCCCTGTTACTGAAACAATCCAATAAAAAACAGGTCTATATCCTATTTTCCAAGCTCCTCGCTGGCGCTTGATCCCTCAAACACGAGCTCCATCTGGTGGGCTTTCCCAAAAATTCGGAGCGTCCATCCAGCCCTCCCTGGGGCCAAATACACGTGCCCCAGGATGGGAATTCCAGCCATTACTTGCTTCAGGGGATTGATTTTGGTCCTCGGGGTCAAACCCAGAGATACAAACAGTTCTAAGGAGAACTCAAAGGACCGACCATCCAGCATCAGCCCTTTGCCACAGAGCTGGTTTTGCTTTGGGAATCAAAGATGCTTCAATCTCCTGAAGAAAGCACCCAACACCCCCTGAGACATCTCTGGGGGTCCTGTTCAGCCACAGCTCCCCATACTGAAGGGCAAAACCTCCCATTGCCAAAAACATGTCTGCAGATGTTTTGGCTACCCAGTGGCATCTCAGATGGCACTGGGTGACTGTTTTTAGATGTCAAAGTGAGCCAGGTGTGACACATGGCAAGCAGGGACAGCAGCCCCAACCCTCAGCACCAGCCCAGATGCTGCACAGAGTTTCATCGATGGGAGACAGCACAGCTCAGGAAGGACAAAGTTCCCAAGTCTGCACTCCAGGATGTTATCACAGTTTTAAATCCTCTCTTATAAAACATGGTGTCCTGTGAAAGACATTTTGCTGTGTCTAAGTAGGACATCTCTTCCAGAGATCTATAATTGCTTCCCGTCTCAAGTGAGGAGATTGATAAAGCCCAATGCAGCAGATTACAAGTTTATTGTAATAAATTGCATTGGCCAGGAAAGCAAAATTTAAAAACACACGAGATAGAAATGATAGAGAACACAATTATGCAAAGCTTCAAGCCCAACATCTTATGTAACTGCAGGGATTTGTCTCTGCCTCAAGAACACGGCGTGTGGGAACGCACGTAACCATTTTGCCTTCAGAAGCGCTCAGTCCTGGTCTGAGCCTCCCCAAACTGGGCAGGGGAGTGGGATTCATATGGATAAAACCTCAGACGTGCATGTGGAGGCAACCAGCCCCACTGGCATGTCTGTTTTTGCACAGCATTCACATGTTGTGAGGAACTAAAGGCACAACAGAGACGCTTCTGTTGATTTGCCATTCCCCGGTAGCCGAGCTCATCCGAGCTATTCAAAGGAAGTTGTTTGCCACTCTGGAGAAGCTGCCTGTTAGAAGGTGGGCAATTAGCAGGAAAAAATGCCAGAAGAAGCTGAGTGTCTGTGTGTGGTCCCCAAGAAAGCCCATGGGACAGCTTGCCTCAAGACATCAAGAAATGTGTACAGAAGAGCAGACTACCAAAGGGCCAAGGAGGAATTGATGGGATACATTTAATTAATCTTTCCTGTCATTTTTACAACTCCAGCTGGAGGAACACAGGGAATGAACTGAATCAGAGAGCATGAAAAAAGCATCCTGAATCAAGGCTGGAAATGCTTTTGGGGTGTTGCTATTCCAAGTGGAATTGTTTGCTTAAAGATAATTATTTTTCTCAGCACCAGCCTTAAGATTTTTCATACAAGCTGATGAAATATTTTCCAGCCTCAGTTTCTTCTCACATTCTCCACACAGAGCTGGCATTTATTGTCTGTAAACACCCCAACAATCTGTTACATCTACCCCAAGGACAAGTCCCAGAAAATAAGGTCACCCCCTACCTGGCAGTATCCCCAGTGTTGCTGGGAAAATGGGTCTTCCAGGGTTCCCTTCTAAGATTTGCCAGGGCTAGCTCAGCAAGGGGAAAAGGAAAAGAAACAGCATTTTAAAACCAGGCAAAAGCCAACAGCAAACACGTCTCTTAGAAGACACTGATTTTCCCCATCACCACCACAATGTTTGAAAGCAGGGTTAGATGCAGCACATTTGTTTTCAAATGCCAGTTTACTCCTCTTAAAGAAGAAGGAGCAGTAAAGAGCTTTACTTTACTTTTTTTTTACTTTAGCAGTAAAGAATGCAGCACATTTGTTTTCAAATGCCAGTTTACTCCTCTTAAAGAAGAAGGAGCAGTAAAGAGGTGGCTTTAGCACCAAGTGCTTCCTTAATACATCCCACTTTTCCAGAGAAGGTAGAGTGGTTCCTCTGTTTAGCCATCAAGATGATGATGGCCATGTCCACAAAAATCCTGTTGCCAAATCAAGGGAAGACCAGCATCAAAGCACTTCACCAATGACATTTCAATGTGTTGATGGGATCAGCTGCCAGCCCATCAGCTCATTTATCATGCACTAATTCGTAATGTTCTCCTGCTTTATTGACAGCTTTGCAGGCTTCCTCTGGATTGGCCTGGATTTGGATTACAAATGTCCCACAATTTTAGTGCCTGCTCCCTCTAGAGCCAAAGAAGATCCTGCCCAGTGCAAAGTCACACATGCAGTTGTTTGAAGAGCTTAAAGGTCTCCAAGGCAGAGATGAGTCTGTACAGCAGTGACTCTGTTTTGACACCCTCATTCAGACAAAGTTCCCACTGATGAAAATGGCCAGGTTGGATTCCATCTTCTGAACACACCCAGGTTTTTACTTATACACACACACGTGCGCGTGGTATCATTGGCACTGTCAGTGTGTAACACGCATCCCACATTTAGGTGCTATGGCCTGCCTCTCCCCTTCAGATAAACCTCCCCAGCCTGCACCCTGCAGAGGCAGGGATTCACATCAAACCAGTGGCCCTGGCTCACTGAAGCTGGGACTCCTGGGGACACGTCCCACCTGGCTGAGGTCCTGTTTGCATTCTCTGATCTCCACCAAGCCCAGAGAACACGCTGAGATTCCCTTGGGCTAAAAGGTTCCCCTGTCTTCCACCTGCTCACCTCTAGGAGGCCAACACCCTTGGAACCTGCTGGCTTTGTATCAAATTTGACATTTCAGAGATGATGTAAAGTCACTGGGAAGGCCTTGCAGACATGTGGCCAGCACAGAGCCAGCACAGCTCCATAAACACTGCTCTGCAGGAAACCAGGCAAAAAGCACGGACCTGCCCGGCCTGGGTCCCTTCCCCAGAGCTCCTGAAAGTTTTCTGTTCCCTGTAATGAAGAGTTTGTGCCTTGCAGAAGGAAACCAGCTCTGTGAGGTGAGGAAATGGCCCGGGGAGCCTTTGGAGAAAACAGTTTTTGTACTGTACTTTCTCTCTACAAAAGAGAAGTGTTTAGACTGCCAGGAATGGTTTTCCAGGCTGGTTTAAAATCACGTCATTTTGGACAAATCCTTACTCTCAGCTGAGGGCACAGCTCTGCTGGGAGGCACTGACCTTCCCTATCCTGGTGAAACCTCACACACCCCTGGGTGGAGGCTGAGGAGAGGAAGGGTGTCCATGCCCATTCCCACTCCAGAGATGCACCACGAGCCTTTCCACAGCCTGCAGGCAGGGAGGAAACCGTGGTTTAGCTGCAGAGGCCCCTCATCACCAAAGGAAAACCAGGAGCAAAGCAGCAGCACAGTTTTGTGAGCAGGAGAGAGTGCTTTGGAGCCCATTTAAATTCTAGCAGTAAACTGGGAGTAGTCTTATAAAAGAATAAATAAACCCCGATGGAAACACAACTTCTCCCTCAGCAGAGGATAAGCATAAAGCCTGCACTGGGAAAGCAAGCAGGGTGGCAGGGAGTGGGCTCTGCCAGCCCTGAGTGCAGCACATCCAACAACTACCACAGGCAAAGCTGCTCAGCCTGGGAAGACTTTAAAAGTCAGACCCTGGTGAAGTCTGATCTCCAGGCTGAAGAGAAGCCCTCATTTTCTCTCACTACAACACTCTACCCTGGGGACACTGACTCTTGTTATGTGGCCAGGTTAAAAGTATTA
Source organism: Passer montanus (assembly GCF_014805655.1). Classification (NCBI taxonomy): domain Eukaryota; kingdom Metazoa; phylum Chordata; class Aves; order Passeriformes; family Passeridae; genus Passer; species Passer montanus. The sequence continues at coordinate 1,323,089 of NW_024357392.1, read as the reverse complement.
GCAACCTTGCTAAATCTCTAGGAGCTTCCTCTCCTGGAGGGAAGAGCATGTGTAGGGATATATTCAGCTGTTACACTCAAACCTATGAGTGAATACTTGCTTTCTATGTATATAATATAAATAGAAATATGCAAGTGCACACAGGAGCACAGGCTGTGCACAAACATCATCACCTGCACACAGAGGCCCTAGACCACCTGGAAGAGCCTGAGTTTTCCACACAGGTTTTTCCTACAGAGCAAGGAAAATCCATGCAGTTCAGCAAAGCCAGACTCAGTCTGGGTTCTGCAGAGCCCTCCCTCTGGGAACTTCAGAGGCAGAATGTCTGCACAATTTCAGGGGCTAATATGTCAAAGCTTAAAGTAGCCTGAAGAATTTAATGGGGATTTAGATGCCTGCAACTGAAATGTAGTATTTTTGAGAGCAGTTGACTGAGATGAATGGCATCTGCTCAGGAGTCATGAAACACCCTGCCAGTGCCACACCCTCCCAGCACACAAATCAAGGTGCAATGCCGGCATCATTTTCTTCTCAGAAGAAGAAAGGCTGACACTTGTCATAAGCTGAAGCTGTTCCAAACCAAAATGAAACACTGCTCATAAACAGTAGTGGTGTTTACATACAGAAACGAAACAAATTTGGGCAGAATAGGCTGAATGAATATGAACAAATCAAACAAGGAACCCATAAGGGATATTCCTTCCTTATTAATATCCTCCCCCTCCCTGGTAATACTCGGGGTTCTTGTTTGCATTTCCCACATCTCTTATCTGTGCTTTCAGATACAGAAAGCCACACAGCATGCCATAGCTTGACTGTTTGCATTCATCAAAGTGAAAATGCCAATTAATAAGAATTTAATTATTTGGAAAAATGTTCCTGGCAGTACAGCAGCACATTTCTAAGTTCTTTTCCAATGGGAATTTTACTTTCTGCAAACCTTGTTTGACTCAAAACATAAGGAAACAAATTACAAATAGATGGTCTGCTGTGACTCCAAAGTGAAGGGCTGCAGAGAAATGAGCATGAAAAGCAGAACCTGTCACAAGCATCTGTGGAACAGCAGGAAGTTATGGCCAGCTTGTGACAGTAGCACTAAGACTCCACATGGGAATACTATTAAATTAACAGCACATTGAGATTAATTGCCTTTTTTTTTTTTTCCTGAGGATTTAATTATTTTTTTTCAGTTGCCCAACAGGTATCTTGTAATGCAGTGGGTTTGACTTGGTGGGGAGGTTTTCTGGTTTTGCACCTCTTTCTGAGTTGTGTTTCCAAGTCCTCTGTTATTAATTTATCACCCAGGAACAGAAAAGCAGCTCCAGTGCTCTGACCCAACCACACCCAAATCCTCAGGGAAGTCAGATGTCTCTTCAGAAGCCATGGCCAGTGAGATAACAACATCACACACACTCTTTGAATTTTAATTATCACTATTAAGGACTAAGAACCCTGTGAGCAACCAATTTTGCTGGCGTTACTAAGCCAGAGTCAAGCCTGCTTTTAGTTAACTGTAATGCAATATTCATGCCTCAAATCTGATTTTAGTGAGCTCCCTTCCCTTCTGGAGCAAGTACATCACTGGGGGCTCCAAGTCCCCTCTTTGGCATCCCCACCCTCACTTAATTCTTGACTACAGGGGAATTTTAACAGAGAATTAAGTAATCCCTCTCTTGCTACTGCCAACATAAGAGAGTACCATTATTCCAGTTCAGAAGAGATCAGCTTTTCTCCTGTTAAGCTTTTCTTTCCTAAAAGAAAGCTGGAAATATGGGGAGATTGACTGACCCTCCAAAGCTGCTTTAGTGTCTGAACAGGTCACTTACACAGAAAGAATTTTCTTTGAAATATCCCGGTGTTGATGACTGTGATTTTCTGCTATCATTGCTAATCCTCTCCATTCCATAATTAGGATTGTTTCTCCTGGCATGATTTCTACAGATTCCATGCTGGGGCATGACTATAAAGGACAGACTGCAAATCTGGCGTGAGGAAAAAGAGGAAAAAAGATTAGGACTTGCAAAAAGAACAGATCTCACTTTAACATTCAGAAAAGCACAGTTTTCCCGAACTTTTAGCATAGGGAAATAATCTGGCTGGTGTTTTGTGCCTAACTTCAAGTGAGAGTTTTAAGTTACTGCTATATTTAATCAAAACTAGAAGCGATTTGGTGAATGACCTGCAAAGAGTCTCTACATGTGCCAGCCCTGCAGGGCAATGTCATTGTTTTTAATGGATTAACATGGGATTAACATGACCAACAGCTGACACACGGGATGCCTGAACACAGGAAGGCACAACAGGAAAACTTCCTCCAAGAAAATTAAAAGATCTCCCTCTCTTCTCCCAGCTAAACCAAGCAACTAAATGAAAGGAACCACCCAGGTGACAAAAAGGCCAACACAGGAGCTTTGCCATTCGCCAGAGCTGTCACTTCTCTCTCAGTCAGGTCATGTGCTACAGACACGAGCAGCACGCATCCTGCTTTGCTCCACAAGACTTCCCTTCTCCAAATCCTTTCCCCTGGCTGTGGGAAGAGCTTCAGAGCCCACCTTGGTCTGATATCTCCCATTAGGCCAAAACTGCAATCTACAGTGTCACTGTGGAGAGGTCTTAACTCCTGCACTGATCAAGAGACCATGAGGAACCCACCAGGTCCCTGCCCTGGCTGCCCCAGCCCTGCTGTCACCGCTGCCAGCCCATGGCCAGCGTGGGCCTGGGGCTCTCACAAAAGCAGCCCTTGGACAGGAAGCACCTGGGTGCTGCCCTGTTATAGGGCAGGTGGAAGCAGGGCTGTTGCTGCTCTAAGTGAAAACACAGCATTAACCAGCATCCTGGCTCCTGGGGGGAAAGTGTTTTATTAATCAGAAAAATGCTTTCCACCCCATGGTGTCCTGCAGACCTTTAAACTTGCATCTGCACAAATCAGAGAAATTCTTCTGTCATTCTCACAACAGTTAAAATACAGAAACCATTTTTAACTTGAGTATTACTTAAAAAAAAAAAAGAGAGAGAGAGAACTTAAATCTGATTAGAATTGGCCTCTCAGCACAGGGTGCTATGGGCAAGGTACAATTTCCAGGGTACATTCCCCACCCATGCTAGTGGGAAGCTGAGATTGCTTGACCAAAAGGCATGGTCATATACCACCTGCTTTTTCTCATTCTGTTCTAGACTACTGAAAGAGAGAGAGGGGATGAAGACCAGAAATGATGGGCACCCCATGATCCTGACTACCCAGAAACTGCTGTCATGACCAAGCAATGACTGATAGGAGGCTGGATGATGTGAAGATAATGAAGTGCAAGTCTTCAAGTGTGAGGACCCAGAGCCAAAGGGTAAAAGACCATTATTTCACCCAAAGTGTTCACCATGCATTCTAGTTCTGCTGTTTATACAATTCATTTCATCTGAGAAGAAAATATTTTCATGGATGGTGTGTTCTTGCTATAATTCATGAGACTATATATAAAAACAAAACATTTTTCTCCACAGGAAAAAAAAAAAGGGACAAAAATTCCCCAAAGACCCCATGTTTTTAAGGGAGAACTGGGAGTGTTGATATCCAGTTTTGGCACAGCTCAAGGAAGAAAAAATCCCTGTTAAGAACACTATGGTTGATTTTAACTAAAATAACTCACCCCCTCAGAGCCGTCTGGGTCACTGCAGAAAGCATTTCCTTTGGGGGTGTTTGAGCCTGGCGATGCTAACTCACACAGATGACAGCACCTGCAGTGGGGGAACATACATCATTCCAAGAAAACCAAGCGGAAAAGCAACTTCCAGGCATTTTATGTGCGTTTTAAAAGATACAAACTCCCTATCACACAACACCAGGAGCATTAGGACTTGCGTGAGCCAAAGTTTATGGTCTTGTGCCCAAGCCTGACAAACACTAAAAGCCCGTGACTGTAAAGATAGCTCAGCAAACACCATTTCTAGCTGGCGTTCAGTCGTCCTTTCTGGCCAGCTAATGCTGTCAGATAACGAGTTGAGCACAAAGCTCGGCGGAGGGCTGGGGAGAGGAGGGCAGTGAATGGAGCACAGCGCACAGAGCGCGTCTGTTCCGGGCATTCCCGGCGGCTCCGAGCGCGGGGTGCTCTGCCCGCAGCGCTGGTCACCTGCTGGGAGCTCCCATTGAAGGGGGGGACGTTCTAATTGGATTTTCCGAAGGCAGTGCATTAGCATTTTCCATGATCTCACCCTTATTAGCCAAATGGCTGATCAGGAGGAGCGCGGTTATATTGTGAGCTGGTTGCATTATCTGCTGCTGCAGTGTCTGCAAGCCAGTCCCAAATTCATGCAGAGATAAAAACTGCCCTCTCTCCAGCAGAGACTCGGGAGTCCATTGTGGAGCTAAGGTTGCTGTCAAACTCTAATTTTCAATAGTTCACCAAAAACAACTTCTCTCTGGGGGCTGCCTCACTCAGTGCTTTGCTCCTGCTCTTCCCGAGTCCGTCCTGTAAGTCAGGAATGTCAGCTCTTTCATCCCTGTTGGCAGACATTGCTCTACAATGTAAAAGCAGAAGGATCCTTTCCCATGGACTGTTCCCCATTGAGCCCAGAATCAAATGCCAGACATGTTTAATGCTGTAAGGTTATTATTTCTATGCACAGGCCTCTGAATGCTGAAAGGAAAGGAAATACCTGTTCTATAAGCAGAAATGACACATGCAGGCCATCGTGTGGCTGAGGACTCTGTCTTTGCACAGTCCAAAACATTGTTTGTGTCAGAACTTAAATCCATATTAAATACTCCTGAGCTATCATGAGGACATCTCATGTCCTGCAAAAATCTCTTTCTTCTTTCAGGTGGGGTCCCAGCAGGTTTGGATACCTGTTTCTCAACAGCAGCCTTCTTAAAAGCCTGAAGGGAAGAGACAATCTTGCACATAGATTATCAAATAATGTTTGCTGGACACTCATCCAGAACATTTTGTGAAAAAAATTATAGTCTAAATACAATTTCACTTTAAAAGCCAGGCTTTATTCTTGGTTAGAAGTTACATGACAATGTTCAGATTCATTACAAGAATAATTTGGAAATATAAAGCCATATTCATGGAGAAGTTAAACTCATTCAATATTCTTACTAAAATTCTTGCAATATAAATAAGTACACACAGAAAAAGCCCATGTGATTATGCTTTACATGTAATTTGAGAGCCAAAACAAAAGGAGATCTGACCTAGACTCAAAAGGGGAGGTGGGCACCTTTTACCTGGCTTGGCATAGGTGGTACCCTGATCACAATTACACAAAGGAGTTTAAACAGTGAAGCAGATTTTCCTTTTACCAAGAAGGAGAGGACAGAATTCAAGGTGATCAATCAACAAACCATTCCCTGGAATCAAATAAAAACCCTCATCATTCCCGAACAACAACCACCACAAAAAATCACACCACTATGGGTCTTGTAAGCTCTTGAATCCAAACCAGATGTGACAGTCTGAATCCTCAGCAAGAACTGCATCTCTTCTCATCAGGCTTTTAAAGAGATTCTCACAAGGCAGCACAAACAGCATCTTCTGAACAAAGGGCAGTAACGCTTCCCAGCAGAGTTTAACTGGATCCTGAGGATCACCAGCCTGTATGAGCTGCTTTTCTATTGTCCTCACAGGGATTTTACCAGACATAAATCACATGCACTGAAGAGATAAGGAGCTAGGAGCAAAAAAACCCCAGAAGAAAACAGAATAATGAAGTTGCAAGAGTCCCTTGCAGCCTTTGGTTTACACTCCTGCAGGCCGGAGGCTGTCAGCGATGGGCTCCCTTCTCCAGGGAGGAATCTGCAAAAGCAAAACCAATGGGAATTACTGTGACATTGAGAAATACAACCCACTTAGGAGTAATTTTCCTCCATTTTGTAACACTTTCATACACACACCCCCCAAAGCCAACACTGTACTTCATTACAAGGCTGTAATCAAACCAATAGGAGTGGCAGTAGGAGTGAAGAAGCAAAAGAGAGTGGGGATATCAGAGAGTGCTCCAGGAGTCTCTGTCTCAACCTTCCTCTAATCCTGATGGTTGTCACAGAGCAAACAGTAGGGTCTAATGGCTTAAAGCCCCCTGTAAAATCTTTCCAGACTTCTAAAAAGATCAGCTGACATTCAGCAGTGCTCAGAGGTGTACACTAGCAATTAGGTGCACCCAAGAGAGCAGCTAAATCTGACAGGGGGAATAATTAGGTGGTAGTACCCATGGCTAAGCAGGTGTCTGTGGTCCAAAAATGTGTTTGATAGTAAGTCACTCAAACTAGGAAAATAAAACAAAATTGAAGAAAGGAAATATGCTATTGCTGTGCAACACATGCTTCCTGAAGCTTCAAAGGTTTTGGAAAAATGCTCTAACACATCTCTAGTAGCACAAGCATAAGTGCAGTCAGTATTCCACTTAAAGAGAAAACATCAGCAATGATGAATCTTGATCTTTTGGCTCAGAGAAATAAAATGATCAAATCCTGCAGCTGTTTAAATTGCATATCCTGTTCCTCTTCCCAAGAGACTTTTCTGCCTGGTACTCTGAAGAACTACAACACCTTCTGTGATCTTCAGCTCAAGTTGCCTTTTAAAGCACTTTAACTTCACATGTTCTGGAGTTAGGAATCAGAAGTGCACTAATGGCCTTTTTGCAGTAGCAGAAATCAAGCTGTACCAGTGAAAATGCTGAAAATAATCACATTTTCATTCCCAATGGGGATGGCAAGCTGCTAATTGAATCTGTCTTGACTACTTGGAAGCACTGATAATTTATCATGTAATGTATGCACTGAGGACATCCTAATACCAGAATTGTTAGGGGTCTGGGATTTTTTCTAGGAAAATTAAGATGTTAATTAAATAACTTTTTTTTCTGTCTGGTTTTTACTGAAGACCTCCACAAATCCATTTTTTTCAGTTTTTCATATTTTTCCCCCTCTCCCTACAGATGTCATTATTTTCAGTGGCAAACCCCACACTTCTCCCTCCTCTTCTTCCAATTAGCTGTAATTATAACAACATTAGCAGCAAATTAGGTGCCTCGAGGGCAAAAATCTGGAAAGCAGCAGAGTATGGAAAGGAAGAGGAGATGAGATTCTAATGGAAGTAAGCAGGCACATCCATGTGCTCATCTGGGCACCCTTAGGGCTGTGCAGGTTGAGCTCTGCTTTCCCTGAGCCTGCCAAGATGAAGAGGTGACCAGCTGCTGCCACAAGCCTCCAGAGCTACCCCTGGAGAGGGAAGCAAAAGGCTCCATTTGGGCTTTTCCCCGTGCCTGGCATCACTGGATCCAAGATAAAAACATCCAGCTCAGGCTGGAGAAAGCCATTGGTTGTATCTGATGTTCTGAAGGGGAAACTGGGGTCCTTAAATGCATGTACTGGGATGCTTTCTGCCAAGGAAAGAAATGCATAGGATTAATTGTGCAAGAGAAAAAGGCAAGACATGCCAGCAGCTGCAGTGTGCAAAAGGGTTCTTGCCCCGAGTAGGCTTTTGAGCAATAAACCTTTTTTCCAGAGAATTTTGCGTTAAATATCTGGGTCCAGGGAAATCTCCAAGATCAAGCTCTTTTTTACAACTGTCTTTTGAATTTTGCACAGTTGGGTAAGGAAGAAAGTCAACACTGTTGCCAAATAAGGTGACATTAAGTACATTTGCTGGAAATCTTTCTGCCTTGCTCCTTAAAAATTAAAAAAAAAAAAATCCCAAATCATCAAAAAAAACCAAACAGAACAATATAACCAAGAACAAAAAGGTCAGAATCTGACATCAGGAGTGTAACAGAGGACAGAGAGACTTAGGAGCTAAAACTCCTCCTAAGGCAGCACTGCTGGTCCAACAAGACAAGGCTGGGAAAACTTAAGCATATTTTAGGACTAAGACTTCCTGCACAGCAAGGTACCTGGGGAGGGATCAGTCCAGAGGTGGGAAAGAAGCGTTATTCTCTTGGAAATATATTGCCAGTGCAGTAAGGAAATCTCATCATCTTCCTTAATCTCTGTCTTGTATCACCTACATTTCCACTTTGCTTCTCCCTCCTTATTGGGACCTTAAAGAAAACACCTTTGCTTTCTTGGAAGACAAGCTGAACTCTGCTATGAGTTACCTGAGGTTCTAAGCAGCTTTTGGAGGGTTGGGGTTTTTATTTCCTCTCATTTTGCCCTCCCTATTCCCCTCGTCCTTTCCTGTTTTCCATCACACAACCATGAGAGCTCAGTGCTGGACACAACGCTGCATAAGTGTTCCTTTGCCAACTACCAAAACACATCTCTGGGGAAAATAACAGTCTGGAGAGCAAACTTTAGAAAATAGCATCAAATAGTATTCATCAAATTTCTGTAGCAAAGGGTTAGGTTTTGGGTTTTTTTAATTTAAAAAATTCTTCAGAGATAATCCTATATCTATAGATGACAGCAAAAAATGTTTCCTCAAAAAAATAGAAAGGCAAACTGGGCTTATCAAGGGCAGCAGTCCTTTGAGGCAGCCTCCTCATACCATGGGAGCAGCTAAGGAGAGTGCTGCCAGTCAGAAGTACAGATATAGTTACAGGAGAAGCAGAAAACATGAGATTACAGCTGGCTACAAAAGTTCCCCTGCAGAACCCAAGTCAAATGCAAAAGTACCTGAACGCAAACACCTTCCTTCCTCACAGGAGAGGGAGGAAAACACAATGAAGGTGCCTCTGTACAAAACTACAGAAAAAATTAGTAAGTCCTGCTTAGTGACACACACCTTTAAAGTCCCAAACACATTATGAGACTCTCACAGATTTCAGATCTCTCTAAACCAGGCTTTCTAAATGGAATATTATCAAGATTATCAATTTCCCAACTCATTTTACTTGTGTTCAGCTCTGAAGTCACAACCTGTGACCTGTGTTTCATAATTATTACTTAAGAAAAAATGCCCAGCGTCAAAGGAAAATTTGTTACGGGAAATTTTAAAGGTTTTCCCTAGAAATATCAATCTACTGAAGTAGCATTCCTCAAGGAAACTGTTTCATGCCTAAAAGTTGCTTCACTGCTGATTTGTTTCCTATAATGAAGACGTAGCTCAGCAGAGAGAAGATTTATCTGTCCATTTATGATCTACTGAGAAAATGAAGGATGAGAACAGATAATCAGGAATGCTGCTGCACATACTGGCTCATTTAGACCCACCAGTGTAATTAGCTCTTGTACAAAATGGAGCAAAGAAATGGGCACATCAAGAACTCTTGCTCATCACATATTCTTGGAGCTTCTATCTTGGAAACCTTTCCCAAAATACTTACAGGCAGATTTAATATAGACAATTATATATAATACATAAAGCCAGGCTAGTGACTCAGTATTTTGAGAGTGGAAGTTTGACCTCTGTGTGATCTATGGATAAATGATCAAAATCATCTGTTTTAGCAGCCAGGATAAAAAGAATAAGAGCCCAGAAGGTGTTAAAGCAGACATCCTACACTGCACTATGATGGGACTATTAAGAAATCCTCTTTAAAGGGACTGAAGCAAAAAGGGAAGGGAAAAGTCTCCAAGTATCCTAATCCCTGTCCTGTTGAGAAGGAGGTGTTTGGATGTTCTGAGCAAGGAACAATAATAGAAAGAGCACAGATTTTTAAGAAGTTTTTCTCAGGGAATGAGAAGTCAAGTCACATAGTCAAGTAGGGTGGAAGAACAACTCTCTTTCTTCAGATCCCCCAAGTGCACTGCCCTGGACCACAGCTGCAGTTGGTGGCAGGACTGGTTTCATTCCCTGTTATAAACATCCTCCCTGTATCCTCTGGTACAATAAATCACTTGGAGTTTGAGGGGGAGGAATGGCAAAATTAATCTCCTGTTCTGTTGTGCAGGCACAGCACTACTTTCCCTGTGACCACATCAGAACTCTCCAAAGAGCTGCCATGTAATTATGGGATGCCCATCAGCCATTTTGGTGAGCTACATTTCCACTCTGCCCTCTCTTCTGGGGAAACATGGATGACAGCAAATAATGGAACAGTTCCTCTGCAGTCATCTTCTTCTTACAGATGTAACAAAACAGCTTCTGGACTCAGCAGCCCCTGCCACCCCATGTGGTACCCACTGGCACCATGGGATGGCAGATTCCCACCCAGAAATGATCTCTTGTGGTGTCCATCTTTTGAGTGGTATGAAACAAGTACTTCAAAGCACCCAGGAATTATTTCAAATACAAATATTAATTACTCCTCCCTGTTTCCAAAAAATAGTTAGTCCTGACTCTTTGGCAAGTATTTAACTCTGTTCACTTTCATGGCTCTATTTTTAGACCACCTGAATTACCAGAACAGACCAGGAACAGCAATGGGCATTTTGTCATTAAGGTGAAACAACATCCAAAAGTCTGCACGTTGTTACCAAGGACCCTTAAACCTGGCCATGCTGGCACCCTGTTTTGGCACATTGTTTAATTCAGCCTTAGCTGGAGCAACAGAAGCTCTAAGGAGAATTCTGAGGGTATCTTTTCTTTAGCACTATTACTAGGTGTTTAATGAGGCAAATGTGTCATCCTGTAATGTGTAATAGAGACATTTTATGAATTGCAACAAAGCTATAACATAGAGGGTATTACATCAGAAACCTCACCTGCGGTGCACGCACATCAACCTTGACTCTCCAAGGCAAAGCTGTCACACAAGCACTCAACAGATAGACAGGAAAGTTTACTCTACATCCCTCAAAGGCCTCCATTTGAAAAAAAGTACATTTAATACATGCTCTGTACAGCTGTTGTCTTACCATTTGCCTTGTGCTGCACATCTGGCGGAAGCTGGTCAGGAACATACCACTGATAGTCTGGCTGCACAGAACAATAAAACATTATTGCAGCAATATGGACTTCACAGGCACTTCAAACAAAAGAGGAGCGACATGATAAAAACATAATTGTGCATAATTGTGAAGCCTCTCATTAGCCACACAAAAGTGGTTTAAAACAAAATCTTATATTTAGGTTTGTTTCCACCGATCCCAGTCTTCCACTTTGCTTCCTTTCCTATGGCATTAGAAAAATCAGTGTAAACCTTTCTAGATCTCACAAATCACACTGAAACATTAAGAGAACCAAACCAGACTTTAAAAGGGCTAAGGAATAAAGTGCAGCAGAAGATACCAGCAGGCATCTCCCTCTACCAAAGAACCCCAGGGCAACCTGGCCCACCTGATAGGTGAAGCTGCTCCAGTTGGAATGCATCTGTAGCAGCTGTAAAATGCTCCAGTGTGACAGGAATGAACCACGGAATAAATTTCTCTCCCCTCCTCCCTTTGCTCACAGGTTAGCACTGCTGTTACTATAGCATTAGCTATTATCAAATAACTTCCTGAAAATACCGTGGGATAGGGAAAATTCCCATCTTTCTCATAAGAGGAAGTACTGGGAAGGTTATGTCCATGCAGACACAGTTTTGTCCAGGGAAATCTTGGAAGAAATAATGCATTATAGTTTATACCACCCACTGTGGTAAATGAGTAGCAAATTACCACTAGAGAAAACAACTTTGGGACCAGCCATTTCAGCTGAAGCTGTGTTAGGCTGTCTGTCTGGAATAAGTAGTCCATGCAAGCTTGTCAAAGTCTAGGTAATTGCTGCTTCAAATTAGTTACACTGGAAAAATGATTCTTGTTTTGCAGAAATTACTCTGACAAAATCATTGAGTAGCCCCAAGGGGAATCTTGCAAATTTCAATTTGCAGGGAACAAATTTCAGAGACTCCTACAGAAGTTTTTCCTGAATTAAGATGGCAGAATGAAGCTGTAGTTAGAGAAAACAGATTTAACTTTTATGTTTTGCTGTTACTCATGCTTATACAGCAGTAATCACTCTCATCCACTGTCAGGAAAAAAAGGAACTGTTGTATTTTAACTTAAATTGTACCAGCCACAGGAATTATTAACTAATTCTGTACTTGTGGGCAAACAAAGTAGACTTTGACAGAAAGCTTTAAGCACAGGTAGTTTTTCACCAATGGCTCAAATTACACTCATTTGCATTGCTTTTTTGAGTTTCTGGTGAATTTTATGTTCTCTGATCAATTCTTCTCTTTTTATGTGCCTACACCCCACAAATCTGAATGAATTTCAAGATGTGTATTTCACATCAGACTAACCAAAATGTTTCTACTAGAGTGTAAAAAGGAATGAAAAAGTGCAAGAACAGAAAAAGAATGAAAAAGCAAAAGCACAGCCCAAACATGCAGGATTACATATCAGGACACCCATTAAATTCTAACACCTTTCTTCATTGCTAACAAATTGCTCAGGGAGGTACCCAAAGCCCAGAGCAGCAACTCACACAGGCAAAGAATTGGAAAAAAAAGGGTCAGAATGAAACTGGGAGTTACAAAGCAACCAGTCAGACTGACACCGGCGCTCCGGCAGGAATGACAGAGTTGTAAACCCAGTGATCCCTCACAGAATTAGAAACCCAGATGATGAAAGTTCAGGGAGAAGAGCCAAAATCACCTGGGCCAGTGTCCAAATTGCAGGGAAAAACATTCTGCAATACTTCCAACTTTGATAAATAGGCAGATAAGCACACTCCTGAAGCACAGAAATGACTTGTCTGGCCACAGCTTTTCCATTGGATTTCTACAGCCCAAAAGCCTTACATGCATTTTGCAAAAATTCAGCTATAATTTCTCAAATAATGAGCACCTTTCTATATGTGACAGCTTTATAGCCAGAATCAGATATTGTGTATTTAAAATGACATTCACCATGTTTAAATGCATTCTCAGTAGATTGGAACAAGCCAGCCCTCTTAGATAACCCAAAGCACTTCAATAATGTTCTTTGAAGCAGTATTTTCCTTGGAATAAATAACTCCCACTCACAGAACCTGCTCCAGTGCAAAGCTATTCTTCTTCATACTGAGGAAGACAGGATCCTGTTGTGTTCCAGAAATAAAAAAGGCACATTTCCCATTGTGTTAGCCACACTCAGATAGAACTTCCACTTCTGCTGATTTGGTTTTTATTATCTTATGTTGAATGCTCAGAGCAGATCCCTACCTCTGAAGTGGGGTAATTATACAGCTAGAAAAGGCTCTGAATGTCTGTCATGGGAATAAATTCATCTAAGAAATCAGCAAGACTCCAATCAAACAACCTTATTTTTTAAATTAACAAACAAATGTAAAGGATCCCTGTTTTTCTTCTTAGTGCTGATACAGATAAAGAGTATTCGCCAAAGTGAATTCAGTCTTGATCTCAACTAAACAACACACTAGGAAAGCACAGATTCAGTTGCTGCTGAGGATGGCAGGGTGATGGCACCTGCAGTCACCATGCTGTGAGAAAATCAGTGTCCCTGTCACCAGAGGATGGTGGGGACCTCACCGAGCACTGCTGCTGCTGCTTCTGTGCCCTGCGAGGCGCTGGATGTGCCCGAGGATCCGGACAGTGAAGAACCATCCCACAACCCCCATAAGTGACACACGGCGGGAGGAAGAGTGGAGCTGGGTAACTGGGCCTCTCAGGCTGTACTGGGAGCTCTTTTGTCTGTCAAGAAAATAAGAACAAGAAGAAATGCATTAGCAGTGGAATACGACCAACAGATCATTCAGGTACAAGTGGGTTGCAATGCTGCTTGTTTAGACCCTTCATACTACTTATGATTAAAAAAATTATTTAAAACAGCTGACTTGTGCCACACCACAGTCTTGACACCTTTTATGTGAGGAAAATATTGATCCCAAGATATGACAAGCACATTACTCTGTCTTATATTGAAAAACAATTCTGTATTTTCATTACACACAGTCGCTTTCAATAGTTTGAAGCAGAACTACATGGACAGCCACTTGCATGACAAGATAAGTAAATTTTGTTATAGGACCAAAGTTATTTGCCTCAGATTTGGGTCTGCCTTTTCTTAGGCATTCCAGTGGAGTCAAAGGCAATTTGCCTAAGGACAGGGTAAGGAGGGGTAAAAGATGGTTAATATTCTGTGACTCTGTGAGTCACAACTAAATAATTTGACTTAAGAAAACAAACTAATAAATATTTTATATGCTTGCTCTCATCTTTTAAATCCTCCACAAGCTCTGTTTAATCAAGTCCCAAGGCAGGAAGAGACAAACAGGAAGATCTCCTGGGTACCACCTGGCCTCTGACACTTCAGCAAGACCCTACCACCTCTGATGCATGGCTTGGTTGAGAATAAGACAGTCCTGAAGTTTCTGTGTCACAAAATGTTGGGGAGGATAATAAATCACTACAGAGCATTTTGGTAATCAGCCGTTCTTTTAAAGCATTGCACAATTTCGTCAAGACAGGAAACCTCTGAATTTCATCATTCTTAAATGGGGATTGAGAAAGCTCAGAGTTTTGCATGCCATGATTTTACTATGGCTTCCTACTGACACTACTTTGAAGAGATAAAAAGGATGTTGCAAGAAAAAATTACTGCAGAGGCTGCTCAGCTAATTTGTATGGAGAGCATTTTTTTCCACATTGATATTAGCATCACTCTGTAATTCAATTGCAGAGGTCAGGATTAACTACAGAAGCTCTTTATTTCAAAAGTTGGTTTGATCTTACAGCTCTTATATCATGTGCCAGTGAAACAATCAAAGTCCTCTGGATTTGTCTATGGATGTGTCCACCCTCCCCCTCCTCCATTTTCAGATATATTTGAAAAGTTTTTGCAATAAATACTCCCTTATTTTGGAGGTCTTCTCTAATAGTTTCTCATCTTCTTACTGCATTACTTCAGAATGATTTCATCCCAGGTGGTGACCTCATATAAAATCCAATGTCAATTAATGGAAGCCAGAAAGCCTTGAGTTGTGTGGAAAGTGAGAAAAAAATATAAAATACACATGTGCTGGCAATGGGAGCTTTCTTTTGACTCATACCTGAGAGCTGAGTTTACTCAATTGAGATTGCAATCTCTCATTAATTTTCTGCAATGCTTCTTTCTCCTCATTAAGCCTCTCCCGGTCAGATCTCTCCTTCCTGAAGTCTTCCTCGTATATTTGGACCTGCAATCATCATGAACGGTGTGTGAACTTCAGCAGAGCCACTTTGTGGTTTGGCTGCTTTCTAAACACTGCCCAAGCAGAAGGGTGAATTCCAAGGGGATCCCTGCTCTGTACAATCCTCCAAACAAAAGTTTCCCTGGTCTTTTATTGTGACTGATACAAAGTGACAATTAATGGCCACGCTCCAGTGGCACTCACCAATTGAAAGCAAAATTGAAAATTGAAACAGTCCCCAGTGCCAGTTTTTGTACAACCTTGCACATCAAAAAGCTGACTGGCAAATTTCAGTTTCAAATACTTCAGACAAGATAGCAAATACGAGTATACATCTTTTTAAGGGATTAGCAGTAAGAGGACAAACATTTTACCAACATTTTTCCAGTTTTCTCTTCAGTTATGGACACTTTTAACTCCCTCCTGTATATCTCAGGTGCAAGGAGTTAGAGAACCTCTCCAGCCCAGGCAGAGCAGAGCATAATGTACACAATTCCAAATGGAATGGAATGTACACAACTCTCAGTGGAAATGCAGATGTTTGACCCTGTTCCTAGAAAATAAGCTGCCTTGCAAATGCTGAAGGATGCAGTGGCTTAGTTCTTTGTTATGTGGTCAGGAATCACAGAGCTTCATCCCATTAAAAAATGTCTGACCACCCCAGGCACAGGCAGCGAGCACACAGATTTGGAAACAAAACACAAATCCATAAATTATTTGGTGTCAAGATGTCTACCTTAATTCTTCTGCTAATGGGCAGGCATCCACCTGGTGAGAAGCTGGAGGTTGGTGGCACTTCTACTGACAAATAACAGTAAAGGCATGTTTGGGTGGGAACCACCATGAGAACTTTCAAAGCCCTTTCATGTCCTCTTGGGTGCTCACTAAAGCCTGCTAACAGTCTCTTCCCAAAAAACTTGCTTGCTATGGCTCATGCCCTGCCCATTGGACAGATCCAGTTTTCTTTTTGCTGGAAGCAGTGCTATGACTTCGCAGAAGGACTAGAAAAATGTCAATACCTCAGGGGAAGAAAAAAGTCAGCCCAGGGCTCTATAAATTCTTTTCCTGACCCTCCATAGCAGAGACAAAACTGTCACTTGCAAAAATCCCTGCATCCCTTGTCCACCTACACATTTGTCTCTTCAGTATTTCCTCATTTCTTCTCTCCCAATCCCTTCTCTGCTGTCCCACCTCCCTCCCATTCCCCAGCTGTACAATCTGCTGGAGCTGCAAGGGAACCTCTTTGGCACAGTTTTGCCATTTATCCTGTTGCCCTGAGAAAGAGGAGACACTTCCCAAGGAATGAATGCCTTCATCTCCACTGTCGTGACCAGGGATGGGCTGATGACAGCCAAGCTCCTGTGGGACTCTGTCACGTCACTCTTTGTCCCAAGAGTCCCTCCTCCATCCAGTTAGAGCCTTCTGCTCCATTTCGTGTAGAAGGAAGCCTGGACTCACTGTACTGATTTATACAACTAGAAAAACACATTCATAAAATGGATACCCCATGAGAATTTTGGAAAAAAAAAAACCAAACTGGTTTACTCTATTTTATTGTGTAGAATGAAATAACTCATTACTGTACAATCAAGTGCAGGATTTTGTTCTCCAGCATGTGGCAAGCATTACATTAGAGAGCAAAATCTGGCTCTGCTGTCAAACGTGACAGAAACAAGTATTTTATTCCCATTGAATAAAATTCCCATTCTGATCATATCCATTTGTGGGTCAATAATGTTAACCCTGACACTATCCAGGACAACATACCTGAAGTGTTAAAATTATCTGAAAACTGTATTGTTTTTAAACAGATTCTTTCATATGGAAAGAAAAAGATCTCACAAAGCATTTGAGTTGCTCAGGACAAAGATTAAAAAATAAATAGATACAAATCTATAGTCCTTGGGATGCAGGTTATGGATGCAAATGGTCTGCCTCACACATAGAAAAACTGCAGTGCCAATGCTCTAGTTTTCAAGGCTAGGATCTTTGCATAGTTCTCTACACTGGCAACTTCCAAGATAAAAGGATCAGAAAACACAACCAGTAATTAATGAAATTTAGCAGTCCCTTTGGATGTCATTCAGCCCCTAACAGAGAGCTGTCAGGACACCTCCAGGAGTCAGGAGAGCCATTCTGCAGCTCTGGGTCCTCCACAAGTCCTTGCTCCAATCCTTTGCCAGGACTCAGTTCCACTTTGTGGAAACTTCAGTCTGCTGTGGTGACACAATCTGAGGAAACATCATTCCAAAGGGCTGTAGCTAAACTGGCTCTTCCTTACTGAAGTTCTACACAGCAAGTCTACCAAGCACAATCCCTGGGAGAGAAGGCAAAATAATGCTGTGTGAAATCCATCCAGGCTCACTTGAGCTGTTCTTACCTGCTGTTTAAGAACCTCAAGTTGGGTTCTCATCTCCTCAATTCTGTTCCTGTCACCCTTCCCTGGAGGAGTCCCAACAACTGGTGGGTGCTGCTTTTTCAATGTGTCCAGAAGGGCCTGCAACATCAAACAGCAAAATTACTAAACAGAGATTCACTACATGAAAAAGAAAAAAAAAAAACCTTTTAAAATTATTAGAAAGGGGTTTCCCCTTCACCCGTAGTTGCTTCAATTATATACACTGGACATGAACCCACTTTACTGCAGTAAAGTCTGACTGAAACGTTTTTTTGCACTAAAAGTAGGGATTCCTTCACGTGGAACAAAGCAAACCCCCTCTTTTGAGAGGAAGTTGTGTAGTCTCCATAGCTTGTCACTAGAGGGAGTTACGAATACACACAACACTGGTACCACTCTTACCTGTTTTACACTGAAATCCTGCCACAGTTCTCCGCAGACTTTATTTTTACAGTATTACACAGCTCTCCCTTGGACTGGAATAATTAAATCACTCCTACATCTCTCTGTCTATATCCACACATTATAACTATACATTATCTTTACTCTAGCACAAATACCATTCAGTACTTTTCATTCTTTCACATTAGATTCGAATCCCTGACTTCATCCCTTTTAGAAGCTGAATTCATGCTGATGATCCTCAGCTCTCCCTTGCTGCCCACACTCAAGCACGAAGGATGGAAGATATTTGGAGAGGGAAGAGGCAAATGGGGAAGACGCAGCCAAGCAGGAGAACCAGTACCCAAAGTAATCCAAGGATTGGTATTAAATACCCAAGGCCCAACAAAAACCAAGCACTTTCCATGGAAGCATAGAAAAGGAAAGCTTTTTATCTGATGGACTGCTGTCTCTGAGAAATGTGCAGAAGTGAAACTGGTTATAATAGTGGCAAAGCTGGTGTTCCATGCCAATACATTCACAAGGTTGAACGTAAAACTGGGAGGGTGAAAATACAGACACCCTGATTACTGATTAACCCTTCTTGTGCCCCTTTGAATCCCCCTTCAATACTTTTTTGGGCAGATTCTACAACACAGAATTATGGGGGGGGGGAAAAAAGGAAAAATCCGTAAAGTTCAATCTTCAAAAATTTTATCCTAAGGGGAAGGTTATTTTTAAACTGCATTTGGACACAATACTGTGAGATCTTGCTTTATCCATTCACATAAAAAAAAAAGTTGTTTGATTTCAGAGAATGTGTAATAATTTCAAGTAGCTGAACTTGAAATAGCAGGGGAATACAGTTAAAAGGGCACAGAGGGTCCCCTTCCTGTCTCATGTGTATTCATGACATGAGAGTTGAAAGATGCAAATGCACAGAAAATCAGTAAATTACTGTTGGGAAAGTATTGAAAGTATATGAAATTTATGCTTAATTTAAAAGAATGGTCAAAATACCCATCTGTCTTATTACAGTCACATAATAAGACAGCAAAATAAAACATTTAAATTAGTTGTTTACAAACAAGGCATTGAATTAAAGTTAGACTGGAGCTTTGAGCAAGTCCTGTCAATGCATTTCAAAAAGAGCTAGAGATCATGGGTTCTGTCAGATTTTTTCTTATGGCAGCATTATGTTTTTGGCTTGACTTTTGCACATCATGGCCCTTTAGCTTATTAAAGCACTTATTCAAGTTACACAGCAATGGTTACTGCAATGCATTTCCTCAGGAAGTGTTTGTGGTTCACCATTAAATACAAAATTGTTAGAAAACACCCACCGCTTTATGTGATCTTTTGATTAAACAAAATTACATTTATTACTTTCCCTCAGTTAAAAAAAATCCATGTAGATATTTAATGACAATTTCCTCAGTGAGACATATATACACATAATATTACAGGTATGAATATGTGTGTATATGGATATAAGCAATAGGACAGGACCATGTCTGCTGAAGAGAAGCCATCATTCTCAAACACAGAATACATGTTAAATGAGTTTTTAAGCTGTGTGACCTTTCTTTTCAACCACAGTCTTTCACCAGGTGTATACAGAAGCATCTTTGTGCCATTTCCTCTTTGCTCTGAGGAGGGAGGGTGTAGAAAGGGCTTAAACATGACATGTAGAGAGGTTTCATAGAAGAAGCCAAATACTCCCTGAATTTTTCTCCTTGCAATGCAACCCTGCTACCTGCCAAGGAATTAGACCCTGCATGCACAGGTCTGAGCTGATGTGAGTTCTTGCTCATTTCCCCAGCTGCCAAATGGTGATCATGTGTTTGCCACCAGGTTGTTCACCCAGAATTGAAAAGCTGGTATCTGGTAGGTCAGTGACAGCACAGATCCCAGAATTAGAGGAATCAGTAGCTCACTTCTCTTCCTACCTTGTTGAGACGACTTATTTCACTCTCATAGTATTCCTTCCTCCTGGTCATTGAAGCATTCTTCTGCTTCAGGAGCCTGTTCTCTTCCTTCATTTCATGGAGAGCTTCACTAAGGACCTCTGTATCTTTCTGGGATGCAAAAATACAGAGAGATGCTGCAGAAATGCAGATGGAAGCATTTTTCCAAAACAATTTTCAGAATAATCTTCTGTCTGACAGATGTGCTGCATTTTTGTTGTCCCAAACACAGCTGGGAAGGGAGGCAGCAGGAAGGCAGATCATTGGCACACCCAGATATGATAAAGTCTGTAAAAATTGTTTTGACCACTCACCATATGATGAGACAGAGACCACATACCAGACTAAATCCCTGCTCTCTGCAGTTGCACGAAGGCATGGGAATGCTGGCAGGCCAAGCAGATCAAAATCACATCCACAGTTACTCCAGACCCACGTTTCTCTTATGTACTCAGAAAATAAGACCAGGGCTAAATGCTGGTGGAGGCCCAGCCATTCCCAGAGCCATACAACATTGAAGACCAAAACAGAAAAAAAAAGTATTTAAAATATTTTCTGCAGCTGCTTTATTGAATAAAAAAGTGAGATCCAACAATCACAGGCACAGCACACCACAGGAATGGGTTTTTTTCTGTGTGAAAGGCTCATCTCTGTGCAGCCAGTTGCAGTTTGGGCTCATCAGAAGTTCATCACTGTGTGCTAATTGAGCCAGTGAAAAACACCCCTGAGTAATTTGCTTACACGTGAGGAAGCTTGACTCTGCTGTGTTCTAAGCTAGCTGGGACATTGCATTTTCTCCAAAAACCAGGCAAGATTAGCAGGGTATCTCTGCAATAAGTATAGGAACTAATCCAGCAGCTAGCCCAAGCTGACAAGCACTTACTAGCTGAATGTGTAACTTTAAAGAAATTGCAGATTTAAAACCCAAGTTCCGTACTGATTAACCTGTCCCCACAAAAAAGTTTTGGGCTATACTGTCATTTAGTTCATTGTTCATGTATGCAGTAAAAACATCTGAGAGAATGTACTACTGATCCTTATGTTTTATAAAATTGTACTTACTTGCTCAGGTATCCTACATTAAAAGGCAGGCAGTACCATGAACAAAAATATGGACTGTCTCACACTGAATCAACACTCAGAGCAAATACAGGCAGTGATTCAGCAAGTACATAACACACTTTGTCTCAAAATATGTAAATTGCTCTATGGATTTGGAATCAAGTATGTGCTTGGCTGGGACTAATTGATAAGCAAGCAAGGTGGATGTTCTGCTTATGCAGATGTAAGCTAAGGAGGTTGCATTTCTTTTCCTGCAGCAGCTAACTTGCATCTCATCTGAGCCTGGAAGTGATGCATTTACCACTTGTTTCAGGTTACCACCTGAATAGAGAAGCCCAACTTCAGCCATCAGCATCATCCAGAAACTCTCACTAGAGGTCACAAAGTACATGATACCATGAAGCAGAATGAGAACAGGAAGCACCACTCTGTGGGGTTTCTAAAATGGAGCACACAGTTTTATGTAGGTGCCCATCATTCAGGCTGGTGGTTTTACTGAGGTGGGAATTCAGCTCAGGGATCTAAATTGAAATGCAAAAGCCCACCACAAGAGCCAGTGCCCAAGGAGTCCTGAAAGGGCAGCCCAACCACTCTGAGGGTGAGGTGAACACCACTCTGGAGCAGCTGATCAGGCCAGACACTTCTAGCCCTGATAACTGCACTGACAGTGTCACTAATATTTGCAGGGAGCTGAGACAGCTAGCACATGTATGAGAGCCTGTACTGTCAATACCAAAACCTGGGGACTGGAGCTGCATGCACTCCTTGACTATTTCTTGCCAAGCACTTGGTGTAACATCTGCACTGCTGTTCCTCTTCCATTTGAAATAACTGCAGCATTTTCCTACACAAAGAAATTCACCCTGAACTGTGAGGAGGGAAATCTGTGCAGTGTAGAAATCAAGCTGCTCTTTCCTCCCCCACACACACTAATGTTGTGCTGTCTGCCAGTCATATGGAAATGACTCTTTCTCTACACACAGTTCTGTGATGAGGCAGCTCAGCAGCCTTGGGTAAGATATTGAGGAGCCACAGTCTCACCTCTGGGCTCTGCACAACCCACGCAAGGAGAGAAAGATGAAAGGCAAGAGAGAGCTCACCACAGAGCACAAAAGGGGTGCCACAGGGCATCCTCCTACCTTTTCCTGCAGCAGTTTCTCTCTGCCCAGCACTTGCCACCTCCCTTCCTCTGGATGCTGCTGGTGCCTCTCCTGCTCCAGCTCACTCACTCTCCTCTCTGACACATCCAGCTTTGCCTTCATCTCTGTCAGCTGAAAAGAAAGTGACAGACCATGCCAGGCTCACTGGGGATTCTGAAAGGCACAGCACCCTTCAGGGTGTTGAGCGAGAGGCATAAAACAGTTCCAGATTAAATGAGGAAGAGCCATTTGGAGTCCTCTTATTTTTGGGGGGAAAAGGAAAGGAATAATTCAGATCTCAGCAAAGCTTTCTGGAAAATATTAGAGAGAAAATTTTCCTGATAAGCCCATGAATTCATTCTGTAAACTTCCTGTTCATAGCAGGAAACAGTAGATGAGAAGTGTCAGACAATGAACCAACTTGGGTTCTGGAATACCAGACAAAATTATAAGCACTGAACTTCACTAGGCAGCTGACCATAATGTCTGCAGCAATGACACCACACAGCCATAAGCAAGGAATAAAAGCTATGTCAATTGGATCTTGGATGGAAAAAAAAACCCAGAAATCAAAATATTTCTTTACAATTTATTTTGAGAGTCTCTGCTTACAGGGGGCAAATTTCATGGAGAATTTACCCAGACTTCACAAGAGATGGGACAAGAACTAGCATATATGTGATGTTGTGGATCACCATCACACATGGCTGGGGCTGGGCACACCAGGCTGGTTTTCAGTTGATTGTTCTCTCAGTTATGTGCATTTTTTCCTACAGTGAAGGATCTCCACTGTCACGTCCACACTGGTCCCCACTATTTTAGGGATACTACTTCTCTGGTTAATTTGTCCTACTGAAGACTGACACACATTGGCTTTGCTTGTATATGATGAAGCTTTTTCAATTAACGAGTTCAAGACAAAGTAAGATATTTACCATGGCTATGGCTGGCTGGTATTTAAAACACAGACTTAACTGTCAGCAGGTGGCACACATATTGCAGCAGAAGCTGTCAGCATTGTTACCTGCTTTTCATAAAGCTGTTTCATACTTCTAAATTGATGATCCCATTGCTTGTTCACCTCCAAAAGCTGTAATTACCAGGAAGGCACAGTAAGTAACACTTATTTCAACATTTTCAGTAAATCAAAAACAGACTGGCATTCTAATCCTCTGTCAGTGAGTGTTCCCAACCTCCTCATCATCTGTCCAGTTCATTTATTTCAGAAGAAGCAAGTTTAAGGTTTGGCAAGCCTTGCAGCCCATCTGCCAGTGCTTTGGTATTTGGGTTAAAGCACATGAACATTCAGGAAGCAGCACTCGGGAAACATGCAAATACACAACAAGCTACAGGTGGATCATTTGCAGCATTGCACAAATCCCAAGCTACAACTCCTAAACGGCCAAGGACTTTCCTGCTAGTTTGCTACAAGTTCCATGACCATATTTCCAATTAGAAGGTCTTTGACTTCAAACAAATGAATGGAAGACTCCTACTGACTGGGATACTACTGAGTGCAAGCCATGCTTGCTGTTCCTTGGCCTTTAGCAATAGTGGTCATTAATCAAATTTGCCCTTTGTACTAAATAAACCTCTGCTCTTCCAGATTCATAGGCATGGTACAATCAGTCATCAGGTGCTTAAGATATTTAGGATTACCTCTCGTCTCTGTCTTTCCAGTGTGAGGATCTGTTGCTCCAGAGAATTGGAAGATAAAGGCTTCTTTTTGCTCAGTAATGTGTGCCTTGACTGGAGAAAAACAATGTTCAAAAATTAATGCTTCTGGCCTGTTCTCTTCAAGATTCTCGTGTAAAGCTCCTATCCACCCTGACAGGTGCACACAAAGAAACTGAAACAAACATTTTCTTACACCAAATTTGTATCTAAATACCTTCACACCTGCTGGCAGCTGATTCTGGAGCATGCATCTGCTTTAAACGCACTCAGGCTGTGTTTTAATTGAAGCATTATGCAAATAGCCACTGAAATAACCAAAATTGTATCTATTTGTACCGTCTGAGACACAGAATACAAAAGAGGATTTTAATTATCTTGCAGATGGCAATACAAACAAGTAGTACAAGCCACAAAAGTTGAGCATGAATTGCAGAGGGTGTAAGTAATTCCCTTAATTTACAAGAACTAGAATAATTAGTAGGATTGCCCCTGGTAATTGCTTGCAGGCCCAAGGTGATAAACTTTAGCACCATGGGCTCAAAACAAGCAATACAGAAAACAAATAGACCATTTGGAGAAATTTAGAAGATCAGTCTGCAATTGTTCAATTTTTTTTAAAGTGTGGAGTTTCACCCAAGCAGGACAACAGCAGCTAGACCCTCATTTTTATAATGGCAGTGTTCTAGATCATAATTTCCAAGAAGTTTCTGTGGATTGTCATGAAAACAAACATGTGATCTATTAGCAAGAGAGAGAGGAGAGCTGTACTGGAAAAAAAGAGACAGCCTCATAAAAATAGAAAATATTTTGGTCAGATACATGCTCAGCGATTTTTGTTTTCCTCCCTAAATTCTCAACCACTATATGAAAAACAAGAATAATGGTGAGAGCACTTCTGAGGTCTGGAACAAATTTTCTGTAGATACAGAATTTAATGCTGAATACCAATGAAGATCAAAGGACAGTTTTACTGTCTTTTCAAAGGCAAAAAACCCAACCACATATTTGCCCCATGGCCAGTCCTGCTGAACTCTGATGTAGAGCCCTTGACTTCCAAGCCAGAAAACACTTAATCCCTCTTCTTGTAGCTCACTGACATGTTTAATTTAGAGTATCTGAAGCAATACCTGGCAGCTAATGGAGTTATTCCCATGCTGAATTGCTTTCAGCATCTGGGCCTTAGGCATATATTGAAGAGCATGTTTAAGAATAGTAATAAAGTGAATAGGACAGCTCACAAAACTAACAACTACACAGACACTTGGCACCAACTAGTCCAAATACTGCTCACAGAAGCTGTGGGGTCACTCAAATGAACAACTTTGCACCCTTTGTGCAACTTTTGGAGAGCAAAAACTCCATTAGGAAAGGTCTTCTTTCTAAGAATGCCGTCTGAAAAAATATTTCTAACATTTCCTTCCACTCTTACACAGTTCAAATAACTCAGAAAAATCTAGTAGAGCACAAAGGTCAGCCCATAACTGTCAATCTACAAAGTGACCTGCACCAGCTCCTGTTACTCAGACAACACTTCAGAGAACAGCCAACACAGCCACTTACCTGCAATGGTTCTGCTGGAGCTTCCATGTCACTCCCACCTGCCCAGGTGCATCCAAGCCAGCCTAGAGCGTTTCCTTCACTGTGGCTCTTTGGAGGAAGAAGAGCAATGAAACAGATTTTATGTTGGCTAAAAGATCAGGAGAATTGCTTTCAGGCCCAGAAGATCCAGGAGTGCCGCCTGTGGAAGCAGCCACAGTCCAGAAAGTAGTGGTGGAATTCTGATTTTAATCTTTTCCTCCTTCCTGGCTGGGGCTTCCCAGAATGGATGAAGCACAATGCCTATGACTAATGTGCCAGGCAAGGCAGCTCTCTGCTTTGTGTGCATGGAAATCACAATTGCCTGGCCAGTTCCCCCCAGAGAGGAAGTTGCATGTATGGGAAGGAAGGGTATTTGCTCTTTCAGTAAATAAGAGGACAGGCTTTCCATCCCTGTTTCCAGTTATAAAAAAGGACCTGAGTAATTACAACAATTATTGACACTAAGAGTGAACTATCAGAACAGAAAAATGAGTGAGTCATGCTTCTAAAGGAGCAATAGCAAAGTCTGTTAACAGCTACAGGGAAGAGCACCCCCATACAAAAACCCCAAGATGTTTAGGGGAAAACCAACACTGGAAAATGGATTTGTTTTCGCGAAGAAAAGCTGCACAGATGAAGAATGACAGATGTTTTATCTGCACTTCTGCCACTTGCCTTACCTGAGCACGGATCCAGCTTCAAGACACTCAAAACTTGTGTACTCAAAGGTACCCAACACTCCAGACCTGTGCCTAAGTTTCCCATTTGGAGGAAGATATTAACTCTACCAAGTTAAACTCTCAGAAAAGATTAACAAAGAAAAGGCTTCCACAGACTTGCTATACAAAGTCAGAACGAAACAGAAAAGTGCAAAATGTTCTCATCTTCAGTCGTGGAATTCTGAATAATAATGGATTTCAGAGAAAGGCATAAAAGAAAAATTCTGCTCCCTATTGTGGAAAGATCTCTGGGTCTAGGACTTTTGCAGTGGCAGCAGAGGTTGCCTATTTCCTTTTGAAGGAATGAAATGAAAGCTAGCCTGTGAAATTTGACATAAAATAATAGAAACCCCTCTTTCAATTTCCAAAAACAGATTTAGAGAAAGTAAAGCAATCTTGTTAAATGCTGAAATTTTGCAGCCACATTCCAGATCTCTGGTTCATGATGTGTGACTAAGCAACTCTTCTTTTTGCAAGATACAAACCCCAATTTGGAAGAAAGCTACTATTTTATAATTGCATATGAAGTATGTCCTGCTACCCTGAGGTGCTTTCCATTTTTCTCCTGGTTTATGGAGCAGCTGGAAAACTTGTGGTGTACCAAGAGAAAAAAAACAATGGTTATTTTAATGAAGACATTTCAGATTCTACATAGGAGTCATCCTACTCAACAAAAACTGGAAGAATTTTATCTGTACCTGTACCAAAACTAGGCATTTGAGCATATCAGGTACATCACTGAAGACTATAAACTGGTGCAGAAAAGCACCAACACTGGGGCATCTGCTTCAACAAAATTACAATCACAAACCTTGCACATCTGCTCTTGAGGGCGATGCCTCTCGAGCCCAGACACTGTCCCTTCCCCAGCTCCCACTCTCACCAGTCTCATCCCCACTCCAGCAGCACGCTCACTTTTGGAGAAAGCTCAGGTTGAACAGCTGCATTTTATGGTCTGGCCTGCAAGGTAAAGCAGCCCCAGTTTCTGGTTTCCTCCTAAGAGCTGAGTGAGGCTCTGAGCAGTCCCCGCAGTCGGGGCAGAGGAGCAAACCCAGGGCACAGCCCCACTCAGGAATCACAGCTCCCACTTGAAAGATATTAATGCTCAAATTACTTTGAAGAGAGGATGAGGCTGAGACCTTGGTTGATACTGTAATTTAGGTCACAACGGTTTCCTGAAGAGCTGAATAGTTTCCTGGAAAGCTATCTGGACATTAGAACACCAAGTCCTTTGTTAGTGATTTTTTCATGACTGCAATAATGGCCACTTAAAGTGAATGATTTTACATAAAATTGGACAGAATAGAACTAAGACTAAAGTACTTTTCAGTGCCTGTCTCATCCAGCTTAGCATTCATAAGGATAAGTGGTTGCCATGTAAAAACAGATTGGAGAGACAAGAGTATGTCTGAAATCTGTATAAATAGAAGAAATGCCAATGAGTAGGGAGCAAAAATTCAAGCTCTTCAGAGGTGGTGGTATTGTTCCAGCAAAAACTGTGAGGTTGAAGCAAAATCATTGCCTCTGTAAACAGTTAATAGCACCAAAAAGAAAGAGAAGGAGATGACAGCATTCATTTTCATTGATATGGCAGTGATAAAGACACTACATTTAAATATACTGCTATCATGAAAAGCTTGGTTGTACAACAGCACTGCAGAAACCTGAGATATACAGAAATCCTTGAAAGAAGGGCACTTTGAGACCTATCAGGTTTCAGAATTCAAAAAGACCCACAAATCTTTTAAAGCGTTTTTACTTGGTTTGAAGCTATTGAACAAAACAGTTCAAAGACAATTTTAAATTGCTTGGAAAATTTCAGTTGACAATCAGACTGTAAATGCAGTCACAAACCTAAAAATCTGTCAGGTATGGAAAAAGCTGCTCAGGAAGGAAATGGGAGAATTTGCTGCCCCTCACACTTCCCAAGTTAATTCCACGTGGCATCTTAAAACAACCTAGAAGCTTCTTTCAATTTCTATTTTATTTCCATGACACTCTGTAATTTCTATTAGTAGCAGCTTTGTTGTTTTGTTTTCTTTTAATGTCCTGTTGAAAAATGAAAAATATTTTAGTTTGTATTCTAGGACAACCTGAGCTTCCTGAGCATAAAGGCCTTTCAGGCATCTTTGGGAAGTTTGCAGTGGGAGAAAAAGCAGAACCTTGGAGCTGTGGCCAGTACTGAACCCTCTCACAAGCCTCAGCACCACAAGATGATAAAAGTTCTCATTTTCAGAGTGCTGGATCTTAATTCTGGGAACAACTTGTGTCACAGTATTACAAAATATCACTCAAATTTAGATAATGAAAACCATTTCTCACTTCTGAAAATTCTATCTGTTTAGTAACTGCAGTGAAACCAAGAATCACTAAAAGGCCTGATGCAAGCAAATGTGAGGCTTTCCTTGATGATAACAAAATCATACAAAATTGCCAAGACTTTTTTTTTTCCTAGCTAGTCATGTATCTGCTGTGAGCTTTGCTGGGGATTTTCTTTTGTTAGAATTTTTTTAAAATTTATTGCTCAGTTACAGACTTATAGAAGCTAGATTAACTCTGAGATTACTTGGGTTAAAATTTGGTGGCTTTTGGGGAGCCTTCACTTTGCTTATGTTTCAGCTGAGCTTTGCTTTTGGCTTTATTGCTGGAGCTGTTATGCCAGGGGTGTTTGCCACAATATCCATTTTCCCATTCTGAGGCTAATGGTAAAGTGGTAAAAAATGAGAGATTTTAGCTGAAGAATAAAATTGGCTCTTGAACCAGAAGAAGAATCTGCCTCTTCCTGCCCCAGCCTGGCCCCTGTGGCTCACCAGAGAGGTGTGCTAGAAAGGGATTTTCCCTTCAGTAAGTGTGTCAGCCTCAGCCTTTTTTGCTGCTCAGTTACATGCTCCCTCTGACAGAAAAATAGGTGCAGATGCAAATTTGTGCCTTAATATGTGGGAACCAGATAAAATTAGAGCAAGACATGGTTTCAGAGTAAATCAAAATATTTAAGCATAGGCTCCTGCTTCAGGATTTCCTTTCTCCAGTAACCATAAGGGCATAGCCTCCCAAGTACTTAAGCATTTGCAAAGTCAGGCCTGCTGATGAAAATCCAAGTTCCATGTGAAAATAATTGGATGACAATTTGCAAATCTAAAAAATGCAAATCTATTCCCTTTCCTGGGATGGAGAATGCAGCATCAGGACAAGCTGGAACTGAAGGAATCATTGACTGAAGGATGTGCACAGAAGTTCATAAATTTTTATGGCAAAAAAATCCTGGCAAAAAGGGGAATTTGTTTACAGACAGTTATAGGTTAGTCTTGAAAGTGATTTAAGGTCAGATGGAAATGCCCTTCTGCAGAGTGCAATTTGTACTCTTCACTCCACAAAAAAGTTACAGAATGAAAGTGACCTGCTGTCTCTGACAAATAACTTCCCGATGAATGACTGACATTTATGAAAGGGTACA
The DNA here is from genome assembly GCF_014805655.1 of Passer montanus. Classification (NCBI taxonomy): domain Eukaryota; kingdom Metazoa; phylum Chordata; class Aves; order Passeriformes; family Passeridae; genus Passer; species Passer montanus. Next base: position 1,293,748 of record NW_024357392.1, on the reverse strand, counting down.
CTTTTGTTTCATTATTAACTTTTTCTTAACTCTTACACATTTCATTTGCCCCTCATTTTAAGTCCTAATCAGTGTAATTTCACAAACGGTTATTTTCTGATGTGGGGTTTTGTTTTTTTGTTTTTTTTTAATATTATTTCATAATCTTCACAAAGTCTACTAGGTGTTAAAAATATGACCTCCTTTCCCAAAACCCACAATCGAAGACAGGTACTCCTAGCACCTTTGTTGCTGAAGCTCAACAAGACTGTCAAGCTGTCACTCCCTTGAAGCCCAGCTCAATCGCCAGCCAAGTGAAAAGTTGCTGGGCTTAGAAATATGAATAAGAAACAGCCAGCATATGTCTAGTGCAGAAATATCATGAAGTGTCCCTCTTTAAGCTCTGAAAACCACACATACACATACACATTTTACAGGCAAGAAGCGCTATAAATGCAAAGAGCATAAAAGCACCGCAGATTAAACACTGCCACGGTGTCCTGTGTGAAGCACTGCAGCACCCCTCAGAAAAGGTCCGGGTGAGCACATCCTTTCTCCTTCCTCCTCACATTGCCCACATCCCCCAGATCCTTTCCTACGTCCCCTGTGGAACCCGGTGTTTCCATGGATCCTTTGTGGCTTGTCATTTCACAGCCTGGTTCTGCGCTGCCCTGCGCTTTGCCCCGCTGGTTCTCCCCCGCCTCCGGGAATCCCCATCCCTCCCTGTGGCTTCTCCCTCGCCGTTTCTAATCCCACTGCTCTGACCCTGCGGCGTCTCCTCAGGCTCGGCCCAGCTCCGTGCCCCGAGGTCATGAGTCATTCTGGGGATGGCGGTTTGCATCTGAAAGGAGCCGTGTGTAATTTCGGATTTCATAGAAGAGAGTCATCTCCCTTTTAGCTCCTCACCGATTTCCTGCATCGTGCCTCGGCGTGCAGCCGTCAGAGTTTTCCTGTCCCCATCCCGTGCTGGAGTCACACAGGTAAGGGTGTCAGCCCTTGCAGGGATCGTTCACGGTTTAATCACTCCTCTCCTCTGCGCCCCTCCCTCCTCCTGTTCCCAGTTTGTGGAAAAAGGGGAAATTCCTTCTATTCTCGCTGTTTCAGGGGAGAGGAGTGAAACTGAGAGGGAAACCCAGAACAAGTTTCTGTCAGGCTTGTTAACCGCTGCTTCACGGCAGGCAAAGACAATCGCCTTAGCAGGTGGCTTACGATTTTCTGTTTGCAATACCACAGAAGTGTGGGTTTGAATCATCATAATTTTCCTTCTCCTCTCTTCCTATTCATCTAAAAGCCTTTCTGACACTTCCACAGGTCTGTATGTCCCTCAATCCCAGCTAGATCAGAACTTCCAAATGCATCAAAAGTGACAGTATTTTGGGGGTTACACAGCTCCAAGGATCTGTGTTTTCCAAAAGGCACATCTGGCTACAGGGTTTGACACAGGATAATAATCAGAGGGTTTAGCTGATTTTTCAAAGCACTATAGAATGCACCTTCTCAGTCAGTCTTCCTCATACCAGAAAGTAGCTATATCAGGAAAAAAAAATGTGTAGCAAGTTCATTGCATCATTTCAGAAATCCTAAAGTTTCATGCACAGTCAAGTCCCACAGAGAACATCCCCTGAACATTCTTTCCTGGCAGACAAACATTGCAAAAGCACACTGTGATTACCTTAAGGGAACACGAAGTTCTCTGAGGGCTCAGCCTCTCTTGGGCAAGAGGTTTGGGGTCCTCACAGGACTCCAAAGTGCTGCTCTTCCCTATCAGGTTCCTTATTTCAACATCCAGCTCTTTGCTTTCACACCTGCTTGGGAAGAAAAAGCAATATTAAACTTTCCACCAGAACTTGAGGCTTTATTCTGAATGTGAGAACACAGAGCTGGTCCTCCACCAGGCTCCAGCTCCCTTCCTTCCTGGTAACACAAGCAGAGAGCACCAGGGCAGTGACACACAATCTCCAAGTGCTTTCTGGCAGAAATCAATTTCAAATGCTTACACAAGAAGCCTTTATGAATTTTACCATTTTTTACCTACAAAATCCATGTCGACCCTTTTGGGGATTATATGAAGACTGCCTAAACCTCACTCACAGTTTCAAGAATTTTAAATTCAGCTTCAGAAAAAAATGCAATCAGAATAGTTGAATAGGTTTAGAACTGCAAAACCAGGTGCTCAAAGTCTTTTGAGTTCAAAAGTCTTAAAGTTCACAAAGTCTTTAGACGGCACATTTTGTTTTCTCTAACACTTTGTAGCAGACACCTGACATGCATTTTCAAATTTTTTTCCCTTAAAGATTCCTTTAAAAAACATTCACATCTTGAAAAAAAAAATGGTCTGTTGAGAACATTTAAAATTATAATTTTTTGGTGGGAAAATTGTTTTCTTTCTGTCTCTCTGCTAAAGACATACAGGACTTAGGTGCACATAAGGGCTTGTTCCAAATTCACAGAACAAATTTGCAACTGGGGCTGATTCACTTGATACACTGTCATGGTGGAAAGTGACTTCCAGATAATTAAATGAGATACAATTAGCACAAGCCCCTAAATCTCCTTGATCAACCCAAGTTATCAAGAAAGCTTCATCTCTTGTGCAAGCTTAGACTTCATTGCCTAATCAACTTTAACCAATTTTAAATATAAGTAATGCGTGACCAGAAAGCAAACTGCAAGGCTCAAAAAAAAAATCACCAACCTGTAATAGCAAAATTACTTCTTGAATTCAACAGAAAATACAGAATTCTTTATTTGAACCACCAGAAAAACTGAAAGCTGTAGGAGTTTGTCAATTATACTTCCTTAAGTTTAGACAGGCAATCCTCAGGGATTGAACCGCAGGTTCTGAGGAAACTCTTGAAGCAAAATGGATAAAATTACCCAAGAAACAAACCCATTTATCTTAATCATAAGAGTAAATAAGTGTGGTGAATGTCATGCTGATACCATAGAATGATTCATTTAATGCTCCATATTTAAAACACAGAGACTGTAGCAGAAATGTATTTTCACTAAGCCTGGATACAAAATCATTTCCAAGAGGAAATAAAATACCAAGAGTAGCAAATAAGGGCTAGTGAAATTCTGGAGTTGGTGGGGGTTTTCTTTGACTTGCTGCTGGCAGTTAGATAAGCTGCACTTTCATCGCCATGAGGATTAAAAGCAAGACCTTCCCAAGGCACATTGTCATGAGCTGCACGGTGGTGCAGGAGACTGCAGCTGCAGGATCCAAAGGCTCAGCTGTGCGTGGGTGCCAGGTGAGCCCCAGCAGCAGCACGGGCACCGTGTGGCAGCCCAAGGAGAAAGCTGCGGCAGGAGAGCAACGAGCCTTGCAACAGAAATCCAGCCCTTCTCTGGCTGGCTAAATGTTGCAAAATCCTGGATAAGCCAGGGCAAGGGGCACTTGTTATAAGCAATTCTGTGCTGAGGTTCCCACGCCTCAGGCAGCAGCCAGGCACTCTGCACTTTCAAGTGCACTTCCATGGAAAACAGCACCTCCAGCCCACTTGGACTCCAGTTCCTGATGCCATCTGAGACAGCTTTGTGCAACAGAGGTGCACATGCCCTGGGCAGAGCCCTTGCTGCTTCCGAGGTTGCTCAGAAGAAATGAAAAGCCACAGCACGGAAGCAGCCACTCGCTGCTGCAATTTACCACCCCCAGTTACCAGCACAACCTTCACCCCCAGCTCAGGAGGCGTAGCCAGTGCTTTTGAAGTATTTTAGGCCAAATGAAGCAGCGAAGCCTAAGAAAAAAATACTCCGAATAAAGGAACAATGCCTGGGTGCAGACCTGGGGACAGTAAAAGATGAGCAGCAATCTAGCAGGAGTGCAGCAGCAAATGCTTAAGGCAGGCTGCACTCAGCTCTGCTGCTGGTTCAGCCACTGCAAGTAGAGATGTGTGACCACAACCTCCTGAGGTCAGAACATGAACCAAGCTGAGAAATACACCATAAACAAGGTGGGGGGGGACATGGCTTTTGATATCTTTTTTCAGCCAGGAAGTGTTCATTCCTCTGCTCACCACAGTTTGATGTTGTAGCTGTAAATGATAACCACCTCTGGCTGCTCCTACCCTTGTCTCTCCCTACATTCTTCTTTCTGGACTTACCTGGGCAAGAGCAGGACCCAACTGTGCCTGGGTAAAAGAAAGAGAACTACAAAAGGCTCAGATCTCTACACACCAATTTCTGCTCTGTGTTTGAAGACCATAATCCAAGTCAGAAATTTACTTCATTTTTAGACTGCGAAACTATTACTGCATTTATCTGCATTTTATTATCAGCCACTTTGATAATCAGAAGGATACATTTATGGTAAGCTAGAACATTAATCAGATCTGCTGTGTAGATGTGATTTGGAATCTGGACTTTCAGAGCACACAGATGCTCTCAGTGCTGGAATATATCAAGGGACTCGTGATTAGCAACTACCCCAGGCCAGGACCAGTTGACTACCTGAGGTTCCCCCAGAGAGCTCTAGAGGGCACACAGCATTCAGATTCTGCACAGAACAGTTTCCAAAACTGCTTTTGGTTTCCTGGAGTTCACAGGTACATCTCTGCACCATCAAAATCTTCAGAAAATATTAAAAGCATTTTTCTGTGGTCATACAAGACAAAGTATATCCCTTCTACGTGCTAAAGCATTCTAAAGTATACAAATATATAAAAACTACATATAGCAAGCTGTGATTACAGCAGGAGGCAATAAAAGATTAGAATGTTAACTCTTCTTAGTAAACTTCGGGTTAGTTGCAAAATTTCCTTTTTTTTTTTTAGTTAAAATATTTTACATGGTAGCAGAACATACAGATGTAGGGAAGGAAGCTGGCCTCCCAGCACAAGTTTTAGCAGCTTGCAGGGAAAGAAGAGAGCCCAACCTTCCTCACAATTTCCATGTCATATCTAAATAAAAAAGCCATGTCCTCCAAAAATAAAAAATGAAATGTGTCCCTTTGGTTTTCAAGTTATCATATCCTTGCAGAACTTCACTGTGCACTCCAATAAAGCTATATTCATTTCTCCACTGTGTTCAACTTGCTGCCTTTAAAATGGTTTTTACTTCTTGCTCCATGGTACATCTTTGCACCACTTCGGTTTTTAGGCTCCACTGGCCTATCTATTTATAGTTTTTGATATTATTTATAATAGTATAATGCTCTAAGTAATAATGATTGTTTGCTTATAAATGGTTGCATACTTTTTACAGCAATTCCATTTTTAAGTGGAGAGCCAGAACATGATCAGCCCTATGCTTTGGGCTTGAGCAGCATACACTGAAGGCTGAAAAATAGAATTTCCTCAAATAAGAAGGTAGAAGCTCCATAACAATCCTAGTTTTGCATCTCTTGGCCTTCCCCGCTTTTTACTGGAAATTGGCATTATTCCTTACTCATAGCAGTTACTTGGCAACAATGGACATACCTACAAGATGTCCCGAGGCATTTATTGCACAATACTAATACCAAAGCCAGAGAATTCTATTTGGAATGTTAATTTCAAGGCTGGTGTGCTGGGGTCATTTTCTTGTGGTGGTGAAAGCACAAATACACACCATAAACAATTGTGAAAAAAGGCTTTAAGCCAGGATTTACAGCCAGATGCCAACACCATGGAGCCATATTTTGATGGGAAATTAATTCCAGAGCTTAATGGTAAAACATGTGCTTTATCCCCTTGGGTGGGCATTTGGGATATAGGATTCTTGCTTGGCTAAGCCTAGGAAGTAAATTCATGAAAAAAAAGAAATTTCTGCATTTGAATTACGGAGAAAGAACTAGTCAGATAAATTTAAAATGTGCCAAATTTCAAGAAAAATTGTTTCAGCTAATATTTCTCTTATTTATGATAATAGTCTTCATGTCAGTAAAAGGCCTGTAGAATTAGGAGAAGAATCAGATTGAATTACAGAATATTTAATCTAACTTGCACTATACATAGACTTAAGAATAAAAATAGGGATATCATTCTTTAAAATGACAGTCTGTGCGTAGAACAAGCCTATTCTCTTATGTTCAATGTAATTTTGTAGAACTTTTGCTCTCTTTTAATTCAGTTTTGTAGAACTCTTAGATTTTTTTTTCATGCAAATACATTGGGATTTTTTATATTGAAATCTTCTCCAGTTAAGACCAAAAAACAGCAAAGAATTTCCAGTCTAATAAGAAATAGGAAGAATAAAATTTTGCCAAGAAGACAAAAATACTTCTGTTACTGAAAAAATTTTGCAGCCCTGTGAGCTCTTAGAAGTTTAGCAGACTCTGAGTTGATAGAGAATAGTTAAAAAATGGTGCAGCTCCCTAAGGACCAGTGGTGCTATTCCAGTACTCAACACTCCACTCAAAGTTTAGGCTTGGGAATTTAAGCCAGAACTTTTGAAATTGAGCTCCACTCCTTCCATGTTCCACCTCACATGTACCACCATAAAAAATAGTTTATTTGACATAAAACATACTGTGCTGGGACAAACACAAAAAGCACACCTGCCTTTGATGGTTATGAGTAGATACTTGAAAAGAGAGTTTGGGGGGGGTGGAGGGGGGGGGTGGAAATAAGGCAACACATTATTTCAAATTGTTTCTAGCTTAATATTTCATCCTGAGTTTCATCCCCAAAAATTTATCCAGTATTTCAAGAGCATAGCTGGAAAGCCAGCCAAGTACAATCTGAGATCTACCTGGCAGAACTGCTCTGTCCCAGAGGTCAGTGTGGGATTAGGAATAATCTCATCCCAGTGCCAAGAAGAGAGCTCCATAAGGTGTATGATAGGGGTTAAAACATGCACTGTGACCATAGCAGAGAAACCACTTAAAACTTTCCCTCAAATCTGATGTAGCCAAAACATCTGCCTCTCACCCCATAAACGTCCCTACACTTCTGTTCCCTTTACAACAAAGGAATGGGCCTTTTAAGGCCCATTTAATAGCCAGCAGCTGTTGGGCTGTCAAATGCCACATCTGGAGAAGCTGTGTGCTGTTAATGTGAGCAGAAACAATTACTCCTTAATACTTTTGCTTAATTTTAAGAATTACACAAATGACAACAAAAGGGGGGCATGTTCTTAATGGAAACACATCTGGTTCTCTCTGAAAACAAGCCATAAAAAAAAAAAAAGGGGGGAGGCCCAGTGATTAAGTGAAGCAGCACCTATAATCCCACCCAGCTCAGTGAGGAGAAGGAAAGCTAGTGATGTACAGGCACACAGTGTCTCTCAGTGTTTGACTACTCCCCTCAGGAAATTTGCAACATGCAAGACGACCATGGCTGTTGGCTTGCATCAAATGATGTTACTTATCACACGGTGCTGTTCGCTCTGTGCTTGGATATTCCTGTCCCTTGGGAAGTTTCCCAAAAAGAGCATCATCCCCCTTTCACTTGGATCTTCCACTTCATTATACTACCAAGACATTGACTGTCTTCCTGATGGACAGCATTTGGGCTGCATTCAAACCTCAGGAAAGCCAATTAAATTATTTCCACCAACTTTCCCAGGCTTCAAAAGAGCCCTGAGTGAGTTGCAGACAACTGTCTCCCTGGAGAGGCAGCAAGTGGGGCACTGTCACCCAGACTCAGCCCCAAGGCCTCACGTAGCTGCGTGTGGATCACCAGTGGAAAGGGAATTGATTTTCTGCCATGAAAATCAATCAACTGGAAAGCTTGGCCAAGCAGAGCCACCAAGCAGCACGTGCTGTCTGAGCAGATGAACCCCCCCACTAAAAGGCACACATGCAGAAAGCTGTGGGGAGGTGCCAGGAACGTGTTGAAAGAACTGAAAGCTGAAAGGACATGAAGGGAGGCAAATAGAGATGTTTTCAAGTGCTCACTCTTTCTATGGAGATCAATGCCTAGAGAAGGTTGTGCCCCTTTCAGGGCACTTTGCTGGCCTCAGTACGTGCCTTTTTGGAATGGTTTCCCTCCCATGGCCCCTTCTGGACTGGCTGCTTGCCCTGCACATTCAGCTGGAGCCCCACGAGTCTGTTCACATCTTCCACGTGCTGGTTCCTCTGGAAAGCTGTGACTCAGATGCAGTACAGTTACACAGAGCTGACATTTTTAACTGGTACTTGACACCACTCCTCTCTCTTCAAATCAGGAATCACCACAAGCAGCCCATCCTGCTTCCTACTTTAGCCTGGGCCAGGATGGGGATGCTTCACCAGTGCCCTGCTGAGCTGGGCTCACAGCTGGGCTGAGCCTTTGGAGGAAAACAAGCCCATGATTCATTTGAGTCAGTGTCTACCACACAGAGCTGAGGTATTTGCAGTGATCTACTAACAGCACGAGCAGGACAGACAGATGAAAACCATTTGGAAATGCAGCCAGGAAATGTAACATACAGTAGCTGACAGGGGACAGACAGCTCTTGAAGTCAGGTCAGCTCCTTGCCTGTAGAGGCTGCCAGGCAGAGGACACTCACTGCATCATACTTAATACTGTCAGTGTCATCAGTAGGACTAATACTACTTTGTGAAACTGCAGGTGCTCAAAAAAATTTTAACAAAGTTTTTCCATGTAACATTAACACAGTACCTTTCCATCTCGACACACTGATGGGGGCACAGCTCCATGCAATCCTCTGCATCTTTCTTCTTCATTTTGAGCTCCTCACAGTGAATCTATTAGGAACAGGAAAGTAAAAAAAAGCAACAGTCTAAGAAGAAAAAGTTAAGTATCCAATTACAGTGGGAACAGATAACAGTGTCTTGTATTTCTATTTTATTCTTCCTAAACTACAACTGGTTGGCAAGCAAGCCAGGAATCTGCTTCCTCCTTCCCAGCACCATCCTCTATTAAGTCCACCACTGTGTCAGGGACAGTTCTGTAAGGGCAGGAGCAGCAACAATCTCTGGTTGTAGTGACAAAAATCTACCCAAGGAGCAAAGCTGCCAGCAGTTGCAGGAACATTGGAAGGGCTGCAAAAAAGGCTTTTACTAATCATCCTAGAAGAATCAATTACTTTTTCATACTCTAGAATTCAAGCGTGTCCTCACATTGTCCAAAAAATTCCTATGCTTCATGGAAGTGCCCAATAAAACTACTGCTCCAAAATTAAGAGAATTTGAGTAATGACTCTGATCTAAATCACTTGGAGAGAAAAGGAGCCAAATGTAAGTTATTGAGAATGACTGTGTTGTTCAAGCACTCCACAGGCTCCTAACAAGCTTCCCTCTGGTCAGGCAAGTTACTCTCCAGCACTGTATTTCCAAAGAGAAGGGAGACAAATAAAAAATCCCAAACCAAGCTCCCAGAGAACAGGGCTGCTACAGGGTAACAATAAGCAGTCCGCCTTAAGATAATCCCTTGAAACTGGAGATTTTTGAATTAGACCTCCAAACATGAAAAAAGCAATCACCACATCTCCCTCTCAAGTGGGAGAAAAGATTGGACAAAGAGTGACCCAACATCACCTTGTCCAGAGGAATCATTCTGCTCCTGTGCTGCAGGCTGGTGACAGCTCAGGGTATGTTTCCTCAGACACCTCTAATTCATCAGAAAAGGAGCCCAGAAGACTTATTCTTCTCTTTAGATCAAACAACATCATTATGGTAGTTGCTAGAACTGAAAATTGACAGGTTTCATAAGACCTATCTTAAGGACAGCAAGGTGACCACTGAAATGAAGAGGGGAGCCATCCAGAGCTAAACCTGCTATTTATAAGCAAATCAGTTTTCAATTACAAGTCACTCTCCTTACTGGTAACATCAACTTAATGTGAAACCACAGCTGAACATTTTATAGAAACCATGCTGCTTCATCTATGTGCAAGGCAGAAATTTAAAATGAAAGGTTGCCAGCAGAAGATCTGAGGTGTTTGGCATCCCCCCCCCTTCTTAATTCCAATTCCTGCAGGCATTTCACATGTTCTAAATGCATCTGGTAATCACTAATTACAAGGATCCTATTAAGAAAAAAAAGTTAGTTCAGTTTCATGTGAAACCTGATTCCAGCTTCTCTGAGCTTTATGAGTGTCTGTTTAATCATAACACAATCACACTGAAGTATGGAAAGCTGCATTTGATTGATTTCAATGGGAGCAGCAGACACGGGGGACTAGTGAGGATTAAGCCTTACATTGGAGGGCCTGAACTTGGCTTGCATGTGTCTGACTAGATATAAAATTTGAAAAATATTGACCTGGAATGAACACTCTACTGCCACTGAAACAACAACAACAACAAAAAAATAAAGCAAAATGACTAAAAGGAAGCAGAATGAAAAAACCCAAAACTGACCCAGAACATTAGAGAATTCAGACTGCTACTCCAGCCCTAATTTGTCCCACTGAGCTTTGACATTTCACCAGTTTCAGATGTATTTTCCAAGTTGGGCACAGTATTGCAGCCCACATTAAAGGGATGCAGGTTAAAAGTTATTGAAAATATGACACCCATGTTGGTAAGAATCATGTAAGAAGAAAGCAACATACTGAAAAACTGGAAAGGAGAAAAGCAGTGGTGAATGAACAAGAATATATTTATTCAGTTATTTTGTTCTTTCCTGGTTCTGCAGTGTGAGACAGATTTGGGGGCCCTGCTGGGGAGCTCTCTGGGGCTGCAGTGAGGGCACCCTGGGTTTTCTGTGTTCCTGCTCCACTGAGCCAGGGAAACACAGAAAAAGCTGCTAAAAGCGGACGAGTCCCACATCCCTGCATGGCCCAGCTGCACACCCAGGCAGCATAAACCTGCATTTCTCCAGAAGCCCTGCTGCTCACGCTGCTGGGGTGGGGGACGTTGTGCAGGTCTCCTGACTCTTAGTCATATGCAGATTTTGCAGCTGAAATCCAAACCTCCACTTGAGAACCTGAACGAAAGAGATGCGACCCAGTCCTCGTGGCCCATGCAAGTGTTTGTTATTAGGACAACCAGAAGTTTTTACAACCATAATATGCAATGTAATGCTGTAGGTTTTTATTAGATCTGGCAGACTGAAGCTGAGATGGATAAAATTCAGCTACTTCAAAGAATTAAGGCTCTGTAAAAGAGAGGGTTGTAATGGTCATGTAAAGGATTGCCCAGAATTGCATAAATTTTCTGCTTTCTGTCAAGGCTTTTAAGAACAGGAACACCCTGAAGTAAAACAGAATCAGCCCTGCTCACAGATTTATGGGGTTTTGCAATAATTGGAAATGTTTGTTAAAAAGTGTGCAGAATTTCCTTGGTGCTCACCCACCAAATTTATCACAGCTCCAAGCCCTAAGTATTTTGGAGATACACCCAGAATAGGTCAAAAAGGCACTTTTTTGGCCGGAGTATTAATTTGCATTAAAAACAAGTTTCCCACATTGAAAAAACACATCTGGGGATGAAAAAAATTACATTATTCAAGAAAGACAATGAGACTCACTAATTCTAATGGAATCTTAACTGTAAAATTGATTACAACCAGAGAGGCACTCATCACACTGGTGTTTCAAAATATTTTCCAAAGTGCTTTTCACAAACATCCTTATTGTAAATGTTAAATCCTGCACTGCTCTTGCCCCATTCTCTTTTTCTTTCCCCAAGTCTACTTCTAGCTTAGAAGCATCGGATGTTTCAAAACCCTTGCTCATTTTACCCAAATTTGCTCAGTAATTCGCTTTTATTTCATTTGTACCAAAGCAAATATTTGTACCAATGCAATGTAAAATGAATGCCAGAGATGAGCCAGACTAAAAGCACAGAAAAGAGGGAAGGTGTTGTTTGGTTTGGTTTTCCTGCCTAGTTCAACTCCATGCTTCAATTTTACAGATCACCACCATTGCCAGACATTGTCCCAGTAGAGAGAACAGAAAAGAAACAATATGCCAAGTAAATTAAAGTACATGCTAACAAAATTCACACAAGGAATGAACCCACTCATTAAGTTACCTTTCCAGTAATACACATTTTTCTGTTGTGAAAGTTGCAGGGCCTGTCACAGCCAGGCTGATTAAATTTACCTCATTTAAGCATTACCCATTTTGCAAAATAGCTCCAAAACTAAATGGAACAAACAGCATCACCAGTGCTGTTGATAAACAAGCCAGCAGGTTACACATTATTTGTGTGTGGCTGTCATGTAGGTGGAGTGGGAGGGAGAAATGCATTATTACAGTAAATGTGATCAAAATGGAAGAACGACCACAGAAATAAAAGAGCATTTGGTGAAAGAGAGCCTAAACAACACTCACTGAAACTAATAAAAAATGAGAATAAAGCCTTCAATATTTTTTGGCATGAAGAAATCAAGCATAGAACATTTCTGCCGTCTCCCCCTACCTAGATATTTCTCAGGTTTGGTTTTCAGAGTAGCACCTGAGCCAGCCATTATCCTGCATGGCTGTCTGCCCTTTGCTGAAAATGCAGCTTCATACACTCAAATGCTGCCTAGAAAAAGCCACAAACACAGCAAGATCTGCCAATTTTCTCTTCCACCTGTTATTTCCTGATGAAGTGCTGAAACTTCAATATAAGACAGTTCCTAAGTAAAATTTTAAATCCAAAGCTTGATTTTAGCCAAAAATAAAAAGTAGATAGTTTCCTAGAGTATATAATTTTGTCTTGCCTAATTTAATTTGGACAAAATGAAACTGGTACCTGCCCTGTGTGAGGCAGGAAGATTTAGTGCTGAATACCTTAAGCTAATCTCCATATTAAGGACAATTCTCCTCGATTAAGGTAGATTTTGAGTAGCAGTTCCGGAAAGAATTTAATTTCCAGATGCCCTCTCATGGAGCTGTGATATCCACAACTTGATAAACAGTGTGGGCTATGCTCGCCCATACTGGGTTTGTGAAAATGCTCCTCTTGACACACACAAATTCATGTCAGTGGTGAGTGCAAAACACTGCTTTAAACAACAGGAACTTATTAAAAATCAATACAACACTTGTTTCTTGAATTGGAACTGAGACAAAACAAATTTGTAGGTATGTTTCTCACTTTGCCAAAGCAAATTTCTAAACATCTTTGGACTGAAGATCTTGAGAAGATCTAAGTCAGAAGATGATTCCCCAATGAGCATAAATTCCTTCTTAAAGTTGAAATCAGTTGCACAAATGACACCAAAAAGCCACCACAGTTGTGCTCAGCCTCGGGTGACACACGTTTTACATTTTACACATTTACATTTGGCTCACCATGTCAGCCACTCCACACAGGCACCTGCACAAGTGAGTTTAAAGCATACAGGCTCATTTGAAAGGCCACAAAACACGAGCTCAGTGCCAAAAATATCATGACCACACTTCCAACATGCAAAAGAGTCACATAAGAAGTGACCAGAGGAAGTTGCAAATATCATCTCACTGAGCCATCAAAGTCACACACAGCCTACCTCAAAACAGCCTCAGTACTTCTCCTGTCAAAATTGAGACTCCTCATTTTTAATACATTTAGAAGAAATCTTGTCTTCGTGGCAAATATTCAGTTCAGCTAAAGCCAATTAGTGAGCAGAGGTCTGGGTACAAAGTCCACAACACTTTGAGCACACTTACTGTACACAATTTCTGTGGAAGCAAATGGTTAATAGAATACAAATTAATTTTTTAAAAACTATATAATATTTTGATAAAATAAAGCCCTCAACAATTAATACCTTCTCAATGCTATTTTCTCATTATCTGTGTCCAACTTTAATTTGCTCAAAAAATTATTTGGAGGTGGGCAAGATGGGACAAAAGTACTTACTTATTTGTTAAATGTCAACTGTAAATAATGCAGTGCAAAAATGCTTTTTTATTATTATTCACTACCAAAGCATGGATGGGAAGCTTTCAGAGAGATAAAATACAGAAGTGAAAAGGAAAAATGCTGCAGGATAAAAGCAAGATTAATAACTATGATATTCATTGATAGCACCCAGAATGTGGGGCTTCTGCTGAACAATTTTTAACAGGGCTGTCACTGCAGTAAAACTGATGTCCTGACAGGAAAGGATGAAACTTTCTCATATAATCCAAACCAAGAGATAAAAGTTAGGAAGTATCAACTCCATGACTTTGGAATTAAATCTGTGCAGTATAAGGAGGTAGGATATAAAAGAGTAGCAGAAAGGAGATTGCTCCAAGTACAGGAGCCACGTGTTAAAAAAAGGTACCGGCAGCCCCAGCTACAAAAAGCCATGCACCAAAAAGAAGGGAAACTTAACAGCGAGAAGACAAGAAGAGTTGATTTAGAAGAGGAATGCAGCTCTGTAAGGTTCACGTCCTCCAAACAATCTTCAAAAACCCATGACAAAAAAAAAAAATCCAACAAAAAACCAAAGGAGAAAGAAGAGCCCACAGAAAGGTAGGAACAATGCAAGCAGCCAGTAGCAAAAACTTGGCATTGCTTGGCTGGCAGGAACACCAGTCCTAAACAACTCAGAAGCATATGTTGTTTTCCACAGATTCCAGCACCCCCCCCCATTCTGGATATGTGGTAGTGCCGCTGCCAGAAATTCGGACTCTGCCAGCAGCATATCACGAGGATCCAGAATTGAGCCAAGGTAAGATGAGAACTTTTGTTTCATTTTGGGAGGGAGATAGAACAGTCTGGAACTCCTACAGCTGCCACAGCACAAACAGAAATGTGCCCTCTGGCAGCAAGCAACACAGGCCCTGGAAAAAGGAGGCTGTAATACTGCAGCTCCAAGTATTCCTTACTCAAGGCTAGGATGCATAAAAACTTCCGAGGTGCAGCTTTAAAACCAATTTACAGCCACAAGGCAAGCAAAATATCAACTAGCCCATTCTCAAATGCTATGTGGATTATAGAAAGTAATTTGTAGTAGATGTCCTAATGATAGAACTGCCTAAGGGAATCCTGTGCCTGTTCCAGGCAGGGCCAGTAGCTCAGGGAACATCCCAAACTCAATAGAACAGATGAAACTTGCCAAGTTCTCAGCAGAAACCTTATCAAAAAAAGAGGGATTTTTGTCAAACCCAGTATAGGCACACTGAATCTTTGCAGCACTAAATTTACCCCAAAAAACCTGTTTAATATAGTCAGTAACATATATGGCAATACTTCCATTACTATCGCTGTACTTCTCATTGTCCAACTTTATTCAGGAAGAGTAAATAAAAGAACATTCCTATAGTCATTCTATATAAACAGTAGAAAGAAATTACAAAGCCACTTAGGAAAAAACAAACCTTTAAAATATCAGGTTTTGAATTTTAGGGCTTTTTGGTAGATGAGAAGGGAAAAGAGGCACATGACTTCACTCTGAGGCTGGGAAGAGACCTACCAGTACAAATTTCCAACGAATGCAGATGTTACTCACCATATTTAGGGAAGGTGTCCGTCTCTGCACTGCCAGGTTAGGACATCCCAGTCTCACATAAAGGCTGTCTAAATCAAATGAGAACTAAGTGGTTTGGAGGCAAAAGTGTATCTGTGTATATATATCTCAAGGTTTAACCTACACCCCAGGCTTAAGGGAAACCCCTTTCCTAAAGTCATTCTACCATTGAGTGCACATTCATCTCTCTCAAACACAGCCCACACAGACCTACTTGAAAGCAGTGCTTGTAAGAGACCACAGAGGATTCCCTCTCATTCTTCAGATTAGCACGGAACAGTGACACAACGCTTCGCCCACGCGTCAGCAAGAGCTGCTCTGTGGGAAAAGTGGTGGTCGAGCACGGTGGAAAAGCTGCATCAACTCCAATTGAATAGAACACAAACATCAATCTAGAAGCAAAATAATTTACTGTAAGGGCCAAATAGGTCAGGGAGCCATTTCTAGGAATGTATTTTTATTTAGAATTTATTCTAAAGGTTTCCCTTACAGAATCAGTGCTCAGTTTGACCAGCTACAGTCTCCTCATCAGCAGTGACATTCAGCTCTGTCCCTGACCAGAAACACCACCCTATCATATCTGATTTTCATTCTGAGGAAGAGCACACATAGAGGTGAAGGCTTCAGAAATGTCTCCCCCTCACCAGACAAGAAGTGATGCAGCATTTTCAAGAATCTACTATTTCAAGAATCTACTATTCATTCCAGGCTATAGCCCACTGCACACAGGAGTTGATTAGTCAAGTTTCACAGATGATAAAAATTATCGTGCTGTTACCTAGAAGTGAAAGATTCATGATAGGTAAGCTCAGAAAAACACTCATCTCTAAGTCTGATCGGTGTATCAGTTTCGGTTTTGATGACAACAAAACCTGTGCAGCTCTGCACCGAGGACTAAAAACCCTGCTGAGATTTTTAGGAGATTCCTGCTGTAACACTCATGATCTAACTGCCCTGAGACTATTTCCATCCTCCTAGCAGAAATATCTCAGCTGCTCAGGAGAGCAGGATGGATCTTTTCTGTCAAAGCACTTACTCAGCTCCTCATATGCACACAGAGAGCAGTCATTTGCAAATTCATGTTCAATTCACTGCACTTTGTTCAAACAAAACTATTCTGGAGGCATTTGCAATTATAACAGAGGAAACAACAGGCCAGGGTTAGGATCAGGATGTTAGAAACTAAGGTCCAATTCTTTCCCCTGCCTTTCTCTGAAGGGAGTCTAATTGTGTTTGTACCTCCTGGATCAATGTTTTAACTGCTGGAGATGCAGGATGATTTCTCCAGTCTTTTGCAATAATAGTCTTCCCCTCTATATGAAGCATTTACTGTCACTTTCTCAGACAAAAATTAATTACTTCAGTTTGATGGTTCACACATTTACCAACAAGAGATCAGGTTTACTGGCTGCCTGCATAAAATGATTTTTTAAAAAATGCAACAGCACCAACATCTTCCACTTCTCAGAACAGCATCCTATACACTCAGCTCCACATCAGTCATTTGTTCTTACCCTGACCTCTTGTTTAATTTTACATAAGTATTTATAAAAAGCTGAGCAGCCTCAACAGGTGATGTTGGAAACCCAGCAAAGGCTCAGTAGCAAAGTGCTGGGAGGTGAGTGACACATACTCAAATCCAAGCAGCAAAAGAAATCAAAGCCAAGAGGTAATCCCCTGAAGAAAAATGCTTTTCCCACTGGATAACTGAATAAGAAGGGAATAGCATGAAATATTACTCAGCAATGCATTCACACAGAATACAGTGAATTTAGCCTTCTATGGTTTTGGCTTCCACTGCACTCCAACACAGCTTTCACCTTTGGACTGATCAACATGCTTAATTGCAATGGGACTGGAAATAGTTCAGGGCATGGCTGTCATTTTGTCATCATCTGTCAGCTCAACAGTGACGGGGCTAAACTAAAACTTTGCATGGGTGCGAGTCCTGGGTTTATTACCCATCACCTGTTCAAAGAACCACTGTGGTTTCTGCCAGGGACACCAGGAATAGCCACTTTCATTCTCATGCAGGACAAGGAAAAGCCAGGACTGTTAAGGCTTTAAGGTCAGGTGCTTTATGCCATTCCACGAGCTAAGAGAAGTGACCAAAGATGAAAATTGATTCTGGGAAGCATTCCCTGAATAAAATGCAAACCACAAATATTTTCACTGGAGTTCTTCTGAGCCTGGGCATTTCCTGTTCTGCTGGGCTACTCCAAGCACCAGCCATGCCCAAAGCAGGCACAGGCAGGGATGTGATGCTCCATCTGTGCAGCAGAGGTTAACAGGGCACAGCATCCTTCCTGCTTCCAGAGAAGAGGAGATGAACATGTAGGCACTTCCTTTCCTGTTAACAGCAGCTTCACAGCCCTCCTGATTCAAACAATTAGAGGGTTTTCTTTTTTTACCTCCTGTAAACATTGGTGATACGAAAGTAATGACATTTTCAGCACAGCAAGGCAGGCACAACAAAGTGTTTGGTGGAGGCAGAGAAAAGCAGTCAATGGAAAATTTGAAGGGGGAGCCCTTTCATTTAACCTCCAGTGGAAAACTGTGGGGGTACAGCAGAAATCACCTTTTTACCTGACTTTCCCACTGCCCCCATTCAGAAGAAAACCCCTTTGGCTACACCACACAAAACTGAATGATAAAAATTTCATTGGTTCTTAGGCATACCCAAACCACTTACCTAGAAAAAGGCCAGGTTGGATGGCTGCCATTCAAATTGTTTTATTGTCCACTGAAGAGCTGCTTGTTTAGGGGCTTCCCTCAGGGGAAAAATAAGGAAATGAGTTAGAGAAAATTTAATATAATGCAAAGACAACAGCTTAAAGTACCAGATCCTTGGTGACTTGTAAAGTGCTTAATTGACATGTAAGTATTATTCAGGGGAGAAAAGAGCATTACAAAGAAGAAAGAAGACTGGGGGGGTGTGGGGGAAGCAATTTCAATAGTGCTCAAAACATTTTGGGACTCCAGTATTCTGGAGAGGCAACTTAAGACAGATTTGCTGCTCAGAAATGTTCTGAGATTTAGCATGAAGCTGACATTTTGATACCACACTTAGGGCATTAGGAGATTGTTCTGCTGTCCTCCACACAAGCCTTACTTGTTCCCTGGCTGTCTGCAGCTGTCCTCTCTCTCTGGGGCACAAATGAGAACTGCTCCCACGCACTCAGGGCTCTCTCAAGCTAAAATTCTCTCTTCTTCACTCACAAATAGGTTGGCTGCTCTTTTTTACTTACCTATGTCTTGAACAGGTTCACATGCCCCAGATCAAGAGGGAACAGGGAGACAGCCAGTCCCAGCTGTCAGGTTTTTGAGGTGAACTAAACACTTAAAGGTGAGATTATCTCTTATCTGCTCTTCATATACTATTAAAATATATTTCTGTGCTCACAGGAGTGGCTTTCTGAGGGAGGGAGATGCTGCTGCCCAGCTCTACCCTAAATTGTAGTGAACTGCTTTGATTTTAGTTTGGACTAAAACAGCTTTTGCCTGAGATGTATTAAAAGTCAAGGCACTTCCCACCCATTTTGTTCCTGCTCACTGTGTGGCTTTACTGCTTAGCTGTGAAGAGGAGACCACCTACAACAAAATCTCTCTTCCTTATGGAAAAAATGGAAATGTCACAGTTCCTTTATGAGGTCTTAGGTGGTGATTCAATGAATTCTTTACTTTTACTCAAATATATTATGCTAATTCACTGGATTTTCCTGAATATGCTCATGAAATGGATAAAACATCAAGTATGAAAACAGGCTTTACATCAGGCCAGCAGCAGGTTCCAGCAGGAACAAAGTTTGTGGGATTATGGGAACATCTCTTTTCTGTGTTTGTGGGAACATCCCTTTCATGACATTTGTCAATCCCACAAACTTTAAGCATGCAGCTTACTGTCAGGAAGGTTTGACTACAAAACTTCTTTTCTTGGCAATAAGACCATCTTGAGCTGTTTTCCCACCCACTGGTCTCCACCCCTACATTTTTTACTGAAGGACTACAGTGTTTAAATTCTGGTCCAAATTGGAATTAAATCTAATTTTAAGCAGTGTCTAACTCCTCCAAGAAAGCATCTTCTCTTTCAGCACCAACTTCTAAGAGATTTCCTCCTTATCCATACACATTTTCACCTGCTTGCCAATTACCAAGAGAGGAAAGTCAGCCCTGGAGCTATTCTAAATTTACTACTCTCTACGTCAATGAAATCTTAAAGCAACATTTAGTGGTTTGACAGAAAAGTGACCTTTACTATATGGAGACATGATATTTTTGCAGGAAGCAAAGCATTTTCACCTAGATTCAGGGACTGCCAAAACCTGCAAGTTGCAGGCACTTGCCTGCGTTTTGCTATTTCTTGGCTGAGCTGCAAAAATAAAATCAGACACAGATCCCAGAGGATTCAGAATTTTCTCAACAACTTGATCTACCACAAAACTAAGTTTTTCTGGTCTCTGATTTTCATCTCAGCAGCATGGAATGCAATGAGCTACTGTGTTCACCCAGAACAGTGGATAGCTCTACAGACAGGGCTGAGAATGGAATGACAGACAACAACATGAGTCTGAGTTAAAAACCCAAAAAAGAAAAAAGAAGCAAAGTAAGAAAAGGAAGAAAGGAAATAACTCTGATGGACCCAGTGAGAGATAGTGTTGTTTGTCCTCAGCACAGGTGGCTGAATAGAGGAAGATGCCTCCACCTGGGTTTGCAGCTGAGCAAGGGCAAAGAGAAGTGAGGCTACCTCAGAGGAGGTATCCTGGCTGCTGGTGGACAGGAGGAAAGGCACTTTGGAGGAGAGAAAAGTGGGGAGAGGTGATATATCTACACTTCAGATGAGAACTGTATTCTTTCCCAGCTTCTCTGGAGGATCTGATGACCTTTCCACAAGCACCAGCATTCACCATAGCACTGAAGCAGAAGTTGTCTGCCCCACCTTCCTCATGAAGCATATGAATCTAATTTTCCCTTTTTGTGAAATCAAGAGTAATATCTGCTTACAACGCTGCAATATTGTTCTCCAAGTGTGTGGTAAAGCTAATAACCACACAAGAGAGGGCTCTCTGGCTGTTAGAAGCCAGATCCAAATATTCCTAAGGCAGCTCTCCATCACATAAGCCTGTAGACACACACACAAATCTATAAAGGCAAACACTCCTATATATCCTACATGCAAACTGCCTTAGAGCTGTTTCCTGTTACCAGCCAAAAGGACTATAAAAATGAAGGAACTCCTGATCTCAGGCTGCTATTTCCACCTCATATTACCTTAATTTTATGGAAACTGTACCCTTGTGTTATTTAGATTTTACTCATAAAACATAGACAGAGGCAGTGTATAGGCATTGGGGAACAATGAAGAAAAATGTAAAACTTCTTTGAACAGCAAAGAAAAAAGTTGTTAAAATGATTAATTTTTATACATGATGTAAGGAAAAGCCATTATCTGGAGAGGAGATAAGGTGGGGTATTTTTCCATTTTCCTTTAAGAAGAAAAAAAAAAGAAAAAAACAAGTTCTTGGAGCACTGAAATGTTGTAGCAAACAAAGTTCTACTTCCCTTATGTACTTCCCCAGCAATTATAACCTAGGAAAAGCATTAAACATTGAGGATTGTTTTATAATGCAGGGATATTTATCCATCTATTAATCATGACCTTACTCTAAGCTTCTGCAGTTCTCTGTGCATCCTATTTGAAGGAAACCTTAAACTACAACAGAGTGTCTGTGAGTCTGATAGATTACTACTTGTGAGTCTTCTAAATGTTTGCAAGCATTCAAGGTTAGTTCAACCTAAACTAAAAAAGCATATTCAGCCTTTTTTTACCATTACCTGAGGGCAAGCAAACAAATCAGGCATTATAGAGCAAGCAAATCAGGCATTCTAGAGCATTGCTATGGGATTCTGAGTCTTCAGCATGAAATACCTTTGAAGAGATGCTAACCCAAAGGCATTTTGGGGGTTGAGGGGTGGAGCTGTGTCCTCCCATTCAGCACAGGCACTCCAGTCAGGAAGTTAGGAACTGTGTGTCTCCCAGTCTGGTTCAGAGCAAGGCCCTTTCCAAGCATTCTTAAGCATTCTTCCTTAGGAAATCCCCCCACCTTCAGCTCAGAGTGTTTTTTTAACTGCTCTCTTTCTTACAGCATTAGTCAAAGGCCATGGGAAATTGTACATCTTTGTGGCTTTTATTAACTTATTTCCTTTCCAGCAATATGCTGTAAAACCAGTAGTGAGACTCTCTTTAAATTCAAGTGTTACTGTGGCTCTATCAGCAGCCTCATGTTCCTTTTCAATGCTCACTAACTACAGCCTTCTCTATTTTAATACTGAACACATTAATACAAAATGCCTCTAAATGGTGCCTCTGGTAATTTGGGGGGTTGTTTTGGTGTAGCCTGTAGAAGTTCTTGAGTGAACTCTAAAAATAAGGAAGCAAAGCCAGAGCTGAAAGAGGGTGTAAAGTCAGCATTCAGAGGGCAGGCCTAGATTACCTGCATCCCTAACAGGTAAGCTTCAAATCACAATCTCCATCCTCTGTATGCACACACAGGGATCTGGAAATTGGTCAAAACTCCAGCATGACAGAGCTCTGCAGCAGTTACTTCAGATGAAAGAAAGTGATAGACTATGGTTTCAGAACATTGCAGCTTAAAGCAGCAGGGCTTAACCAACAATAATATAGATATGAGGATAGCCAGATTTATAATGAAGGAAGAAAACTGAAAGCAATCTTCCACATCTAAAAGAACCATTCTTAAAGAAATTCAATTTTGAATCCCTAATGAACATACACAGACACACAAAAAAGCCCAAACCAAACTATGCTTCTTGCTGAATGGATTTTAATAGCCTTTGCTAGAAACAAACAAACTATTATGGTTTGGGGGTTGTTTTTCTTCTTTATGCTCAGCTTCAGAGATACAGAACTGCTTTTCAGCTAGAGATGGGTTTTGCTCTACTAGACTCCTAAGTTGCTTACTTGTTACTGGAATTGCCATTAGGCCCCTAGTAAACAAATTAGCAGCAACACTGCTTGCTCACCCTACAACTCCCCCAGACCTTTCTCTGCTTTCAACTGCAACCTACGCAATGGAACAGGGTTCTATTTTAGCAATAATACAATTTCATAGTTGGAACCCCCTTCAGTTTGAAGCAAACAGCAGCAGTGACTCATCACAAGGCTTCTTTTTTTTTTAAAAAAAAGGGGATTTCCTACTGAAGTAAAGCACCAATGAACGTCACAGGATGCAAAAATCAAAGATCACAGTAAAGAGGGAGACTAAGGATTCTTCAGGGAGGCAATACAACTATAGAAAAAAATGGCTTTTATTTCAGCTGGAGGCTCACAATCCAAACTGGATTTGTTCTTCTAAAACTGAAATGAGACACACACCAGAGCTTGAAGCTTCACTTTGAAACCCAGCCGAGCCAACACTGAGCTGCTTTCAGCAGCCAGCAGTGGTTTTGGAGCTTTTGATTCATTCAGGATTCTGGCAGAGACAGAGCCATCATACACATCACCTTCAATATGGTACCTGACACAGAACTAGGCTTGGTTTAACTGCTGGACCAGGCAGTAGAGGGAAATGCTATCATTCCCCAATACCTGGGCTCCTTCCATGAGTCACAGCCAAGCACTCTGCTGCTTTCAGTAAGCATGAAGGCCACTTTCAAGTTACTGTTTCTAGTAAAGATAAACTTCCATGCACAGTGAAGGCAGGAGAGTGGTTGCAAACTACGTGGGCTGTTTCCTACGTAGGCTGCTCCTAGGAAGGAGCTGCCTCCTGCCTTGAGTACAGATGCCAGCCAGCAATCAGGATTGTTGGTAACTGGGCGCTGCCCAGTGGGTGAGGCTTTCAGAGCACTGGCACACCAGGAAGTTTGCAGCAGCATCACGTTTTTTGGGGAAAGATCAGCAGGCAGAGCCTGAACCCAGGGTTGTTCTGCCATCAGACCACAGTGGTACCTCACCAAGTCACAGCTCCTGTCTGCTTCAGTCCAGGAGAGAATGACAGCTGCCCAGCTTCAAGGCCCTCCTGCACTCAGCCCCCAACAAGAGCTGCTTTAGGTATCAGCTTTGTACTAAGCTTGGCTACAAAAGTTCTCTTTCTTCACTACAGAGAGATGGAAAGTGGAGGCAACACCAGCAGGCCAATCTGTCTTCTGCCTCTGCCCTTTCCCTGTGCTATCTGCATGCAAACAAAACATCACAAAACTGAGCAGCAATTCAAATATCTCATTTTCAAGTGCCAGGCATGGAAAGCAAGAAGTAAGCAGGAAGTATCAATATACATGAATTAAAAGGAAAGCAATATAAGGGGTGTAAAACAGCTTCATCTCTCCACAGGAGCTGCAAAGACCTGGCCAAAGCCTCCCCCAAATCGTTTGTGTATTATTAATTACTATATAAATTAGAGATCAAACTCACCCCTTTGTAAAGCTGCTATTCTTTGACAGTAGAGTTTTGTGGAAAGTCTTTGAAAAGAAGAGGTTCTCTGGACTGCCTCATAGATCCAGGTGTTAGAGACCCTTTTTTACCTTTCTCAGGCTCAGCTGGTCCAGTGCTTCCATCTATAGAAAAGTCATGGAAACAAAGAACACTCTTCAATGGAATCAAGGACACCAATTAAAGGACTACTCACACAACTCCACAGAAGCCTGCAGTTGCTAAGGAGGGATAGAAAGCCAGAGGCACCAGGCATTTAAGGGAAGGAAAGGCTGAGTGTTTAGACAAAGAAAAAAAAAATCACTTCAGCTGAGCTGTGCTGGAAGACAACCCACAACATTTTCTAGAAGTCTCCAATTCTTCCTTCTCAGTCAGTAAAGGATCAAGTTAAATTTCCATTCATTATACTTATGCACAGGAAGAAGAAATATTCTTCTGAGCAAGTAAGAAACATGAAATCTTTTTTGAATCTCTTTTCAGTCCTCTTTCTCAAATTCTCTTAATGCAGCAATTTTTCTTGCTACATCTCCAATCTTTCCTGCTATAATCTCCACACCTACAAGCCCCGCAATAAAAATTCATTTTTATTTTGTTCAAATTATTTCAATTTGGTTCAAATTTTTCTAAAAAAAACTGGTCTGTATCAAAAAAACCTGCTTTGTTCCCCCAGGCTTAGCTGGGTTTCATCTGCTGACCAGTGCAAGGTATTTTGAAATGCCAGATGGGGGAAGCTGCAACCAGCACAGAACTTTAAGAACATAAAAGAGATCCATTTTTTTACATTCTCTACAGGAGATTTTGTTTACCCCCAGACTTGGCCATCTCCACAAAATGAGAGCAAGCAATAGAAAAATAAAAACCTTTCAACACATCTAGTCAAAACAGTTATCCAGTATCACTCAATAGGAAAAAAGATCTTATCAGTGGGTGAAAATCACCAGAAGGTTCTAAAAATGAATTATTGGATAATGAAATATCAATTAAAGTTCTCTAAAAACTCATTTTTGAACAGCATTTTAAAAATTGTTTGGGATATTTTTCCTGGCCAGTTTTTCCTCAGAACATCAAACCTTTACCAGGCAGGACCATGAGTTGTGTAGTGAGTACACCCAAACCATGCCAGTGCAACTGATTTGCAACATTTCCATGTCTCATTGTTTCACTTGAAAGTGAATCTGAATATGTTTATTTCTATAAGTTAAATTTTATTTCTGGATAATATTATCTAGATACACATTTTATATATATATATATATATATATCTCCAACGGTTTAACACCTCAATGGACTAAGGAAGGACAACTTCACCATGAGAAATTTTACCCGTCTCGTTTATTTTTAATTATAGGTGAGTGCAGAGCTTTAAGTGCATCTCACTATTCGGGCAGCTTTTTACAAGCCTTGCAGTTTATTCCTTCCCAAAAAGAGTTGAAGGCGATTCTGTGAAACATCCCACAAGGTGTCACTAGAGATTCACCAGCCAAAATACTCCTCGAATGCCCTTCCCCATCCTTGCTCCCCCTGCCTTGGAAACATGTTCGGCAGCTTTGGAACGGGATCAGCAAGAGTTAATGCCTCTGCAGGAGCTCCTGGTGCAGCGGGGCCTTTCAGCTGTGAGCAGCAAGGCGATGATTTGAACAGTAAATGAACCGAGTACACACAGATCAATGGGAAATGCAAACAACTTCAGGCATCAACTGTTCATGAACTACCTCAAAAAATTCACCCTAATACAGAAAAAGAAATGAAACCAGTCGTCAGCTCTGCCTCAGTTCCACACTAGTGTTAGAAAAGATGGCTTGTCTCATTTTGTTTTGATCATTCACAGTTCCATGCCCATCCTTCACACTTAACCATGCAAACTACACAGATGTCTTGCAAAAAATCAGCTATCACATATAATTATGTGCTTGCTCCTAATTTACAGTTATCATGAAGCCCTTTCTATTGAACATTGCATCAACACAGCATGAATTCAAAACTACTGTGCTGAATTTAAAAAGAAAATACTCCCTATTGAAGGGGAGTACCTTCTACCACCTGCCTGTAGTTCCCTTTCATTTAAAAAAAAAAAAAAAAAAAAAAACACGAAAACCCAAACCAGATCTCACTGGAGAGAAGGGTTGCTTAGGATTTGAAAACCATCTCTGATGCAGCTCCCAGGCAGAAATTACAATTCAGTATCTAATTTTTCATCATCTCTAAAAAACCAGTAGTATTTGGAGCCTTAGAAGATGATATAATTACTCACAGGTGAACAGAAGCACAGCTGACTCAGTACTCACCTGCTCCAAGTACACCAGGTGTAAGGACTTACCTTGCCTATTGCCTGGCAGACACACAGCTGTAGCACATCTTCCAGGAACAAAGTTCCAGGAGCATTTGAGATCTCCAAAATGTATTTTAAAAAACAGGAAGGAATAACACGGCTACTCCGTAAGTTTACTTTGGAGAGGAAAATACCATATGCCAAGAAAACTAACATTAATATGTTCCCAAAAAAGGCAAGCCAGTGTTTGCCCTGTTTTTCACAAGCTTATAGAATATTTCCATTCAAAACAGCTGATTACTGTAAATTCAGAAAGTTTCTTTGCATGTTCAGGTTATTTTGCAAACAAATCACTTTTGTGGCTATGTCCTTCTATGCTCCTCTCCTCCACTAATTAAGTGGGTTTATTCTACTTCAGACTTTATGAACACACATCAATACCTCACTGAAAAATATTATCATTCCATGAGCAAATTATGAAAAGAATTTCCATTTTTTTCATGGTTTGTGTTAACTTGGATAGTCAGGAGTCCTATCCTCCATTTACACTCTTAAGAAGTGCAAATAATAATATTTTCATTTGTCCTAGTTTTTGTGGAGCCTTAAATCACTATGGCAAGACTTGTATTTTACAGCTCATCTTGACAGGCTGCTAAATTGGTTTCCCTACACAAGGGTATTTTTTTCTTTTTTCCAACTTTGACAGCAAAGTTCTTCCACTCCACTTGAGAATTTAGAGGTTATTACAGTGTGCATAAAATGTTTAAATGAAGACTGTAACAAAAACAAGTAACTTTTGAGACCCTTTATATTTTTAAGTTCACCATTTAGGAACTGAGATTTCTCCTGATTGCCAATAAATAACACTTTTTTCTCTCCCCTTTCCATTTCCCCTTTGGCTTTCCTCTACTATATCCCCAGATTTGGGAGGGGAGATGCCTACAGCTACAGGCTTTTTAGTACACTCAGGGGAATCTGGAAATGGCTTGTCTGAAGGATTTCAGAGAACCTTGATCTCTATTGTTTTTTGTAGATCCATTCACTAATTTGTATTTCAAATGCTCAGCTTCAAAAACAAGAGAGACCTTAAAGTGGTACTCATTTGTTTAGGCAAACAAGTTTGCAAAGCAAAAGGGATGACTTCTAGATGAAAATTTAGCCACCTAAGATACAATAAAACTAATTTTGACTGTGTTCTTTATATCATTGGTCCTCGTTCATTCATGAGCTCCAACTGTTTTTCAAAGCACTATTTCACAAAGGAAAAAAAAAAAATCCAACATCTCTCTCCATGTTTCTCTCTAACCCTAGGGAAAGAACTCTATCAAACCCTTACCAAGTCCTGCCATGAAATACATGCTCCCAAACGCGTGCGGGATAACAATTCCCTCCTAGGGAGGGACTGGCAGAGCTCAGTTTTCATGTGCAGCGACGGTGCCATCTACAGCCCGAGCGAGGCCACAACCACCCCGCCGAGCTGCTGCAGCCACAGAGAGCTTCCCCATGGGTTTTTGCCACACAGCTGCTCCTCCAGAATTCAAGCCTGCCTGAGGATGAAACTGGAAAATTATATTTAATATTGATGTTTAGGAGGATGTGTTTTGTACTTTACCCGTGGAGACACAAAGTATTTTCTAGCTGTTTATTCTCAGGCTTGCATGGTTTTTAAGATTCTTCAGTTATGGACTGAACTCACTAATAGCTAAATTGGGTGTTTAGCAGATGTTTCTATGGAAACCATGTGTTAGAGGCAAGAAGCAGATGAACATTATATTTCTGTTGTCACACACACACACAAAAGACACTGCACAGAGTTGTCAGGCTACCAGAAGAAAGTTACTGGGCCTTTTTACAAGCCATAGTTTAGCTGTCATCTGTACAATAAAGACTGACATCTATGCTTGTTATTTAAAGCAAAAAAAAACCCCAACTCTCCCAGTGCAGCTGGCACATTACTGAGAAGCTCCATTTCATAGGAATTAGAAATTTGTAAAGACAAAGAAAGAAATATTAAAATGGAAATATGTCAATAAACAGCCTGAGAAATAACATGCCAATATATAAAGTCAATTCAGAAATAAAATATACACTTGCAGGTCTGCTCTAACCAGCAGTGTGGGCAAGGTCTTTCCAAGGGTGCCTGAAATAAGGACTAGAAATGCAGTTTGTAATCTGATAATCAGACTTGATGGAATAAACATTATGAACCACAGGGCTGATTCCCTTTGGTCTCAAAATTAATTACCTGGTTATTCTAATCTGTATAAAGAGATAGGGTCACAAGGAATTGCTTCAGGAAAAGCAGAAGGAGAAAAAAAAAAAGGAAATAGTGAAAAAGAGGGATCTTCAGCAAACACATGTGCAGAGTTCAGTGACTCCATGAAAGCAGAAGGGTCCCAGGGATGCCAACAAGCAGAGCAGCCCTGATACAAATTGAGAACTATAATTCAGCCCCTTCCCACACACTCCAGTCAGCAGCTTCACCTCACCCTGCACAGCAGAATCTGGGCACTAGGGAAAGACACCTTTAAAAGAAATTAAGAAGAAATTTTTTTTAAAATCCCAAACATGCTGACCTTTTTCTTTGATAAGTAGAAAGATTATTTAGGATCTTTTTTTCTAAAATATTTGAGATGTTTTTCCCCTCCAGTCTGATGGATCTGTAAGTAAGTGCACTTCTGCTTTATTAAGTCAGTGAAGAAGTTATTTGTCAACACTGGAAAATACAGTTCAACCCTGACTAATTTTTGCTTGAGCAAACTGTTGAGGCAGAAAATGAAATTAAAATATTGCACCTGTGATACCACAGGAGAACTATCCCTTATCCTGCAGCAGTTCTATGTCCATACATTAGAATATTTATCAAGGTGGCATAAACGCAAATAGCAAGGATGCCTATTTCAGATGGGAAAATGAAATGGATTTACAAATCAGATCCCAGAGCACTGAAAATGCCTGAAAGCTTTCTTATGAATTTCGAAGATATAACAAGAGATTTATGGAGACTGTGCCATAAATTTTAAATCAATTAATTAAGGCTTTGCTCAGGAGCATGGAGAAAAATGGTGTAAGACCATACAACTTAATAAAGCAAGGAAAATATTAGAGAGAGAGAATAAAAGGACCATGTCCAAGGGAACCATAAATTCACCTGAGAGAGTGAGTCCTGAGAAACCATGGTGAAACTCACTTAGAAAAAATTAGTGATGGCATTAGAAAGAGCAAATAAAAACTAGAAGGTTGTAAAGAGATTTCAACAGAAACTTAAAAAAATAAAAACATTTTCCTCTAAAAAGTGCTAATGTAAAAAAGCTTTTCAATGCAAGCACATGTCATTTTAGGACAGTGTCCCTATCATAAACTGAATATATTCTACAATATGTTTGGGGAGAAGGTTTTATGATTATTTCTCCAAAGAATAAGAAATAAGCAGAAGTTTCTTCTTTGTGGGGAAAAAAAAAAAAAAGGAAAATGCAAGGAAATAAGGGCTTTTCATAGAAAGCTTTATAATACTCCACAGGAGGCTGAGAAACAAAATTCAACCTTTTTCAGGCAGCAAGACATCTTTTCAAGTCTTGGTTGGCATTTTAAGCACCCTACAGGGCAGAGATGCAATTTGTAGAAGTTTGTTTGTATCTCTACTAGATTTCTTCTTTTATGAAAGCACTAACATACAAATACCCTTAAACCTCAAAAACAACCCTGGCTTGTAGGACAGCACTTTTGCAGCAAAACAAAAATTGTGTGAGCCTAACTTGTAGGACTGTGAGTCTGTATTTTTTGGGATGAAAGGAACCAGGTTTTACTGCTTTTGACTGAGCAGCTTTTGTTGTACTGATGTGGATGAGGAGTTGGGGGGAGATTAAACACTCATAATAAATCAGCATGTGACCCTTCATCTCAAACCACACCAGAGCATTTAAAATAATTTCATAATCCATCAGCTTCACTGGAGCTTCAACAGAGGAAGCTAATGGTGATATGAATGTCCAGCAGTATTTCTGGAAGCCAATTTTGAAGGGTAAAGCAGGACTTGGAGTATAAACAGAAATAAAGAGATTGTTGTCAGTGTTTCTGAAGGGCTTTACCCAACCTAACCTCTTTAGTGTGCATTAAATCCACATTTACCTGTCCCCTCCTCAGGCTGGCGAAGCTCCTGGTCCTTTCCACTGCTCCCACCTGGAGAGGCACCAAAAGGGCAGCTTCCATTTGTCCCAGCCTTTTGCCCTGTGCACTGAGATGCTGTTTTGTTCACAGATCTGCTCGATGAATACAGTTCCTAAACTCTCCCAACTTTTCTAACACTCAGATCAACTCTAATCGATACAAAAATATAGCTTGCCATGATTATCTTGCTCTCCCATCTCTCCAAGTCAACAGCTCTACTAAATCCTTTTCTCTACTTTTTTTTTTTTTTCCCCCGGGAAATAATCATCTAGATCTCCTCTGCAATATATTTCTCTGATCTCCCAGGTGTCCCTTTCACTCGGCTGGATCACTTTTTCAATGGCTTCTACCATACCCCAAGACTGCCAGCAGCACATGAGCTAATCCTGTCAGCAGCACACAGACAGGGCTAACACATCTCCAGGCTGAGAATTTATGTACTTACTCCCTGGATGCAGGCACATCACACATCTCTGCTGCTTTGGCAATCATTGGCAATTGGTTATTCCTTGGAACAGGCTGACATTGGATTTTTTTTTAATTGCTACTGTTACAATTACTGAGAGGGTTCAGTCCCTTCTACTCACTGTTTTCCTTGTTAATACTCTGGTATAAGTTGAACAAGCTGACACATCTGACACTTTTTCCTCATTCATTCAATTTCCAGAGTCTCTGTTCAGTTGAATGTGTCCTTTCAGGCTCCTGTCTTCATCAGCCTGTCAGTCCCTGGCATCATCTCACTGCAACTTAAAGGCTTAGCTTCTTGCAGCTGAGAATAAAAGAGGTTTCTCTTTAATTTTATCAAAGACATAAGTAATTGCTAACTAACATAATAAAAAACTTGAAGAAACATTTTTCCATAAAGAACATGACAGCTTTGATAGATATGCTGTTTAGGGAAATGAGCATGGTTATTTTTTTTATGTTCTCTGATAAATTCATTAGCCAGGAATATTTTTGTGATCAGATGAACCATGCAATTCTGTTGCTGGAAGATGGAAATAAGCACAGGCAGGCTGAGGGACAGCAGGGCTTGTCCTACAGCCACACACAGGGTAGAAGCCACTGCAAGGGATAGGCTAACCAGCCTGGACTCAAAACTGACACACTTCAACAGCACAACTGGTTTTGTTGGCTAAATCAAAGCTGAAGCTCTGGCAGGTTTAAAGAACATGGGAAAAATCCTGGTGGTGCTTATGCCAATAATGGATCTTTTATTCCCTGCAGTCAGGACAAGATTACCTGGCTTCAAGACAACTACTCTGTCAAAAATGCACAAATAATATAATTACCATTAAGAACAGCAGGAGAACTGTCTTTTGTATTTTTGTTTATATTTAATCTAACTACAGCCCCACACATCTGTGCTGAAATATTTATCACTTCTCTTCTACAAAGAGATTGGACTTTTCTTCCTCTTTCTCACCTTACTCTGTAAAGTCCTTTAAATCACAGCTCTCAGGATTACAGGAACAGCTGGCACCTGTAACAGGACTGGCATTTCATCACAAAAGAGGCACAGATAAGCTCACATGAATCTTTAAACAAAGAGAGACTCAAAGTGAAGTCTACAGCAGATATGCCCTAGTGCAAAACAGCACCAAAAAAGCCATAAAGGAACTTTAATGAAAACAAAATTAATACTACAGCAGTTATTAATTGACACAACATTTTATGAGACAACAGAAGCAGGGAAGACAAACAAAGACAAAGACACTTGGAAGTTCTGGTTAAATGTCTGTTAAAATCTGTCACTGAAATTAGCAGTGCAAATAAATAAATAGCTTAAAATAAATTAGTTTTCAGTCACAGATTCTATCCAAACACATAGTTCTCACGATCAGGCAGTTAAACTTTATATCTGCTGAGGAAAACTATGATAACAAGCTCTTAATTCCTGGCCCTCAGGACAAGTCAGGAGCTTTCTGTCATTGCACAAGAGTGCATCATATAGAATATAAAAAAACACATGTAAATAAAGTGTGTCACAAACCCATTGCAATCTGTAGACATTAGAGAAGAATCAGATTAAATTATACAAGG
The DNA here is from genome assembly GCF_014805655.1 of Passer montanus. Lineage (NCBI taxonomy): Eukaryota > Metazoa > Chordata > Aves > Passeriformes > Passeridae > Passer > Passer montanus. The sequence continues at coordinate 1,261,602 of NW_024357392.1, read as the reverse complement.
ATATTTTACCCTAAGTTTTCATTTACAGTGAAATGTAAAGTAGCAATGTAAAATAATTTTAAATTGACTGCCAAGGCAGCATCAAGGTCCCACAGGTGAGGCAAGGAGTGACAGAAGAGAGCACTGACATTTCACAGGCTGTTAAAGGATCCAACCTAACCTCAGCTGGAGTGGCAAATTCTGTATTTCAAGGCCTCATTTATGGGATCCCAGTGTACCAGTTCAGATCACACTTCTCCCCCAGTCCCACACTTGCAAACATACCTTTGCAATTTTGCAGTTTGGCCCACTGAGAGCAAAAACATTGAGAATTTATATGGATAACAACCCCCTAGTTTACAGTGAAGTCTAAAATAACAAAGCACTGGCCCAGTTCTCAGACAGCAATTAATCCCCTTTGAAGATGATGGACAGACAAAAATACAAGCATGTTCTCAGAGAAGTGTCTGGTCAAAAGACCATGATATTCCACTGAAAGTCTTCTGTGAAGTCCCAACAGGCTCTGGATCAGGCCCCTATAACCCACCAGAAAATGGCAACACCACCCTTGCAACCTGAGAGTCACATGTCCAAGCATGACTGGAAGTTTAATTCAGTGTTTACAGACCACACCTCCTGCACTTTCTTGTTCAGCACTTTTTCAGCTTCTTCATTTTTCAGAAGAACAATGCAGTTTGCAGGGCAGTACAATTGTATTTAAATTTGTACCCAAGAATAAACCTGTAAAAAATAGCACAGTAATTATGCATGCATTGTTAATTACTAATATGCTTCCTGTTAACAAAATCTGAACATGCATGTGGTGTTTAAATCTTAAATCTTTTCAGAGTCATGTTCTGGATAACTCTTTCATATTCCCTTTCTTTTTTCTGAAATAGAATTGCATCTCAGGCTCCATCTTTCTTGAACTCAGATCTGAAGCTGCTCTGTCCTCAAAGCTGCAGAAAGTCAATCTTACAATGTCATCCCCATGTCAGCCTTCCAAGCTGTCCCAAAAAGGTGCACATTCTCTCCATAGTTCCTGTGTTCTGGCATTCAGCTGTGTACAGTCCAGACACACAATAAACGGAGCAAGCAGCAGTTTTGTTTACCTAAAGCAGAGGGCAAACAAGCCCTAAATTAGGTCAGGAAGAAATTTTTTTTTTCTCCTGGAAATCACACAATGTTGTTTTCCAAAGTTTTACTCCTTGTCATTATAAAATAAGCATTATATTTTCTCAGACACTATCCCAACATTATTAGAACCCACACATCATTTTCCCCCCTCATTTCAGCATGCAAAGCAGCAAACTCTTTTAAATGGCTTATTGAAATGATCTTAAAGAGAATGACTTCTCCATTGCCATGCCCCTTGTGATGCTACTGTCCATTTCCTACTGCAGAGTGCACAGTAAGCTCAGAGCTGAACAAGACCAGGTGCCTTTTCAAATTCCTTTTGGAAGCTGGCTGATCACAGAACTTGACCTCGATGTTGCCATCACTGAATGCCTCCCTCCTGCCTTCGTCCGAATCCATGGGATCTTTCTGAGATGCACCTGGCTTTTGCCTCCTCATGGTAATTCCTGAGTTCCCAAGCTGCCTGCTTGGAGATGTGTTGTCTTTCACAATGCAGAAGCAGAGGGCAGACAGAAAATTTTTCTTGAAGTTCTCATTCATGAAAGCATACACAATAGGGTTGCAAATAGAATTGAAGAATCCTATGATCTGGACAATTGCAAAAATCATTTTGATTGTCACATCATCATACTCCTTCTCAAAATTACCTGGACAGGAAAAGAGAAATATGCTGTAAGCACAGAATGTCATAAATGCTTACTACTTAGCCTGTTTATATCCAGTTTGGCATTAGATGTTTTTCTTTAAAATTAAAAAAAAACAACCTATGCTGGAGGTTCTTAACATTAGCAGTTGAGTTTCATCAACAAGATAAAATCAAGAACTATCACACAGTCCTGCTTTGTATGCAGGTAGTAACAGAATCAAAATAAAGAAAATTTATGAGCAAAAAAGCTGACTGGCTGAACTATTGATTTATCTGCTACAATCTTATTTGTGATGGGAGACAAAGAAACAGCTCCTGCCTTTAGAAAGTAGAGTATAACTACTGAAAATTTCCTCTTGTTTCTGCACATACGCTGCTCCAGTATCCATGGAGGAAGTGAGAGATGAACAGTGCAAGACTCCAGAGAAAAAGGCAAATAGCAAAAAAAGCCAACAGAACAAGCACTGAGGGCATTTCCAAGACAGTTTGCAGTAAAGAGCACCAAAAAACTCTAGCTGGATTCATTGGGTATCATCACTGTGATATCCAGTATTTATATTTCCAATATGCCTACCTCAATAAAAGGGATAAATGTTTCGTTTTAAGTTTAACTCAAAACAGTTAAGTTAAATTAAATATCATTTAAAACTTCAAGACGTTTTATGCTCAGAAATAACTTTTATCTTCCAGCCAAGTCCTTTTAACCTTTCATCAAATGAGGGCAGCATAACAGACACGGTAAAGAAAAAATCTACACAGAGCTGCTCACTCCTCTAATACTCCTGTTTTTCCTTTTTTTTAATAAGCAGAAGGTACTCTAGAGCTGAATGCTGTAGCATCATTAGCTTTTCACAATAGGAAGTTCCATTACTTAAAAAAAAAAACCAAACCCCTGACTTTATTCTATGAGATATGGCAGGTACTCACTGTACTCCATCATCATGTGAATGACATGGAAAGGGGCCCAACAGACTGCAAAGAGAAACACCACTGTCACCATCATAACAATTGCTCGCTTCTTCTTCCTGAAATTGCAGCAAGAATTCCACACTGAAACACTGGGAACTGGCTGGCAGTTACATATCTCTCTTCACATTAGATCTGTGACTGTGTTCTGATGGCTGCAGATTCAAATAAAACCCTCAAGGAAAGCTCAGAAGTACACAATCCCCTTGGAAAGAAAAAATGCATCATCATACAAATCTAGCACTTTATTTCTCTTTTTTGGGACAGCAGAGCACTTTGCAGCATGACATTAGTATGTCTTGCAAGACATTTCAACTTCATTCAAGAGGAATAAAAAAGTCAGGAAAAAAGCTTTCTACAAGTCAAAGTTCCAAGTGCATTTTGCTTACAAACCTTGATATTTTAGACATTTCGCTCCCATGAATGGTTTGAAGAACTGAAGCATCTCCCACTCGTTTCTTAATCCAGAGTTCATAGCCAATTTTAGTGTACAAAAAGAGCATCAGCATCAGTGGAAGAAGGAAGAGTATAACAAGAATAAAGGTTGTATAGATCTTCTGATAAATGGGACTGGCCCATTCTTCCAAGCAACAAACATGCACTTTTTCATATAGAAAGTCATATTTAACCTGTAACAAACGTAAAGAAGATGAGTCACTAAGGTGTTTATCCCAAGTGTAAAACCCAAGCACATTCAGATATTCTGTTCTTAATGGAACAACCAAAATTCAACAGATTTTTTTCAGTGTGACAAAATTCTTCCAGGCACTTTTCCACATCAAATATAGAGTTTGATCCAAATTGACAAAGAGAGGCTGGGAGATGCTCTGATTTGCACTTCAAGGAGACCTTGGCTACACATTTTGCAAGTAAAGATGGATGTATAGAAACCTTATACTTAGCCACTTGAAAAAACAAGAAAATTATTAACATTCAGACTCAGAAGCAGCAGATTCTGCCAAGCCTCCTGCCTAACCTCCAAACGTGTGTGGTAGCTCATCAACTATAATGAGCAGCTAATTAATTCTAAACTAAGCACAGTTTTTCCAGATCTCGGGGAGTACTGTGTCATCCTGAAACAGCAATCTAAGCCCTCTATTCCTCTGTGCCAGTGCGCCTATAAACCAAAAGAAAGCTACAGTGGAAGTCACAGATTTCTGTTCTTGGACATAATTAGGGAGAATAGGCATGACTAGTCCCTGCTTGTATTCCCTCTTCCACAGTGCATGCAAGTTCTAATCCTTAGCCTTTCCCAGGCTGGCACACATAACCAAAGCTCCACCTCCCCTATCCCTCTCTAATTTCACAGGAGTTGATTCAATTTCACCTAAAGGTATAGGAAGATCCAGCAAGGACTGAGTTTAATAAGCAAATCCCCATTTGACCCAACCTACCTCAAGCCGTTGCACGTACCACATGGGCGACCCAACAATGAGAGCCAGCAACCAGACTATGCCTGTAAACAAATACACTTTTTCACACTTTGTCCAACAAGCAGGATTTGGTATGAACAGTTCAACAGCTTTGAAAAATCAGGCAAGGAAGAAAACTGTAGCAAGAACAAAGTTTTCTATGAGGCATTCATCAGCCAACACTCACATCAATAACAGCATGCTCTTTTGACATCAGCTTTCTGTCTCTCAAACTACCACCATGTATTGATATTCCACAGGAAAAGCACTTAATCTGCATAAGGAGCATTAAATAAACCTCTTTGTGTAACAATGGAAGGATCATTTCCCTGTGACATTTCTTAAGCAGTGCTTGTACATTTTGAACTTTTCTGGAAAAAATAAAAAAGAAATGGCTGCTAAAGGTTTATCTTTTTTAAGTACATTTTTTACTTCAGAGATGCTAAGTCCCTTGTGAGAGTTTTGGCTAGTGAATACTTTACTTGGAGGCACTATCCCTGAGCTATTTTCTAAAGGTCAATTAACTCTGCCTCTGAATCACTGGTCATATCTGTGGATACCATGCCATCCTCACTGAAGATAATTTCTCACACACAATTACTGGAGATGCTTAAAATCTTACCAAGCATCGTGAAAGCTCTTTTATTGGTGTACTGCCACTTCATTTTTAGGGGATGCACAATTCCCTGGTGTCTTTCCACAGCAATGCAGGTCATTGTAAGAATCTCAGTTACAATAGCAGTGGACTGAACAAACGGCACCATCTTGCAAGCGAAGGCACCTGCAATAATCAGTAAGACATACAACAGCTATTAACACTAGACACCATTACTATAAACAACAGACCAAGATTCTTAGATTTATTGTAACATCTAAACTGCTGAGTCACCTATTTAAGCCATTTGTCAAATGCAGCTCTCCACAGCCATTCTTTATTGTATCCATCTGCAAAGCCAAGATTTCTAAGGATGCATTCACTTGCCCTGTTACCAGTCTTACACTTACTCTTATTTCACTTTTGACCAAGTCTTCCATCATCTGTTTTCAAACATGTCAAGTTACAGAGCCATTTATTATTTTTTCATTTTGGCAGATTACTCTCTAGTTTGTGAAGGTCTGAGTGTTGCCTGTTTAAAGTTTGCCTTTTCTGCTGCTGCAAACACATTCCTTAAGCTCGTTTATATATCGCTCTATGTGTACACCTCAGCATTTAATGCATCATCCTGTCAAGTGAGATATATAGAGGAGGAGGCATAAGAGGAAAAATTCAACCTCTTCATCATCCTTCTGTTCTCCAAGTCTCCCTCTCTGTTGATTACCAAGTTATGACAGTGCCACTGTGCAAAACAAATTCAATTTCCTGCCTGCATTTTCTAAGTTGTACAGATTCCTATTGTGTTTATGCAACTTCAACTTATATTGCTGCCACAGCTTTCCAAAGTCCATATTCAATTCTTAACGTATTAGTCATTCTCCATTACCCATTCTCAAGTCCTAGCCATCTTAGAAAGTAATATAAATAATTCTGTAAAAAACTTAATGCCCTTCCCAATCTACTTCTCATTTATCTGTTTTTTGACCCTGAGATAATTTTCTCTGTCCATATTTCCACAGTTCCCTTACAGTCTTACAGTTCAGTACCAGCTATTCATTTCAGCAACAGTCAGGGGTATTGCCCTTACTAGACCATTATTTATACCTTACTCAGATATAATCCATAAACCCAAAATAGCCTAAGAACTATCTGATCCAATTTTCAGTCAAGCTTTAAGATGCTATGGATACCTTAAGCAGTAACAGCACAGAAAACAAACAGAAAATTCCGAAAACTTAATCCTACCTTCCAAGAAGGGAACAAGAAACAAGGAAAACTTTTGCTTGATAGGCCAGGCCAGAAGCCACTCTAGCTTACAAGAAGGAACTGGTTTGTTACTAGTCTTGCCAATTCTAGTTGCCCAAAAATCCCTTTTTCTGTGGCTCCACAAAGGGAAGGAGAGGAGAAACAGCAACGGGTGGAAATGAAACACTTTTCAAGCACATATTCAACATCAGCAACACGATGGATGTGCACACAGATCTGGCTTAAACCAGAATAAAAACACACCATGCAGCCCAGTTTCAAGTTCCTTGAATGAAATCTTAGCATGGCCAGTAGGAATTGCATGGCTGAGGGGGCACTGGGCTGCATGTTTCTTTTTCACCCAGTATCTACCTTTCCAGGGCATCAGGAAGAGCAAGACAAGACATCTTGAAGAGCAAGACAAGACATCCTCACATCTTGTATCAACTGCAATTTATGAAATAAAATTCCCCGCGCTCCTTCCTTGGCATCAGTAATGCCTAAGGAAACGCCTCATGAAACAGAGCCAATATTTTACTAACTCAGCATCCCATCAGTTTCTCACTACACTCAGTACAGAATGTGCTGCACATACAGCACCAGATCCACTCTGTCAAATTCACATCCTTCACCCAGTGGGCTTAAACTTCTGTTGTGAGGTAAAACCAAAAGCAAGTTCAAATCCTACCTACTCTGCACATGGCAAATGGTGAATGTGACCAAAGAACTGGTTTTACATTTTTGCTTCACTAAGTTAGAAGGGATTCCTGCTACAAACAACAAACAGAAGAGCCAAACTTGTTAATGAAATGTTTCAGTTCCTGTTTCACTAAGGAAATGAGTTCAAGTCGGAGTGCTGAAGCTGGGGGAAAACCGAAAACAAGCAAACAAACACAAAACAAAGCTAAAAAAACAACCCAAACTTTCATCACCGGATACTTCTTACAGTTTGAAAAAGGCCAGACTTAAATTAAATCCACTTGACCTATACCTGCCTTACAGGGATTTCCCTGTAATGCACTACTCCTCCACTGAAGTCCCAGCATCCCAGGGTAACCAGCTGGTGCCCAAATATTCAAAGAAGAAAGGGAACACCCCAAATTGGAGAGAACTCTCAAATTCCCAGATGGCCATTGTTGTTTTTTTTTACAGATGTCTTCTCACTTTCTTCCCAGCAACCACACTGTCAAAGAGCACAGACTACCACTCACCATGCCTTGAGCTGAACTCCCAGGAGACAAGGCTGCAAAAAACCCCTAACTCATCTTTTTGAAGACAAACACATAAAAAGTAAGCACTTAAGCTATACAAAAGTAGCTAAAAGCAAAAGTCTACATAATGCCTGCAGGTTGAGCCTACCGAGCTGGACAAATGACATTAGCACTTCCAGAAATGGGAAGCAAAAGGATATTCTCCATTAGACACAGTTGGCTGGAATAGAAACACCTTTTCTGAGGCACACAGCACACACTTTGGAGACTTGGAGGCCACAGAAAAACAGCCAATGAATGAGAAACACCATCCTATTTCCAAATGAATAATAGGTAAAAGCTAGTTAAAAAGCATCTACTTATCAAAAAGTAAAAACAGAACAGAACTTCAGCTTCCCTGAAGCTGTGGATACCACTATGCACAGGGTCTCTGGGTGTCACTGTTATTAACAATGTAATATCCCTTCAGGGCTCTTGTGCTTGCCCTGAATTGTAACTCACTACACAAATGCTTCCCATTTTCTGAAATCACGAGACCTTCAAGAGCCCTGAAATTCAAACCTCCATCAAGGTTAAGAGACTGTTGAGCGAGGCAGTCGACCCTCCTTCACAGAAGTGTTTAAAACAGATTCGCTTAGAGAGAAAAAAAAGGAAATAAACTGTTTAGAATGTCAGGGCCAACTGAAGAGCCATCAACTTCAATGGAATTCTGCCATCAACACACCTGAGATCCATCCACCATCCTTACTGTGTTTGAATGGGATTTAATCCTGAGTCCTTGTACTTGGCAGAATAGTGAGTGTTCTTCATATCATGCCTCTTCTTAGTTTTTAAACCCATAGTTTTATTTATAAATCTATAGCCATTCCCAGCTGCTTAGATAATTACTAGAAACTTTCTCCAGATCTTTCAATATGTTAAATTATATAACTGATATTTTCAAATTACAAATATTAACAGGCCTTTACACATGGAAAATTAAATTTACTGTGAAATAAGGTAATTATTTCAGAACAATGCATGCACATTTCACTTAATATTTAATCCATTTGTGTAGAACAGGCTTCACCTGCAGCAAGAATAAATAGATACAGCCCCATTCTCAAGTGTCTGTTGGTTCAAAGCCTCTTATGGAAAAACTAAGGAAAAAAGTGCCAAATTTCATTATAAGGAAGACATGGTAAGTTTTGAGGAAAAAAATTAATTACGCTACTACATCACAGTAAATACAGTGAAATTAAAATAAGACTGAGAAAGGCAAAAAGCCAGCTGTGTCAAACATATACATTAAAACCATTTCAAGCGAATTTTCACATTTGTGTTCAGACTTAACACAGAGTAACAGAAGATTTTAGAGGAATATACTACCTTAAATCTTTGTTATAATCCAGCTGACAAAAATGTGGCTGTTTGGAGATTATATGACTGACAGACTAACACAAAGAATAAAAGTCCACTTCAGTGAGGTTCAATCAAGGTTATTGAAATCTCACTCTATAAGTTTTCCCAGTGCTGGGTTAAAGCCTAAAGTGCTGGGATCATCCCAAAAATCACTGGAACTACGTTAATTTCTGCACTGGTGGCAGTACAGGAAAGTGTTGACTCTTCTGAATAATTTAAATAATGATAACACTTTAAATAATATCTTAAGTATGTATCAAAATGTTTAAATTTCTACAGTGTTAGGCTTTCAGAGAACACCTCCAAGGGACTGTTAGTCAAGACAGCACTGCAGCATCTAAAACTGACTGGGAAAGAAAATCATTTGCAGCAGAACATTGGGAATGAAAATAACTAATTGCTTCTCTTTTTCAAGAGGCTTAAAGTATTCCTTATGCACTGCTTGCTAAAACCTGCACTGATTATTCAAGCAGTGAATAGTTTTCCCAACAATAACACATTCAGAAACTGCAAATATAAATGGCATTCCCGTAAGCGTTTTATGCCTTCATTATCGGACATTGTGCCTAGAACTGTGATTTAGTCATTTCAAATATCGCTTCTTTTATCAGAGTTACAAAAGCAAAAGCCTGAAACCTTTCTCTGATAAAAGTTAAATTGCTCCTTCCTCTGGTAAAATGCTGTTGATCATGCCCTTGCACTAGAATTTCTGACACTGCTTGTAATATGCTCTCTCCACATCACTTGAAGCAAGCAAGTTGATTTCTCTCACATTTTGTAACTTGGGGCAGTACAGATCAGTCATCATCACACAGATGATATCCCTAAGGGTGTTGCATATCTGGGCAATGCATAGTTTTACATCAGTTCTTGGTATAGATGCAAGATTTAGTTCTCATCCCTCAGCGAGGAATGTTTATGTGTTCTCACACAGGGAAGTTCTAAGGTAACACACTGGACACAAGACATTTGGCAAGTAAGAGAAAGCACCTTAAACACTCAGCTGGGTGGAAGGTGTCAGTTTTTCACCAAGCCTTTAGAGAAGAGGAAGCTGTCACATCATGAGGCACCAGATGTGACAGCAACATACAGAAGACCCATCTCTCTCCTGAGGGGCAGCTGGAGGACAGACAAGATACATGAGGGCACCTCAGTATTCAGGAGTGCCTCAGATGACTCACTGCTCTCAAAGTGACAGGCACAGTCACCCTCTGACACCTGTCTTGAGAATACACATCCCACCTGAGAAGATGCAAAATTCACAAGGATGTAGGACAGTGCTGGCTGTACTGTAAGCTCGAGCTGTGCCCTTATCTTTCACCAGGACTGTTATATTAGACAAGATTAAATTAATTCTCCCGTTGGCCCAGGCAGCTCTGTAAAGACAACACTCATCTACCAAGCAGTGTCAGGAAACAAAGCAACTCTTGTAATATTTGACCCAGAGACAAAAGCCCAAATTTATCTTTAATGGTGCTGTTATTCATCACTACAACAGGACCACTACTGCTGCCTCCCACCTATTACTACATGAGAGCAAGTCCTCAACTGCTTCAGCTTGCACCAAGACACACTACTGCTGTATGCATCCATTTACTCCCACTTGAGCTCCCATTTCATCCTTCTTATCAATTAATATGATCCCAGAGATCATTTATGACAAAGCCACAATCTTAATTTTCTTCTGAATTACAGAGAGATGAGCGTGCTGGATATTCATTCAAAGCTCCCCATGAAATTACAGCCATTTCAGCTGCGAAGTTTAAATTGGGAAATTAAATCATATGCTGTCACTAGTAACTCACACAGCTACTTAAAGATATCAGGGAATCAAAAGCAGGACTAGTTCAAACCTATTTTTAGTCAATATGGTGCTGCTTCCAGTTGTTACCCATAAAGAGTTAAAGGGTCTGTGTTAATGCTGCTTGATCATCAGGAAAAGTGAGGCACACAGAGATTTTTAACTGCAGGTGAAGTTAAGAGTGTGTGAGTGAAAATACTACAGAAAAAGTCACAGCTTCAGCTACTCTGAAATTGTGGCTAGTTTTTTGTTTGCATTACAGTGTTTGCAGTCCTCTCCTCCCCTCTCCCATTCTTCTGTGGGTTTCAGAAGGGGAAGAAACAAACACACATATACAAGCATGGAAATAAACAACCACTTCTAAGTACAAAACATACACATCTCGGTTCACATCACCTAGAACACATGCTTGTTTCAGTGATGCAAGTAAATCAAGATATAAAGTGACTAAAGGCTCAGAACTCCCAGTTAATTTCTAGCATCAGGTGTCTCAGGATGCACCACTTTGTCCACCAAGGATACATCACAAGTCAAATCACCTTCTTCATAACAGAGTTGGATCTTGCACAACTCAATGATGCTGCATTACAGTGGATGAGAACAAGATTTTCTCAGGCTCCAAAATGAAAGGCAAAAGGCATATTTAACCACTTAAGCCAGCAAGGAACAGACTCCTCCAGAACTGGCAGGCTCTGATTTGCAGCACAACTGTAAACACCACTCACGCTTCACCCTGTAAGCATCAGGAACCAGATACCCTTGGGATACCATCAGTTCATGCATTTGTTTTCCTCAATTTTACTTCACACCCCCCATCCCCCAGAGGAAAGGGTTAACATGCATCCATGATATTACTTATTATGTCCTCCCAACACTGTGTCAGTTCAAGGTAATGATTTCACCAGATGAAAAGACATATGGATTCACTTGTACTGAAAATGCCCTAGCACAGCAAAGAGGGCAGGCAAAAAACACAGTAATCCCCAGAAAACAGTGTACTTTAGCTGCCCAAACACTGAATATTTGAAGAGATTTGTTGTAACTATGCCAGACCTTTTACATTCTCTACTTCTAGATGTTTGTCAGGCACCCTCAGTAACAGAGCGTAAATAAAGACATACATATTTTTCCCACACTGTTCCACAAGCCCATGCCCTATCTCCTGTAATTCACCCCACACGGAGGTTTCAGTTGATTCTGAGCAGATATTTGGTCAGGTTGACAGATCAGAGCCTTCCTTAGGAGAGAGAAGAACCACAAAGATTATCTTCCCCAAAACAGCTCATAAGAGAACAGCACAGTTGTCCTTACTATCAGTAGTCCCAGGAGCTTGGGATTCATCACTTCTCATTGAAGTTTCTGTAATAAAGCCCATTTCTCACATGTGCTCCAAGTCTCCTCTGACCTGTCAATTCCCACCCAGCACTGTAGTCTGTGGGAAGTTCTGCAATTAAATCTCCACGTTCTGACAACCTTCACTGTTGTCTCTGAACAACAGAAGCACAGTAAGCCTTGGAAATTGAAATATCAGTGTGTCACTTTATTAACATCTTTCTTGACCATTCTGAAATATTCTGAAAAATATTTCAATTTGTGATTGTACAAGATGTTGTCTGTTACTTGCTGCAAAACCACCCCTTTTATTTTTCCACTTATAATTGTCAAACACTGTTTAAATTAAAAAAAAAAAAAACCACAGGAAAATAAATACCATATACAATTCTACTGCACCTTTCTCTGCTTGCTCTTTACTACTTTGGAACTGGGATGCATAGAAAAGGGAAAAAAAATTCCTTCTTTCTAGGCATCAGGGAAGCTTTGCCAAAAGGTTCTCCACATCAACAGGACTAGACAACAGAGCTCCCAAGAAAAAAAATGAATTAAAAAAAAAATTAAAAGGATGCATTATTTCAGCATAAATTCTACACGTTCCCTCAGTCACCTGTTCCTTCGAGGACATTCTTTTCCCTCACAAAAGGTTAAGGAGGACTGTCTCCGAGCTGACAGCTGTCAGAGGAACTTAAGCGGCATAAAGACTCATACCTCACTTGCCAGCCAGATTTCATTACTTAGCGAAGAAAGAAAAAAAAAAAAAAAACCACAAAAGAAAGAAAAAAACCCAAACAAAAATTAAAAAAACCCCAAAGATTAAGTAGTACGGCGAGGCTCCCTGGCCAGCTCCACACAACGAACCGCTTCCCACACGCACACCGCAACTTCGAAGGAATACAAGCAGGAAAGCACTCCGGGTGGTTTGGACATAACCTGAGGGAAGGAGGGAGAGGGTATCCCTGCACGGGGCAGGAAGGGAACAGGTCCCTCACAGGGGGCAGGAAGGGTCCCTCAGAGACGGGGAACGCAGGTCCCGGCGGCGGCGCTGCCCCGGCCCGGGACCGCCCGGCCCGGCCCCGGCACCCACCGCCGAGCCAGTCGGAGGAGATGTTCTGCAGCATGGTGAAGGGCACGCAGAAGAAGGCGATGAAGAGGTCGCTGAGCGCCAGGGAGCAGATGAAGATGTTGGTGACGGTCCTCATGGCTTTGCTGCGGGTCACCACGTAGAGCACCAGGCAGTTGCCGAAGAGCGCCAGGGCGAAGATGAGAACGCAGATGAGGACGAAGGCTACCTTGGTGCGCCCCGGCAGCTCGGGGATGTACACCAGCGGCTGCAGCCCGTAGAGAGCAATGAACTGCTCCCGCGTCACGTTGTTGTCCCGCAGGAGCTGCGCGAACTGCTCCGGGGTGATGTTCAGGGACCGCATGGCGCCCGCTCGGGTACCGGCACCCCGCCCTCAGCCGCCTCAGCGCCGCCGCCCGCGCCGTGCCATGGCCGGATCACTGCCCCTCCGGACCCCGCGGCGCGGCGGCGGAGAAGGGGACGGCAGCCAATCAGCGCGGGGCGCGCGCCCGCCCCGGCCCCGGCGCTGTGGAGCGGGACGGGCGCGAGGCGGGCGCCGTGAGGTGGGAGCGCGCGGGGAGCCCCTCAGCTCGCCCCTGACAGCAGCGCCGCTCCCTCACAAGCCCTCACCGCGCCGGGACTCCTTCACAGCTGCCCCTCACAGCGCTGGGAGTCCTTCACAGCTACGCCTCACAGCGCTGGGACCACCCCTAAAAGCTGCCCCCCTCACAGACCCTCACACACCTGCCCCTCACCGCGCTGGGCTCCACAACGTCCCATTGCACTGGGTCCCCCTCACATCGCTGCCCTCCTCACATCGCTGCCCTCCTCACAGCCCTGCATGCCACTCACTGGTGTCTCCCCAGCCCAGGCTCGAAATGCCCAAGGTGGGTGCTGAAACTCCCAAACCAGCCTCTCCTTCGGATCAGGCTGAGATGGAAGGAAAGAGTGGGGAGCATGGCCTCCTGCGTGAGGGGAGGCTCATGCCACCCACTGCAGGTCAGGCTGCTGCTGTCTCGTGCCCATCCCAAACAAGACAGCACGGGGATTTTATCTGCCCTTCCAGCCCCCTTTGTGCCAACGCCACAAAAAACTCAACTCCCCAAAGCTCAAATAGAAAAGTAGTTTTCTGCACTTCACTGAGAGGACAGGAGGCTCCTGAAGACCCCTTTCCCAGCAATACAACTACTCTTGCCAGAGGAGATGTGACCAAATTCCATCCCACACAACCTGGTTGGCAAGGCTATGTGGGTAAGGTCATGGAGGCTACTAAGGTGCACTCAGGTAAGTGGCAGCAAAAATAAAAAAAAAAAAATCCTCTGCAGTTGAAATATGAATAATAATGACAGTTAATGTCTAACCGAGGGATGAAGTTGAAAATATGCATTGATTTCTCTTCCAGCCTAATTTAAATTGCCCAGTACGGCTTTCTCACTATCACAAGTAATATCCTTTGTACGGTAATACATTGAATAGCAACAATTTGCTTTAATCAGTCTCAAAAAAATTACCAAAAAGTATCCAGAGAAGACAATAACAATATGAGAGCCGGTCTGGCACGACTACCTACCCTCAAAGAAATAGATGTTTCATAGGGAAACCACATCACCAAGGAGAATGCTGCAAAATTACATTTTGTATAGAACGGATGCTCTGTGGCCTGGGTACATAATTTTACCTGTACAAGGGAACCTCTAGAAAAGAATGAAGAAAAGTCTAGCAAAAGCTGTTTTTTTGTAGAGTTTCTGGGTTGCCAAGGAAAATTGGAGAAGGAAGATTTCACCACCAATTCATTTTAAGCACAATACATATGCTCAACGAGACCAAAAAGGTATTTTGTGTCATCTTTGGAAAAAAGAAATTCTGTTAAGTGGTAATCAATGGAGAGAAGTTCCAATGCCTGCACTAACCTGTGCTGCTTCAGTCCTCCCAGGTGCAGACAACCCTCTCTTTAGGGGTAGATCCATGGCAAAGACTCTCTTTATTATCCCACGGTCAGAGGAGATGTCAATTTTCTTGGGTGCAGCGCTGCTGTGCGTCTTCCACTTGACACCAATGCCATCAGGCTCCCTCTCTGACAGGCTCTCTAAGCCTTGTTCTGGAAAGCAAATGCTCATTAGACTGACTTAGGTGCTGACAGCCTCTTTCACATTCCCTTAGGCTTGCCTTCTCGGCTGAAAAACTTGGTCCTTTATTCCCAGCATGTTCCTGCTGAGCTTATGCTCTGTATCACACAGACTTCTTTGGAGATCAGTTTTCCCAGCACTTTTCCCTGAACTTTCCATTAACTATGCCAGGTACAGCCTGAAGCCACCTTCACATCCTCTGTTCACACATCCTTCCCTGTCCCTCTTTTTCTTCTCCCTCTTCCTCTTTATGCTGGTAACAGCACATTTAGGAGCTCTTCCATTAACAAACAAGCCAGATGTGTTTCAGCAGATTTCATTCCTGTTCTAGAAAAGGGCCAGACCTGGAGGCCAGTCTGTCATCTTGGACTGCAGTGTTGTGTTGTTCATTGTAAAAAGCATCCAAGTGTATCAAGAACAAATAAATGGGAATAAGCTCTCACCTAAATACTGCCGATATAGCCTGCGTTTATGGCTAGCATGGACATTTGTTTTTTCATATATCCTTGTTTTATTACTATGATTGCTCATTACAAGTAATCAAACAGCATTAAAAATGAACAACATCTGAATGGTTATTCCACATAATATAAACAAATTTTGAAGCTGTAGGCAATGGAAGGGTGCCATTGCATCTAGTGCAGATTTAGCTGGATTTTTTGCAGGCAAAGAAAGGCACAATGCAGATCATTCTACAGATAACTTTTCTTGTTAATACTTATCTACATGGAGAAGATAGATGTAGGATTTACAGAAACTTTCATTTTCTTTGAGCATTATCCATCCTCTCAGCTGAAACAATAAGAGCAGAGACATCATACAGGTTGTAGGGCAAATCACTAGTAACAGTATTTCCCCGCTCCTTGACTTGAATCAAATTGTGTTTGGAGTTAAAAGGGTTGAGTTACAAAAGGTGACCCCATCTCAAACCTGTTGAAATTACTGAAATGACTTCTCGGCTTCCCTGGGCTACAAATAATTGGCAGGTAGTGAAAAGTGTTTTACTCTTCAGGGGAGCGCCTCATGTTCCGCCTCAAGCTGCACCCACTGCTCCAGCTTTTGCTGCAGCCCCTGAGCAGAGCCGTGTGGGGCTGCCCTGACCCTCCCCACAGGCTGAAATCACCAGCCATGTAAAAATGCTTTGTCTTGAACTGGAAAGAGAGGCTGTGTAAGTCTTCTAAACCAAAAAGGCATGAAACTGCTGTGTCAAACAAAAGGGGTTCTTTTCCCCTAATTGACGCTCCTAATTCAAAGATTTGAGCAACTTCCCTGCTGCCTTGCTCACCAAAATGTGTATAGACACACATACCTTGAGTCGTCCTGCATGACTGCTTTCAGATTCTAATGATTATTTTTCCCAGTTCTTATCAGCAACCTCCAAATCCCCTTCTGCTACCCTGAAGTCTATGAAGTGCTAATATTTGCATCAATGGGACATGGGTCATGCCTTTACATAATCTCTGCAATAACAAATTAATCTCTGTTCTAAATTTTTAGTAGCCTGTACATGATAATAATAAATTACAAGGCACTGTTCTGTTCCTTTGACAATTATTTATTAAACTGATGCATTTATAAATATAAAATAGGGTTTGAAAAAGCCCAAAATCTTCTAGTAAATAATTTATTATATGGAAACAATGCATTTCTCATTATTCTTAACTGAAAAAAAATAGGCCTCCTACTAATTAAGTGGCTAGAAATATTTTACTTCTGTATCTAGAATCCCAGTGGAAAAAACTTGCAACTTAAACCCAGATCAAATCTTGGGTAATTCTCCTTTGGCTTCAAAAGGATTGTATACTCTTTGGTCACCAACTGACAGGCTGATAAGCACAGAAAGGTGTGAAATGTGCGTTGCACCAGATTGCACTCTTGTCAAAACCACTCATTGCTTTGTGTCACCGTATGCTAATTTGGTTTTTGCCTGTGTGATTTATTTGCATGACACTTCCTTCTCATTCAAAAGAGACCTGGATTTTCTGCAGACTGAGAAATCCTGTTAGTCAGTGAGGAACCTTTTCTCTTACAGAGAGGAAAGGAGCTGTACTTGCACTTGTTTCCCCTCTAACAGCCCACAAAGAGATCCACGTCTGGCAGCTGTGAAAAGGGGGTGACAACAAAGAATGTGCCTTCACAGCTTGGCATAAGTTTTGACAACTGAGCATGAAGTTTGTAGAAACTGTGAACAGCAGACATTTGGAACTCTGACAAAGCACATACTGCATAATCCTAAACCAGAAATTTTAAAACACATTTTCTCCCCTTCCAAATCTCTACTCGTGCTGTCTAGTTCAGGCAAAAGAGATGGTAGAACTAACAAAGAATCCCTTTTCTCCTCCTCTTTCGTTCCCTTGACACATCAAATTCCTTTAGAAGAGACAATTCAGATCCATGTTACCAACTTCTAAATAGCCACTGCAGCTAATGATTAGTAAACCTTCCTGGCCTCGGACCCCTTGGTAGATACCTTGGGGATTAATTCCCCTCTAATCCAGATCAGTACCACAGCTTTTAGGATGATTCTCTAAAGCAATGGAACAGCTTACCATCATCATTAGGTAATTTTAGATTAAGTCAGAAATAGAGCGGCTCTTAAAATTGTCAAAGCAGCCTCTGAAACATAAATTTAGATAAAGCATTTGCTGTTGTTGAGCATATATGTTTGGAGAGAGCGCTGAGGCTAAAACTTCAACTTTAGATTTATATGCTTTTATACACTTAGCCAAGCCATAAATTATATTGGAAAAGAGAAAACTCGACACTAATTGGACTAGAATCTTACTTGGTATCTAATGATACAGCTCAAAGTTGGTCTTACCAGTGTATACTTAATTTTGGCTATTATCTCCTCTTCATGCATGGTTTACTTTCCATCACTTGTGGAGACAGGCAGCTTCCACAAAACAGTATTTACAAAGAGAAGCATCAATCCCTAAAGCAGAGCAGTGCACAGTTGCAAAGTATGTTGGAATGGGTAAACAGAAAATATTTTTTTTTTAACTTTAGCACATCAGCTTAACTCCTAACGTTTTGTCTCCCACTGTGTGGCTGTGCTGATAAACACTGCTGGCTGCTAGTCTTTCTTCTTGTGAAGCCTTGCGTCTCTGCATCTCTAGATTTTGGGATCCCCACTGAGCTTTACTACCTAGCCCCTTCTATCAGTGATTCTAACGCACAGTGTGTGCATGGCAGGGTGGAGGACACAAACCTTACAGCCCCATAGAGCTTGCTGGTCATACTCAATACAGCAATTAAACAACAAAGAACTGCATGCATGAACTGGTCTTTGTTTTAGCCTGGGAAGCCCAGCCTCACCAGGCTGTAGGCACTCCAACAATTCCCTGTGGGAGCCTGCCACTGTGACACCTGTGAAGAATTAACACAGAGACCGACTTGATGTCTTAGAGAAAAAGTAGCCACCCAGTCCAGTGCAGGCTCTTACTCACCCAAACCAAGACTGTGTTGCTCAGGGTGTTCTGACATTATTTGATTTACAGTTTCTATCCCAAATGGTATAACTGGCAGGACATTGGTTCATTGAGCAAGAGCCTTTTCAAGCCACCTTGAGAAACTGTTCCCTTGCCTCAAAAGAAGCACATTTCTCATAGTTCCTGGTGCATGTGACACTTACCTCCACTTACTTTTACCCCACCTTCTGATGGCCTTTCCTTGGGCTCGTTCCTTGGGTTTTCTTCCTACTGCAAATGAATACTTTTTTTTTTAACAGAGTCTGTGCTGGACTAGGATTTATTCTTTTAGACACTTTGACTCCTTTTGCCATTTGTCATCCCAACAACGTTTAGTGAACTTGTGGAACCAAAAATAAGCTGCAGCAAGCACAATGCTCAAAGGAAGTAATTTAAGGTACTTGCTTTTTTGATTTTCCTTCCTTTTCTCCCCTATTCCCTTTCTTCATGCAGATGAAGTAAAACAAGAAAATGGTCAATATTTTTACAACTTTAAAAAAAATGACATATGTTAGATAAAATATTTAATTTGTAAGGGTTTGGGGTTTTTTTTGAAAAGTTTAATTTAAAAAAATTAGCTAGTCATGACGTGCAAGTAGTATTTGATACATGCCAAAACACTAAGCCGTGTATTGATTGGGTTTTTAAGTTCCTTCCTTGTACCGAGCAACAGTTCATCCATCCTCAATTCACTAATTTTTTTTATTTCCATAGACAATTCCAATTAGTATTCTCTTTTATCCACACACACAGAAAGCCAGCTATTTTTTGCCACCAGTTATCAACTGCCACATTTTGCCTATATATGAAATTAAATTTCCTCATCTTCTGATTTAATACCAATCTACAACCTGGCCCAGTCCCTTTTGTTAGGAATAGTCACAAGTCCCACAACGAGCAGTGTTCTCCCTGGCCAGCCACAAATCTATTTCTGCTGTTCTCAGAGCATCAGGAGACAATGGCAACAGCACCATAATGCAAATATCCCCACTACATGTAGCCCTTGTGTCACTTGCATTCCTTTCAATGATTTCCAGATGACTTGTACCCAAAAATCAGTTCTAAACCTCCTATAAATCTCATTTGCACTTAAAAAAAAAAAGGTTTGCAAGAGCAACTCATTTCATCTAAAATCTTTCAGCTCCAAGTATATTAGAAATTCTAAATACCCCTTGCTTGTTCTGTCACTTTAAGTAACCATTTTGTAGCAATTTTAACACTTTGGTTGACTGTCACACAAAGCCTTACCTAATTGTAAAAGGCCAATTACCTGGCACAGATTTTAGCTGTTGCCATTCTATTTATCTTGCACTGGAATTAATTCTGCATCTAGGAGCAGACTCAGTAATTTCCACATTTTCATTCAAGAAATAAAATATAACAGTAATTTCTTTTTCTGCTAGTCCAATTCTCATTTTCTTCCTTTCTACTCATGCTAGTATCCAGCTTTGTAATTTGCAAAATATGGTGTTGAATGTCTGTACTGCAGTGACCTGGATCTTTTGCTTCTTAACTAGAGACCTACTTAACACAAACCAACTGATTCTGTTTTAGATGTCAACTTAAAATTGAGGGAGTCTTTGGATCTAAGCCTCCACAGGGATATGCAAAATGTTGTGTTAGAGGGATTGAAAAGGGAAGCTGCAGCATTTTGGAAAAAAAGCACTTATGAGAACTGTTATTAGCATTTTAAATTTAGGTTACCGTTGTGATTTGGTGTATTATTATTAAAATACTGTGATATGAAGAGTATCATACTGTAATGCTCTCAATTTTAAATGTTTCTATTTCTAATCATTAATTTCATGTTGTCAAGTAGAGAGTTCAGCTGTTTTCACCTATAATGACTGCGTGACAGAATTTTGGTCTCTCATTTTTACATATCAAATACACCTTATGATAGGTTCTTTTCTAAAGAATAAAATGCTGCAGATCTATATCAGTGATATAAATGACCCTGAATTATTTCTGAAAGAGAAATCCCTGTTAGAAAATATCCTTTAAAAGGTGAAATGAGCTCATTGAACTTCTGTAAGCAAGATACCAGAATCCTACCTTCTGGCCAAGTGAAAACACCGATTTACCAAGAATCTTTGGAAAAGCTCACCAAAAGAGCTTGAGATCTGCAGGAGAGTTCAGGACAGTTCACTGCTGGCAATTTCACGTCAGCAATCCATATTTTGTTTTGGGATAGTGGATTTTGTGCTTTATAGCTGCTGCATCTCCAAGAATGGCTTTTGCTTTCTGAAAAGATACTGGCAAGTAGTTAGTGTATGTTTCACAAGCTTTAAAGGCTGCATATTCCACACTCTGGAGCAAAGCAATTGACTGACTCCTTTTTTACTCTTGTCTTACATAAACACTTGAAAATCACAACTCCTGTTGGGCCAAATGCCATCAGTAGCAGGTAAGCAAGATACCATATTCACTTCCATGTAATTATTTCTTTTCTATGTTAGATTAGTATTTGCAACCTTTTAAAAATCTTTTTACAAGTTACGATGCATTTATAAAGGAAAAATAACTATTTCAAATGCAAGGGAGTGTTGCTGAGAAATTACTTGGGGAAAAAGCTGATTAATAGAATAAGAAACTTTGGAAACACAGACCACAACAGAAATAACTAGGGAAGATCAACATGAAAGTATTAGCAAAATTTGGTAGTATTGTTTGGCCTCATATTTCCCTTCCACAACAGAGCTTTCAGAGCAAATAGAGTGAAAAGAAGGTGGCCCACAGGGAGATAAAATATTTCTTATCCTTTTTGATGAAATCAGAATTACACTTTCAGACTTGTTTTCATGTAAGAGTCTTCCTACTGTGATTAATCTGCACTTTCTCTGAGAAGGTAATTAAAACAATCCCACTTCTACAAAGGATTTTCATAAACCATCTGATGGCTTAACAAGAACCAGTCTCAGTGAAAGGCACCACCACTTAGGAAGCTCTCAGAAAATGGCTACTCCTACTCTTTTTGATGTGGGAGTTTGCTGCTTTGCCATGATTTGAGCAGCAGCTGAATTTGTCCCTCTAAACTCCAGGGGGTTTTATTACATCCAAGAACATTCTGTCACCCACATGTTTGGTTGGATTGGCAGCACCTTCCTAATTAAAAGATAATCACAATATTTGAGAAAGGATTAAAACAAAATTATTTTATGAAATACCCTGTGCACCACTCTACTTCAAACAATCCACATGGTATTCAAGGGTAAATCCCAGACCCAGTAATGTGGGGTGAGCTCATGTGAGAGCTAATGAGGTTCTTTGGCTGTAAGCTGGGTATCATTTAAGCATTCTTTAATACTGTTGTGACTGGTGACCTTGCTACAATGCTATTGCACCATGGTTTAGTTAGATGTGATTAATTTCATATAACCCTTATTATTCTAAATTAGATCAGCTTGCTCTGAATGAACAATTTCTTTCTTTCAATTAGAATATTAAATCATTCTTCTTCCCTTCTAATGTTTTCAATAATGTCAGCTAGACAGGGTGCTATCATGTGCTACACAGCAAGAGGCTTGTGCTAGCACATTCCTGCTGTTTGTATTGCTGTTACCACCTGCTGTCCCCAAAAATAAAATTTAAAGAAGAGGATGTATGTGCAAACACACAGATTTCAAAGTACAGGTAGATTCCAGAGTGTGATTATAAATAAATTGTTTTAGGACATTTAACAGAAAGCATATTAAAAATGCCAGGATCAACAGCATAGAGAAGCAACTGAATTTTGGGCTTCTAAGGGTTTGGGGGTTATTTTCCACTTGGCTAAAGATGATGGTGATGACTTTGGGGAGAGGTTGGGTAGTTTATTTTCAGTTAACACATCTCCAGGAATCAAGTTATCATGTAACACCACATAAGGTTAACAGTAGGAAGAGGGACAATTTGTCACACAGTCACAACAGATTAACAAGGTAGTCACCGGGCTGGCAAAAGCATTGGCAAGCAGAAGACTGAGGGGAAAGAACAGGAGTGGGAAAAGATGGGATCTCACACAGTCCCTGTGGGCAAAACAAGGGTTTATCTCCCCCTTCAAGCACCCCTGCAGCACTGGGTTATACCTTGCTTTTGAATAACAGGTTAGAAGTGAATCTAGTTACAAAAGAAGGAAAAATACTCAAGTATTGAATAAGCAAATGACATAATCAACTACAAAAATGCGTAGGATTTTCATTGTCTGTCACAGAATTTCAGTTTAAGGCTGAAACAACAAAAAGCTTTGCTAGGTAAAGCAACCGCCAAGGACCAGAATTTTGGACAATTTTATCCACTGGGATGGTATTAAACAACAGGAGGCTTTTATAGGTACCTAAGAGAAGGTACCTGTCCATAAGAGAAGAGTTATTTGCAAAGGCAGCAACTTGTTCAGAGTATTCCAAGGATAAAAAAAGTCAAGAAAGTAAGAAAAAGCTTTAAGAATTAAATTGTGAAAAAAAAATTCAGAGAATCTTAAATTAACTGCAGTGCAATGGAACAATCTAATCTTTAAATGGTGTCAGTATCAATAAGAATTTTTGGCACAATTTGCTTTTCACATTACAGAAATGTATTCAGGGCCACTGTGGTCTCTGTTTTGTACAAATGTGAGTGGTTTACAAAGTGAACACCAGGAAATAAATCTGAGGAGTTTTCTCCTGAAAGTAAGAGAGACAAAAAAAAATAGAGCTATGATTCATATCTTTGCCATTTAATATTTCATAGCTGTTGTTTTATTGTACACTGCTCAGCATGAACTTCTATATGGAAAAAAAGTTCAGAAAATGTTCAGTCTATTAAGGAATCAATGGCAGAGAACCCTGCATTTTTTCAAGCAGTATTTTGACCATGGCTCTATGAATGGTTCCAGTAATTTACTGGGTAAATGAATTATTTAGTTGAAATAGGAAAAGACATTTAACAAAAAAGTCTAGTAAATCAGAAAGTCTTATGCCAGGATACAAGTGAGATGTTTCCCAAATCCTCAAAAGTTAAACCATTTGTGTATTAAGAACCTCATCCGTGTTTCCCTGGTAGTGCAAGGAGTTTATCAAAACAGTAGATTTGTTTGGACAAATAAGCCTTGGAGAACCTTTTATGTTTGGGAGGGCCACAGATGAGGTAAAGGCATAACTTCTCTTCAGTCAATTCCTAGAAAAGTTTTCTTAAGCTGTGAGCTTTCCCCTTTCACCCATATCCAGGACAAACTCGCGGCTGCAGTCCCAGCTGTAACATCGGTGAACAAAGACAGGTTTTAACAAGGAACTCTTCCTTATAGTTAGAAAGGACAGAATAAGGACAGTTAATGGCAAGTGCTTGTGATCCCTCTGGAATGCAACCTGGCAGGCCCACAGACTGTCATCGATTGGCATTCAATGCTTGACAAGGAGAGCAGTAAATGCTCTTAAGGGGGAAGCTGAGGTACAGAAAGAGATGATTTCCTAAAGGTTATTCCATAAACAAAACCAGGCTTGGCACCTGGGCATTAGACCAATGCTTTTTCCACTAGACTGCAACTCCCCCATCGTGACAAATTTATTGCTTAGGTTTGCTCTTCTTTCTGTCAGCTCTTGCCTAAGATAAAGAGTGTGCCACTTGACAGTGCCCACCTTGGCATGGGGAAGAGGGCTCTCATCTAAAGAGCTTCTCCTTTTCCTAGCACCATGCCTCATATCCCATCCTGACAAGCTGGAAAACTCATCTGGGACAAACACGAGTGTGGAATCATTTTAGTTTAGGAGTCAGGAAAAGTCAACATTTTTGCAAAACCTTACCAATGCATCAGCCTATGAAACACCAATATGTTGAATGTGAAAAGTAATTCTGATTTCTCTCAGTTTAGAGGCAATCAAGGCAAGATGGAAAAGGTGTGGAGGAGGATGGTTAATAGGACCAAGTTTTCCCATGTCCAAAACTCTTCAGCTTGAAAATGCACGCATAAAGGGGAGAGAGAATAGGAGTCTAAGAATAGCACTGAGTGACAGAAGCTGATGATGTGAGCATGGCTGTTTATTAATGCAAACAAACAAAAAAAACCCAAAACCAAATTAATTTCTCTGGTTGTTTTCTCTTTTTAAGCAGACTACAGCATAAAATAAACCTACAATTCTGGGAAGCCAAATAGTGTTTAGTTTTCCAGCTTATTGTTAAGTCTATTATGTTGAAATATTAAATGCCATGAAAGAAAAAAATAATCATTTGACCCAGACCAAAAACTAGAGATGGCCATTAATAAATATCATACCTTGTCATTGTCAGCTCCAGCAAGTTGCCAAATCTCAATGACTCAAGTTTTTGTTCATTGCTAACTTCAGGTTCTAGGCTGACAACACTTGACAAGCTTTGGAAATTGCCCTTCCTTGACTGTTATCCAGAGAAAAGTAAAAATCATCCCAAAACTACAAGAGTCATTAAATGCGAAAGAAAAACTTTTCAAGACATGGCTAAGTCCAACTGTGAAGTGTCCCTTCCGTGTCACTGCCCAGCCTACCTGACATCAGCTGCTGCTTCAGCCTGAGCCCTGGCACGAGAAATGGAGCAAGACCTGTGTGATGGGTGACAGCTGAGCTGGGGCCACTGCTGTGAAACAGCTTCTGATCTGCTTGGAAAAACATATCAGGAAGATGCAGTAACCAGATGGACTGAGCTTGAGGAAGACTGAAGGAAAAGCAGGATGGCTGTAGGAATCTTTTCCCTAATGCAGGCTCCAGCTGACTTCCCGTCTGGAAACCCAAGTCCTCTGCCCAAGAGCCCATTTATGAGTTACATTCCCAAACAGCAGGAACCTGCTTCGCCTTGTGCTGGAGGGACACAGATGAAGAAACATGGAATAGAGGAGAGAGGGAGCAGGAAGTGGTTACTGGACATGGAAATAGCATTTTCACTTACCACTGATTTTAAATGACACAGCTGATCTTTACCCATGTTTAGGAAAAAACAATTTTTTTTCTAATTTCTACATCTTCCACATCCTCAAGTTTATGACAGTCAAGCTTATTTCAGAGCACAAAAGATTTTTTAAGTTACTTCTTTTGAATACGAAGTCTGCAGCTTTTGCCTAAATACATTTTCTACATAAAACAACATTTGAAATAATTACATTTTTTAAACATAACCTAGAATTTTTAGAATTGGTAATTAAGCACCAAGATTGTAAATAATGAAAACCACTGGATGAGGAAAATCACTGACTGTGGAATTGGTAATGGAGTTTTTTGATATCTGTCCAAGTGAACAGTTATGAATTGGTACTATAGACTTGGCTTCCCTGCAAATCAGCTCACTACAAAAGTTATCATTCAGCGCAGCTCAGCTGCTCCTTCCAAACCAATTAAGGAAGAATTCTAAATGAAAGGAAATTTGGGTATGAAAACATGATTGCTTCCTGTTGCTTTAAATCACATTACTTTATATCACTCCTCATTATTTATTCTTATTATTTGCCTTTGCAGAAAAGTATCAATGAAATCCTTTTCTTATCATTTCCATGTGAAAACAAAGAAGGTATTTTCCCAAAGATGTTATTATGGATTTTTTAAATTCAGAGGCAAAATAAGTACCATGGCAATCAGACACTTGGAATTTAATATTTGATAAAAATAGAGACCTTCAGAGAACCATCTGCCAGATATCAAGATGTCATTTGAGAAGGGCATATTCATATTTTCCTACCTTTATAAAACTCTGCTAACTCCAGAGATTACCCTGCCTCATCACTTGAAGCTTCTTACAGAAGAGCACTGCAGAAAATTTTATAATACATTTTTTCTTGCCATCTCTCAAGATCTCACAGAGCCCTAGACTGGAACTCTTTTCCATTTTAATATGTTCACTGAAAATATTCTTACAGACACAAGATGAAAGTCTGAAACATCACAGGTAAACAGATACCTAAGAAATGTTTCAGGAGAAAGTGGTCCCTGTTTCACCTGCTCCTGAGCCACATTAGGTTTTTCCAGCTTCAAGTAGCTGCTCATCCTCTCAAGTGTTCTTAGTGTGCTTGGAAAGAGCTGTCAGCTTCTCCCTCAGACACTGTTTTGTTGGCTATTTACTGGAAAAATAACTCTGGAGAGAACCTCACATGTGTCATTTGTCAGTTCTGTTTTGTTCTTATTTAAAGGCATGACTCATTGAGCTGAGGTATACAGCATAAATAAACAGCATGTCAGAGAGCAAGTGCTAGGTTGGCCTGATATCCCTTTTTGTCCTCTGTTCCCGTCGCTTAAATCCACAAAATTTTGCTTTCTTCTGACCACAGCACAGCTCTTAATCCTCTGGGAATGAGAAAGCCCTAACCATTTTCCAGAACCACAGTCCTTTGGGATCTGGCATAAATAAGGAGCTGTCACTTATTCCATTCTCCTCAGACCTCTCACAGGTAGCCCACAGTAGCCAGGCTGAGCCTTCTCTGTCACAGGGGTTGCACCAAGTGACATCTGGCAGTGGCACACAAGAAAGGATACCCGAAACGTGAATGAGTTCCTAAGAAACACTGTCAGGTAATTAAATCCATAATATTGGGATGGTAGACAAGGCAAACACCTCTGAACAAAGATTCCTTCATGTTGTCAAAGGCTGAGGGTAGTAGTGTCAAAAAGGTGGCATGCGAGACTTACTTTATACTTTCTCTGTAGGGAAATCCATTCCACACCTGCCTTTTCCTAGTGCTGAATTAATAAAGACTTAGTAACGCATAGTGATAGGACTAATTAATTTTAACAATATTTTCCAACCAGAACTAGAGATATCATCCAATTTTTAAAATATTGTTTATCGTGAGGTTTTTTAATGAAAAAATAACACTTGGAATCCAGTTTTGAATGGAATTCACAGTAAAACTGTAAGCTATAACTCAAGTGGGCGCCCTCCAAGCACCCTAATTTCAAGTGCCTTGTAACTATTGGCTTATCTTTCAAGACCTTTTCCAGCAAAAAACACCAGGAACAAATGGATACACAAGTTTCCAATGCTTCTCAAAACTCTAAATTACCATCCTTTAATTGGGGAATTCAGAGAGATGAGGAGGCTTCACAGGCACTCAATCTTCAAAACAACGCAGAGCATTTTCATTTTATGTCTCAAAGATTTGGCAACAATTGTTGACATGTAATTCAAAGCAACTTTGTTTTCAGATTTCAGATGCAATTCAGGAAGCAATTGCTTTGGTGGCAAACCTGGTCTATCAAGCTCTTGATTTTGTCTCCCGTGCCCTGCCACACAGTTGCCTTGTGGATCCATGGATTTCAACCCTACCACAGAGACAGCAAGCCAAAGCACAGAGACTTAAATCAGAATTTAAATTATTACAGGATATACTTCCATGGCTGATGCCATTACCTTATCAAATTACGAAATAATTTTTTTTTAAGTTTAGGACCAAGGTATTAAACTGGCCTTGGTAGTTGGCCAGGACATCTTGCAGGATTGTGAATATAGCAGCAGTATATTCCAGGAAAACAAGCTTTGAAAGAGTCAGACCATCTTATTTGGTTCCTGTGGACAACAGGTACCATTTTCCTAAGGACATCCAATAACACAACTGGAGGTGACCAGTATGTGGATGACCACTCCTAGGTCCAAACCACGAGGATTTCTACAAAGCAGAAGGACCAGGCTGGTCCTTTTTGATCACCTGTGGCTAGCCATAAATTAAACTGGAATTCCAGGAGTCCTCCAATTACAATCAGCAATGCTTCTGTCACACTTGGAAATGAGAAAAAAGGCCAAGAATTTCAATTTGACAGCTGCTTCTCACCTCCATATTTGTTTACATGCAGACACCATTTCTGCCAGGAAATTGGGACACCTTGGTTTTGGTCATGAAACCTTTTTATTCCTATGATAACTTTCTTTCCAAACTTCAAATTACTATTTTTACTAAGAAATGGCAGCTCAGAATAAATTATAGAGAAGATATCTACAGAGGATTCATTTCAAGATATAATCACTCTCACTTTGCCAGCAGCAGCAGCTTAATGAAAAGAGCAGGTGTTTGGCAATGCCTTAAAGGCTTCACATAGACCTGGCCCAGGAGATGTCATCAATCCCAAGAGCCACAGTAAGAATCAAATCCTTGAGGCAGTATTCCTTCCTTCTCTAACTTTTCAAACCAGCTAACAACAACAACAAAATCAATAACAGTGAATTCTGCAGGCATTCCTAGGTCTGTTTTCAGCTGAAATTATTTCCCTAGAAAACAGCACTTACTTGTATGGTTTCAATGGCAACTGGCTGCTGGAACCACTTCTAATTACTATCATGATCATGTTCTTCACTGGAACATTTGTTTTCCACAGTGCCCTCACATTTTTACAGGTGTACCTTATCTAAACTTGTTCCCCTTAAAACTGGAAATGTTTGGCAACAGAAAAGATACAAGAGGAAATGACTGACCATGTTTAAATCTTTTATCTCTCAGCCCAGTCAAGGGCTGCTTAAATATAACTCTGCCTCATTGTCTCTGAGAGCACTGTCCTCCCATGCTGCCACCTGAGTGGCACCTGAAAAGTATGCATATAAAAACTAATATAAACACACATTGTTAGGCAGACAGAAAAAAAAAAACAAAAACAAAACAAAACCAACATGGGAAATAAGATATCCTCAATGTTTTTGAGACAGTGAGAGAAGTTAACACCACCAAGAGAGATGAAGTTTGAGAATAGAACAAGGAAAGAGAACAGTACCATGCTTACCATTACCATCCATTTTGAAAGCATTAACTCCACACATTTCCACTTGCCAACACAATTAGTCATAGAGGAGCAAGAAAAATCCTTACAGCATTATGCTTGCACAACTGTAATCAAAGTTTCCCATTTTCTCCCAGTTTAATGAGTAAAACAAGTTCTGAACTATTAGGATGGTCTTAAGTAGTTTATCTTTCATACTTATCCCCCAGAGAAACACCTCTCTTGCAATGCACTAACACCTGCATTGGCAGACAGGGTTTTCCCCAGACCTGAAAAGCTGCAGGACTTTGTAAAGTCAGGCTCACTTCTCATAAGTGTTTCTCTTGAATGGCTACAAAGTGATTCCCTTTCTGCTTCGTTTCCTCCTTTAGGTCTGCGCAGCGGCAGGTTACAAAGCCCTCTTAAAGCTGTTGGTGAGATCACAGTGATCTAACTCACCAGAGACTGTGATGGTGCAGAAAGGCTGCTGAGCTCAGACACCTGCCCTCCAGCACACCAGTGAGTGAGAACTGTTCCCACATGGAAATGTGACCCTCTACACTCGTGGCAACATTTATTTGTGATCCCGATCCTGTCCATGACGAGGGCACTGCTCCTATTCTAATGCTCTGGGCCAGTAAACACAGGGTGAAGGACAGCAGAGTAAATACTGTTTGCTGTCACAGACCCGTGACAAACTGGGGAACTGCTGACTCCTGCAGTGATGCTCACTTCCTTCCATAAGCTCACTGCTTTCAGGAAAGACTCCTTTTCCCTGAAAGATGCTTTTGTTTTAACACTGGGCTCCATTCAGTTTAAACTAAGTGCCATCCTCCCCCACTGCTGTGTTGAAGAATCACTGCTTTTATTTCTGTCTGAGATTTTTAGCTGCTGACAGCCTCTTCATCAGATACTTCTTGAAATTCCAGTCACAGGAAGGCATAATCATTTCTGGTTTGTTAAAAACATATATTCCCATTACAACCTAGCACCTCTTTTTTTAAAAATAAAAAAATTTTAAAAAAAAAACTCAAACAAACCAAACCAAAAAACCCAACAATAATAAGGTTATCCTGCTTTACATTTATTGCCACCTCTGCATATTTGAAGTTAATAATCAATAAAGCATTAGGAAATACTTCAAATTGCTGGAAATACTAATTTGTTTTTTGCAAATTTTCTTGTTACTGAGCACTTCTACAGAAGTCTGTATCGAAACAACCCTCTGGCAGCAGCAGCTTTGATAGCAATTTTGTGCTGTTACCCAGAACTCAAACCACCCTATAAGGAGGAGTGATCCCTTCCCAACAGGCACACTAGGATATTATCTTGGCCTTCAACAGTTTCTTTATCTGCAATGGAGGTGTTACTTTTTTCCAGGAAGGACTGAGAAAAGCTGAATGGCAATAACCTGTGAAAGCATTATACTCCTTCAGTTCTTGGAAATGCTGCACCCTGTTTGGTACAACTGAACACTTCCTTGGCTTAGGAACTTCACAGCAGCACCAGGGTCCAGACAGGAATGCTGCCTGGAGAGAATACTCCCTTTCCAGCTCAGAGAACCTGCAATACCCATATTTTACCTTCTCTTGGACGTTTTTTTATTAAGCACCACAGGGGTGTTTAACAGATGTGACTTAGAGTCCACCTTGTCTCATTAGTAAGGCAGGGGTTCACCAATACTTTTAGTTCCAAATACAAGTTTCCAAAAAACACATTAGGACACTGCTTCCACACATGCTGCAGATCATAACAATGCCCTGCCTTGTCTCTTGACAGCAATCACAAAGAAAAAATACTGGAGACAGTTCGAGATTGCCAGCTGTACAGATACTGTTTTTCAATTAGTTTCAAGGTCATGAATGGCATTTTCATCCCCAGAAAAGACCCTTAAATCGAGTCCAACCACTACACCAGCACTGCCAAGGACAGCACTAAACCATGTCCCTACATGCTGCATCTACACATCTTGTAAACACCTCCAGGGATGGTGACTTCACCACTTCCCTGACAGCCTGTGCAGGGCTTGACAACCCTTTGAAGACAAATCTTCTCTAATATCCAGCCTGAACCTCTCCTGACACAGCTTGAGGCAATTTCCCCTTGTCCTGTGTCACTTGTTACCTGGAAGAAGGGACTGATGTCTACCTGGCTACAAGTTCCTTTCAGGCAGTTGTGGAGAGTGATAAGGTTCCCCCAAGGTTCTTCCTCTTCTCCAGGTTAAACACCCCCAGCTTCCTCAGCTGCTCTTCAGACCCTTCACCAGCTCCATTGCTCTCCTTTGGATGTTAAGAAAAGAACCAAAAGAAAAGGAAAGGGGAAAGAAATAGTTACTGAGTCATTCATCTCTGACACACAAAAATCAAAGTGTCCATTAAATTAAAGGAGGAAAAATCATTTGTTCCTTATATTGAAAGATTAGTTAAGAATTTAACTTAATTTAAAAGTTTTTTAAGACGGAATGTTAGCTCTGGTCTTGGAGGCCATTAGTCTTACAGCTTGGAATTACATTTTATTGATGGGTGTTCAATACTGCCCACCTACTGTCTTGGTTCTTCTAAAAATTCAACTGCAGCTATTCAAAGGAGAGGTACAGAATTATCCACATATACAAATGAATTATAGTCTGCTAGAAATAATTAGATCCAAAATCAAATGCAGCTTCAGAAGAGCTTACTGATTCTTAGTTGCTTTCCTCCATTAATGGCTGCCTGCATTGTACAGCTCGAACTCATTAGCCAGTGGCATTTCTGTCACCTCATGGGGTGCCACCGTGTGAGCAGAGCACTGGCTCGCTAAAGCTGAGGCAGCTCCAGCTGAGGTGTGGATTACTCCCTTCTCAGGGATTGTCATGCAAGGCAATTGTCTTTCAGTGCTCAGCCACCACGCTGGGGTGGGGACAGCTCCCAGGTATTCCAGCAGCACCACCACCCTCCGCAGGGACCACAGGGGTCTGGAGGCTCCATGGGGGGGCTCCAGGCTATGGAAAAGTGTCTCTGGAGAAAGACAAGGGCATAAACTGCCTTTGTTCAGAATAAGGGCACAAGTTGCCTTTGGAAAATGATGGTGTGTCCATTTCATTGTATCCTCTCACAAAATCTAAGGGAAGAAAGTCACTTCCCCTCTAGTTTCCCTCAGACTCGCCTACACAAAGCCCAGAGAACTTAATCTGAAGTGCTGCAGCTATCAGAGGGCTCCTGTTTCCCAGACAATTATTCCTCAGGTGGCAGTAGTAACAGAGAAATGATAGAGTGACATAAGCCCTAACAGTTCCAGCCAAAGATCTGCTCCCCAGGCTTCAGACAAAGGTGGAAATCTGACAAATCTGTGTGGGGAAAATTAATTTCCAGCTCATCTCAAAGAAGATGCTCAAAGCTGAGCATATACATGGAAGCAAAAATGTCAGAGAAAGACCAGAAAAAGAATCCTTTGTGACACCTTAAATGTTTGTCCCATTGGAGTCTTGTGCTTCATCTCCAGCTAAGTTCAGCCCCAGTGTGCCAGAAGAAAGCAGGAAAGCAGATTCTGTACCACTCACAGCTGAGGAATGAAGTGTTCCTGGCCATGACAGGAGAGTCACCAAAAGGATTTGTCCTAATACAGTCCCACAGTGACTAAAGGGAAAGCAGGGGAAGCAACTCCAATTACCTTGTGTAATCGCGATTTTGAATGGCTGAACATTAGAGCTTGATTCCAATAATGAATTCCAGTTTCACTTTGCTTCTACATTTTTTAGTAATTTGTTGTTTCCAATTTTCTCAGAAACCATTGGAATTTGCAAGTAAAACAGGAGCATAGACACTCTGTTGAAACCAGTGCTGCTGCTCTCAAAACAAAAGGGCAGCTTTAAATATACACATGTTAAAATAGCAGCTGTGGAACTCAATAATTGTTTACTGCCTGATCAGATGACACTTTGTTTAAAAAGTGTAGGTTATGTGCCAGTTCCTACTGAAATCATACTAACATAGCATTTAATATTTATAAATTTAACCAGCACTGCTTTATGACTGCTGCAAAGTTCCTCAGGGGCATCACAAGCACACACAAGTGCCTCAAGGTATCATCTTCTGTTTTCCTTGTCACACTCAGGACTGCTGCCTTTTTCCGAGCTGGCACAGGCGTGCTCTGTACAGGAGGATGCTTACACAATTTCCTGGCAACTTCTTTAAATTTCCTTCCTTGCTCTTGCTTGTAAATGAGTACAGGCTTTGTGCACACTCACTCCCAGCCTTCAGCTGCAACAAGGTCACCCAGACTATCTTGTTTTCCTCTACTGGGGGCTGAGGTAACTTGCTTACCTCAGGTTTAGCCATGAACAAATGCAGTGTGTAACACACTCCCCTCTCTGCTCCCTCAATTCACATCCAGAGTACAAGGTCTCTTGAGATATTTTGTAAGAAAATATCTCAATGATATCTTGCATTCTAAAAACTGGTTTGTATATTTTTAGCTTCCCATACTTTAAATCAGACCTCCATCCATATTCCAGGTCATGTAAACAACCCATGCATATCCCACTTGCATACAAACTAGGGATTCCACTGAATTTTCAGAGAAACTAACAGGAAAAAAAAAAAGTATAAAATTGAATTATATTTAAATTGAAAGTGCTTATTTCTTGTTTTCACTAGGATGAATTTCCTCATACTGTTAATTTTAATAACATAAATAATGTTTCTTTCCTGATAAAAACCTTTTTATTTATAGCGAGAAAGCAAAAACACATCTATGACTTCTGAAACTTCTTTGCCTTTGGAATCTACATAAAGTCACGCTCCAATCTGTGTAAAAGAACATCCTGTTGGTAGAAAACAACCAGTTCCCAGGCCTTGAAAGCAGCATCCCTTTCCACAGGTTGATGGATAAGGACCATAACAGCCCATGATGCCCATGGATTACTTGGCTTCAGCAAAGACTACAAGCTATGCTTATCACACCAGCCTCTGGCCAGAGTCCATCAGAAAGGCTCGACACCTGTTTCTGGGCAGCTGTGGAAATTAAAGGCTTGGGTGAAATTCTCCTATTTTTATCTGCTGGGCTAAATCACTGTTTTCACTGGTGTTGGCTGGCAGAATTTATTTATTGGTACATTTGTCTTTGCGCTGCTGGGCAGCAATTGCAAATCTAATTACTGCCAAAGTGGCTCTAGGGGCTTGTACACAGGTGTTTTGCTTAATACTAAATCTAAATAAAAAACTCACTAGCAGGGACCTGTTCATAACAATTTGTGACATGCATGCTTTCAAGGAGAAAAGGCACAGCTTTCAGCCTCCTCTCCCCTCCAGTCCCCTTGCTATTTAATTCTTCAGGAAGTAGCACTGTGCAAATCAGCAATCATCATCACACCATTTCCAGGTAACAGCTTTCAGAGTTGCCAAGCAAGCATGCTCAAATGGGGCTTTCCCCCTCCAGCACTGGTGACAAGGAAAAAGCTTCACAAATCAATTAAGTTATCTCAACAGGACAGCTTTGTTCATTTTCCTCAAGCCCTGTTCTCAGTAACATCTATATAGTCCCACAGATACAACTGTCAAGAATAATAAATAATCCCATTCAAAAAGCCTGAGAAGGAACTGAAAGCAAGCCAAAATGCTTCAAAAAGCAATTTATATGTGTTTGCTACTCTACAAGGCACACCTTATTTTTTCACTGCACACCTTATTTTATCAGTAAATACATAAATACACACAACAGAAATTTCCCTTTTAAACACAGAGTAGTGTTTCTCAGTAACTCCACCAGCATAAAAGCCTTGTAGTTTTGAAACAAACAAATAAAAAAAAGTGCTGGAGTTTTCAGAGCTTGACTCCAAAATTGTGGTGTAAAGCGCAGCTGTGATCAATAAAAAAAGTACTATGACGGTGTTAACACTCACTGATCTTCATCCTGTGCTTCACCTCCTCTGTGTAGGTTAAAAGAGTCTTAAATGAATGATTAGCTCATTTATTAACTATGCACCTTTAGCTCTCACAATTATATTACCTGATCAGAACATAAGGCTCAGAGAGTTATTTGATTAGATTTTCAAGCTTTTGCTGGTTCAGGGGAACATGAATGTAGAAGGCAAGAGAAGAATAAAAACATGTAACAGTTCCTTTTGTTGACTTTAAAGAGGTTTTTGCTTCAACTAACTTCTTCAGAGTCCTGAATGGCTTTTACATATTTTAAACCAGCCAGTGATACTCCCCTTCTAGCTCCATCACTGACTGCTTTGCCAAGAGGAACAGGAATAACCCTCCAAAAAGCCTCCTGTTGCTGTCTTCTCCAAGGTAATGAAAAGAAATGCCCATAACAGGTTTATCCACTTTTTCAGTCTAACAGGGAGGAAAGGCAAATTTCAAACTATTTGGCCAGTGATCACACATCTTCCTCTGGTTTCTGACTGATTCAATCACAATAATTCAACCAAAATCCAAAGTTTACAAAAAAATTGGCAGGGTGGGGAACTTTAGCCATACCATGTCACAACTTAAGTGTGATTCTCAATACACTCAGAATGAAAAATAAAAAACCCAAAGATCCATTTTACAAAGAGAGAAATGGTGAAACAAGACACTGAGTACATCCCGTAAATACCACTGGTGCTTAAGCAGGCTATTTTTCAGGATGGCTGCAATTGGTTTAGCTGGTTTTTTTTAATAATGAATCAACAAAACAATGAGTAAGGAATAAGAGAACAGATTAAAATAGCAATTAGAAGGAGTCAGTGTGTTTTCCATGATGATAGAAGCTACAGAAATGTCTTATTTTAGCTCTTGCTGATTATCAAATAAGGACATTCTAATACAGTTAGAAAATTGCTACATTTACCCCAATTCGCTCAGTCAGTCATGTTTGTACTGCTATTGAACCATAGGTATTTCTGTTTCATTACTGTGGCTAGAAAAATGTGTGTGGGCTAAACTTATAATTCAACTAGAGAGAAAACTGCATTTCAGCATAGAAAATCATCTTACTAGTAATTTTCCCTTCCTCAGATTTGTGTGTATAATACTGAGTTTCAACACCAAATGGAAAACTGTTGGAAAAGATATAGTAATCAGCCTCAAAATATAAGTGGCAGTAAAAACCCACTGAGAAGATCCAAATGTTCTCCAGAAAAAATGTGCAAAGCAAACAAATTTGTAATTCCAACCAGGACAAGAGGTAATGGTCATTTGAGTTTTTTGAATGTTTAAAACCCTAACATTTTAAAAAATATATAACAAAACTTGCTCCACATCTTCTGGGGAAAATCAGAAATCAGTTCAATGTCTCATCTCAAAAAAAATGTATGCAGAAAAATGATTGCTGACAAGCACAGGTGTTTATTTGAAATCACTCACTTGTCTCAGTTTGTAATGTTTGACTAGAGGCTTCCCCACAGCTTCATATTCATGATTTCAGAGTGTTTCACTTCTGATCCAAGAGTATCTGGACAAATAGTCTTTCATAATACTCATTCCATCCGCTTTGTCCAGCTTTGAAAACAGCAGATGGATAGACAGAGAAAGCAATTTTCTGCAGGTTTTAGAACTTCAGGAGAAATTTCAACTGAGTTTCATTCTAAAAATCAGTAAACATTTTAAGCTGTGCCTGGAGTGAGAGACTAGTTTTTAAAGTCAGCTAGTTTGTTTCTCAAGCTAGAGTCTCACACTATTCCTAAGCCTGAAACAATTTCATTTTTAAAAGCAACACCTTTCTATGACAAAACTGATTTTAAATGAGTACAAAAAAGGGGATGTTAGTCATTCTCTGTGTGGAACCATGAAAGAAAACATGAAGGCATTCTGCAGAGCATGGGGACAGAAGGAAATCCTGTGTACTTCTTAGAGCCATGGCATTGCCAGGAGAATGAACTTCACACAAATCTAAGGGAACACGGCTAGACAAGGTAATGCAAAGCATCAGAGTGAACACGGAAGATGTCCTCACACATGGAGATCCAACTCACCTCCTGCCACCATTTCATCAGGTATTTAAAGGTTAAGGTTTTGCTTCAAGGCAATTGAGGGTGGTTTTGGCAAGTCAAGAACCTGGAGCCATTTTATCACTGACCTGCAGAGGAAAGACAAAGTGAGTCTTTTCATCTTCAGCTTATTCCTATCCCTGGGTAGCTGACCTCACCTACTCCAAACAATTTTCATTTAACTATAGAGGATTCCTGCTCCAAAATAACATAGCAGGAAAAAACAAGTTAACATGATAAAGTGTACTCCACACTAGCAATTACAGAACTACTCCTTATCTTTGGGCCAGTTGCAGAGTGAAAGGCAGCCAGAATTTCCCATATCCCTCCCACTGAGCCCTGAAGCACACATTGCTGCAGCTCTGCTTTAAAAATCCTGTTTCTTTGTCCTTTTATGAATTTAGAATGCAGTTATCAAAATATGAAAATTATGGTCTTCTCTACCACGTAAATAGATCAAAAGAGTGAAACATTCGCAACTCATTCAAGTATTTCAGTGAATAGCTCATCCAACAATGATTTTTATGCATTTTATAGGCAACTACCCATCTCAAAACAAGTTTTCAGTATAACATCTGATTGACAAGTCAATCTTACCTTAAAGAGACCTTAAAAAGCTCAGAGTTTTCACTGAAAAATTAGAAGTATTGTTCAGTTTATATAAAAAAATAACCCTGAAGAACCAGACACCTTATCAATTAAATGGAAAGAACAGCCTTACATTCATTTATTCCAGAACTATTCCTCATGAGTTTATCTTACTGCCTGAAAGAACCTTTCAAAAGTTACTCACCCCACAAAAGAGCAAATCCAGCTTGCCTAATAGGTAGGTAGGTATAGAGGAAATAGCCAGCATTTTTGGAAGGCATAAAAATTGAAAACCAGCAGTAGCCTCTACACTTGATGTAAGCTTTAGCTCTATGGAAGCACTCAGCCTTCATGCCTGAAGCAGACTTGCAAGCACATACCAGCACAGAGCAGGCAGGATGCTCCACCACAGCCTGGTTAGATTTTACTTCATAAATAAGCTTTCAGTAACTCACTACCTTCATCTCCTATCAGTCTATGAGATGAATGAGAAAGGCCGTTTGCGTTGTGTGGTTGCTGACATCACAAGCAACTCAGCAATTGTAGATTCTTAATTTATAAGGAAATAAAACTGTCAAATGCAAGGAGGTAGAGAAAGCAGCAGATTCTGGCCAAGGTTGTGTATAATTGACTATAGCAAAGTTATTTTCTCTCAAGAGCTGATAAATTCTACCACATACATGCAGCATCACCCAGTCTGCTCATGCTCCTGATCACCACTGTTGCCTAACACATGGAAGCTGCACAGGCAGTAAGATGCCCAGAATTCATGGCCAAACTGTGAGATTGGGAAGGATTCCTTTTCTCTGCCTAGAGATATGATCAGCTGTATGTATTATTACTGACATGTATTTCTGCAGCCTGTTCTTAAAGGCTTCAGATCCTGACATATTTCAGTCTTTACAATCCTTGCTAACATTTCTCTATCTTTACCTTTGAGAAGTCTGAGAAAGTGCCCTCTATTTCCCCTCAATTTAAGCCTGATCATGCTTGCTTTACCAAGAGCAGCTAGGCAGAACAAGCAATCCCCTTCCACACAGCAACAGTCTGTAATTAGGTGCAAAGGATGGATCTTCCAAATCCTCTCTTCTTCGAGCTGAAGAACATCCATTTGGTTCATCTTTGTCACAGGTCATGTTCTCACACTGTCAACAACTCTCTTTTCCTCTTATCTACACAGTCCTCAATTGTTGCACAGCTTGCTCAGATTTTGGTAGCCAAACGCTCTAGGATTTGATAGCTGATCCCCTAGGACAGGCCGTAATTGAGCAGAAAAAATCATTCATCTCCCACCCAGGCTGAAGATCTCATGCACATGCCTCAACAGCATTTTTCTTTTTACAATACTCCCTGGAAACTGCCATCCATTTCTGTACAAACACTCCACATCCACCTCTCCCCATGCCATTGCTATTCCCAAGAACTGTGCTTGTCATTTGTACCTGCTGATGAATTGTTATTCTTTTCAAACTACACTGCCTGTTTGAAAAGATCATTCCAAACCTATCCTGAGCTCTTGATTCTCCCACATGCTTGTGGCACCTTCTCCACATCGCGTGCTCAGAGGATTTGAACAATTCCATCTCCAGTTCCTTGTCCTAATCATTAACAAAACATGTGTGATACCAAGGAACATATAGATTCAAACCCCCTTATGCATAATCAGATAGGGCGTTTGGAATGTACATAATTACTCAACAGTAGTGAGATTTTAGCTCTTCCAAAACTAAACCAACATTTCTCTAACATTTTATAGTTTCAGCTTTTGTACTCTTTTTTTATTCCATTTACTGAGCTGCTACCTTATTGTGTAACTCCCTACTTTAAAAAAAAAAATCACAGGTACAATGCAGTTACAGTGATAATTGTTCAAAGATAAACACACATTTATTTTGAGAAACTAGCGTCTCACTGACAATTAAGGCCATCATTTAAGAGTAAGAAAAACTTCTCATGAAGATGCTTCTAATCTCTGAGAAAACTTACTTTTTTGTTTCACCTAAGAACTGTTTGTCAGACTCCCTCAAGGTTATATCGCAGATGTTCAGAAATTAATTGAAAGTAACAGGAACAAAGTAGAGAAACCTTTTGCTCCTTGAAGTGATTTTTAAGTGGCAGTTAGCTCTCATAATCTCTGTGCACAGCCAGAACCAGGTGCAGGCATGGCCCAGAATAATTTAAGCGCTCACAGTACTCACAGGGACTGAGTTTTATCCAGCCTTGAGAATCCTGCAAAATAAATGAAGGAATAGGAGGCTTCTCTCAGGAGCTTGAGACAGAGGAGAGCATTTCTTGGATGTGACAGCCTGGCTGCTCTCCTGCCAGGAAAAGGGCTGACATGGCTGTGTGAGCCCCACAGCACCTGGGAGGCCCACCCATGAAAGGTGGGGTCTTCGAGCACCGCTTCCAACCTTTCAGGGCATTGATATCACCAAGACAATGATAAAGGCCCTTCCAGATCAGATCAGATCCATCCACATTTTATCTATCACCCCTCTGCTTCTGTGGTGAGGAACAGCAGCTGTCTAAAGCACCATTTGGCAGCACTGTCCAGCAGTGGACAGGCAGCACAATTTCCCATCTGACCTGGAACAAGAACTCAGCTGTAACACACACATCAACCAACCAGACAGAGGGCTGTTGCCAGCCCTTTGTGGCTGAACAGGGAATCACAAATCAGGCCAAGGAGCTGCTGCTGGAGAGACACCCCAGGCAGCCCTAGGGCCAAGTGAAACATGGGCCCAGCTGTCAGCTGTGCAAGAAGGGAGCCCACTGCACAAACTTCTCAGGAGGAAAATCTGAGCAAGTTAAAGTGATTCTACTGGGAGAGGAAAAGTTGGGGTGCATGGAAAAATCACAGTGGGAAAACATCACATTTCTACCACAGATGCCAAACATACCTTAACAATCTATAAAGCTAAGGAGAGAAAAGATCTGAAAAGAAAGTACCAAAGCTCTGATCTTACTGCAAGATGTCTGAAAAACTGTGAAGCCCAAATAAAAATGAGTCAGATTTAGAGTCTCAAGTCTGTTAGGTACCCTGAGAACTGTACCCTAATGCAGGCATACACTGTATTAAACAAAGCTCTCAACACACTCCATCAACGTGAGCTCTGCAAAGGCTACCAAGGGGGCTGTCACCCAATGAAGAGGTTTGCAACAGTCAGCTTAAAACACAATAGGAGAATTAACAGGAAACACAGCACCAATATCTTTTCCCTCAATGGGGAGAGATATGGTCATTTAAAATAAGAGAGACAGATAAATAGGTATATGTAAATGAATGGAGATTGGGAAAAAAATTGGAGGTCATAGACCTCTTATCTGCCTAGATCCCACTCAAACACACAGAGTAGTGTAGTGCCAGTCACATGAGACACAGGGACAAGGAGAAAGGTCCCTCAAAGTGCCCAGAACAGGTAGAGGAAATGACTGTGAAGCACAGATTTTGGGCTGACCGGGATGTGGTGTAATTAGGAAGAAGACTACCTTACTGTAAAAATTTGTGTACTAACTGTATATCCAGAAAAAACCCAGTAAAGATGAAGGAAGGAATGAAAACCTCCAGCTCACTGTGTACTGCTGGCTTTCCTTCCTTTTGTCTCATAGACTAACAACTTCAGCTTAGAAAACTTTTTGCCCCTAAAATTGAAGTGCACACAGGTGACGAAAAGCAACTAAATTAAGCCATCATGCCTTGGATATTGTTTTCCTCTGAATATGATTTGGCTGCTGCTCTGTGCAATTGAGTCAATGTCAGTGAATGCTGTAGAGGCTGACTCACAGGGATCAGCCAGTCCCAGGCAGTTTTATTTGAAGGGAACATTTGGTAAAAATCTCACTTTTTATTGGCACCTTTTCACAAATTAAATACAATCTTACAAATAATGCTAACTGTTATTCAAATGCCTTTACTTCATATCAAGATAAGAGTCTCCAGCTATTCAGAAGCTGCTTCAAATCATTAAAACACACAAATAGGTTGCCTCTGATCTGTGGTTTTGGCTACTAAATACCTGTTATTGATTTAACAAAGCTACACAACAAAATACATTTGTTTCTCTGCTGTCCACAAATCAACTTTCACGGCCACTGCAACAGGAAAACTTCCTTGGGCTGTAGCCAAAACAAGCAAAAAACAAAGCAAATTGTTTGGAAAACTGCTTGTGTAATCCTGGCTTACTTTCATTTGAGCTGTGCAGTCATTGACAGACTGCTAATAACTAAAAGGTCTAAAACAGGACCCATTTTTTCATAGCTGTCAGCACATCTGCCTGCTGTGACTTCTTTCCTAATAGCTTTTCCTGCCCCACATTTATCCCCCTAAACCATATGCCATGGTAAGAAACAAGACTGTACAACTCCAGGTAAGCAAATGTAAAAGAGTTTGAGTCAATAGAGAAGCCAATGTTTTTGATGGCCAACAAATCAGGAACCCCCAGAAGTTGCAGCTCAGCTTTACAGCCGCTTTTTATATTTTCCAGGCTGTATTACATTGAAAGGATTTCTTTTGCTCCTTTGGGCACACAGAACACTGATCACTTACAGTTTCATTCAGCCATTTCTCATTTGCATAACCCACATTTATTAATCATACAGATTTTGGTTTTCCTCCATCTGGAGGCACAGCAAATTTGGCAAGTCACCAGCAAACTGGCAGTTGCTTTCCTGGGGCTGTGACCAGAGCTGCAGAGGCTCCCTTAATTAGGGAAACAGCGACAAAACCCAAGCACATGCTGGTCAGCTGAAAGCAGTAGCCAGTCTGATCCCATTCCCAGCCATGTGCCACCACTGAACACATTCCTCCTGTTGTCTCAATGCCCAAGGTTCCTTTGTACTGCGCTGAGTCTCCAACATTTTGAAAAAAACTAAATCAAAGCTCAGTGCAAATTATTGCTCTTCACAGTCAAACATCCTACAGTACCTTTTTTGGATCAGTTGACCCACTTATCATTAGAATGAAATTTTTGAAGTAACATGCCTCATCTCACACCACAAATGCAGTTTGATTCTCAAACAACTCGATCCAAGAACCTTCACTTTAGATGCTCTGGTTTAATGACATGATACTTTTTCCACCAAGAGACTGTAAAAGTGAAGCTAAACAATGAAAACATTTCATTTCTTTCCTTCCTTTTGAACTTTCACACAGGCTTACAAAGCAACAAAGTGCAGAATTTGGCTGATGCTGTATCTGAGGAAACAGCTCCCAGACCAACGTCACAGCTCTAATAACCATAACAGGTTCATAAAGAGTTCTTGGAAACCAACAGCAATACTGCAGTCTGTGTCCAGGTATAAAGGTCTCTGAGCTGCCTTCAGCCTGGTAACCAGAAGCAGATTGACTGCTGCAATAATGTGGCCAAATAGATTATCCTGCACTGAGCTCTGTGCTGGCAGAGCCACACTGCCTCCTCATGTGAAGGGGCTTCAGCACCTGCTGAGAAGCCAGCAAGCTGCTACAGTAGTTTCTGGATTTCTGGCTTGTCATGAAAGGAAGACCATCTATTTTAATTATATTTTCAAAAGGCATGCCCTTGTGGAGGGCAGTGCTCTGAAATTCTTATGCACAGACTTGAATTTGGGATAGTGGCAGCTTTTAATCTGTTTCAGGGTTGATTCAGCTAACATTAACGATAACAGAATACATCTGATGCTTACAAAAGAAGAGCATAGGTATCCATCATCTGAAATGTTTCCTCTGGAACATCTTAGTTAGCATTATTATTCCTCCTTTCCTTTCTTCTGTCCTTATGTAATCACAGTCCTCAGTGTCATCTCTCAATAGATTTCATTCTTACCAGCTCAAGATGCTTTGCCTTTTAAGTGGTGAAGCTTCACTCCTTTCACACTCAATATGCTGCTTTTCTGGAGTCCCTTCTTTCTCTCACAAGCAGAAAACTGTTTGGAGTGAGAAAGGCTGATTACAGTATTTCACAAAGGGAAAAAAAAAAATCTAGTTATTACATTTGTCTGAACATTTGTTTCCCTGAATGTTCCAGTCTGACTTTTCAGACCACAGATGTTTGAAACCGTCACAAACTCCACTGACATTGCTCACTTCTAATAGGATTTAATTATTTCTAATGTGCACCCCGTGTCTTTGGGTTTTCAGCCATTTATTCTGCCAACCTAAGATTCCATATTGGGTGATAACTCCAAGCCATAAAAGTCTTACCTGTCTTCACTTGGAAAACCTTCTGTCCTTCCTATAGTCACTTCCTCCATAATTTTCCTTGCTTCTCCTAGTTATGCTACCTGCCCACAATCCTGCTTGTTATCTGACTTATCTATAAAGACAAATGCCAATTGGCTTTGCAAAATAAGCAAGGAGGCCACATTTACCCTGTGCTTTTACTTGCTGCTCCTACCCCTCTCCCTCCCACTCCACACCACTCACCAAAGCTGCTAATGCTGTCCCACATAAAAAGCTGTTTTTCTTTAGTTAAAGTATGAAAGGAAGAAATCTGTTAGGATCCAATTTGTCTCCTGCTGGTGCAGAATGTGGACCTCCGGGGGAATCTGAACTGCACCAGGTATTTACCACCTCAGCATCCCCCACAAAACAGTTGCCTT
This sequence comes from Passer montanus, assembly GCF_014805655.1. NCBI lineage: Eukaryota > Metazoa > Chordata > Aves > Passeriformes > Passeridae > Passer > Passer montanus. The sequence continues at coordinate 1,217,451 of NW_024357392.1, read as the reverse complement.
AGCTGCACATCCCTTCAGGACAGCTGCAAAGCTTATCAGCTTTACTTCTGCTGTTGCCCTGAGCCATATCAGCTCCAGCAGGTGATGGGCAGGCAGGTAAAGTGTGACATCCAGCAGTGCCCTGAGTTTCAGCATGTTCAGTTGTCAGGGTAATTAAAACACTGAGATGCTAAACATGACAATGGGATGTACAGGACACAGTCTGTGCCTGCTGGCTGTGCTGGGTGGGTAGAATCTCCGGGGCAGAAATAAAGGAATCAATATCTGCATAAAGGAAATATCTGCATTTCATGGCCAGGTCCACATGGCACCACAGGAAACATTAAGACTGTACCAACTAAACTAATCCCAGGTAAGGGAGATACAAGTATTTGCATCATGGCAGCTCTTACCCTGTAATTTGGCTGCTGCTTCAGCCACCACTGATTTATCTTTTTCTGACCACAGCAAACCAAGATCTAGTTTATTACCAAGTCCCTCTGAAAGAAAAGTTTAGGGCCTTACAACAAAGTACCTTCCAGCACTATGTTTCATTGATTTTACTTCCTCAGATATTTTTCTTGTTAGAGATGCACATTTTATTGCACACTCTCCAAAATACCAGGAACAAAATTCTCTGTGGATTTTGCAGACTTCTCACTTCATGGGCTCACAATAGCATTTCACTGTATTGATAAAAATAGGCTCGCAAAATGGTGTCTCTGCTTAAAAGCACATTACTCTGCCAAATTTCATGTTGTAAGGGGCACAGAAACTCACAATCAAGGGTAATGGTCACACAGCTTTGTATTATATTCCTCACTAAAGGGAGGAAATTCAATGATTTTGGGAAGGTTTGTAAGTTTTAATTGTAAAATGTTGTGAATGACAAATTCCTGTAATTGAAAACACTATAGCAGAACAGTGGTAGACTGGCTATATATTCAATTTAAAGCAGTTTTTTACACATAATTATATAAAAAATAGTTTTTCAGTGATTTATCAACATTTACCTTTGTGTAATTTTTGTGTTTCTCTGAGCAGGTTTTTATTCTGCTTTACTATGCCGCATGGATCTAAATTTTACAGATATAAGTAATTTTCTATCCATCCAATAACCGAAGAAAACAAATCCAATGTAAAAACATAGAAAGTGAATTAGAAAACAGGGTAAATCTTACCTGCATTTTACATATTGCACCTCAAGTTAATTAAAATTCATTCTAGAGTAAGAATGAAACTGGCCTTTATCTTTGTGCAAGCCTTTGCTTGCACAAAGCCATTCATGTTACACTTTGTAGTAAAAAGAAAAGTAAGAAAAATTTTAAAGAGTAACTAGGGGTGACTAAGTGTTCCTATAAGCCAGCCCTTGGTTCTTGGGTTTTTATCAGTGGGAACCATCTACAGCTGATGTTCCACAGCTCCCACAATTCTGCTTGTAGAGCTGGGACCCCCACGCCTAAAAATGACACGGAGTCAGCAGATTTATTGTAAAAAATTAATGAAAATTATTCTGTTGAAAAATATTCTGAAAATGATCTTTTTGAAAACTTACCAGCTGCCAGAAGCAGGGCTCTTGAGAGTATCAAGTCCAAACAAAATACAAATTTAAAGTAACTTCTGAAAGATGGTTCCTTATCTATATTTCAAAATCCCGCCCAGAACAGACAATCCTACTGAGGACTGCTTCCTCTGTTCTCAGGGATGTACAATCTATATTGCTACTTGCACAAATCATTCTAAGAGCATCAGAAAATGCATAAATGATTTATACCACTATTTCATGAAGAAGCTCAAAAAACATTTTTAAAGGGTTTATGACATTAATGTAGGTTCTGTAGCTGAGCTGATGTGATAAAAATAATGAAAAAGAAATCAATCACAATGCAGAGATTACCCAGCTCAGATAATAAATGCCTTAAATTCTTCAATGCCAATTGAGAAAAGCATCAAGTACATTACAGAGCAATGTATAAATTAGAATTAATTTCACTGAAATTTATCAAAAAATTGGCATAAAGATGATCAGATTCTGTAAGTTTGTAAGAAAAAGTACAACTACTAATGCTGTATGTAACTGTCTGGGGCAACATCAAAATGAACCCTGTAAAGAGAATGACTGGCTGCTTACAGAAGTGCAGACACCAAAAACAGTTTTCAAAGAACAAACAGCTCACTCCATTCCATTATCCCAGGCTATTTCAGCCCTCATTACAATCATGGGAAATTGGCCCATAACCACTAAGGAGGCAAAGAACTACATGAAGGTTTTGAGAATTCAATCTTCAAGGTTAAATTAAAAAAAAAAAGAATTAAAAACCAAGAAAAACAAACCACAAAACCCCCTAAAATGATGCACCACAAAATGTATGCCTTATTTCTTAATATTGTTGTCAGAACAATTATTTTAGTACTTAACCAGCTTGTGATTGTCAGCTGATAAAGCCTTGTACTTTTTAACAACCATTTGAGACATTTTTGCTCAGAGAAACTGGAGTGCAGATAATCACCACTTACAACATTTTCATATATTTTTCTTCATACGTTGAACAATTATACGTCTGAAATGTTAGGGAACTACAGAAACTAATTGCTAAATAAAAAGTACTAGTGCTGTATTTAAACTGTCTTAATCCTTTATATCACAGAGGGATTCTATTATATTGCTATAAAAGGAGCTGAATTTGTCTTTGTGACTGGATTCAATTCAGGTTTATCTATTTTACTTCTTGTGACTCATCCTGATGTTGCCATACAGAAAATCACAGGGGAGTGTGAAGTTACACAGCCCGAGGAGCGAGAGTTTGCTCAGTCACAGTCCTTCTGAGGGAACCAGGAGATCAGCCCCAGGTTAATGTCAGTAATGTTTTTGCTGTAAGTTAGGTAGGAAGTCCACGCAAAATGCATGAAGTTACTGAAAACTTTCTTTATGAAGGGGACCTAAATGATCTACTTAGAGACATGTCCTTGTTGCCATTTTTCTAGCTGTGCATTTGTGCTATCAAGGAGGCTTGGGGGGCAATTTTTTTGGTTCTCTTTGCTGAGGGACCACATTTGGGATTTGGTGGAGGTTTTTTGTACTGTTGAGATTGCTTTCAGATTCCGTTTCAGTACTTGCTTATTCACAAATAATTTCTTCCTGTAATCTGGTAATCTGGGACTAGCCTGGGTTCTGAGAAGAGCTGTGGTACTGTTGAGAAAGCAGAGACACTTTTCTTTACAAATCAAACCCTTATTTCAAGCAGGGCTAAGTGATTTTTTAAAATTTGTAAGTGAAAGTGTAGAAGAAAACACTGCTGCAGAAATAAGATAAGCTTATCTTGAATCTCAGAAACCCAAGAAACTGAAGTTTGTGAAAAGGGGTAAAAGCATTTCTGTGACATGATTTGGCTGATGAGTGAGGTCCAGCTGTCCCTTGAGTATCATGGCACAACCAGATGGGCCTTTCCTCCAACACCACCAGTCCTGCAAAGAGCACAGCTGAGAAGCCAGATAACATTTCTGAAAACAGGAATTCCAGGGAATCAGGTACTCAACTTTATCTGGTGAGCAAGAGACAAAACCATGTATTCAATTCCATTTTAAGAAATACTGTTATCTGCTTCAATAGCTAAAATTGTAATTTGAAAGCTTACTGATGATACAGATATATTTCACATTTACCAGGGACAGCACTTTCTGTTCCCTCCTTAATGCATAAAGGAAATGCTATCTCCCATCTTAGCAACAAGCCATGCACCTATTTCTCATGATATACATATTTTTGTTCAGCAGCTTACAAATCTCTGGCAATATTAGTAAATGCTGGAAGACAGTGCACTCCAAAAATTTTAGAAATGAAAGGCAATTTGTTTTTCAATGTTCTTTTAGAGCTGGCAATCCTGGTCATGCATACAAAAAAAAAAAAAAAGAATCCAAGTTAAAATGGTAAATGGGAGTGGAAAGCAGGGCAGCCACCTCACCAAGAGTACAGTCAAAGATTGCCCTTGCACAATTAGCCTGGTAAATTAGGGACTGCGAGGCAGGACATGACTGCTTCCCACAAACACGTGAAATCCTGAGAGGAGTAAGTGCTGCTCAAGATGAAAGACAATTCCCAAGAAATGGGAATACAGTGGCTGATTAAAATTAGGAGGATCAGTAGAGCAATGTTGTCCTGGGACAGTCAGGATAAAAGGAAATGGAGATGAGTAAGCCACTTTTAAGGTGAAATAAATATATTAACAAAGAACATTGTAGGATATGGTGGCTATGACAACAAGGTATAGGCCTTGGTCACCCAGGACATCTTTTTAATCCCATGATATTGAATATAGACGTAAAACAAGGAAGAAATGTTTTCCCCTCCTGTTAGGTAAAGCACAAGTTAAAAAGGTAAACTGACAGGTAGTACTATAGTGCAAACTCCAGGTGTGGGAGAAAAGCATTTCTGTAGCAGGCAGCAAAGCAATGAGTGATTTGGCAAATAAAGACAAAATTAGCTCAATTCTAATGTTTCACTTTCAACATTTCAATCAGTGCAGAAATACCTCACAGAAATACCAATTAGCTGCATCAGAACAACAAGCAATTTATTCTTGGTTGATATCTATGTGACAGTCTTAATTTACATGTCATGAGTTCCTCTGCCTCTTCTGCTGTGCTGTGTTGTAGCAATAAATAACTTTTTAAGTGTCAGTCAGGAAACTACACTATCATAATGAGGGACAATTTCAGCTCCCCTTGATTGGAATTGCCTGACAGCAACCAGTGCCACTGCTCCCACAGTGAAAGTCTGGGAGTAGAATAGCAAATTCCCAGCATTATAGAACAAGAAAATCTCATTGGCAAGATCAAAATGTGTGGAATTTCTAAGAGCTATGCACAGAAGACAATGAGCATGCTTATTAGCCTTCCCGGACAAAAAGCAACTCTTAATGCTATACATTTTAGTTTCATTCTCTTAGCTTGAAGAAATATATTCCCATATTCCATATGTAACAGATTTTTCAACAGAAAGTTGAAGTGAGACAAGGCCAACTGTACTTGAAGAGTACTGAAAGCTACTTGCAGTTTTGAAGTGCAAACAAAACCTGCAGTTTTATGTACTCACACTCCTCAGAGCTAGTGGCAGCCCCTGTTTAGGTCCAATCCCTTCCCAAGGCACAAGCTGAGCCACAGCATATCCATGGCAACTACTTAGGCACATTTATTGGATCACACACAGACAGTAACACCATGCTCCTGTCATAAGGCTAGTTTAATTCTAGTCTCCTCTTTAAACAAGTTGCTGGAATATCAGAGCTCCTACAGAATTCAAGGTTTTTTTGAGTTTTGACAAGATCAGTTTCTGGATATTGACTTCAAACTATACACCACAATACTTCAATCTTATAGAAGTGCCTTTGGTTTGCTATTAAAAAAAAACAAAGCAAATCAACACAAAATCAGTGCAAGAAGTAGCAGAAATCTATCCTGTGCCTGACTATATTTTACAGTAACAAACAGTCTGGCTGGAAATCAATTCCTTGAAATGTGCTGCATCTGAACTGCTGCTTCTGAAGCTCTTGCATAACTTGAAATTGAGATTTTATCTTCTCTTCTTGCAAATGCTCAAATATGTCAGGAGAACAAGATTTGATTGCATTGAAATTTGTAGTTCATCTCACTTTACATCTTCATGCAGTCATTTTGCCTTGCTTTTCACCCTCTCTCTAAGAAGCACCGCTGGCATTTTGTGATACTGAAAGCCTTGTTTGCATTCACTCCTTCCATAATGCTTCCATCCTTCAACATTAAGTTTTAGAAAGCAAGAAACAACAGTGACCAGACCTTGCCAATTCAACAGCTTGCATCACTTCATCCTGAGAGAACAGAGGAAAGGATGTATATAAAGCATGTTTCAGCATCCACTCCTTAGTTCTTTGGAAAAGTGAATCTCTTATTCCTTTCCGACTCAGAAGTGAAATGACAAAACCTGTTATTTTCCCAGTTGCCATTAGCTAATAAATACAAGGCTGTCAGTAAAGAGTGGCTGGAGATGCTCACAGTTACCACAGGTAACTAAATAACAGCAACCTAGAATTTCTAATCAGAATTATACGTGACCTTTCTTACTGAAAGCCAGACAAAAACCTTTTGACTGCTCACAGAAGAGTAGGCATAGTTTAAGTCCTTAGGCATAGATTTTAGCCCAAACAATTACAAACAACATACAAATAATCACCCTTGCAAAGCTCTCTGAAGCCTGCAAATTCATTTTTGTCTTTTCTTGTATTTCTGCCACTTGATCCCAAAGCTCAGAAGGAGCATCAAGTTGGCATTACTCTGTGCGTTGAAAATCTTCATGCATCCATGCCAGGGGCACTGGATTGAGCCAGAAGAGCCAATTTCCTCCTCTGCAGCCATCACAGGACCCACCTAGGCAGATGTTCATGGAAAATGTCACTACTGAGATCACAGGCCCATGCCCTACATTGGAAGGAGGCTTGTGGATCATCTTGGCATGGGGCTGCACTGGGCCACCTCAGGGAAGCAAGGCATTGTACTGAACTGGGCAGGAAAAACAGCCCAGCAGTCCTGCTATTGTTTCCTCCTGCACCCTCAAAGCCCTGTGAATGCAAGCCCACAGAAAATAATGAGCAGCTCCTCTTTATTGTGACATGAGGGATGCTACGCCCACAAGTTACCTTGCTTCACTGAGAGATTAGGTTTTCCTGTTATTTCACTGTTTCTGCTGGAAATGATTTTTAGGGACAGGCATGACTTTTATTTGAACCACCAGGAGACAGATAACAATACAGAATTACATCTTGGGACTATATAGCCTCTTTTCCATAGCCTCTGGCTGCACTCCCACATTTATCTCTAGGTTGGACCCATAACCCTGCAGCCCACTTGTACTGTGGTCACTTTGCTTTCCAGAATCCAGCAAGCCTTTAAACACACAGCTGAGATCCTGTTAGTTCCCAAATCCTGTAGCTCCCCTAGCACCAAACTGTACCCTTGTGCCTTGTCTGCTGCCTGACTGCTGTCTCATCAGGCATCAGCCACTGATCCCTCTTCCCTACCAGCAGCAGCCTCCCCCTCACACTCCAACGCTTGTAAATCTCCAGCCTCCACCCCTCAAACACTAACTCAAACTTCTGGCAGTGCTGGGACTGGGGCTGATGAACCCCCAGGTAAGCAAAACATGAGCTCTGTGCCAGCCAAGTTCACATCTCCTGAAAAGTGGCACCTGCCACATAAGTGAATTGCTCAGTGCCCTCAAAGCTCAGAGTTAATTATGCAAAATGTAAATTGAGACTAAACCAGCTGCCCATGGGGCATACCAAGGAAATAAAGATATTAAAATCAGATTCCTGAACATGTCAGTGGCAGAGCTATGCCAGAGAGTAGAAGGTGAGACCTGGTGGCTGACAAAATGTAAATAGCAAATGAAAAACTGCCATCCCAATTCCTGAGTGGGACCAGCAGCATTTCCAAGCAGCTCATTCTGAGGTGCAGTTATGAAGAGCAGGCAGAGGTACCAGGAACATGGACTAACATACCACACACAGAGGGACTCATCCTACAGATTACTTGAAAAATTAATACTGAGAATGGCCATATTGACCTCAGCCATTATATATCCAGTTAAATACTAACAAATAACTTCTAATGAATTATTCCATAATAATTAATAGTAAATTAACTAATATTGGAGCTCTGTTATAAAAGGCATTCCAGCCCACCCCTGTTGAATTGTGCTTTTTAAAATTAAATACTTGCATGGTTCTGAAGACAAAGGTTTAACATGCTATAAAGAAAAAGCACCACATACATGAAAGCATTTAGGTGGTAAACACAAGCTGGATTTTTATATTCCTTGCACATCACCTATTTATGCCAAAATTATGCAGCCCACTACATATGTATTAGGCATCATTCTACTGCCTCTTTTAGAAAACACAAACAATTACATGATTCAAAATGATGGAGAAGTCATAGGTCAGAATCTGAAGTCCTTCTGTTTGGCTATAGCTTTTCCAAATAGAACATTCTACTTGAAATAAGATATTCTACTCAGAATAGAATAATGAGAGAAAAACAAGCTCTATAAATAAAATAATCAAGATTTGAAATGGCAAGAAATACAGACTTGTGCATACAAAGAGAGAAATGGAAGAGCAGGCCCTGTTCTGCCATCCCTCAGCATTATTCACCTAATAGTGGCTTTCACTGCTGTTCCTTGCAAAAGCACCTGCTAACCTGTATTTGGCTATGAGCAAATGGCAGCCTTTGGAAGGATATTTCACCATGCCCTTCATGTAGATGTTTCCAGATTAATTTCAACTCAAATGTAATTGAGAAGATCCATATTATCCATTTAAAAACATATACCACCAACACTAAGCTTTACAATTGATAACTACAATATTCCGAGAGTCTCAGTTGACAGGCTATAAGTACTCCAGTTGTTTCAAAAGATGGACCTTCTACATATGGGAAATTCTGACAGTGATTTTTTTTTCTGTTCTGAATGAAAATGTCAGAAACAGCAGTCAAACAAACAAAAATCTTCACCTCAAAAGAAATGCCTCAATCTTTTTTCAGAAGTCCAGAATTTATTTCAATTCAGAACTATAAGTGGATTTTAGTTTACTAGTGAGGAAGATTGGTGTATAGAAGTGGATATAAAGTAATTGAAAACTATTTAAGATTATATAGAATAGAAACAAAGCAGAACAAGGCTGTTTTAACATAATTTAGATGGCACCAGGTTATATTAAACTACTTCTACAACTGATATATTTTAAAAAAATTCGCTTGTTTTTACAACACAAAGAGTTAGCATAGATTCTGTTCCACTGATTTCTTTTTCCATCATGTTTCACTGTAAATGCAGGACAAAATCAATCAATCATGAGGCAGAAGTATGGCAATTATATTCAGAGGAAGACTACAAGCATCAGAGTCACAATCACAGAATTAAAATATCTTGTTCCTGCATTCACCTTCAAAAAAAATTTGCTTCAGGTTTATCTATCTAACCTGGCAGCACCAGCACAGTGGGAGGAATGACACACATTTTGTCGCAGTTCTCCACTTCTCTGTACCCTGTGTAATTATTTTCAAGTGTTATGACTACAAACCATAAAGAGATAGTTTACAGGCACGCTGCACAAGCATCAATCAGTACATGAAGTAGAGAGGATGACTAACTGGGCAATGAGTAAGTGATGGGCAAGGGATGAAACATGAGACCTGTGTTTTCTGATCATTTCAGCTCTGGGAGGCACAGCATTTGGGCTTCATGGCTCCCCAGCTCCCAGCAGGGCACTCAGGCTGTGCCCTCACCAACCCTGCTTCTGCCACCTGGAAAGCTTAACTCTTGCTCCTCTAAGAGATGTGGCACATCCATGTCTCAAATGACTCAAAAAAGCAAGAAACTGATAAACTGCAGCTCTGGAGCAGATCCTGCTGTGTATCAATCACATCACAGCAGATGGTGAGCAATTCCCACCCTGGAAGTTGAGCAGTCCTAGAGTGAGCAATAGAGACTTCAAGTGAACATGTATTTGGTACTTTTTATTTAGCTGAGCTCATTGCTAATGAAGGAACATTTAGGGAATGAGCTAATTTATATGTTTATTAAGGCACTGAGCAGAGCAAAATGCCTGGGATTAATCACAGCAACCCACAAGTTTACATGAAAGAGAACAAAACAGCAGTTTTGAAAACAGGGTAAATCTAACCCCATGGCTCCCTTCATGAAAACAGGGTAAATCTAATCCTATGCTTCCCTTCATGAATGCTCATTAGCTTCCTATCTTTAGTCACAGACAGTGTGTTTAGGCTCACTTTCCTCCCCTGCCTCTTGTTGCAAAGCTCTGGAAAGGGACCTGCCTCTCACTTGCAGGGAAAGCAGATCTGTTCTTGTCCTGCTGTAAAACCAGGCGGCTCTGAAATCGCTTGTATTTTCACCCCAAACTGCAGATATCCTCTGCCACTTAAACTGCCATCCTACCTCAACAAGCAGCGTGGAGCCCAACTTGAGAGGCTGTTGAGGGATTTTAGCTACTGAAAGAAAACATCCCCTTTGTTTCTTTTCACATAAATGATGCATTATTTATATAAATATTTAAACAACCCGCACTTCTGAAACTCCCCCCCCACCCCGCTTCTTTCCAGAGCTCACTGTTCTCAATCAAAAAATTGGTGCTTACATTTTTCCTGCTTTAAATTCTCTCCCTATTCTCAGCAAGCACCATCTCTTGCTTCCCCTACAAGCACTTCCAGGCAGAATTGTTAATGACCCACAACAACATCCCAAGTCAGAAGCAGCCCTTTGACATTTTGGTTTTGTACACAGCTTAATGCACAACACCAAGACCCACTGGCTTTTTGGGAGGATGCAATATTTTTAAAATCATTATAATTAATAAAATCCTGTGAAGCAGACAATTCTTTGGGAAATGCTCATCAGGAAGCCCCTCTCCTTCCCGTGTTGTATTTGGTATCAGCAGAGGGGGGTTAACCTGCAGAGATTAATGGGTGTCACAGAGATTTTGCATTCCATATTCAGCCTTCATGCACACAGGAGATTCCACTAAAGTCTGAATTGAATGCAGCAGGTGTCCCACTCCACTTTCCCATCCCAGGCTTGGCTTTATCAGCTGTTCATAACCTTTAAGGCTGGATCTGTTGCCAGTCTCACTCTAACACTGGCACCGACAGAGGGAAATACAGTTCATCCCGCTTTCAGAAAATACTCAATCACCTGCCTGAAGGGGTCAGAAAAAGTGCTGGGACTGACCCAAACTCACCCTCAGCGAGAGATTCTGTGTCATGGCAAAGCTGTGTGGCAGAGCTCCAGGTCAGCCTCCAGCCTGGACAGAAATACATGCAGAAAACACCTCATCACCTCATTTGCAAATAAAGCTGTTGGTGCATCCTTGCAGGGCTGGGCAAACTCTTCACACAAACAGCCCTGACCAGTCCATTATCAGAATATTACAGCAATACTAAAGAAGGGCTTTCTATGGCTTCCACAGGAACATTTTAGTTATCTTGGGCTTGTTCCTTTTAATTAATTTTAGGCAATTACTAAAAGATTGCAGAGCACTTCAGATTAGGTCCATGTGCCAAATCACATGGATTGTGATTTGTAACAGCAAGTGCTGCTAGAGCAGCCCCAAGCCAGTGAGAGCCAGCAGTCTGTGACCACCTGCCTTCCTCCTCTGCTCTTCCTCTCAGTATTTACAGCCAGAGGTTGTAAATAAAAAGAGAACAGTTGCTCTGGGAAATGCACATTGAAACTGAATGACAGTCAAAGCCAAGGGAGCCATCCTATGTGAGCCTGATAAGCAGAGATCTTTACCTGGTGCGGGCTCCACGCCTGCCTTCAGCAGAATGAGATGCCCAAGGCACAGTAATGCTCCAGCCAGATATACCCCTTCCTTCTGTGGCTCATACAAATCACAAACCAAGCTTAACTATTACAGACTAATGAGTTGTTTTGTCTGACTCAAAAAAAAATCCTCCTAATCTGCTCTGGTGAGACCTACCTGCAGTGCTGCATCCAGCTCTGTGGTCCCCAGCACAGGAAGGGCTTTGACCTGTTGGAGCCAGTCAGCAAGATGATTAGAGAGAAGGAACAGCTCCCCCTGGGAGGAAAGGAAAAGAATTGGGATTTTTCAGCTTGGAAACAAGAAGGTTTTGGGGTTACCTAATTGTGACCTTTCCAGCACCTGAAGGGAGCCTACAAAAAAGGTGGAAAGAGACTTTTTACAAGGGCATGGAGTGACAGGACAAGGGGGAATGGCTTCAAACTGACAGAGAACAGAGGTTTAGATTAGATATTAGTAAGAGATTGTTCCCTGTGAGGGTGGTGAGCCACTGGTGCAGGTTAGCCAGAAAAGCTGCAGCTGCCCCATCCCTGGCAGTGTTCAAGGCCAGGCTGGATGCAGCTCTGAGCAACCTGGGATAGTGGAAGGTGCCCCTGCTCATGGCAGGAGGTCGAACAAGATGATCTTTAAGGTCCTTTCCAGGCCATTCTTTGATTCTGTGATTTAATTGGGTCAAAAGTGATACAAGGGGGAAAAAAACCCAGAAGAAACTAGGGAGAGAGATGGGCTTTGGGGGCAAGAATATCAAATACATGCCTAGAATGGTTCTTTGAAAAAGAAACTCAAAATTTCCTTTTGTTTTATTTTTAAGTTTGCAAGCTAATACACCCAGTATTAAATTAAACATGGGACTTGAATTATTTGCTGGATGAATCTCAAGGTGTGTTTTTAATTCAAGTCTAAGTGTTCCCCCTCAAGGATAGAATATCCCAGGCTAAGTGAAATTATATAAACAGTTTTCTGCAAAACAAAACAAGTATAACATAATCAACAAACTGCTGTAAGATGCAAAGGGAGATACAGCAATCTGTGAACGTATCTTCCCAAGAGGGGCCAGAAAGGAGAAGAAGAACTATATAACATCCTAATGACTGCTCAAATCACATTACTGGAGCACTGGGGAAGCATTCCAACTTCCAGAACCGAAACAGTGGGACTGTTTACATTCCTGCACCAGGTACAGGCTTTGTGCTTACAGTTAAAACAAAGGGAAATATCACTTCTGTGAAATATTGTTTGAGAGGAAAATATTGGAAACACAAGTAGAAGGAAAGTTCGAGAACAGATGAACTGAAAAAGGTTCAATTTTGGTGCATTCTTAATGCACCATCAATGACCTTCCCATAAAGATGGCCTGTAAAGGAAGACATCCTGAATGCTATAGTGAGGTCACTGCCCTAAGATTACCATCAAAGAGCCGTAAAAGTCATATCACTAAATAATCCCTCAGTATGATGGTAAAAACAGAATTGTTTGGAAGGGCTGCGCTTCACCGCAGAGCAACACTGCGAGGTTCCAGTCAGCTTTTGAAATTACACATAACTAAGCACTTGATCTATTTAATTGGTAGAACAGTCACTCATCACTACCAGCAGAGCTTGCAAATGTGAATCCTCCCAACAGACACATTCACTGTGTGCTAAAAACAGGCCTCCAGCATCAGGGTTTTCATGTACCAGTACAATGAGCACAATTTCAATTTTGAAATGGGATCTGGTAACAAGTGTCCAAGCCTACAAATTTTAACTATGGTCCTTGTTAGAGCTGCATAAAGAATCTTCCCCACTGAGATGCCCAGCAGTCCCTGTAGGATGGCCTTGGGCTGCTGGCACCTCCTGGGGCTGTTTCTCAGGTGTTCTGGCAGCCTCAGAGAGTGGTCACTGCATGTGGCCTTTCTGCTCCAGACATCTCTAAAAATGAAGTCATGGAGCAATGAAGGAATCGGACTGAACCAATAAAGCATTCCTCATTTAGGCTACTGGAAATCTCCTTCACTGTCCAAAGCGGGAAAAAGTCCTTGTCATGGAGCTACAACATCCCCTTCTATTAACAAAAATTAGTTTTCTTTACTGGAACTCTATCAGCTTTTCATCCCTACAGGTTCTAAAACAGTCCCAGCAATGAAGGTTCAGTGCTTCCCAGGAATCCACTTACAAAACCAGTAGTTCTCACCATAAGAAAATTTCATCCTACACATTGTACCTGGATTGATTTCATCCTGCTATTTTGGCTGTAGCCAAACCAATTAATTATTCATCTATCTTCTGCTTAATGTCTTTTACACAGCAGTTCTTTCATTACCTTCCAATTGGTTCCAAACAACCCCGTCTTGTTTGCCAAAAATCTTTGTCTAGATGGTACCTAAAAACCCAGTCTTCTGTACTGCAAAGACATATCAGTAGAATAAGGGTTTTTTCCCTGCTTGGTAACAAGGTTCCTCAGACCAGCCAGAATGGCTGGCTCCTGTTGCAGTTACACAACACAGCAGCTGCTATCTACTCACCCATCCCTAAGTTTCTCTTTGCATTACTTTATTTTCCAAGTTTCTGCTTCAGATCCTCACTCACTTGAATTATTTTTTCCTTTTTATGTTAACTTGCATTTCTAGTTAACTGAGTTTCTGACCACATAGTGAGATCTCTGGCCCTGAGCTATTACTCCTATCTAGAAGTGATCTTACACATAAATTAGCTTTGCAACCTGGCCGTCACCCTACAGCCAGAAGCATGTATACACCTCTTACCAGTGAAGAGTAAATTAAATAGCCAAAAGTGTTATATTTTCAATATTAGAAGTAAATCTTTCTGTATTTCAATCAGTCAACCAAATAGACACAATGATTTTTCCTTATTATTAAAATAGTCCTTCTTGCTAAGACAAGGTCTTTCATTTCAAAGCTGCTCATGTTTCTCTAACACGTTAAATGAGAGAGTCCCAAGGAAATGCTGAATATTGTGCATCTCTCTGCAACTAAGCACATATGAATGAGTACTAGAAGATTCCTTACCTGCTCCCCAAATTGCTCCTCAAAACCAAGAGCACACTGACCCTGTGGCATGGCAGCAAACTACTCACTGGTCTACAAGTACCTAAACAAAATCCCCCCACCTCAATACAGAAAACCTTGCAGGTCCTGAAGATCCTGTATTTACACACTCTGAAAAACCAGAGATATTTTTCTGAAAATCAAAACAGCTAAGGAGGACAAGCTCAATTCTCCCTTTAACCCTGCTATGACAGCCAGCAGCCTGAAGTAATTGCTAAATACTATGAAATTACTTTAGACATACCAAATCAAGAGAAAAAGCACCAACCTCCTGCAGCATGATAACAGCAGGGAAATCAAGTTCCTTTATACTTCTACCTTTCTCCTGTATGTTACACAGTTTATTTGTTCTTGGGATGCATGGGTTGCTATGCATGGCTCCATCAGCCATTTAATTGCATTCAATTTATTTGATTTAAGTCACAGAACAAGGTTCCTTTTAAACACCACCACTAAGCAGCAAAATAAGTCATGCTTTGCCCAAGTCCTGGCTAAAGCTGTGGAAGGAACTCCACTCCAAATGGAAAGGATTAGGCAGATCAGTTTTGGCAGCATCTCCACAAGCACCAGAGAAAGAAGTCTTGAAAAAATACAGGCTGGGAAAGAGACTGAAATCCAGCCAGCAGCACAAGTGGAGCCTCAGAAACAGGCACACTCAGATTCAGGTGTCTGAAGGGTCTCAGTGGGGTTTGTCAACTAAAAGGCCTCAGAATAAATGCAGAGCCACCACTGTGGCAGGACATAGGGAAGGCAGCATTACAACTCCTCCTCTACTCTGCTTTGCCTGCCTTTGAACTCTTTTAAGCAGGAAAAAAAAAAAAAAAGTCTGCGGTTCTCTGACTTTTAAATCTATAGATTTATTTTCTGTTTGCTGTCATGGAGCACATCTTAGTAAGTTCACCTCAAAGGCTCAGGTCTCATCCCACACACAGAAATGCAGCCCTAGAGCATCGCTAGTGTGCCAGCACTGTACACAGCACAAGTGCCAGCTCCAAGAGTTATCCCACTATGGCACAACACGGACAGGGAGAAAAGCTGTTTGGTCTGCAGCAGTCTGGAACTCAAGGGTTGCACTTCCACCCTCAGTTCTCTCCACAGTTTTTCCACCCACATCGTCAGTGCTGCACTTCACTCTCCAAAGGCTGCAGAAAACACTGCATTTCCCCATTGTTCTCCACACAGATGACAGCCCAAAGCTCAAGAACCAGAATGAAAATCAAACCCCCACTTCAGAAAGTTACACAGGATAACATCGTGCACCCCACTCTCATGTTTTATTGGTGCTTCTCTGAAGCTCTCATATTACATCCCAAATGCTGCTGTGTTACACCAACCAGAGTGCCCAGGGTCACCTGATCCCTGAGCAGGCTGCCAGAGGAATGGCAAAGAAGCAGATTAAAGGATTTGTACATCACAACACAGTAATAAACACCACTTTGGCCAGACCAATTAATTCCAGAGCTGACAGCTGTTACGGATGGCATGGCAACAGGTAACCAAGGCCACAATAATGACAAGGTAGTTTAAACCTGCACAAAAGAGAGTGATGCACATCATAAACCTGAAGAGGCATCTGCATCCGTGTTCTGATTGCTTCTGTACATGAAAATCTGTGATGTGTCTGTCTCCTGCTTTGTAGGCATGCCTTAATAGGATGCGACTGGATATAGCTTTAGTGACACATTTGCAGTCAGAAATCTCTCCTCTAAGATACACAGAGAACAACTGAGTTTTGGGGTGGGTTTTTGTTTGTTTAGGGTTTGGGTTTTTTTAATTAAGCCTGTATAAAATGGCAACACTGCTTTACACCAAAGGAGTTTTGATCCTTTATGCATCTCAGCAGATAACTGGGGCAACAGGGCAAGAAAAAAAATCTCTGTTTACTATGCAAAATGTCTGAAGATTAAGTGACACCCAGGGGATGAGTGATTCACACAATCATGAAGACTTTAAATGCTGCTGTGACAGATGTTTCAGGGACATTAGTTTAAAAAATCCTGGAAAGATATTTAAGCAATAAGGTTGATGCCTCATTTTTTTCCACCTTATAATTGTTACTTGAAGTCATAAGAACTTATATACACGAGGCTGGAGTTTGGCCTCTAATGCTTCACCACCAATGCCTTTAAAAAGTAATAAACAGGCAAAATATTCCAGGCTTTCCATTAGGTTGATATCTCATGAGCCCAAGTTCCATCCCATTTTATGGGAGTTTTATGCTTGGAGTGTTCTCAAACAAGAAATCTCTGAAGCAACCCTGTGACTTTTTCCTCATTAGACCATGAATCTCCAAGAGACCTCAGCCAGGATGTGGTTCCCCTAAAATGTAGTTATACTTTTTCATCACTCCTGGTTTAAGGGACTTTCTATAAGAGGCTTTCTCTAAGACTTCTCTGAAAGAGGCACACAGCAGCCTCTCTCAGTTTGCTGAGAGCTCAAACCCAGTTCTCAGAGAACTGTTGTAAACCTCTGCAGCACAAAACAATTTCGTACAAATAATTCCTTCATTTTGACTGCTTTCATTCAAACCTTACCTTGTTCCTAATACTTTCAAATACCCTGTATCTCTACAACAAGTGATTTCCCCAGGTCCCTCAATACCTGCAAGATTAAACAGAGGCCATGCAGGCTGTGATATCATTACAGCCAGTGTCCCCAAGGGCACATTTGGAGCAAAAAGGCCTTTTGCCAGATGCCAGGTATTTCCACATGGGGAAGCTCAGTCTCCTGAAGTCCACCTCAGAGAGCACAGCATGCTGGCAGCATTTATCCCTTCATAAACCAGCAGTCTCCAGCTATGGATGGCTGTCTGCTTTCCTTTGCTCTCCTTTAGAGACAGGTTTACTCTGAATACCACTGGAGGTAACTGAGCCATGTAAGTCATTTATTGAGTTACAGAAAGAGCTCAGGAATGCTCTGATGCAAACTCCAAGGAGCAATTTTGAAGTGTAGAGCCACTCTCCTTCTCTTCTGCAGTGCTGACAAACCAGTTGCCCTGTAATGTTCAATCACAGCATTCTAAAGGCTCAGAAAATACATCCCCTTTATTATGTGGCTACTGAATAATTTATTGCAGTCTTATTTTGAGCCATATGCAAAACAGAGACCTGCCAGAGATTCAGGAGTCTCTCCTTTCCATATTATAAAGCAAGACTAGGATGCAGAAAGCATCTAAATTAGCAAGAGGCTGTTGACTCCACACTGGTCTCACACCAGCAGGGATGACATTTCCAGTAAGCTAGCTAGCCTAAGAGAACATGTTTCCCAAAAAATTGCTTCACTTAAATAACCATTTTCCAGATTAACTTTCTCTAAAGTCATGCAGCAGACTTGAAATGACAGGGAAAAGAAACCCCCTGCATTTAAGGTTGTGCTGATTAAGAACCAAAGAAACACATCCAGTCAGAGTGCAGGACTCCAGTCAATGTTATCTTTGTATCTCTATGAAGAACTGAAACAGATTGTACACAAAGCCCGTGGCAAGGGAGAGGAGCACAAGGGAAAATCTGCACTTTTCAAAACAGATGCAGGCAAACAGATAACTGGGCAGGCTGCTCATTGCTCTGTGAAATACTGGGATTGTGTGACATGCTTTCTGACCAACACCATTAACTCCTGCAGACTCCCCAAGACATTTCTGTCCTCATCCTTTTAAGCCTGTTCTATGCCAAGCAGCAAATTCCAAAATGCATTCTCCATGGTGTCTTCCTGAAATGAAACACCAAAACAACTGCTTTTACAAACAGCCCAGAAGAAATTGATTTCTTTGTCTGGAATTTAATTTTGGGTTATCCATTACAACCTGTTAGGATTTCCCAGCAGCATGGCAACAAAAAGAGAACTGAGCATGGCATGACATGGAGTTAGGGGGCCCCTACAGAAAGGGAAACCAGTCAGTAACTCCTTGGCAGATATCCTAGGAATTTGCCTGATGCTGTCATCTGATTGCTAAAAGGACAGCTCAAGAAATACACCAGAATTTTTTACAAAAATAAATCCTGATGGTTTGCAGTTTATTGTTAGGGTACAGTATCTGTAATTCAGAGCCATATGTTGGTTACTTCCCTTTACACCCTCCAAATTAGCAGCCTGCATTACCATCAGTAAAAACTTGCATCATTTGTGTTCAGTTTCATTACAGCAATCTGCACAAATCTGTGACAGTTTATTTAACAAAATTCAAGGGGGGAAAACAAAATAAAATCAAATGCTCACCATATTTGCAGTTTGCTTTGGATACACACCAAGCAGGAAGTCATCTCTCTCAGTTCTTTAATAATGCTCACTGAAGCTTGGCTTATACCTGCTCAGTCAACATGAGGCAACAGAAACAACTTATTGACATTTTTGAATTCGACATCTTTGCTCACACAAAGAAAAACAAAGATGCAGCCAGAATTAACCCTTTTGAAGATACCAGACGCTGATGTGGAAGGAATAAAAAGTCTTTTTCTCCTTCCTACAGTGAGACCTTTTCCAGAATGCACATGAAAATTGTGACCACCATATTTCTCCCCATTCTTACTCTGCTGCCACTACAATATTATTCATTCCTTCGTGTGGCATCCATGACAGGCAAGAAGCCCAGGGGTAAGTTATTCCATAAAAAAAGTATGGAGTGCTTTGTCTGCCTCTAAGCAGTTGTAAACCCAAATATAAAATCCTCACCAGTGAGGACATAAGAGAAATGTGATCAATTCCCTTTTCTGTAATGATTTGTTTTCCCTGTTTCAAGATCCAGAATTCCTTCATCTGACCATTTTGAACTTTTGCCAGAATCCATTCCCTTTCAGAAAGCTTGGCATCAAAAAAGCCTTAAAGATAACACAAAGGTATCATTTAAAATAACTTTAAACGTAAATTACATAAAGTCTGTCTCATAAAGCAGTGGGGCTGAGATGAGAGCAAGGGAGACAGAGTGTGCAAATACAAGCACAGGGTGGTAACTCATGGGCCTCATCCCAGTTTTGCAGCTCCACCTCCTACTTGTGCTGCATGGATTTATTTTTCCTTAATCAAACTTATTTGCTTACACATTTTCTAAGCAAAACACTTGGATTGCTTCTCTTCTCATGAGAAATAAGCCCATTTTTCCATTACATTTGCTCACAGCCAAATGAAATGTCTTTTCATTTGTAACAGTGTAATAAGGAAGCCAAAGTTGGAGTTTGCTCTCCTGCTCCTCAGCTGTCTCTGTGTGCCTGTAATGCAGTCATTGATTTGGGAGCAAAAAAGATTAATACTAATTGGCACAAGCTGCTATGAGGAAAACTTCAACTAGCAATAAGAAAACAAATATTTACAGCAACAGCAGCTAAGCACTTGAACAGACTGCTCAGCAAAGCTGGAAGATATTCCTGGAGATGGTTAAAACTTGGCTGGACAAGCCCCTGAACAACCAGACCTCACTTTAAAGCTAATCTTAGGTTGGACTATACAACCTCCAAAGCTCCCTTCCAATGTAAATTTAATGCCAGATCGAAGACCAGTCTTTATTGTCAGCTTGTGTGCCAACAAATCTTTGGAGATACATACCCCTATCAATTTTTAATTGCCAACCTTGTGGAAATGAGGCATAAGCCATTCAATTCCATGCTGTTTGTTCGACCACTGTTCCAGCTTCTCCCAAACCTACAACAACTTTGGAAACAACTGAGGCAACATCAGATAGATCTGATAGAGGGCTCAGAGCTATTCATATTTCCAAGTGTTTCAAAATAAATATAAACATTGACACGCACTGAGCAGTCACACAGCTGGAGGCAACCAGAGCACACCATTAGAGTAGATGGCTCTGTCATTAAATGGTTTACAACGTTCCTCTTTCCCTGCCTAAGGCCTTCATCCTAAATGAAATACAGCTACAAAGGGACTGGCAGAGCAGGTTGGTTGTATCTCTGAGGCAAGATGTAAGACAGACAGGATAAGAGCATCCCTGAGTGCATCAAAGAAGTCCAAGAAAAAATACTGGGCAGGAGAAAATGCATTTAATCCATGTATATATGCTGATTTATCTCCTCATAGGACAACTCCCTTACAACTAGCTGTGTCTTAGTAAATGCCTATGATTTTCTAAAATAGAGAAAAACCAACCAAACAAACAAACAAGCAAAAAAAAAAACCAAAAAACCACCCCCCAAAAAACAGCCACTTTACAGAGTCCTGCTCAGTAGAATAAGAAAAAAAAACAAAAGCACTGCAATACACACAGGATCTCTCAGCAGGACAGGTCACAGCAGCACCACCTACACTAGGCTGGTGCACAGCTTTTGCTGATTTTCTGTGCGGCCCACACTGGAGACAGAAATACTATTTTAAACAAGACATCCAAGAGGAAATCTTCAAGGTTCCTGCTTCTTCATGAGAAACTACTTCATGGATAAGGGGGCCACAATCCAAATCACTGAAAAAGTAATTGAGAAGCAGATCAGAAGCACATGAGAAAAGCAAGAAGCACAGACAAGAGGCACTAACCATACCTTTCCTTTAAAAGCTTCAAGATCTGAAGTGATTCTTGTGTCCAACAGACAATATTTTACACAATATAGTAGCAAAATGCAAATGCTCTGAGAGCTGTCAGGCCCAGTGTACCTGCAGGAAGCATCTTCCACTGCAAACAAAGTCTCCTATAAATCAAATGGTGAGACCCATTGCACCATGATTGAGAAGAAAAGTGCTTTTATACTTTACAAAGAAGAAACTGAGTGAAGGTTTTCCTTCTGCTGCACAATTTTTAAGCACTTCAAGGTCATGTGAGTTTGATATTTTCATTCAAATGGGGATTTTGTCTGGTTTTCAATAATGTAGTAACTGGAGTCTTGAAAGAGAGGGTTCCACTTTAGGTATGACACTTCATTGGTAAGATGCGAGTCAAAAAATTTTAGATGTGTTTTCTCCTAGTTTTTCTGTTTAATTATTCAATTTTCAGCCTTCTGGACCCTTAAGTCTTGAGAACCAGCTGGCACTGAATAACTCTGCTAAAGGTCATGAAGTAATTTTGCATTTATGCCATCACTACAAGCAAGTTGTTACTGTGTAAAAATCATTGTTTCAAACCCTCTCTTAGATCCTGAGCTCACTCTTCATAAAGTGTTAACAATTAGTTAAGCCATCAGTCTGCATTAGCTTACCACATAGGCAGCACAAAAAAAAAAATCCTAAGAATTGTCTGTTCAGATATATGCAAGCCAACAAACTCATCTGCTCTGGTCTACTGAGTGCCTAATCCACCAGTGAGATTCTGGCTGAGACCAATTTGAGCCAGCAACAAATACCTCTCAGCATTCTGGTTTTATTTCCATTATTTGTCTCATTGTGGGAAGAGAAAACAACACCTCCCAATATACACCCCTCCCCCTCCTTAAAAACAACCACTTTTTTTTTTCAAATCTGTAAATTAAGACAGACCCAAAAATCATCAACAACAATGAAAAAAGTCATCTTAAACCTCAGCAGATACAAGAAATTAAATAGCCCAAGGGTATCCTGTTCTGTCTTTTCTTAACATTATGAAAAATATTCAATCCTTGATTTCCAGGGACTTTGTTAATGTACACTGTTTTAATTCATGTAAGTTTAATCACAAAAAGTAATTTAATCTTACTTCTTGTACCAGCATATTAGCATTTCATTTTCAGAGTATTTGTTTCAGCTGGTTTTATATAGCCATCTAGAAAAACCAATATCTCCTAACATTTTTCTAACACTTTTCATTCAAAACAACATCACATTTTCTATAGTCTGTACTGAAGTCTCCCCTCTCATTTTTCTCTGTACTTATTTATTGAGCCAGGCCTCACAGAGCAGGCTAAATATCTGTCACCCTTTAAATAATTTCTTTTTTCAGAGTTCCAGCAGGTTGCAAGCTAAAGAATGTAAGTCTCCTGTGGTACCACTAGACAGCCTCGTGTATTTCACTGGAACTCATAGCGATTACTCAAGTGGAAAACACATCACATACATCAAAACAAACAAAAAAAAAGACAATTCTGTTTTATTATTCAACCACCATTAAGTTTTTTTCTACCCTCTGCCCAGAAAAAATTTTACTTCTCAAAATAAAGCAGCTGTTCAATGCTGGCATTGGAAAATACATTTTAAAAGTAAGACTGGCATAAAATAATGTGGGATTGCCACAGCAAGTCCCCTTCTTCCTGCCTTGCTTTCTCAGCTCTCCTTTGGGAAGGCAGAGCTCTTCCCTGGCACTTCTCTTCCCTGGCACTTCTCTTCCCCAGCCTCCTCACCAGCCTCCCAAGGGGGACACTTTTTTTTTGCTTTTGTGACTGCCAACTCCATGGAACATTGATTGAAGGTGTTCCAGGTTCCCTCCTCCTCCACTACTTTCATGATTTCCCATCTCTTTCCACATTCCCTTCCCTCTTTCCTTTCTACAGGTCTTGGAAGTAGTTATATATCTGTACTAGAACATTGTGTTACAGCCTAAAATCTCAAACTATAATTTGTGACTGCATAATAGAAGCCGTAGGAAAGATACTGAATTCAACCATCAGCCAGGAAAGGCTTTATTGATTATCTGCACTTACCTTTCATGGAAAGCCATGTCTGTATTTTGTGTCATTCTTCAAGTGTAAATTCCCCATGACTGGGGTCTCTCAGCCTAAATTTCTGCCATCAGTTACTGTGAGAAAGCCACTGTTCCAGACAGCCACAGACTCTTACAGATTTTAAAAATCATCATATTTGAGATCATTTTGTCTGGCTGTTGAGTGCTCTGATGCCAAAAACCACATGAGGCAGAAAGAGCTGTCTCTGAACTCCCAGTAAGCGAAATAAAATACAATTCTGGGCAGAGGGGAAGAGCCCAGGTATCCTTACAGCCCAGGTAACTGCCACAGAGCAGAGATGGGAAGGACAAGGCTGGTAGGCTCAGTGCAGCCCTAAGGAAGGGCACAAGATGCAGGAGCCCCTCTGGGCCTGCCCAGAGGAAGTGGAAGGAAAACAGCAGGTAGTTTGAGTTTCAAAAAATTGTTGAAGGTAACAGTATGTAATGGCACAGTAATTCTAAGACCCCTTGCAAAAAGGCTTTACTGAAGTGGCCTATTCAAACACTAAAAGCAACACATTAACCTTACATGATGCCAAGGTCTCGGTAATCTCTATATCATTAAAAGGCTGCATAATCTTGCTAGATGTAATCTACCACAAACTACACCTGAACATATACCTGTGTGATACAGTGCTTATATGAGGCATCTTGTACTCTGTTAAGGTCTGATTTCCAGCTATTTAAATCCCCTATATAAGATATTCTGGCAGTCTCTGAAGCCTGAAGACATTAAGGTGCATGATTTCCTGGTGGAGCACATCTGTCTTCACAGCTTCAGAGATCACCACCAATGCCAAATGCAAGAGATTTTTAACCTCAGAGCAGTGAATCTGCAAAGGTGCAGGTCTCTGGCAGAGGTGGAAAATGAAAGCTCTTCTCTGCCTCTCTGCTATTTTTCCACATTAAGAATAGAGTGACTTCTACAAGCAATTTCCTAAGGAAATGTTATGCCAGTGCCCTGTTTTCAATACCCCTCTCTGCTGGGAAAAACATGACAAAATGTGAGCATCTACAGAATTCCCTCTTGGGGGATTTATGAGTTTATTCAACACTTAACTAAAACCTTTTCTAGTTCTACTCAGTAGATTCTATAAAATAGAATATCCATTTAGCTTTACCAAGTTCTATCAAGTATATTACATGGAGGGAACTAAATTACATATCTTTGTAAAGCCAGATGAACTAATAACAAATGTGAGTCAACAGCTGAATTTGGCTTCATGCAGAAAAAGTACCAGTTCAGTATATTTTCCAGCTCAGTAGATATTTTTCTCATCTATGCATAATTCTGGTGCCATTAAAATGATGGATAAGATGACAAAACTTTAAAGCTCCTGTACATCCAATCAGAGCTCCCCAATGGCATGCCACCACCAGCACTTCAGGAGTCATCAATTACCATTTCTGCAGCTTGCTGAGCATTTTGCTGATTTAAAAACAGTGATCCCAGCAAAGAGGGAACCATCACTGACTTGCTGTGTTGAACCTGGACAAATACTTGTGCTTTTGCTTCCGTTTCCACTAC
Organism: Passer montanus; assembly: GCF_014805655.1. NCBI lineage: Eukaryota > Metazoa > Chordata > Aves > Passeriformes > Passeridae > Passer > Passer montanus. The sequence continues at coordinate 1,192,966 of NW_024357392.1, read as the reverse complement.
CCCCCAAAAAAGGCAAAATTCAATCTTCATTTGTGAAAGGCTAAGCAGATGGACAAAGAACATCTCTGTTGCTTATTCCCTTTGGGCTTTGGTAGGGGATACACAGACTTACATTCAGAAATTATCAGTCTTTCATTCTTAGGCAGACACAGAAAAAATATAAGTAATGCAAACCTACAGTCAAGCTGCTTAAATGCTTAATGTCTGATTTGGGGCATGCCCAGAAGTGCACCAATTTTATGGGAGCTCAGTCAGCTCTCACAAATGGAATTTGCAACAAAATCATCAGTGACATCATGTTCTGAAGTTGGCAGTGCATCTCTAAAGCAGGTATGACTACAGCTATTAAAAGTTCTGTTAACTAAGCACTGTGTTAGAAGTAACATGGTAACAGGCTCTCAGTGCAAAAGGCTCCATGAGGTTCTGTTTTCTAGGCACTAAACCAAACCAGTGCATTTCTGACTAACTGGTGGTTCAGGATGGATTTTGTTTCTCCCTTCCTGCTCTCTTCTATGAGTTTCTATAATGCACTTTGTTACTGTAGCACTTGCAAGAAAAAAAACTATGAGGAAAAAAATAAGCTTACAGAGTCTGGCATCAGAAAGCAATTTTTTCAGGCCAGCCGTGGTGTTCTGCAAGGTTTTGATTATGTGAACATCAAAGAGACTGAAAGGCAATCAAAAATTGTTCTGAAAGTGCCATAAAACCTTGATTTCTTCCCGTTACTCTATTCTCAAGAAACTTGCCCATGTTGCAGCTCTTAGTGGTGTGACTTGACACCGGTTAACCCTAATCACAGCTCTCTCCCTGTAGCCCCTTTGCCACACTGCTTTCTCTAGGACTGACAGCACATTTATGGAATTAAAACCACCCCCCCTCATCTGTCCCATTTCTCAGTGCGAGCCAGCAACAAATGAACACACTGCCCCTCGGAGCAAAGGGGTGTCAGGGAAGGAATGATATCACCAGGTCAATGTTTTTAGGATAACTTCAGGGTGACATAATACCTCAAAGGCCCTAACCGCTGTGATCTAAGGCCAAAATCAAATCATACTTCCAGAATTTAGGGAGGAATAAGTCTTTGCTCTACATTGCTCTGTTCATTCCACTTCTCAGTAATAGTGGACTGAGCACTGACAATACAGGACAGTACATTCTTTTTATAGACAAAACCCCTCTAAATTTAAGATTAAAGATTAAATTAAAGATTAAAGATTATCTTAAAGCGTAATCTTGCAAGAAATTTTAGAGGAAAAAATAATGCAGTTTCATTCACATTCACAAGTCTTTTTATGGACAATGGCCAATTTTGAACTTGCAGAAAAGGTTTAGATTTTTCCAGAGAAGCAAAGAACAAAACTTCTGACCAGCAAACCAGCAAGGTCACTTGTTTTCCACCTTGCCTCTCTGATGGCTGCTGTGAAAGCCTGTTACACTTGCACTCAGAGAAAGCTGAGATTACAGTTCCCACAGAAAAAATATCCAGACCTTTCCAAATGGAAAAAAGTAACCATTACAGACAGACTCTGCAGAAGCCGTCAATCCATTGCAAATGCACTCGGCCATGGAGTCCTCAGAGCCCCTCTTATAGAGCGCTCTAACCAAAGGTCAAACTTTAATCCATTTCTTTAATGCATGTTGCAGCCTGACTGCTATTTCCAACATGGGACCCTGGAACAAGCACCTTTAAAGTCCAAGCTGCATCCAAGTCTTTCAGTAGAGCTCTTGTGTGCTTCAGTCCACAAGGACTACAAGACAGTGTAGGAACAGGTTTTGTAAAAGCTTCTCCACTGTTGCAACCAACATATGCAGGATTCTCAATAATTTTGGGTAACTGATACAAGCCCATGCACCCCCATCCTGTGTCACTGGCCCAAGACACCTGGGCAGGCAGCCCCTTCCTGCCTCTTGCTGGCGGCAGGACTGCCAGGGAAGTATCAGCCACTGTATTGGAATAGAATCTTTGAGAAGACTGGTTTCCCACTACCCACCAGGAACAGACACGACCTTCAGAACATCTGCCAAGAGACACCAGGGCAGTCCCAGCCTGCAGAGCCTTGTTGGTGAAACAGATGTGTTGAAGTGATCATATCATACAGCAAACCCCACTGCTCCAGGGAATAGGTTTTTTACAGCAGCACAAAATTTTATAGAGCAGAACACTGCAGCTGGAGGGCAATCACTGTCAGAAGCAACAGGGGACTTTCAGTCCAGCAGAGAAAGACTGGGCTCTACAACATAATCATGCCTCTGTCCTTTCTAACCACTAACTACTTCAGACTGAAAACATAGACTGTATGTTCAAAACTGTGGCTATAGAGTGAAAAAAAACCATAGACTTTGATGTGGTCAAGTATCAGCTTGACTGTATTGCACCAATCTGCTGCAATGACAGCTTTAAGTGTTACCAATACCATGAAATACAGCCTAAAGAGAATCCAGCCAATGCTGAAATAAGACATTTTTGTCTACACAAGTCTCACATCTATGAGTTTCATGTTCTCATTTAAAAAATAACAAGTCCCTTGCCTCAGGATATGTGGAAAGCTTTGTCCTATTGACTATTTGACCTTTCCCTTGCTGTTACTGGGGAGGCTGAGTTGACTACCTTGAGGAAGGGACTTCAAAACCCAACTGTTCAATTGTCAGGCCTTCAAAAGTAAATTTGTTCTGAGCAAGCAGCATGTGTAGGAAGAAGGGAATGCATCTGGAGAGGAACAGTGGCAGCTTTGAGCACGCATGGACAAACATAAGTGGCTGCTCCCACTGGCAGTTATGAATAGAATTCAGTCTGTTCATTTATACCTGGGGTACAGGTTGGTACAGGTCAGGTTCAGTGTCCTGCCCTGAGAGCTGTGGGAACCCTGAAATACATAAACAAGAAGAAAGAGACAAACCTGCTTCTGTTTGTCAGACCCTTGTTGTCCATCAGTTTGGCACTGTTGCAGGCATACACAACCTGGAGAGTAGTGAGGTGGGATACCTCTCCTCCTCCACTGTTTCCAAGACACGAAAATGGCTGAAGTCTGCTTAAAACAAAACTCCTTGGGCACACAGCCTTACAAACTACTGCAAATATTTACCAGAAAGGTCTTGTTCACCCTCCACACACAACACATATCCTGTGCAAATGAATAAAATTAGAGGGGATTAGGGAGGAACAGATGCATGTCCAAAGCTTTCCTTAATTTGCATTGATTTTTGTTTAGTTTTTCCAAAATGTTTAGGTGAGTCTTCAACCAAGACTGAAAAACACTGCCCCATCTTCTCCTCTCCCCAAGGCAGGACCAGCTACAACACTCCTGACAGACTGTTCTCCACTGAATGGCTTCAGCTCTTCTTGGCTGAGGTCAAGCTCATCAAGGTCAGTCCCAAGAGGCCATTAATTAAGAGCCTCCTGACTAAATCAGCATTTTCTTTTGCAGAGAAAGTCTTACAGGAATAGCTTGCAGTTTTAACCTCTGTGACTCAGCAGGTAGCCATGGGGAAGACAAACTACCCTGCTGGCCAGGGAGGAAAGGAGGGGGAAATAAACCTGGCACCCAAGTAGGGGATGGGTAATTTAATCCAATAACTGGCTGCCAGCAGTGACAGTCACGAATCCATCACAAAGAGGGCTCCCAGGTGCTTCCCTGGAAAAACAGCTGGGAACAGCAAGAGCTGCACTCTGCATCTGGTTTAAAACTTACCCATGGACCTCTGCATGAATTTGTCTTGTTAGCTTCTAAAAGTAGTTTATAGCCATGGTCTCCACAGTGCCACGTAACAGCAAGTTCTGTAACTTAATAATGACACGCTTTTATCCTTGAATTTTTTTCTAAACTTCCTACCTGGAAATATTGCTGGGGTCCCCTGGTTCTTCTAGTCTGAGAATAGTAAATAATGATAACTCCTCTTCTCTTGGTCATTCATCAGTTTGCAGTCTTCTCTCATCCTTCCTTCCCATCAGTCATTTTCAGACTCCAGGCAACATATACAGTTTATAGGTCACCATAACATCAAGGCTCTACCTGCACATGGACTGAAACACAGTGTGACAAGTGATCTTTTGTTTAAATTCTGTCTTCATTTGAGCCATGCCTGCTTGGATTCCCATCCGCAACACAAGAGCCTGATAAAACAGATGCAACAAACAAGGAGGCTCTAAATAAATACACATGATGATACATCAGTGTGGAGTGAAGGTGACGCAGTAGGTGCTGAGCCAAGGCAAAACACAACATAAACAGGTTAAATAATTAGGCAATCATTTTGACTGGGTTTTGTTTCCTCTAGCCAGGGGATGCCTTTGATGGATCACAGAGTATTTTTACTCAATGGAAATGGCATTAAGAGGTGATTGCTCTGTTATGCCCTTAAGGTTAACAGATGCTTTATAGCCAGCTGCATGGGAGAATCACTGTGTATGCTCCTCATGAAGCAGCAATTCATATTACCTGCAGACAACAGCCTCTATAAAATGTTTGAACACCTAAGCATAAAGCAGGAAGGAAAAGGGGAGGGGGTGTAGGGGAAAAAACACAAAAACCAAAAAAACTTCATTTTTCCCTTCACGGATCATGTCAGCCATGCCTGTACCTTTGCTAAGGCAAATTTTGGCTGTGTCCTCTAAGGAACAACCTCACAGACCACTTTAAGTGAGGCCCACATGTGGGACTGCCCATGCTGCAAGCAGAGATGCTAGACAGTGAATATGATAAAGTGCAAGCAGTGACAAAACACTGCCTTATTGAATTTAGTTGTTAGGAGCAGTGGATGGCCATGGTGTAAGGTCAGTTCTCTTGCTAAGCTGCCACTGCTGAAACTCCTCAAAAATGAAAAAAAAAATAAAAAAATCATTCTCCTTATTTCAAAATAAGGAAAATTTGTTTTTTCCTTATTTTATCACTGATATTCACTCTATGGTGCCAGAACAGTCAGGATCTATAAACTCTTAATTTCCACCAGTCATCCTTATCACCAGAAGATTGTCTTCTGAAAGTAAACATAAAATGGCAGAAGGGTGAGCAGAGATAAATAGGTACAGTTATAGAGGCATCTACAGAATAACTTCCTGATTTAATATTTCTGCATACAAAGAAAGCAATCAGCATGAAAAAACAGAACATGTGATGAATACTTGGCAACTGATACAGAGCAAGACTTCTAATGACATTTTCACTGGATTTCAGAGATCCTACCATGCCTCATTATATGCAACCTGCAGCCTTCTCTTACTGAAGGAGGCTTTGATAACAGGAAGGGCAAGAGGAAAGCACATTTACTGCCATGTGTGTGGAAATAATCACCTACACAATCTGGCTTTTATCCCTATTTCCTTCCTTGAGGTTCCCTCACTGTCATGACATATTTCATAGATGTGTGTAAGAACGACCAAGACTTGGGCCTCTTGTTATACCATTCTGCTATCTATTGAAATAAAAGCTAGAAGTAGCCAAGAAGTTAAAGATATTAGATTATTCTGTGGATGAAATTCTATTCACATATGCTCTAGAGCCAGGAAGATTTATGAGCCCATTTCCCACAGATACCAATGGAAGATTACTTTGGCCATTTTTTTCTTGAGGTAGCAGACCAGATTATATTGTGTCTTATAACATTCTTCCCCTCTCCTGCTCTAAGAGTTTTTCATGACATCCTATAAATGCCACCTCCATTACAACTGTTTGAAAGTAAAACCAAAACAAAAAAAACAAAACATCTTTCCTGTCCTTTCCACCCCATGAGTTTTTCCTGCTAATTACACTGTTGTTTTCTAAAATATCAGATCCTGCACAGCCTTCCAATTTCTTTGGAAAGTGCAGGGCAGTTATGCTGGTGCTAGAATGATACAAAATAACACCCCAGGCTTACTAGGACGGGGCAATAATTCAGGGACTGCAGGTTAGAAATCTCTGTGAATCAAATAATACTGCACAGGAAAATCTGTTCCACTAAATTGTAAACGTGAGTTGAACAACAACATTTTCTCATTTCCCATAATTGGGAAGTAGGAGTGGATATTGTCTATGCTCAGACTGCAGCAGGTAAATGCTTAACATTAATAAAAATGTCATGTGTATAAACACAGCTCCTATTTCCAAAAAAGTATTTTGTTCACTGCTCTCTCATTTCATAGTGGGCACAAGATTACATTACAAGATTCTGAAAACATAAAAAAAATTCAATTTTCTGACTCATGCTTTAGGTAAAGGAAACCAGATAAAGCAACCTGGAAAAGGTACCAAAAAATCACGAAGTGATTCAAGAGAGAATGAGAGAATTTGAGCACCACCACGGCCTGTATGAGATTAGTTGGAACAACAGCACCATCCCCTGCCCACATGGCAAATGGCACAGGCCTGGAGAAAATGACACTCCTGTCCCATTTGGGAAATGGGAATTCAACTCACTCCACTGACACCCAGAGCAACTGGAGCTGTGACAACAGGCACTAGGAGATGAAACAAGGCTTTCCACTTAGCTCTCTTTGCCGATTATAACAACACCTCTTGAAGGCACAGCTAGAAAAAGCCTTGTGTGGCTTATGTGCAGCCACTCCACAAGGTTTCAGTGCTTCTGCAGATGCTTTGTTGGGACAGGAACAAAATAACCACATGCCAAAAGCTTTGCTGAGACAAAGAGGTGAAGCCTTTTCATTTTCATGTCAGAAGTGCCATGTCAGGATGAATTACACACAGTGGGCAGGTGAGTTACCTACCAAATGCTGTTTAGTCACATTCCATGTGCCTATTCCAGGTAAGCTATCAAGTGGCATTTCCAGAGGACACCAGAAATACCCCCAACACCACTAAAGCTGTGACGCACCGCTCCTCACTGTAATGACTCACCAGCTCTCTGACTTCTAGATGAATTCCATACTAAATCAAAAAGAAGAGTTATTGCTTAGGCTTTTCATGCATAACATTGCCTTGTTCATAAATTACTGCTTTCAGCACATATTTGAGTAACTGGATGCCCACAGCAATTCCAGCTGTCAGGGAGCTGAAGTGGGATAAAGAAACAATATGAATAGCACTTATGAATTTAAACCAAGCAAAATCTTAACTTGATATGCATCAATAAGAAAACTAAGGGAAAAGAAATCAAGTAAAGAAGCTCATAATTTCCTTTCCCCCATACACTGTGTTCAATACTGCAAAGATAAACACATTGTGATGAAAGCAAATAAAGAATACCATACTTCTGGCAGTAAAATAGGAGCCCCTTAAACACTTTCCTGTGGGGGGAAGAGAAACAAAGCAGGAAGGGACAGTAGCTCTTCAGGGAAAACCAACAATATTGTACTTACTTAGTTTGCTTTAAAACAGATTCTTCATAGGTAAAGAGGGCTAATTTTACTGCTTGTGCTCAAATCTTTGCAAATTGACTTTGTAAAGAGATTGATAGGATTTCTCAACACTTCTGAATTGGGGCAAAATGAAAATAACACAAATTTTCATTACTCAAAATCAGAAGATGGAGAGAAAAAGCCAAACACACCAATGATTAACTATTGCCACAGAGGATGTAATTCATTGGCAGCTGCTTTTTAAAGCTCTCTTAGGAATGCACTGTACTGAAGATTTCAAATCTCGTATTCCTAGAGGGATGTTACACAATAAATACTACAAATATTGCAATTTAATTAACTTCTTCACATGTTAATTAGACTTCTTAGAGTAACACAGGTTCTCAGACTTTGTTTTCTCTGTTTATTTCTTCAAAAGGGAAATTCAAATGCTTTTGCCCATTTGCATCTTAAAACTTTCTGCACATGACTGACACCATACTGACTCCTAACAACTCCTGGTCAGAGTCACTACTTACAAATTCTGCAAGTAATTTAGACTGTTCCATTTAAATCATAAGCATCAGGTTTTTGACAAGGGTCAGACTCTGCTGGAATAGCTTCACATGTGAACCAACAATCTACCAAAACACTGAAAACAGACAGTGAAGATCAGATAGTGCTTTCCTAAGAATTCTAAAGGAACCGAAGGAAGCTGAAAAATTAGTGTCTAGTCTCTAAAGGAGAAGAAAGCAGTGCCTTAAAGATTTTTGTACATAATTTTGCCTTGGCAAATTTTAAGCCATTTAAAAAAAGAGAAAAAAAAGGATAAAAACCATAATCACCAAAAACCCCCAAAACTTCCTGTTATCCCAAGGTATTCCCAGGTCAGTGGTCATGCCAAGCTGGCAGTGTGTGCAGCTGGCCACATTATTCCAGGATAAGTACCTGTAAATTAACAATCCTTGCTAACACATTTGGAAAGGTTCCACAAAAAGCAAAACTGACAAACACTGACAATTCATTTCAGGAAAGGGAAGAAAACAAAATCTGAACACAATGTGATTTTCTCTTCTGCATATTTTACACTGAAAACAAAGCACTTAGTAGCAAGAGATCATGACAGTACTAACTTAGCATTACAATATAAAAACAAACTTGACATTTATTCAATATGAAATATTTAAAGCTCTTAACCTGTGAAGAATCAGTTTCAGGACGACTTAAAATGTGCAGTTTCTGCAGCTGATGTGACTGACGGATAAGCCAAGTTTGGAGCCATGGTGTTCAGACCTTACCAAGGCATGAAAGAGAAGCCTCTTTATTCTCCTGCACACACACCAATTTGATTTTCAGATCCAGTCATAAATGCTGAACCAAAGCAGAGAATTCAAGGCAGCCCACAAAATGGGCTGGTGCTTCTCTCACCCTGCGCTCTGCTCCCTGATAACCTGAGGGGAGGGATGCTGCAACCATCCTCCTTTCCCACAAGACCCCTGAAGAACTGATCCCATCTCTTCTTCATCTGCTTCCATCCTTGACTGCTCCTAGAGTGCAGCACATCTGCTCTACTTTGGCCCTGCACGGCAACTCTCCTTCCTTCCCTGCCCCAGCTTTAGAGGAGAAGAAAACACAAAATGAGAATGCAATGCCCAATAAAGCACCAATGTTTTGGTTTTCCAACTGTACTGACCAATGGTATCACCACAGCATCCATTTCCCTAGACATGAAAATGGAAAGCTGCAAGACACCATACATACTTCAAAACCTCAATAATGGGAGGAAATATATACCAACAGTCTGAGGCAGTGAAATCATATCAAAGCGAAAATATATAAAAAACATTAAATTAGATTCAAAACCACATACAACTGTGATGAGAGGGGAAAAATTTATTGGTCCTTTAGATTTCCAATGATTGCTTGTAATATGGTCAGCAAATTCATTCCAATATTACATACAAAGGATTTCCTTGCTTGCCATGTTAGAACTAGCTTAACACTCAGTGGAAATGTAAGGAATAAAAAGCAAAAAAGGATAATCTTGAATTTATTGTGAAATACATGATTATTTTTTCCTATTCCAGCAAAACACCTGTAAAGAACTGGGTTCTGTGCTCAGCACACACCTTCCATGAAGGTGACTCTTGCAGATCACAGAAGGCACTTGGAATTCCTAGCAGTTGGGACACGGGGAAGAGGAGGGATTACAATGCGCTCCTTTTTTACTAAGTGCAATCCTAGTATAAATTCAAGCAGCCACAAAGCATTAAGATACAAAACCTCAGGCAGACATGCTAATGAAGGGCCGCAAGGCTGGAGAACAAGGAGAGCTGCGTGGCCCCTGCCCGTCAGTCGTCGTCCCCGCCGCACAGGAGCAGCAGCGCTTTCCTGTAGTCCCCGGACGTGTCTTTCTGTCAATGCAGCACAGCAGCACCGTGAGTCACCAGAGCAGCTGCCAAGGAGGGCCCCAGCCTGACACACATTCATCCCACCCACAGGAAATCCACACGGATGACTCTCCACTCAGAAATCACACAAGGAAATTCTCTGCCTCTTACACGAGAGCTGTATTTACACAGACAGACTGCCAGAGACAAAAATCTCCAAAAGCTTTACTACAAAACAGAGCTGCCCATTTGACACATTTGTCTGCAGGGAAAAGTCCAAAGGAGAAGCCCAAAGCAGCACCAAAAGCAACACATGGGGGGCAAAGTGCACCTGTCACTGCCCAGAAAGGCACTAGCTCTGCTCCCTGCTATCAATGGGAAGCTCTGATACGAAATCCGTATGAGCCTGGCAGGCATCACCAAAAGAAACTCCACCCAGGCTAGTTAAGGGAGCATAATGTCAGGAATGACAATAGAAAAATGATAAAAAAGCAGGACTTTCAGTATAAAACAAAAGGAAAAAAATAAAAGTCTTTTGGCTTAACTTTGCAGCAACAGCTGGCTCCGGATTTCTTGCTCCTTCCCTTCCTGCTCCTTCCTATTCACTCAAAGGAAATTATGACTCACAGTGAAACCCTCTTCACTTGGAAATGTTGCCAAGGGAACCACACCACAACCCAAGATCTAAACTTCAACCTCATGGTAACTCAGACTCCCAGCCCCAGTGTTATTTCTCTGGAGCCAGCACCCTCTCTGAAGCACTGCACAATAAGGAACTCAGACAAGAACAAGGAAATGATGCAGTAGCTAAATGTGGTGTATGAGTAATTGTAATTTTAGAAAACCACATCATCTGCCCTAGTGAACACTGGAAGGAAACATCTTTCCATAGGAAGTGTCCCCCTCTTCAACAATGCCATGTCAAAACTGCAGAGGAACTCAATCTCAGAGTCCAGGTCACCCAGCTCTACCCACACCCATCCTCTGCCAAGAAAAACAGTGAAAAGAGTGACATCTCAATCACCCCATGTCCTCTGAGAACAGAACAGTAATTTTACCTGAATCGTTTGATACAACGATTTCGCAAAATTCTTTCTGAATTCTCGTCTAATATCCAGTAGATCAACTTCACTTCTTGAAACCATGACTCTGATCAGGGTGTCATCATCAGTGCCAGCCCCCTGAAGAGAAAAGATCAAATAACTTTCCAGTATCAGTCTGTTCTGGACAGATGCTGCAACAAAACACGAAATACAAATAACCATGGTATGACATGAAAGCAACAAGTGGCATCTCAAACCACTCCTGCACTACAGTTCAGCTCCAAAACAGAAAATATTTGGGACAGTATCATGAGACATTCACACTGAAATGTGGGGAACAGAGGAGCTCTGATCCCTGCCTGGACCTCTATAAAGTGCCAGATGCTCAGGCCTCTTAGTTCATGTTTCATCTCAGCCTTCAACTGCAAATGCCCACATAAATTTACAAGATCCCAGTTCCAAGCTCACGCAGTAGCACAGCTGCTCACCACAATCAGAATCACGTGTAAATCCCCCCTGCAGTGCACCCTCAGGCTGCAGAACTGCAGTCAGTTCTGGAACTGGGCACCTCAATCCCAGCAGTGACCAGCACAAAGCAACATCATACAGCAGGACACAGGCAGAGCAACTCATCCCACGAACTCTCCAGCTGTTCATTATGGGGGCAAGGCTTCACAAATCTTTTCCAACCACACAAACATGCCCCACTCTGTTCATCATCCTCAGTGCTTGAAACATTTCACTTTCCTGTGCAGGCCAAGGCCCTGACCCCTCTGCTCAGACAAGGCAGACTCCACACAAGCTGAAACCGTATAAACTTTGATGTGCTGACCTGTGGATGCACCTCAGGGAAGGACTTGGCAGAGCCCCCACGGTCATCTTCAGCCTAATGTCCAGGGCCGCTCAATCCTTCTGGGTGCAATATTCTTGGATTACACCTAAAAGTGCCCTAAAGCTGCTCAAAAGTTATGCCATGAGTCCAGTGGTTTCTGAGGAATAAAAGCCAAGCTCTGCCATACCTAATCATGAAAGCCAGCTCTGCCCAGTGCAGAACCTTGTTATGCCAAACTGATAAATTAGAAGTACAAACTCCTCAGTCAAAGTAATAATTGACAAAAAGCTTTCCTATCTGAAGTGTTGAATGATTTTTATTTATATTAAAAAAAAATGTGGGGTATCTCACCAGCACACATTGGTGAGGCTCCTCACAACAGAAGTGTATAAGAATCTAAAGCCTACAAGAAAATTGCATTCTTTAAAAAAATAAAAATTAATAACTAAGAAAAAAGTAATCCTTCTCAGACAGTTCAGCCTACTGATACAATATTTTGTATTTTTCACCTGAATCTTATTCTACATTGGTATCCACAGAAGCAGAAAAGGACTTTTAAAAATTAAGTTATAATTTTGTCTCATCACTAACTCTCAAGCTGTCACCTCATCTTCTGACAAACATACTTCAGGGCTCTCCAGCAAGGGGAAGGGAGGAATTCCTCAGGGAAGTTGATAACCTGCCTGAAAACAACAGAGTACTTGCCTCTGGTTTAATTAATATTACCCACTGGGAGTTAAAAATTACAGCTTTCCCACCTTATCTCTTCCCATCCAAGAGAAGGTGAAGCCAACAGAAACATGGATGCACTGCTAATGCAATTCCTGCGCATCATAAATATTTTATATTATATTTTATATTTGTTATATTTTATATTATAAAAATCTTTTGCACCTGTTTAAACCTTCCCTCTTCTCTGCCGAGTTTCTTTTGCTTCTCAAAACAGGATGGATAGTAACCTAAGATGTGTTCCAAAGCTACCCAATGCCCTCAGTCAGTAAATACATCCAAATCAAAGAGCACCAATTTGCACAATCTACAATTCTTTCCTTCCTCATCACACCCACCACCTAAAGACACTGGCATTTAATCAGCTGGGAAGTGCCCAATAGATACCGCCACGCATTTTCCAGTGTTGCAGCAACAAATCAAAAAACAGCTCATGAGACTAAAAGGTCTGTGGTCTGACAAATACACAATGAACTCCAAGGAAACTAGGAATTGTTTGCATTCTCTCCCAGCTTGCACTCCCTGAACCTTTTGCAGGTAAGTCAGTGACACTGTGAGCATTTACAGTGGCAGAAAAAATTAAAAACAAGCTGAAGGGAGAGGAATTGTAGCTGGAGGAGATGGAAAGTGACTTACGGAAAATATTTACATACCTTCATGGAATAATACAGGGTCTCAGCAAAATAGGCAGGCACACTTCGGATGCATTTCACTGGAAAAGACAAATGATTGAATTATTGACTGCTGTTAAATACAGGGCAATCTCTGATTGTCAAGACAAGGTGTGTATCACTGGGTTATTCTCTCCAGTGATGTCACCTGGTTGTTCTGGGATTTAGAACAAACATTTATTTCTGATAGCAGAGAGATTTTACTAGTCAAACTCTCCAACACTGTCCTAGATAAGCTGCCAGGAATGCAGGTGAAGGCAGAGCTCTGTCTCAGCTCTGGCAGAGGTGCACATGACCAAACAGAATGCAGTTCACCACCTCTTCTCCAGACATAAAAATAGATCCCAGGTGATTGATTACCTTCCTAAAGGAACCCTGTTTTCACACCAGCCTCTGTGATAACTGCAATTTCAAGAGGCCTGGGAGTAAGCAAAGGCAGCCTAGTGCTAGCATGCTAGGACTCAATTACCCACTGCCAGAAGCAGCTTCTCCAAATCACCAGAGGTCTCGCGGTCAATGGTCTCTTCAATCTGGAAGCCAGAAATGGTCATGTACTTGTCAAACACTGCAAAACAAAGTGTGCTCGGTCAGGGAACAGCCAACATCCCTGCCAGTGGCCCTCCATTCAGGACAATGCCACCTGTGTGTCATTATCCACAGTTCAGGACAATGCCACCTGTGTGTTACCCACAGCTCAGGTGCTATTGGCCACTCACTGTCTTGTTCTGAGCACCAATTTCCCATCAGATGCTCCATGTACAGCCCCTCACTGCCCCTGGAAGGAACAGCTCCATGCATTATTCCCAATGGCCTAAACAGGTTGGTAAAAGATACTTCTGGATGAGCAAAGAGCAGGGATAAAGGTATTGTCCCTCTATTATCAGCTCAAAAAGTAGGCACCTCGATATGGGCTGAGCTTTTCCAGGGTGGATTTCAGGCAGAAGCTCTCGGTCCCTCATTAACCACACTACCTACCCCTCCTCAAGTGGGAAACACTGCGGGTTCCCAAGATAGTGATGAACTTTTCTTCATCCGTTCCCCATTTCAGCTCCCCAGCTCTGAACAAAACCTGTTACGAATTCAAGAGATCAAAACATCAGCATTTGTTTTGTGTCCACATATCCTGTTGAAAAGCTCTATTTGTCTCACTCTATGGAGCATTAAGTTTACTAACAAGCTATAGCTGGAAGGAAAAAAAATGAAATTAAATTGCCAAGTACTGACTTTTGGAAATAAATGAAAAAAATCTGAAATTGACTGTGAAGGCATTCCCATGAATAATGCATCTTCAAGCCTTGAAACTGACTGTGCATAGTCCTCTTCACAAGGACTGAAGTTTGCTGAAACTGTGATAATACAGCAGATAAAAACTATTCACAGTGCTGCCTTTTCTGCCCTTTTTTCCCTTCCCTTTTTCAAACAGAGAAGCAAAAATTTGTTACATGATGGCTCTTCAACAGCAGAACCAGGACAACTTGGCACAGGAGGAAGTTCTCCAGAAGGAGGGAAAGATGGATCTAGAAGCTCTCAGAAAGAGGATTTTCAGGCTGATAAATTCTTAGTTGTTTGAAACCAGATTTGAATCATGGTTTTAGCACATTTGTGGTTTTTCAGGCAAGTCTGTATTCCATGCAGACAAAGACCGGGATGCATTTTCAGCACCAGGAAAGTAAAGCACTTCAAAAAGTAGGAATGAGCAAGAGCCAGGAGAAAATGAGAACGAAAAAAGAAATTGGGAAAATGAAATGAGTTCTTTTTCCTGACAGTTGGAAAACTTTGCCTTTTTCCAAACTGTGTGCTATGCACTCTGTAAGAAGAAATATACTACAATATGTACAACCTATGATCTTTTTAATATTAATGGTACAGAATGAAAAAAAGGTGTAGAGGAAAAAGATCAAGGCACTCAGTGCCAGAATATTTATTACAAATAACACATGCTAAGCCCTCCAAATGAACACCTCCATCCAGTAGCAAATGAGAAGTCCCAGTACAGCATATAGAAATATATCAGCAAAAGATTGAGTTAGGGATACTAGAAGTTGCAAATAGAACTTTATGTCAGCTTTAAGTTTGTACCTGCCTTGCCAGTGGGCAATACACAAAATGTACCTCAACTGTACCACTTTAAAGAAGTGATATTCACAAAAGCTTTTCCAAAAAGTCAGACTTTCTCCTTCAGGCAGTCTCAGAAAAGTCTCACAATTGCTTTGAATTAATATTTAATAATCGTAAACAAAAAATTTAAAAATCACCACTGAGCAAAAAGTTGGCTGTCTATCAAGTCCCTTACAGAATATATGACTCAAGAAAAACATTGGGAAGCCAAAAATACTCCTACATCTGCACAGTCCTGTACCTCCGTTCTGACCATCTGTACCATGCAATAGCAACTAGAAAATGACTGAATCTGTTCCAGCTGTGTTGGGTGGTGAATGGAAAAGCCCATTGACTCGAGGTCCCAGCCCAAGTTAAATGTATGCAGCAAACCACAGAGGCTGACTGGAAAACCAGGACCTTTTCAAGAGCTCTGTTTGGCGTCTCCTAAATCTAGCTGCACATTTAAACCCAATTAGAGGGGCCAAAAGGAATCTATCTGCCTAGCAGGGCCAGTACTTCACATGTTTCCTCAATTACGTAGCCCCAGCCAAAAGCAAGACTGAAAATTTCATGGAACAGTCTAGTTCACAATTCAAACGTTTGCCCCTCTAATTTTCCAGCTGTAATTGTCACAGGAAATGACAGCAGAACAACAATGTTTTCTGCATTTAAGTGACAAAGGATATGCCTGTACCAGTAAAATATATTTTGCCAATATGACTCTCCATCTCGTTGTGCTATCAGGAGAATGTTTTATTGATCTAATATTCTGTGTTTACTGTGTGTCACCTTGAACAATCCCTGTATTTCTTTCATCTCAATAGACAATTTATGAGAGAAAAATGTCTCATGCAGAGTTGTCTGAAATAACTGAGAAGAAACACGTATTAAATGAGCTGTAATCAAATTGCTGAAATATCAACCATCACTCCAACAAAGCAAATGGCACCCAGCAAGAGACAGGCAAGGACACAATTAACTGCTGGCATTCATTTCCATCCAAAGCACAGGGTTAGGGAGCAGTCATAGACAAGGGATTAAATTCAGAGAGAAGTCCAAGTCAGGTATTAAGGAATTAACTGTTAACATCTGAGTTTTCCAGCAGTGGGTCCCTCAGCATCACCAAGGCTCAGCCTCTCTTCCAATGACCTATTCATTGTTTTATTCAGGTCCCTCATTAAGTAATAAGCAAAACTGAAGTGTGAAAGTGCAAAAAATTTTGATTCCAGTATTTCAAGTTTTCACACTTCTTTTGTCCAGAACATACAAAAGCACATGAAAACATTTAAGAAAAACAGAGAACCTTAACTATCACTTTCACATTTGAATTCCAGCTGTTTGCCATCTTTGTGAGAACTCAAAATACCCCAAACCCTCAGTCAGTCACCCACCTGAGCATCCTGCTCAACAAGAGCCTCATCAACTCCAACATCAGGATCTCTGTTCGCCTAAACAGAAATTCAGAAGTTGTTAAACTCAAGAATTAGCAGGTAAGTCAAAAAGCATTTATCTGTTATATTGAGCCTGTAAGTTACTTTGACAAGTCACTCCCTAATGCATCTTGTCCAAAACCACCTTGTTTTTCCCTTTTGCTTCCATGTGTGTATGAAATAAGGGTCCTCTTCCCCTTTTGCCCTCAAAAACCCATGTAGCAGCACCCGCTACACCCATGGGCATCACAGAAGTGTTTTGCTTCAGGAATATGGAAATAACTCAGAAGAGAGCCTGAGGCTGACCCTGCACATCAGAGGAAGTGCTTCAGCTCCAGAGGCAGTCCTGCCTAGCACCGGGCCCATCCAGAACCCAGTTTAGTAAGCAGTAAGTGCTAAGTGCACCTAGCAGGGAAAGCCATCCCACACCAGGACACTAACCTGCAGCAGCACCACCAGCAGCCTCTGGAAATGGCCTGATGTTTCCCCTGTGATCTTATCCTCCAGGTCAGCTTCATACTCTGCAACAGAGCAACATTCACTCACCACCTTGCAGGCTCCCTCACTCTTTTGAGGGGAGAGCAAGGAAAGGCAAAAAGTCCGCTTGATTCACAATTTGTAGAATCATCTATCAGAAACATCTTTAACACTCAGGACATATTCTGCTTTCACTTCTATAACACTACTCTAAAAACAGACAATAGAGCACCTCACACCTCACGTCAGGAACAGATTACACACAATATTCTGAAGTAGAAGGTGACATGCATGGATTCAGCTCCGTAAGGAACTAAAGAGGATACAGACATGGAGTCATGCTAAAATACAGCAGGCCCACTGTACAAAAACCATGAGCCCAGAAAAGTTTGCCATTAACAAATTTTTTTCTCTAGAGAATCTATGTTTGGGCTCAAAATTTGTTAAAACATGACAATTTCTTGTGTGGCAGGAATCTACACAGAGCTAAAAGAAATCTGTTGAATTAAACATTGCCCTGAAAAACAAGCCCACAATCACAGGGTAAAAGCATCTACTCCTGTGGACAGCCAAAAGCTGAACCTGCTTTAGCATAAGTGCACTTGAACACAACATAGAGCAAAAGGCAAAAAAAAACCCCCACACTTCTGGTTTTTTATGTAATCCGTTTTCTTGTTTCCAACTACTGAAAATTGCCTTTCAGTCAATGGGATGAAAATAATGGGTGGAGGAAATAAATACTTTTGAAAGAACTCTAACTATAAAGCATGAAGCACCATAAACTGCAGTAATAACCCTGAAGTAAAACCCATTTCAATTTACAATTCAAATTCTAGTTCCTTTCAATATGAAGTTATGCAACACAGCAGAAAGAATTCCCTCTTGTTGGGCACATCCATCAGTTCAGGCACAGACCTCATTTGAAAGATGAGCTAAAATCATATTAAAGGAACAGAACAGAGACCCTTTTATAAAGAAAATTACCTTGCTGATAAACCTGTTTAATATTCTGCACTTCTGCAGGTGTTCTGGAGGCAAGAATTTCAGTCAACACTTTCTCATTGGTTCCTGCTCCCTGCAGGGGTGCAAGTATGAATCAGTTGATGGAATAACAAAAGGACAACAAGAAATCCCTTTAACAATCAAAACCAAGCACATACTTATATATTTGGATCAAATAAACAAAAAAATATTTTCTCTGATATACTATGGGGGTTTTGAATACAATTTATTCCAGTTTATCTTGATTGTTTTCAAAACCAACCCAACAATTCACAAAAGCCCAGTGCTGCAGGATTCAGAGGGGCCCTTTCACACCCCAGCACAGCCAGGTGTGCCTCGTGTCACACCACATGTCACAGCTGAGATGGCCACAATACACAGAATACATACATAGAATTCATAGAATACATACTGGAATACATAGAATTCCAAAAGGCTTCAACCCACACAGTCACTCCACACCACTTGAGAAGGCTGCGAGCATCTGTCCTTCTTGTTCTTCAGCCCGGCCTTTTATCCCCTAATGTTGATGCACTGCCCCTGTGTGCCCTCTGCTCCTTTGGTGGTTGGTCAGTGCCCTGGGCACTCCCTGGCTCATTGCTGTCAGTGCTGCTCACCTGCTGCTCACAACTGTGCCATTGGGGATGAGGCTCAGCTGTCCCACTCACAGTCACCACAAACTGTGTACCTACACCTCAGTTCCTTGCTATTACAATCAAGGACATCAAGAGAAGTGAGTGGAAGTGCTGTGGTGGAAGAGAAGTGGTGGCTCTGTGCTCACCTGTGTCCTGGCTGGTGACAGACACTGTATGAATTAGAGCTAAGTTTGCATCTTAGCTCTAATTCATACAGTGTCTGTCACCAGCCAGGACACAGGTGAGCACAGAGCCACCCAGCACAGATCTGCAGCCTTCTGTGAACTGCACTGTTAAACAAACCCCTTCTTCCACTGGAAACAATTTACAACAGAATTGCTAACCCAGATAGTTCCAGCAATTCTGCAGTTCTTAACGACACCAGAACCAACAGCCACTCTTTCACTTTTACAAGGATAGAACTTAGAAAAGCCAGGCCAGTATCTTGTTTCAACAAGTCTAATCCTTTGTTTGCAAGAATAATCCACTGCTCTTTTACACATACAAAGGAGTCATTTCACAAAAGCAACACAGAAATGCAATACTGAGCATTTTTTGCTTCAGCACATTATTTACAACCTTTTTTGTAAGGAAAACATTGAATATTAAACACCTACAAAGATATGCAACTGCACACAAAGCTATCCAGAACACAAACCTGCCAGGTTACAGGCAATCATTTCCAAAATGCAGATTGATTCATGAACATGCCTACTGAACAAGGGAGGCAGGCACAGTTAAACTCACTCTAATTCAAGCAGCAGCAGTGAACATTGATGGGACAGCCTTCAGGACAGAGTCAGTGCTCTCAGCTGAGTTACCTTGCAGTGAAGTCCCTGCGATCACACCTGCTTTACTGCTACCCCCCTTGGCTGAACTGCAGCCAGTACTGACATCCTTTCCTGTGCAAACACATTCTCTAAAATTCCATGGTCTTGGGTTTAACACCTTTTATTTTTTTAAGTGACAAGAACAAAACCACTCTTGTTTCACTATCTACTTTCCCTCCTACATCCATCTGTTCTGTGATTTCCTCTTATTGATTTTAGGAGTCAGTTTTTTACTCCTAAATCAATAAGAGGAGCTTGGGAATACAATTTTTTTTTTATTAATCAACAAGGCCTTTATCAGTTGCTCTGTCAGGTACCACCATCCCTTCCCCCAATGCACATAAAGGCCTTATAGAAAACCTGCAGGAATGAAGTTTCTGTTCCCTGAGGGACTATTTGCTGGGACACAGGTGCATGAGCACTTGCTTCCACAGTTGACTAAAGCCTACATATTAACCAGCTGCTCATCCAGGATCTTGGGAGTTTGCATGGAAGTGTCATTCCACAAAGCACTACCTCACACTAGAGTCAAGTTCAGTGTCCTCTATTTTAATCAATACTGTAAATAGTCCAGGGACATGCAATTCCTGAAATTCCACAGATGTGACACAGGTGGGAAAAAAGAGCACACAGAAGAGACACTGAAATTCTACACATCCACATTGTAAATTGTTTCTTTATCTGGCCTGCCTAGAAAGGCACTAAATGCACTCACTAAAGAGAAAATTTAGAAGGGTAACACAAACAGGCCCATCAATTATTCCCTCTGTGTTACTGAAGGCAGTTTTTTAGAGGTCATTCAGTACTACAGACAATACCTGCTCGTAATTTTGGTGGACACCAGTTTACACACAAGCTCATTAATTGTGGACTTGCACTGCAATCCATCAGGGGTAACATACTCTGTAGCTTAAATAACAGCCAAGAAGAAACAAAGAGCACCACACTGCTGTTAAATGCTCCGAACTGATTTTCATACAGGTGTATAGCTATTAAACCTTGGCTGCTCACAGCAGAAAAATCCAGAGCCCTCTGGACTTCAGCACTGCACTTGAACAGCAAAAAGAATGTGAAAGCAACTGCACATCTACCCATAGGATTTAAACCAGAAGGAACAATTCTTATGCTGTGTAGGTTTCTAAACTGCCTCTGAGTTATTAAGATGAAAAAAAAAAACCAGACAAAGCTATGGCACAGGCAACAGTCAGCACAACTTGGCTATTTTTTTTTAAGCCTACTTCTATTAGCACTCCCTTTAGCAGCCAAACCTCATTCCTAAAAAAAAAAAAAATCAACCAAAAGCACAAATCATTTCATGTAATGCATTAATTCTCCCTCCTCTTACCTTGATAGCATGCTTGAGTGCATGAGCATCAAAAATATATGCTGGTCTCATCAGAGACACCATCAAAGTTTCAAACTTGCCAGTTAGTTCTGATTTCAGGTCATCCACAAGATCCTAGTGCAGAACAAATAGTGCTGTGATGAACAAGGACTAAGCATTTTAAAAGGAAGCACACGATCTGCAAGCTGAAAGACTCTGGAGACACAACAAAAAGGACAAGGGACACCTCTCTTGTTTTAATTGGTACCTCAGTTGAAACAAATAAGGCCAGAGAAAAGGATGAACAGGCATTTGGAAAACCTGAAACACGTTATGGTTTTTTTAGGATATGGCAGGGTGGAGGAGAGGGAGAGACAAAAGCAAAAGTAGATTTTCTTGCAAGGGAATATGGTGAATGTGCCTCATATTTTAAAGTAATCGTTGTAAGCCAGAACCAGCTCATTTCCAAAGGTATTTTTCCTTCTTACCCTGCCAAATAAGGTTTTAAAGGCAGAAGCTATTTCTTGACGCTGAGCATTGTTTCTGGTGGTGAGGATCGTCAGCACAGTTTCTTCATCAGTCCCTGAAGTTAGAAAGAACAAGTTACAAACACACTGTGAAAAACAAACTGCAGTGGCCCAAACTCAAAAGGCATTAAAAGACGCTTTGACAGCAACAGCCTACTGGCAAACAGCAGAAGCATTTAAAATAACAAGTGTCACCCTACCCCAAGCTGAGCCACCAAGTTAGGGGCAAAAACACGACTGAAGGACTTAACATGTTTGCTCTCTATCAGTGCTCTGAACCAGACTCTGCTTCAAGCACCAGCTATAACATTTAGTCAGTCTGTTTTCCACAGAAAGGTCTTGCCTTTGGGCTCACCAACAAATTGCCAGCTCCCAGCAAAACTCAGTCCAGCAATCCCAAACACCCCAGAGGGCAGCAGTGTGGAGCTATTACCCATTTTATAAACACAGCATGCAAGGTAGGTCCTCCCAGCATAGCATCTTCCCAGCCCTACTGAGTTTGCCTGTGGGCTGAGGTGTATCACACATCCCTCCTTCCCTTCCTTCCGCTTCAGAGAAAATAGCAAATCAGGGCTTGTTCTCCCAGGAAATTTTGGGGCAGAAAGCTCCGGTGTGGGTTTACAGACCACTTCTTATTCTGCATTCACACTGCGTACCTGCATTCCTTGCCCCAGTAACTGCACTATGCTCACACATTTCCAGGGCCAGGAGGCTGCTGCAGATTTTCTGTGCAGAGCTCCTGCCATGCTGCTGTAATTCTCCACAGCTGTCCCTGTAAATCCAGAGCTACTGCTCTGTAAAACTTTAGTGTGCCCAGAACAGCATGTGGAACATCCATTTCTTAATGGGGAATGTGCAAACCCCTTCTTTTTTCCCTCATGCTAACCCAAAAATAAACATCCTTGAGAGCTGCACAGTCATAACCAGGACACGCCCAGACCAGTGCGGTCCTGGGGCTGTCGTTCCATAGCCTGTAGACACACGCCCTACTCTCATCTGCTGAGATGAAAAAGTAGATCAGAAAGGATGTTTGCCAAGGAGAAGGAGTCTTTTCTTTCCTGTAAAATAAAAATTATCCTTACCCAATCCCTTCATGGCCTTACGAAGGGCTTCTGCATCAGCTCTGGCATCAAAAGGAGCGAAGGCTGTCACGGTGCCTCTCGTGTACTGGGGGTGGAAAAAGGGGTCGGGGGAGAGGGAAAAAGCCATGAAATAGAATATTGCATCTTTCAGTTCATACATGAGCTCAGGCTAAGTTTGAATTCAAAACCCAAAAGCTGACTGTCTTTTTCTTGCAATTGTCTGGCTAAAGAGCAGTCTGTGGGTGTTTAAACACTGCTTACTCCAGAGACACTACTATGGCTTCCTTTAGCAGTGCAGCTAAATTTGGGTATGTTTATGTACCAATTCTGCAAACTACTGCTATCTCCAACACTGGAACATGAATGCAGGGAAATGAAATGACTAAGAATTTACCATTTGCTAAAGTAAATTGAAAAATTAATTGCACAAATCATGTATGCTAGCCAAATGGCACAAAGACACATATGGAAATAAGAACTTCTCCTCAAGAAAACCCTACTGGAACTCTCAAGCAGTACCACAACGATTTTTTCCACCACCCTGCAACCCACTGAACTCTACAATGGCTTTCAATTTTTCATCATAATGCTTTTGACATGAGCAACTTCTTAAAAAGTGATTCATCTACCTTAGTTGACAGCTAAAAAAAACAACAAAAAAACCCCAGTTCAAACATAAGGGTAAGAGATCAGTTCATCCAAACACAAAAACAATTGCATGAAGTTTCCATGGAACATGGCTCTTGAGGGAATTTCTCTTTGGATTAAACACAAAAGAACATTCATTATCTCTGTGGAAAAGTTTTGCCTTTATTTAAAGAGGATAGCTCAAGAACCTATATGTGTTTAGCACAGTAGTTAATTAACTATGGAAGTGGCCAAAAGGGGAAACAGCTGGGTTTGGGGCACAGGAAGGTATTTCCAACAGCTGAAGAGGGAAAATTTCCTGTAAGCACTGCCATAAAAACGTAGCAATCAGAAAAGGCAGGGCATTTTTCCACTCTCAAGAAAGAGCACGATAGCAAGTGCCAAGACACCTACTGAGATTGGCACCAGATTACTCCAGAGGTAGGACAGCCATCTGGCCTTCCCTGGAGCTAGGAATTTCAGCCACTCCGGTCTCCAGTCAATGCACTCATCAGAGACAGGTCAGCCAGAAGGGCAGGGAGAAAAGAGCAGTAACCAGAAACTGCCCCAGGGCTCCCGTGTGCTCCTGCCAGCAGAGACTCTCCACGGCTGCCACTGCAGCAGCAGCCAAGAGTCAGGTTCACTTCTCACATTCTGACAGATCAGAACAAAAGCGTCACAGTGTTAAATGGCAACAACAAATTTCTTTTTGGGAGATGGTTTTCAATAGGATAGCTCAGAGGCTTGACAATCCTACTGGAACACTCTGCTTGTCCAATTACAAGCCACTTTTTTCAGATAGCATTTTGAATGTATTTATTGTCATCTTCCTAGCTAATACCAAAGGTTACTATGAAAGAAATCTCAAGGATTTGGGTCTCACTTTTATGAACTGAATTTAATTTGGTAAAACAGATAAAGACTGAAAAGCCTTTCCCTCCTCCTCCCTTACTACCACTCCAGCCAATGTGGGGTTATTTATTTTTGTTCCATGTAATCTCAACATAATTAATATTACACAAGTACCACAATTCTCCTTTGGAAATGACCAATGTCAACAAATATCAGAGGAAGCAGATATTGATCTTTTCTTATCTTGTTATAAGCAAATGGAATTCCCCTTCACAATTCCTAAGTCTTGTGACAACAGCCCAACATTCCTGTGTGGCTGTCATAGACAAAGTATGTGTGAACACTAAATGCCAGATGAAATCTCTCTGCATGGCCCTTCTCATTTTTATTAACTAACAGGAATCCTTCAAAACTCTCATTTTCAAAGCACTGCATAGAAAGCCTGAGCACGCACTAAGCTTGATGAGCAGTTCCTGAAAATCTGGTACAGCTGAATTCTAAGACTTTTCCTGATGTCTGAGCACCGTTTGCATTCCAGGCATTCCCTTGTGGCACTCAGTGGATTTTGGCTCCCCACCTGCCCCAACCACCCTCCACCAGAACCTGAGCCACACATGCCTTTAGGAGCCACATGTGGGCAGATGTGACACTCCCCAACAGCTGGCCCAGTACTGGGAAAGGGTGAAGCCATCCCTAACTTCACATCAGAGCCCAACTCAACCTGAGTGCTTTTTAGAGTACTGCAATGTGGCCTGACAATTGGGGTACAGCAGGGAATACTCCAGCACACTGTGTTCAACAACCACAAATCCATCTAAAACACTCCACTATTCAGAAGTGCCCTTTTTTGTTATTCCAGTTCAGATCTCTCATTTGTGAAATACATGGACAAGAGCAGAAAGCTCTGCAGCAGTAAGATACTCAGTCCATGGAGGGAAGAGCTGTCTCCCCCTTCCCAAACATGACACATTTTGACCACATAAAGAGAGGGCAGCACCTCTTCTGAACCACCATCACAGCCTAGCCCAAACTTGCTGTCACAGCAAATATGAAAAGGAGCTATGAACCAAACTTCATTATTTATTTACCTCTATGAAAAGATATCTTATCTTTCGTATCACTACAAACATTCCTTGTTGTTTAAGTAAGCAGATACACAGTAACACTACAGCCTCATAGGTCCTTTTTTCTTTGGATAGTAAGCTCCTCACCCAGTAGCACCCAAAGCTCATCAATGAAAAAGACAAACAGTCATCGATATAAATCCTTTTATAATCTGGAGTTATCCTTTACTCAATCACCACACCTTACACCAGGCAGTAAAATATAAAGAGAAGCACAACACAAAGTGTATCACAAGACTATAACACCCCAAACCTACACACATTCTTTTCTGTCTACGTTCCCCAATACAGTGATTGTTGTTAAGGAGTCATGTGTACTGCCAGTGAAATTTGTGATCACACACTAGAAATAAACAGCAGCTTTCATTTTCTCCAGACACTTTCCAATGAGATCAATGAAGCTCCTAGAAACACAAAATTAGCAGAAAAAGGCAGAGGGAAAAAATAAAAATACTACAAAGCAAGAGATAATATTGCTTTAGAATTTATGCCTCTCCAAATGAGGAAAATCACATTCTCTGGTATTTTTGTCCAATTCTATGCTAGCAAAGGTTTCCAGGAGAAGATAAAACCTCAGGTGAAACGTTTCTAACTAGCACCTCAAAGTGAATGTCTCCCAAGAGACAATTTAGCATCACAAACTAATAGTGCCACATATCCTGGCAACAATAACAATAGCCACTTAACGAGGTGCCTTTTCACTTTCCTCACCAAGACACAAAATATTTCTCACCCACAAGCTCCTGTGTTTAGCCACTGTTAAATACAGAGTATACTCGAACTGAGACTCCTTCCCCACTATCACGGCTCTGTGCCACACACAGCAACTTCTCAGAGTTGCACAGATGAAGAGCACCCCCTTTCTCTGCAGCAACACAAGCAGTGTCTCAAAAATTAGCTGCTGGAAAACCCAGTATTTAGTGTGACGAAGGTGCTGTGAGACTTTGTTTTTTTCTTTTTTTTAAGCAGCCATTTGTTTACAAGATGGCACAGGAAAACTGTGGAGCAGAAAGATTGGAAATGGAGAATATTTACCAGCAAAGAGAGAAGGTGTGCTATTTCCAGCAGACAGAGGACAGCCCAGAAGGTCATGTGCTTGAGTAAATGATAGACTGCTGCAAGATGTCCTATACAAGGCCCACCTTGCAGATAAACACAACACAGTGTTCACTTCTGACCTGAAAGCCCTCAGAGCCATCGGAGTCCACACAGAGATGCCAGTTCAAACCGTGGTCTGAAACTAACGTGACACGAGAAATATGCAATTACTTCCTGACATTTCAAGGGCAGTACAGTGCAAATGGCATTGTGAGTGGATGGATACAGGGGCAGAGCTGATGCAAACGTAAAACTAAAAAGACATGTCTGCAAAACACCTCTCCAAGTTTAACAGTGCTTCAGACCATCTGCTTAAACAGGACAGCAGACTACTCACATCTGCCCCACTAAATTTAAACTCTTGAGAAAAAACAATTACACAACATCTGTGGTGAACTCTGAGTCAGTACACCACAGAGATATCAAAGACAGGGAGGAGGGATGGAAAAAAAAGGAAGACGGGGTGAAAGAGAAGGAGAAGAGCAAGCAGCAGCCACATAGGAACCAACGCAGAGACATTTGAGAAACCCATCCTCACAAGAGCCAGAGGGGGCTGCTCAGAGCTCAATTCTGAAGGGGCATTTATACTTTGGAACATGAGACAGTCTTCTGGAACACTATGGAGTTGGCAATACTATCCCTGTGCTCCAAGTCACACGTGCACATTGGCAAACAGGAACTCCAGATATAGTGCAGAGCAGCCACACCTTCAGCAGCAGCAAGCGATCCTTTCCTGGCAGTTTACAAATGGACACACCAAACATTCCCAAAGTTTTATTCAGGAAAAAAAATTAGGAGTAGCAGACCAAAACAGATCAGCCCACATACCTGCTGCTTTCTTTCCAGATTTCTGAGCCAGCAAGCACAGGGCAGCAGCTCCCAGCCTGTTCACTGAGCAGGAGGAGATGGTGCCCTGTGCATTGAGGCAGTAACAAAGACCACTGCACACACAGCCAGGAGAGAAAGGGCAGCTTGTCAGGGCAGCAGTGCTCCCTCAAAGAAAGCAGATAAACACAGGCAGGGAGAGACCAGCCTGTGCAGCACATTCTGTAGTTTTCCTACAAAATGAATGAACCTTTCTATTCTGGACAGTGAACACACAAAGTTCCTCAGGCCTTTGGGCAAAGGAAAAAAAAGGCTTCACAGAACTGGGTAAGGACAGGTAATTCAGTGACCAAGACTCCAAATATAACTTACCTTCTTCAAAGGTTTTATTCTTCAGTGATGTACCTAGGCTAAATTGAACTCCAGTAGGCTGTGCAGCCTTTGTGAACTCTGCAGCTTTAGTTGTACACAAGGAGTTTCTGTCAGTCAGCATTTCATGGCCATTTTCACTCTTACCTCCATTTCATAATGCATCATATAGAACAGACAGCTCTCATGAGAAGCTGAGCTTCTTCAACTTCGTTTTTATATTTTCATAAAATAAGTTACAGGCTACAATGCTTTAACACTCCTGGTCTTTTGTGGCTGCCTAACTGCACAGGCAAAGAATACTACTTACATGGAAAGCAGCCCTCTGAACGTGGAAAATTGGAGAACAAGGCCTCCCTAATAAAAACCCTCATTGTTCCAGTGAATTCCACCTGCCAACACCCACCACAGATAAAAAACCATCCCCAAGTGTCACCTCAAGCAGTAGAAAATTTACTAACTAAAGCCAAGAGTAAATGGTTTGCACTAGTGAAGAATGAAACATTCCTGTTAAGAAGATGAAGGAAAGTTTGTCTCTGTGGGACAGACAAGAATATTGTCAATTTCCACACTTTTACTAAAAGGAAGTTACCCTTAAGCCTATAAGCAATGCTGTATATACTGTAATAAAAGGCTTATTGTCCAAGTATATCCCTCTGGCCAGGTGTCCTGCATTGGCATGGGTAAGGTCTCCTGTTCTCCTAACACGCATCATACAATCCAGGCCCGATGTTTAGAGAAAGAAAAATCCCTTCTTTGTCACTCAAAAGAAAACCCCCCAAAAAAACTACAACTTCAAGAATTTAGAAAAATACCACTAAAAACTTTTTCTTTAAAAGAAGTTCCCCTTCTTTTATAACTAAATCCAAACATAATATCAGTAAATATTCACAAGGGTATTAAAACTACTCATCACTCCACTCACTAAGTGCAATTATTCTGACCTTTGTGAAAGCCCTAACAGACTTTGATTGCTTTCACTTCCTACAGCAATATAAACCCCATAAAGCCATTACAAACCCCTACAAATAAGCCATTATCTCCTATTTTACTTTTCAGAGTGTACGCATTTGGTGCAATTACAGAAAAAAAATGCTGGAGTCCGCTCCATTTTCCACACCTTCATCCAGGCTCAAACCACAACAAGCAAAGGGCTGCAAAACAAAGTCCCCAAACCAAGAACTGCACTATAGATCCAAGGCTCCCAGAAAAAAATCATGTTAGCTATGGGAAAACTGGGAATGGAAACACCGAGCCCTGAGCCCCCACTAGGCATTGCCAAGGCGATTTTTTTTTCTCCTTCCTTTCAGTGGAAGGAGCCTCCACCCATGAGCAATATAAACACAGAGTACCGAAAACTTGGCCAAATTAGTGGAAACTGCTGGAAAAAAGGGAAAAAAAAAAAAAAGTTGTGCTTGACGTGTCCCTCACATGATCCCGTCCGCGTCCGCCCGGCTTTGGGGATGGGCTGGTTTGGGGGAGCCCGAAAAGAAATCGGTGAGGAGTGAAAACAAGGAGAGGGATAATACGAGGATGTCCCCGGGAACGGCCGGGCACGGGCCGTCGGGCCGTGTCCTCCCGGAGCCGCCGCCTTCCTCACCTTCGCCATCTCTGGGATCCTCCGGGTGGGGCCGAGTCCGAGTCTGCAAAGAGAGATGCGACAGTGAGGGACAGCGAGGAGGAGACAGCGACAGCGCCCGCCCGCCTGGGCTGCCCGCGCCCCTCACCTCCCGCAGAAGCGCCCTGAGCCGCCAGGAGCACCGAGCGAGGCACCGAGCCCTGAACAGCCAAGAGGGAGGAGGCCCCGCCGCTCTTGCCTCAGCCGGGGGACGGGCCAGCCCCACCCGGGGCGGGCGGCGAGCCCCGGCCGCCTCCCGGGGCCGCCTGCAGGCCGGGCACGTCCCGGCTTTCTCCTCCGTGCCTGCCACGGACGGGAGGGTGGCGTTAGTGCTTTGGTTCTTAGCGATCGTGAACCTCTTAAAAGAAAAATGACATTTGCCGATAGACAGCCCTCAGCAGGTGCTCAAGCGCCCTCCGAATGAAGTGTGTATAAAATCGGTTCCCACGAATCTGAAAGGGATCCTATCCCAGCACTAAAGGGCAGGTCTGAACTGAATTCGGTAAAAAGCAGACATTTCATCAGCTGACCTAGCTTGGCTTCCAAGTAAGCCAGGTTAACACAACAAGCACAGTGTTGAACGGAATATGAGGACTGTAGTTCTCGACTATCAGAAACTGCAAGCATTTCAGGCAACGACACTTATTTACTTCTCGTGTTCCAGCAGGACCACTTCCCTGGCCCAGGAATAGGGAAGATAGGAAAGCAAGGAGGATGCAGTCTGCATGGCTACTCAAGGAGCTGCTCCATCTAAGCTGCAGACAGACTCACTCCTTCAGCCACACAGCCTTGAGTCAGAAGAAAGGAAAAGTGACTGCAATGCAAATGGAATTCACTGTCTCTGCCAAAATAAAATACGAACATAATCCTGCTGTGTGAGCATTTTAACATGTAACAGTCACTTCTGTCTGCAAGTAAGTTGCATTTACCTCACAAAAAGCAAGAGAAACATAGGTCATTATGTAAATTTAAATATTCTGCCCAGCATTTCTTGTTGCCCCAGCAGTGCACGTACAGTTCAGCAAAAACATGGGATCCACCCATCTGGCTTCCTCTGCAGGACCAAGGAACAAACTGTTTGCTAAAATGTCCTGATTTACTCTGATTTGAATCCAATCCATTGAAGTGGCATTCCACACATGCCCAAAGATACATGAAGGGAATAGAGAGCTGCTCACAGCATGCATGTACAAATGCACATATGGATTAGATGTAGAATCACAATATTAAAGAAAACATTAGAGTATGTTCAAAAAAAGAGCAGTTGATATTCAAACTGGTTACTTTTAATTTAAGCACAACCTTGCTTGAACATCTACCCCTTTTGGCAAAATTAAGTCTTTTTCTCTTTACACATCATACCCAGAGAAGACACAGGCCACACTGGATCATGCTTCAGGCTGTACCATCTAGAGAGTGCAGACCTAAGGAAATGCAGTGAGAGCTACATCCACTCTGTTTAACATGCTCCAAAATTCTGTCAATCAGAATGAGGCACATGAACATTGTAGTTAAGGCTCTTTGAGTGACACATGGAAGTCAAACCTCATTAATCAATCATATGTCTGATAAAGAATAAAATTTTGGGTGATGCAGAAATTTTTAAAAAAGCTGTATCAGTATCATGTGAACAATCAATGAGACTCTAGGAACTAATAAATCTGTAATCATCATTTAGAAATATGTTAATAGAATCTCTACTACAGTGAACAACAAAGGTCAGTAAGTTACTTTCCTTGACACAAAAATATCTATTAAACTTCACAAATAAAACAAACCCTTGCATAACTTGGAAAAATGTGTCTGCCTGACAAATTATTTAGCAGTTAGCATAGGACCACCTGGAATGCATCTGCTCTACCTCCCTCCCTTGCTGCAGCAAGCCCATCCCAGCACCACAATCCAAGGTTTGAATCCTTGAAATGCTGGGTATGGTTTAACCCAGGCACAATGACATACAATTCCTGCTATGCTAAAAAATCTGTTCCAAGTGTGTCATGTGTATAATAGCACATTAAGAGGCAAGGGGGGGCAGCATGGCTTTTTACCTTTCAATTTAGGAAAATGGATCTTTCTGGATTACAGGATTTGTGTTTCCTATGCTTTATTTGGTATCCTTACTACTTTATAGCAACTCTCAGGTTCACGGAAATGATCCAACATATGTATTGGATTCCATTTTGCCCTTTAAACGTTGTGTTGGGGGCTGTGGATTTGGAATCAAATTAAGACATGCCTTTTATTCTGCAGTAAATGTCTCTGTATACACTTTGCTTCTCATTTCCAGTGGCAGAAATCTGTTCCATTCAAAATCAAAATATTTGAAATGGTTTTCCACTCTTCTACCTTCAACCAGCTCATTATTCTGTTCTTTTGTGAACAAACACGAGGTAACATTCAGTCACTGGGAGGCTACCACTGGATTTCTAATCTGTGAATAACAAGGAAAAGAATCTTGGGAGTGAGAACACAGAATATTTTTCTATTCTGGAAAGGGTCTGTAATGCATGATCTAAGATGAATTGCAATGGTAGGAAAAGGTTAAACAGAGAAGAGAAGGATCTTCTTGCCAGCAGATGACGCTGGGAGTAAAACCCACTCCAGTCAACCTAAAATGTTATCAATGTGTGTTTAAGCAGGGGAATATTTACATAACTTCAATAAGCAAAGAGGCCTGGGGGAGCAGGGGAAAATGTTAGAGTAAAACCATGGGAAAGACTTGTCAGGCCATTTGGCAAGAGCAGATGTTTGAAAAGAAAATAAATCTAATTATCACAGAATTTCAGCCTTTGCATTGATTTGAATGCAAAAGGAAAAGGCAGGAATAGCGCTGTGAGCAAATCCAGGATGAACCTGAAGACATGAAGATGTGCCTGGAGAGAAATGTATTTTGTACTGATTGCCTTCAGCAGAAATAATTCAAGTTAGGCTAAAACAGTTGGAGATGATGACTCACAAGCACCAGCTGCAGGACCTTCATGGCCACTGTGGGCAGGTGTTTCACCTGACAGCAGCTCTAGTGCCCACCCACAAGTCACAAATAAGCCTTCTAGATTTAGCATAATTCTCTCATTTTTTAAAAACAAAGACAAATTTTTACACAAGTCAAGAAACCACATGAGGTCATAGCAATCTTTCCACCTTCCAAGCACCTCCCTGCTCTTTGAATTTCAATCACTAGTAAAATCATACCAGGATGTAACAGTCTGCTTCCCAGAGCTGCTCCTGGCACAGTGCACTTCCAATTCTTCTTTAACACAGAGCTGCAAACACCTGGAATGAAAAACAGCAGTAAAATATCAATAAAGAGTGGCATTGCCTTAATGGTATATTTAGCTCTGGCACACATTGACACTTTGCAAGCAGGGCCCTGTCAGTTCCCAATCCATTTCAAGGCACAAGACTTGTCCATACAGAGTGAAGTCCTGGGATTGTAGCTGCACAGGAAGGCAAAGAGTGCATGCAGGAATCATTAGATCTGTGAAATAATGAACCTGATATGGGGTTTCTAATAAGGGGCTTGAAAATGTTTTCAGAGTCTGGTTGCAGCACAAAAACATACCTGTGTGTTTTTCTGGAAACAATGGAAAAGTCCAGGGGGATGAAAAGTTAGCACAAAAGCAGTTCATCTCAGAAGCACAGCCCCTTGAAGTTGCTTTGAGGAGTTTGCAGAAAATAAATAAATGGGATGATGGATGGTTTGCTGTATCAAGGCAGTCTCCCAACAGGTTCTCACCTCCTGCCCAAAAGCACTGTGCCTCATTTTGCTACCAATGCTATTCCTGAGCTGTTATGTGACCCTACATAACAGCCTTTAAATGCATCACAGAGGAGAATAAAAGAGCAAGGCCCTCCTTAAAGCAGAGTTTTCTCTGCTATGTACCCAGAAGCTGCTGCAAATGGAAAGGTCCTTCAATTTATCAAACAGAGTTGGAGAACAGGAATCATATTAAAGCACTTCTCACACAGGATAGAAAGGCCTAGGCCTGTTATTGCCCTAGTTAAAATATTTCCTCCTAAATATAAAATCCCATTGCAAAATATTTTAAAAGCCTATTGTAGAGGTACTGAAGGGTAATAGGCTTACCAAGGGAGATTTTCAGGCTTTGGAAATTTCATGGAGCAGACCATTTCCTTATGGAATTATAAATGAAGATCGACCCTTAATGCTTTTCCACACTTTAACATCTCTATGGAAGTAAAAGAGTCTAAAATCCTTGATGAACCACTGTCAGAAGCAAAGGTGAGGGTGGGAAAAATAGAGCAGTTTCAAGTTCATGATTTGATTAACACAGAGAGAAATCTGTTTTGTTCCAGACTTGGTGCTAGAGCATAGAAATTTCCCAGTGCCTTGTTTCCCTGTGCTCCTATCTGAGGGCTGCTCAGCACAAATGGAGAGAGCTTTGTGCTGCACTCCAGCACCTTGTGGGTGCAAAGTGTGAGGCCAACACTAAGCAGCAACACCGTTAAAATAAGGGACAAGAGAGAAGAGTTTTGCTGGTTTACAGGCAGGGAAAAAGAACTTCAAAGTTTAACACTGACAGAAAGTTTATAAAATTCTTTCCCTGCTGCATGTGCTTGCATCAGGGGGCTGCTGAAAGACAGGCTAAGAGTACAAAGAACAAGATTTTGTTTTTTCTTAAAGCACTTTGAGGGTTGCTTTGGAGACTAAATGTTATTTTATATTCCAGCAAAGACAACTTCCTGTAAGTGATTCATTACTTCTAATCCACAACCCATTACAGAGCAGCACTCTGACAGATCCTTGATTTCTCTGGGGACACCAGTACAATGTGAAGAGGTTAATGGGAGGTACAGGCATTCATACCAATTACAGCAGCAGGCAGCTGAATTTCTCTTACTGGAAAACAATGTTATTTTCATTTACTCAGAGGAGGTGCAGGTTTCTTTGAAATTGTCTTTAGAGTAAGACACATCACAAGGTTGCCATCAGTGCAATAATCTCAATTCAAGCAAAGACAAATCACTTGAGCCAGATTCTAGTCCTTGATGCTACTCTTGCTTACCAGGACAGCTCCACAGCACTGTACTAAGGCAGGACTTGATTTCCAGGCTAATTCTTCCTGAGGAACACAGTTTACATCCCTCAGTACTAGTGATATGGACTCCTCCTCTGGGGAAAGGAGGAAGAAAAGGAGCCAGGTGCTCAGGCTATAGTCCTCCATTTCCAGCTGTTCTGAACTACAGCTTATCGTGAGCAGATCACTTGGGCTTTGTGCTCTACACTGCCACACAGAGATGGTGTATGAGGGCACAGCTCATCCATAATAGCAAATGCTTGTCTTGTCCCCCATTCAGGAACTTTGGGATAGCACTAAGTAACTATCCAGATCAACCAATTCAAGTCCAGAAAGGTATTTCCCTTAACCATTAAGGCCATTAGCTGTACTTGGGAGAGAGGAGCAGCGAGAAAAAGAATTGAGTTCTGTTAGCTCAATGGAAATTCAAAAAATCTGAGGCACAAAACCAAAAATCACCCCTGAATGGTTGTTTCCCTTTCTGTGGATGAGAGAAATAAGTGGGCTTTGCATGTACTGTTCCCTAAAATACTTCTAAGTGAGGTCTTGTAACAAGACCTCTTTCTCACCAAGGGGCCTCCCCATTAGAAGCCACACAAGAGTCCTGGGATACAGGAACAGCATTATCTTCATTTTCTAATGGAGAATAAAGGCAAGCTGAGGCTCAGTGGTGTCCCCAAGGTTACTGCTGGGGACTGATAACTGAGCCCAGGTTTCAAGTCACAAACTACTGACTTTGCACTGCTTTGTTCTTTCTCTCTCTACTTGCCAAAGGCCCTCAGTGTCACTGAGAACTGCCTCCTTGATTTACCTATTGACTCATGAAGAAAAAAAGTATCCATAAATTATTCTGAATGTGGCAAGATAAGAAGCACCCTGCCATGTCCATGTGGCTGTTCTCACCTGACACAGCAAAAGCCTTGGCTTCCATACAGAAAAGAAGAATCAGGCCCACAAAATTCTGCTTTGATTATGAGAGGAAGTAAGCCTGGAGACAATACCAAAGCCTACGTCAACTTCTTTTCTCTTCAGCCTTTCATTAAGTTTCTAAAACATGATGGTCTCAACCTTCCAAATGACTATTCACCAAAACCCTGACTAGCAGTCTGATTTCATTTCAAACTGCATGGAGCCCACATCAAACCCAAATAACCCAACAGTTTTATCAGGAGGCACTTGTAAGCCTACAGAGCTTTAATGATTTGTTTGCAATTTAATTCCATTCTTTTTGTTTATATCTTTCCATATAATTCAAAACACACTTTGTGTTTAGTACTCAAAAGCACAAGAAATATTTTTAGCACTTAGCTCAAGACCTCTAAAGCCACCTTCATGGTTTCCACATAACATTTTGATACCTGAACTAAGACAAACCTACCTAAACTGCCAGCACATAAGTAAAGTGCATTTTAGTTGTTCAATGCCAACACACACCCAGACACACAGACACTCTAGAGTAAAATGCTCCATTTCTTCATTTTTAAACTTCAAAAGGTGAGCAGGCCACTCAAAGGTTTATGCATGAACAAAGCCATGCAAACATGGGGCTTTGGGCATAACCATGGATAGGACAAAATTGCATAAACCTTCTCTTTCTCACTGTCATACACAATCAACAGAAACCCAATATTCTGAGTTGGAAGGGACCCACAATGATCAGGGCTGAAGGGCCTGCCAGTGTTTAAACCCTAACCTTCACCTCAAGAAAAATATTAAAAGACAATTTAAAATAGCATTTCTTATCATTCTACTAATCCCACCCTGATAATTGCCAGGCACAAGGAGCTTTTTTCCTCCATGGATTACTGGCTGTACTGTTAAAAATAGGACACTACCAGTAGTTCAAATTTCTCACCTCCATCATATTTTTAATGAGTTGGCTGTATGACAGAATATTTTTGTTCTCCCTAAATTAGCTGTTTGCCTGGGAATGAGCTATAAGTTTAGGAGAAATGTTTGAGGTATTGTTCCTCTAAAAAACCTCAGTGCCTCTGCACCTCCTCTTTTGGTGGAGTTTTTGTTAATTGAATTAATATTTTCAAGGTTAAAACAAAGTTAAACACCAACAACTTCCAGTGTTAATGACAGCAGAGCTGTAGGTAAACCAGAGCCAGGTTAAGGTCCAGAAACACAGGAACAAATGATCGAACATCCTGATGCAAACTGCAGTTCTGTTTACTGAAAGGTGTTCCCCCTCCCATCCCCAGCAATGACTTCTTTGTAGTTATTATTTAGGTGTTCGCAAAGGAAAACTCTGTTTTCTTGATTCTATTGATAGCATTTAAAGTGCCAGTTTTCTCAGATTAGAGAATGAACTCAAAGTCAGGGGCTGCATGTCTTTTCGAGTTCCCCTCCTAGGCTCCTATGAAACCTCAAACATCTTTTTCCAGGAGTGATATGGTTAAAACAGTATTTATTCTTAATAGAAGTGCCTTGATGCAAATCTCTGCCCAAGAACTAATAGCAAGCACTAAACCCTAAACTATAGATTTGAACTGGTTTTGATGTGTTCATGTAACTCCTGCCACATATCCTGACCCCTCACCAGACCAAAAACCAGAGTGGTTTTTTGGCATTCAGAGGCTACAGGTACCTACTTGCAAGGGCAACCACAGACTGCCTGATGTTAAATATCATTCCCTGCCTCACCCTCCTATGTCCTGAGCTCCTCATTTTGTTGTATCTATTTTAAGTCAGTGGTTTGGCTGACTTCTCATGAGCTGTCTGGAACAGCACCTGCTTGACCATACCCCAGGTAATCAAAACCCTAAAAAGGAAATTGCTATTCCATTCCAGGTCTGGAGGCCATTGCTTAACAAAGCAAATGCCTACATCCAAGAGTGGAGTTAAGAAGTAAAGTGATGTCATAACTGAGCCAGTCAAATCATCTTCTTAGAATGAGAAAAGAGAAACATCCAGCCCTTAGTATCCCCTGGCATGGGTGAAACTGAAGTTAGACAACATTAAATTTTGTCACACAACTTGTTCAAACACTGCAAGTCTTGTTCCTCTCTAACTGCACAACTCCTAACTCTGGACTGGTACAAGGGAAGAAAAGGGGAGAACTTCCTGCCCTGATCCCTCCAACACCTCTAAAGGTGCAGGATTTGCAGCACTAGGCTGTGAGCTGCAGGAAAATGTGGTGCAATCCCATCTGTGCCATGGCACCTGATCACATTTAAACTTTGCATCCAAATTACCAAGAAGAAGCAGATACATTTTATTCTTTTAATGGCTAACCTATTTCCTTCCTGGTGTGCTATTATTTGCTGAAGACAGCTGGGGACATAAACTACCTTTTTGCCTTCAGCCAAAATAAATAAATATTTATAGCTAATTAGGAGTTGCCTCTCAGGGTTGGGAGGTGCACCTGACTGAACAAGAGCATAGGTCCTAGGAACAGGGAGCAGCTGCTGTGCCTCTAACCAGAGTGAGAAACCAGGAAACACCAACTTCACAGCAACCCCAGCCTCCACCTGCACCAGGATCTATATCCCAGTACAGCAGGGATATATACAATTGCTGTACAGCAGCTTAATACCAACTGACCACAAGTTATTCTGCTGAACCCTGTAGCAGGGAAGGATGAATGCCTGCTTTTTGTCCGGCTCCCTATCTCAGTCACTGCAGAAACTTTAGTTAAACGACTTTAAACCACGCTCAGTAGCATTTTTTTTTTTTTCAAAAATAAGTATGGTAGTAGTCAAAGGGGAAGTTGATGATGAACAATGTAAACGCGGACTCGATGAAATCCCTTCCTGTATTTCCAGTAGTGCCAAGGATTTTGAAAGAGGGCCGAACCTTACAGAAAGCGCGCCACCTAGGGGCATTGCTCGGGAATTGCGGCACTACCGGGGAAAAGAGAACGCTTTTGTGTACCTACACATCCTCATATTTGATCCCAGAATATTTCTGCTTACTAAGCATTCCCGGCAGCCCTAGGAAGGTCCCCCCATCCGCTCTGCTTTCTTTCAAACTGTGAGCAGGTTTCTGTAAGCCAAATTTTCCATAGAAATAGATAATCTCACACCAAGAGTTTGTCTTTAACACAGGAAAACTCAGTGCTGAGATCGAAATGAATCCAATGCAGATGCAGTAGGATCAATAGGGGAAAAAATAAAAGGTCCTGGTTTGGGTTTTTAGAATGTTTTTGTCATCAACCCTTAATAAGGCTTTACATTTAATTTTGGGTTATATGTTACAAGCTGAGGAAACAGTTCATGCCCAAAAGACTGCAAACTAACCCAACAGTTATGATGAACAAAGGAGAAAATGGTAAATCCTCTTGATTAGTCAACTTACTTCAGTGGAGACTGCAACCAAAAACATCACAATTCACAAAAGTATCTCAAGCCTTCCTCTGTACTAGCACTGAATAGCATTTCAGTGCTTTCCAGTGTTCAAACAATCCCCCTCAAATGACAGCTGAAAGGGGAAAGATTTTATAACAGTGAGATGTCTCTACACTTAAGGCAGATTGTGGCCAAGCAAACTATTTTTTTTTAATTTGATACTCATAAATGACATCAAGCAAACAGCTTTCAAATAGTGAATGAGAAATCCAGCCATGCCTTGACCATGCTCAAAGGACCAGACTAAAGTGGAAGAACAAGACTTAAAAAAAAAAATCGCTTTCCAAATTCCTGTTTAAATTAATATTGGACAGTTCCATGACCATGCATTTCCTTTAAAAGTTAAATTACTTCTACGAAAACTCCCAGATGATACCTTGGTTTCTCAGAGCTGGAGGCTGAGACAAGCAGACAAATGAGTTTGTTACACTTCACACAGCTCTGTCCTGTCACAAGCACTTGTTGATGCTAGAGGGCTTCTATTCCTAAAATGTTGTCAAACCTTCATGTTTTCCATGGAGCCTGCTGTTACTTACAGAACTGGTGGCAGAAACAGGTGGTTGAAAAGGAAATTTGTCTGGGAGCTTAGGGCCACAAATAAAGGCCACCAAGCTGCTATCACAGGGTGGAGAAGACCTTTGTGGGTTCATTGAACAAGTTTCCTCACTGCACTCCTGGTAACCAGCCACCCACAGGGCAAAACAAGCTCATTTTCCCAAAGCAGATCCACCTACCTTCCATAACACAACAGGACAAGGGGACAAGTGCTCTTTTGCCTGAGCTGAAGGCCAAATTGCAAGCTTTTTTAGCTGGGATTATAACACACTCTCTAGCAGTCTTTTGGGTTTCTGACCTGCATTAAAGTGGGAGGTAACAATGCATGCAGGAGTAGCTCTGAATCCATTTGTATTCAACTCCAGGAACCCAAAAGTTTGGCTTCAGCCACCAGGGGCCTTGAGGCAGGTGAGTCACTGCCCACACTCAGGTTTTGAGAGGCAAACTCAGATTTGCACTGAATCCCTGCTCAGAACCACTTTATGCCTCTGTTTCCCCACCTGAGGGATTAGGGTAACCAGCAGCAGGTGAGGATGAGCAGGGCACACATTTCCCTCCCAGTTTTCTTGAGCCATGGATAAGGTGATTGAATTCAGGCAGGTTTGAATCTGTGAATACGGGGCTGGGGCAGAGCAGCAATGAACCTCTTCTCCTCCATGCTTATTCTTTGCACAACAACATATTGCTGACCTCTAATTCCTCTGCCAAACATCCATAATTTTCTGACAGCTGATGAGTCTCCAGGGGTTTATATGTGAATCAGTGCAACAGACACAGACAAGTCCATTAAAGTAGACTTCACTAAAGCACAATGATACAATTTATAGACTTCTACTTCAACCAAACTGTGCATTTTAACAAAGAGATGGTTTGCATCACTTCAATTACTGGCACTCTTAACAAAATTATTTCATTAGGGGTTTACAAAAAGACCATGAAGAAATACTGTCTAATTTCCACAATTTTAAAGTAAAGGAGGGCACATCAACCCAAGACATGGTACCCCTCTGTCTAGGAAAAGGGTGCTAAGCTGTATTCACAGGACAGACAGAAAAACCTCTATGCAGATCAGAACCCCTACTGAACTGCTGGGGAGATCTGACAAAGCAGGAGAGGTCTCAGCATCACGTGCTTTGTAAGACCTCACTGTTTTCCTGGGAACTGTTTGGCTGAAGAAGACAAAAAAGTCCCACATACACATTTCCCTTCACCCTCTAAGGAGGGCCATGCTCTTTCCTACACAATAACACAAGCATAGTAAAATAGATATAAACATGACACCTGCTGTTCCTAGATCTCCTCTGTCCTGGACTCCTCCATCCCCACTGGCTTCTCTCGACAGACGCCTACCAAGTTGCTCCAGAAGGCAACGCTACTGCCCAGGCCAGCAGCCAAGACCTGGGACATCACTTCCCAGCCCTCCTTTCTCCCCAGAAGAGCCACAGCTGCCTGTCCCTGTGCTTTCAACCTCTCTGTGTCCACCCTCAGCTGCAAGTAAACGAGCCTGATCCCCTCCTCTCTATTGACAACATCTGTGTTTTTTTCCGCTCCTCCTCCACCTCCTGCCAATCCTCACTCCTCCCATGGCTCCCCCGGCTACCAGAATCTCCCAGGGCTCACAGACGCAGCCCTAGGCTATGCCAAGGAGTCAGCGACACTGTCATAATGCAAAGTTCTGAGAGTTTTTGGGAAGCTTTTTTCATTTTCAGGACGGGAATATCAAGGTTTCATGCCGCGGGTGATGTTCCCTGGCATTCCTGTAGAAAGGACTGGTTTGAATGTATCAATCACTCCAAAGGAAGAGAAAACAACGGAAGGAAAGTATACACCAGTGATCCTTTCTCCAAGCAGAGCAGTTAAACTTGTCTGCAGCAATCAATCAAGGCTCCAGCAAAACCTGTTCTACCAAAGACAGGAGATCTTTTGCGAAAGACCAGATTCCTCTGAAAACTTCATTAACATACTCGAAGACAGAGAGCTGCCTCTTGACAGGCTCCTTAATGCGGCATAAATTTTAATAAGCCAGCGCACACCACCTCCCAGGTGTTAAATAGGTGTGAGCGTGCCCTGGTGAGCGCAGCAGACTCGCGGTGAACTCAGCTTTTAAAATTATTGAATCTTGAAAAAGCAGAAGAGCCATTTGCTAACGCAGAGATTAAGTAAAGCCTTGTGCACAAAGGCTAGAATGAAAATTAATTTGTTTTTCACTATCAACTGCTTTCTTCAGCAAGCAGGGACTTGTCTTTTAATCATTTTTTGCAGAGTGCCGTTTCTGTCAACACAGATCCAGAAAAAGTACAAAATTAAACTTAGAAAAACACCACCCATAAAGTCAAATAATAAACTAAGCAGATTGAGGATGTACATTTTATCCCTGATTATTAAAAAAAAAAATTATCCAGGAAATGCAAAATACCATTTAATACCATTGCTATTTCTGAAGATGTTCATTTTTCTGGAATCAAAAATAGTATATGCATTTTCACAGAGAAGTCACCTGAGAGAATTCAGCACGTGCTGCTGAATTTCACTGAAAGTCACACTGAAAACCACACTGAAACCATGTAACATTTGGATTTGTGAGACTTTCCATAAATTTCCACCAATAACTATATAGATTTCTCACGGAACTGATTAATACTTCAATTTTTGTCATTACATGAAGCAATATATTCCCCATTCTCTAAAATTGCAGTGGTTACTATGTGGTAAAATATCAAATTAGAATAGTAGTAGTAGCAGTTGTAGTAGTAGTAATAATAATAAATTTATTCTGTAAGTCCAAATAAGATGAACCATCATATTCTGTATTGAAAGCTTTGTCAGCTCAGATGTGCCCATACACCTGAACAGAAAACCTGCTTTGGCTGAAGTTCCCCAAAGGCACCTCAAAACAGATCTTAAATGACTGTCAGAATTTTGACAGCCCTTCACAGAGGTGGATTTTCAAAGTGGAATTTGAGAGATGTAACAACGTTTGAAGGGAAGCAACGCAGTAGTTTATCAGGAATGCCAAAAAATTAAAGATACTGAGCAAGCCTTGCACAGCTGTGGCTGTGAGTGGAGCTATAATACACCAGATTAATCATCAGGAAAAGAAACAGATTGCTGTGTTTGGTTTAGAGTATTTGTAAATACCCAAGTTAGGACATTTCTGGCATAATTCTTCAGGCCTCACTGGGAACTATTCTGGTCCAATGAGCCTTCATGTCTTTTAATCTACAGATGGGAAAAGAGGTGACAACATAGTTAGTGCCTCTTCCTAAGAGCACATTCCCTCTAGTGACAATCTAATTTTCAAGGGGCAAACATCAAGCTTTGTGTGTTTTCCCTGGGAGATCATTTATTGAGTTAACACACCTTGTTGTCAAGTACTTTCTCCTGCCTTTAGTGTTACTAGTCACCATCTGTACTCTCTTATGCCCTGTTACAGATCATGTTAGATAAATTATCTTCTTCCTCAGAGTTTGTATATTTCAAATACTTGCAGATGATTTGGTTGCCCTATAGCTGTCAGCTAACAAAAGCATACATATAATGGTTTTACTCTTT
The DNA here is from genome assembly GCF_014805655.1 of Passer montanus. NCBI lineage: Eukaryota > Metazoa > Chordata > Aves > Passeriformes > Passeridae > Passer > Passer montanus. The sequence goes on along the minus strand of NW_024357392.1, from coordinate 1,150,613 downwards.
CCTTGTGGATTCCCCAAGGGCTTTTCATGGCTCTTATCTGACTTCCCTCTGGTGTTGCCGGCAATGGCCCAGTAATGAGGGTCCCAATACCTCAGTACTGAGCAGAAGGGAAACCCTGCCCCCTCCCAGGACAGGATAGCTGTGCCTGTGCACTTCAGCAACACGCAGGGCTCGGGAGTCATTTCCTACTGATTCCATCCTGTATTTCTCTCACCCTGAAGCTTGTTTGCATCTTCCTTCGATGATTCATCCAGCTAATCTTTCAGAGCCTTTGGCTTACTTCTGCCTCTTATCACTGATTAAACAAGAAGGTGTACGCCTTCTGTTGAGAGGTTGGACACTGGGTATTTAGAAACTTTCCAAAAGATCTCTGGACAGTGGGACAGGCTCTTTGCCTGCCCTCCTTCCTGAGCAAAAAGATCAATCAAAGGATTGGCAGCATCAGTCTTTGGGAAAACAAATCACCTATAACACCAGCACTGAAGAGCTGTATAACCATCCACCTTCCTGCGCTGTGACCACACCAGCAGCCGGGAAAGTGCTGCCCCCACAGCTGTGCCCTAAAACACACATCAAGAAATGGAAAATTGTTTGAATGGAGCAGATGTTTGATGCCACTTGGGTGTGTGACACCAAACAACTCCCCTGCTTGTCCTTCCAAATTACATTGCAGATGACAGCACTGGAACATGGAGCTCACTTAAAAAGAGCACTCATCTTGTGAATTTGTGGTATTTATTGCTGCACTGCAGATATTTGTGAAATGACAACATTTGAGATGCAGTACTAGTACCAAAACAAGACAAAGCAAAGAGATTATAATCCTCTGACCTGCAGATGTTTCACTGAGTAGCCCCCATAAATTTTTCTCCTGCAGTGTTGTTGTAAAATGCTTATATGTCAAAAAAATCATGTACTACTTTTAATTTTCCAAAGAAAGGTAACTGTGCCCTGTCAGTCATGCTCGTAAAGAGTCATTACAAAAATCAGATTCTCTCTGCTCCATGCAATACCATAAGTATGAAGGGCTTCTGCAATGCAAATTATTAGAAGTGCCCCAACCATTCCCAAGATTTTAAACACTTCACTTACCTGTGAAGTCACATTCTGAAGGTAATCTCTTGGTGCTCATGCAGAATATGTGTCGCAGTTTTATGGCTACTCATATTAATTGAGCAAAACCATTAGTCACCTTCTTTCTAATCACTGATGTGAGGCCAAAATCATTCCCACCATATTCACAGAGGAAGAACAAGAAAACCATAGAGATACGAGGCTGATGAGTCACTGGCAGGGAAACCTATACTGGATTGTTCTCTCAACATTTTCCCATGACTGAAAAATCCACCCAAGAGTGGAAACAGGCAGCTGGGGCATTAGGCACTAGGAGGGGCTACAGACAGCAAATCCTCATGGCCCGAGGTGTGTGAGGCAGCACGGCATCAGCTCCAGGACTAGTACCCCAAATAGAATGTCCTGTGTCTTGCAAAACCCCTGCCAAGCAGGACTGTACATTGGGACAATGTGCACAAGTGATGATGGATCTGTAATGAGGCAAATAAAAGACCTGTCCTAAATCCCAGTGTGTGCAACAATTTAAAAAGCTTGAAATAAAAAGCCATAGTGAGCCAGCTGGAAGAAGGGCCAGATCAATGCCAACACCCTCTGGAGGAGGGCCTCTCCAACTTGATTGTAACTACCCCTGCACCATTAGCAGACTCTTCCCCCATGCCAAGTCACCCAGCAGCAAGCAGGAGAAGAGAGCTCAGATCACTGCAGCAAGGGCTGGAGAGCTGGAATATCCTATGTTCCTTCCAATAGCATCCTCGTGCTCGCAGCATGCTGCCTTGTAACAGAGCAATGCACAGCAGGAGTGAAGCAGGCAGATCATGTACTGTGAGGCACTTGTTGAATTAGCAGCAACCTGCCCTGTAAAAATACACCCCACAGCAATGCTGGAGACCGGCTGCCCGCAGCCACACCGCCCCAACAGCTGCCATCTAAATGTGGCTTAAAGAAGAACCCCTAAACCCCACACTTTTAAACAAGAACACCAGCTCTAGAGCACTAAAATTATTTATTTTTGCCAAGCTCATTGCACAGCTGATAGCACCTATTTTTAGCTTCTCCACAGGTCCTTCCTATAGGGACAAACTGGTGTCTGTCCATCTTTGTCCATGGTGCAGAAACTCACCAAAGTGAGCACAGTTTAGAACTCACGTTCACTTAGGCTCACTCTCTGAAAGACACCCTCATTCCGGAGAGCTATCAAAAATCCATGCTGTGAAAGGTCCGCAGCCAAAGGTCTGCACAAATTTCCTAAAGGCCTCAAACGTGAATTTCCTAAAGGCCCAGAGGCTGAGTTGCTTCATTGTCAGTGCCACCCCTGATGCCCTGCACAGGATGGGGGCAGTCAGCCGGAGGTGGCTGCTCAGCCACACTACATGGACACCAGCCCCAGGCATTACCTGGGGAGCAGCAGCTGCTGTGCTGGGGCCAAAGTGGGGGACATCAGAGATGGGGTAGGGTCAGCATGGGCTGTTGTCAGGTCTGCTCCCACTCTACAGGGAGTGAAGCTTACTTGGCATTTCAGCTATATGATGGAATAGCTCCTGTGGAGTAAAAGGAGGAAAACTGAATTAGATGTGGTTGAAGTTGGGGCAGGGGGGAGGGGGAAGTTCTTTTAAAAGGTGAGTGTCTTCCGCACTGGAAAACACTACATTTAAAAATTCTGTAATCGGGTCAAATTCGGAACTCTGTATGCCTAAGGAAAGCCATCATAACCTCCTCCGCAAAGAGAGCCTGAGGGGAGTTTTATAATACTTTCTCACAGAGTAAAAGCTGCAAGGTGGGCGCACCTTCAGATTTCCCCTGAATTTTACAAGGCAAACGCAGCTAGTCTAGAGAGAGCGGGGGACCAGAGGGCGGTCGAGGACAGGGGATGCTGCATCGGCGGAGCAGCACCCAGCCCGCGCCTTCCCGGGGGACGCGGAGAGGCGGAGGCGGCCCCGGGGGCGGCCCCCAACCCTCCCCGCGTGTCGCGGACTCACCTGGGGGCGGCCCGAGGCGGCGGCGGCGGGCGGCTCCCGGCTCCCGGCTCCCGGCACTCAGCCCAGGGCTGCCGGGGCGGCGGGAGGCGGCGCGGGGCTGCTCCCGCCGAGCCCCGCAGCTGCCGGAGGAGCAGGCACAGCAGGAGCAGCAGCAGCAGCAGCAGCAGCAAGAACAGCGCCAGGTAGAGGAGCAGGTTGAGCTCCCACTCCATGCCGCCCGCGGCGCGGCTCGGCTCGGCTCCCCGCGGACCGCTCGGTGCCGGTGGCGGCCGAGCCTCCTCCCCTGCGGCAGGAGAGGGGCACCGGGCGGAGGGGCCGCGGAGCCCGTCCTGCCTTCCACCCGCGCCTCTGCGGCACCTCCCGCCGGGACAGCCCCGGCGGCAGCGGGGCACCGGGGCAGGGCTGTGGGTGCAGGGGCACTGGGGCTGCACCGCCGGCGCTCCGAGCTGGTGCGGGTTGTCACTGCTCCTTGGGCACGGGTCCCCTGTCACAGAAACGATGCTCCGAGACCACCTGTCACCGGCAGGAGATGCTCCTGCGGTGGCTCACTTCGAGTCGGAGCCTGCCGTGCAGACTGAAATGCCCACTTGTGCAGCCATCCTCCCTCCCTCCCCAGCCCGTGTCACCGTACAGGGGCACAGGCCAAACAGCTCCGAACTCCAGCGGCACCAGAAAATGTCTCTGTCCTGGAAGACATTTGAGAACCATGCCCTTGGCCCCAAGCAAAACCACTCGTCAGGAACTGACGTGGCAGTGGGAAAGTTATTCCGCGTTTTGGCCACTTGACTCAGATTCTGGTGAATGATACGATTGTGATGGACCCACCACGAGTTCTGCTTTTCATGGTACCATTTGTCCACTTGTCTGCGTGATTTGTCTTGGCTCAAGTCATATTCCCAAAGCTTTCATGGATTTACAAGCCAGGGAAGTGAAATTTTACAGGGGGAATGTTAGCACAACTGCATATACTGCAAATTTTGTGAGGGCCTGAGAATGTGTATTGTTTTCTGAAGAAATATGTATCAAAAAAAGGCTCATAAATTCTACTTCACCAAGTCTCCCAAATTCTTAACAGAAGTATAGCATCACCCCAAGTCTGAGCTAAGGAGACAAATATGTATTGAGTTATGATTTTACACCAAACCTATCCTTGCTGGCCCTCTGAATAATACTTTACAATAAAGCTCAATATAAAAATATGAGGCAATTTGGGAAAATGATCACTTACCTTTCCTTGAAGTGACAAAACATCATTCTGACAGCTTTATCCATACTGTAGAAAACACTACCTAGTGGAAAAAGGCAAGGCCAGCATCCATCATTCTCTAGTGCTCATCCTGGCTCTGTGGTCTCTGACACAATAATTGGACACTTTCCCATTTTGCTTGTACTACTACGAGGAATTCAACTACTCACAGCAGTTTTCTTGTAAGCATTTCTGGGCAGGGAATGAAGAATTTGGATCCTTGGAAAATATGGAGAGATTAACACATGTGTCACACAGAGAATATTTCATGTGAGACAGTCTGGTCTTGTGCACGAGACCCTGGTGAGTGACTGTTCTACACAACAGGGGGCCACTTCTCAACCACACTTCTATCTTTTAACAACACCTCCATTCTAAGATACAACTGTAAAAGTGAAATTTCATTTAAAATCAGCCGAATCAACAAAAATATGCATCCCCTGTTTTAAAAGGAGCATTTTAGTATCAAGATTTAAGAGAGGTTGTCCATGCAGAACAACAAAAATACTTGATTGAGAAAGATTATGACTTCCAGCATTTCAAGGCAGTCAAGATTAATTTCTGGTCTGTAACAGATACTCGGAAGCTGAATAAGCAGGAGAAATAATTGAAAAAAAAAAAGAGGCCATTTTGATTTAATGGTTTAATTTGATTATCTGATTATCCCCCAATGTTATTAAATGTGCTATCATCTCTTAGGGATTAGATATGACTCACAAGCTTGTCAGTACTCTGGATTTCCTCTGTATTGTAGGACTATCAATATGTGGTATCAGCAAACATTTTCTGACACCTTTCCAATAGAAAAGAAAAAAACAGTTTCCAAATAGATATTCACTTAATTTTCACACTCTTGAGCTCTTGTATTGAGCGAGTATTTAACCTATCTGTCAAGTAATATTTAAGATTAGGATATGAGAAAGTGCTTTTTTCAGGCAACAATTTTGGTTTATTTTTGCCTATTCCCCACAAAACAAAATTAGAGTTTCTACTTTAACATGGACATCTGTTTCTTCTCTAAGAGACTCTGAAGATGCTTCTAAAAGGTTTGAAAATCTTAATCCACATTAAAAACTGAACTCAGACATTAGTTTTGTATATTCAGATCCTCCAACTCAAACTGTAACAATTCTGGCTTTGCATGACACTTAACTCAGCAACTGGTTTCACTTGAATCCATAGAAATAATGGAAACAGTTTGCCTGGAGACAGGGAAATTGCAGGATATGGAGACAAAAAAAAAAGGAGAGGTATAACTTATTTTCCTCTGACTTTGTTGCTTGCCTGGCATCCGGTCTTGGAGACACTTCTCACTTTCCCCAAGGGATTGCTGAGGGCTGGGAACCAGTGTTCAATGCAGCACTGTCTACAGGATCAGAATTTTTAGCATGACCCTTTGGAGCAAAAAAATTATTTCACGGCAACAGTAAGCCCCAAGAGGTGAAGGCTAAAGTACAGGTGGAAACAGCACGAATATTTTGGGGTTTAGTCTGAAATCTAGATGATGGAAGATGATCAAGCAAGCATCCAGCAAGCAGATGAAGATGTTCTTACCAACTTGCCTTAAGCTGGTGTTGGGATGATTTCTGGCAGTTCTGGATCCCCTTTTTTGTTTGTTTCTTTCTCTTTTTTTGTTTTTTTGGTTTTTTTTGTTTTGTTTTGTTTTGTTTGGGTTTTATTGTTTTCTTTTGGTTTGTTTTTTTTAAAATAAAAATTATTTGAGCATATATACCAGGCAACTCCTTTCCTAAATTTTAGCCTTGGAAGCTGTGACACATTCCTTCTGATATGTAAGGGACAAAGGTGCTTATCTGTGCTTCAGGTAAAGAGCTTGTTTGAGTGCTTCCCTGGATCCTGGCCAGAATATCCTGTTCCCCATCTCAGCGGGAGGTACTGCTCGTGCCTCACTTCTGCCAGCAGCACTGCTTGCAAGAATTCCCCCCCCCCCGGAACTGTTCATCGTAAAAACAAATTATAAATTACATTATTACATCGAGGCAGAGCCTTTCTTCCCAAATAACCTTATCAGCTGGAATACTGCATACATCATGTCATGCATGGATGTGCAAATGAGCAGGACTTGCAGCCAAGCAGCAAAGCAACTGCACATTGCAGTTAAGGCCGCCATGGAAAGAGAAGGTCAATTTCATAATTATTTTGATCAGGCCATAAAAATTGCTGGCAGCTTTCTGTCAAGATGCAGAGATTCTGATGCAGTTTGGTTCTCTTCTCCAGTCCTCAAATGCGATTTTCCCTCCAGGCTTGGTTCAGAAAGATAATCCAATTCAAGCATATCAGCCCCACAGAGCATGCAGCTCAAAGGAAGAAACGCTTCCATGTGGGCACATTAGATCATCAGAATCTTCTTCCTAAAAATTCCTGCTTTAGCCTAAGTACCTGTGATTTATTTGCTCATTTATTCGCTCTGCAGGGTGCAACACTCACTCCTTCTGAACACCGAGTATTTCCATTATTTCATTACCATTGTAGCCCTGCCCTTCACTGTTCAGAAACACAGAAATTACTCAGCTTCTATTTCATTAACCATTTATACTGACCTTATTTTCTGTGTACCCTCCTCCTACAGATTTCCAATGCTGTGGTTTTATGCCTCCTTAATTTGTCCATGAAATTCTTCACCCTCCCTGGCACATCTGCAAGCACCAAAGCTGCAAAGTAGCCTTTGTGTGAAGAAGATCAAAGGGGACACTGCTGATTTCCAGCCCCAACACATGACTTATTTCCCCTGGAATTGCATCCAGCTCCCCCTGAAGTTCACCATCACCACCACCTTCTCTGTTTTGAAAAGGGTGCTTTGCCACCAGCCTGATGGATCGAGGCACCTAACAGTTCATCAAGAGAGCAGGAACAGGAATTTTTTCCATTCCACTTCAAGCAGAAATCTCAACACCCGCTGAAATTAACATCCTTTTGTAATTGACAAAGAGTAACATACTTTGGATGACTCCCATAAAAAAATAAAAACCCTTCCAAATTTGCTGTTAGTAAACTTGAAGAGTAACAGAAATTAACCCCAAGCCTTCACTAATGAATATTGTCACCAAATTCACACAACAAAAAAGGTAAAATTAGACAGAATTTCCACATAAAGATTGCCAGTAAAACTCCAAGGGCTATTTGCTTATATTTGTCCTTGGAGAAGGAGTGTCAATGCATCGTCATTGTCTTAGACCTAATATTTGTGACAATATTTATCCTAAACTGAAAGTATAAAACCAGCATGGGAAAAATCAGGCAGCACTTGTTCTCAGCAGCACAAACTTGTGAGTTTCAGAAACACGACATACATTTTAGTTTGTACTAGAACTGTAGTGTGTTAACAAGGTTTGAAAAGTAAGCATAACTGAGATATTTCAACACTTTTGTGTGGAAAACGCCAGTGTCTGGGGTTTAATGTTGGTGGGATAATAGCTTTTCTTATTTTAGCTCAAGCTAAGCATAAAAGGCACTTGTAAAGGACTTCTTACTTACGGGCAGCATTTTAGAACAGCAGGGAGGGATGTACTTCTGGAAGCCCTTGCCAGAAGGGTTGTCTTGGATATCAGAACATCGGGTTGTCCAGGATGTCTTGGCTGCATTTTTGCCTGCAGCACTGATGGCCGTGTTCCCGACACCCGGCCAGGTCTGCCTGTTTCCTGCAGGCATCCGCACCTTGCGGGCTGGGCATCACAACAGTGTTAACCACTGGGAATGTCTGGCATCATGTTTTCGGGGGTTTTTATTTTAAATTCCAGATGGCTTTAACAACCACCGGCCCGAAGTGGCTGGCTGCCTGCTGAAATTCCGAATGGATCAGGATTCCTCCCTGAAGCAAGGTGCCCCCACAGGCAACTGTGGCTGCTTTGACAGTGCCAAGTGCCTCCTGCAAACTGACATCAGGAACCTGACGTGATGAGTTTTGTTTCTCTGGGGAAAGGCCATGGTTCGTGTCTGAGGTCCCGTGGCCCGCAGTAGCCGGCTGCCTGCTGAAATTCCACACAGATCAGGATGCCTCCCAGAAGCAAGGTGCCACTACAGGCAACTGTGGCTGGTTTGACAGTGCCTCCAGGAAAAGTAGCCCAGACCTAAACCCTGACTCTAACCCTAGCTGGAGGCAGGAAATCAGCCTAGGGCTAGGGCTGGTTCCAGGGAAAAAGCTGTAAAGGAAGGCATGTTGTGGCAGTTTTGTGTTCCCCTTGGGATGCTCTTTGCAGCTGCAGTGTGCCTGGAGCCCTGGGCTTTGTGCTTTTCACAACCCTTACCCTCAACCCTGACCCTAACCCCTATCCCTATCTTACACCCTCACCCTAACCCACACCCTGACCCTAACTCCTACCCCTGACCCAAGCCTAACTGTAACCCTCACTGCCTCCACCCCCTAATTCTAACCCTAACCCTTAATCCAAGCCTAACCCTATACCCTAACCCAACCCTTACCCTAATCTGAAACCCTAACCTGAAACCTTAACCCCAAACCTAACCCCTAACCCTAAGCCTACGCCGGCCCTTTTCCCTGGCAGACAAAACTCACCAGCCCAGGTTCCTCATGTCAGTTTACATGTGGGTTCGTGGTGGGCTGTTCAGTTTTACTGTGCAGGATTTCTCCTCTACAAAGCTGCCAGCCTCTCACCCTAGCCACAATGACTCCACTGGACCTGCAACTCACAGCCTTTAGACCATCAATGTCTTTCCCAATCCACTCTGTCACCACTGGCCCTTTCTAAATGCATTCCACTGCAGTCCTAAAACTCTGCATTTTCATTGAGCATCCCCTCTCTTTCTGACCCTGACAATATTCCAAAAACCCCTGAAGTAGCCTTTAAAAACTCCTTAGATTACTATTTAAAGCCAAAAAAAGTCCTAAGAAAGCTTCAAAAATTTCTTATATATCCTTAGAAGTTGTAGAAATATCCTGAGATAAACCTGCTCAGCCTCCAAGCCCCACCTCTTGCTCTTCCTGTTCCTCCCTCAGCTCCCAGCCTCTGTCATCGTCAAGCCCACACAGTGCCCCTCAAGAGGCCCCTCAGCCTCTGTAATGGCCCAAAAGGACCCTAAAACCCCTACAAATTCCCTAAAAAAGCTCTAGTTTTCAAAGTGCCATAAAAACCCCAAAATACACTAAATACCCTACTTTTAAAAAACCCCTCAAACACCCCTAAAAATCCCTAAATATTCCTAAAAGAACTCTAAAGATACCCCAAAAGTCCTTAAAATGCCCTGATAAGATCTCAAAAAAAACCCTAAAAAATTTCCCTGAAATAGCCCTTAAAAACTTCATAGAATACTCTTAAAAGACAAAAATGTGCTAAGAAACATTCTAGAATCCCCTCTGTCCTTAAAAGTTGTGGAAAAATCTTGAGAAAAACCTGCTCAGCCTCCAAGCCCCACCTGTTGGTCTTGAACCCTCAGATGTCTTCCCTACCTTTTTGCAATGGCTCTTGTTTTCCTCTGAGCGTTCTGTCCTTGTCCTGCTGTGAGGGCTGCTGTCTTGTCCCAGCAGGAGGTTTCCAGTCTGCTCTCACTCTTAGGGTTGCTGTGTTGTGCTGCTGTTGGGGAAAAAAGCTGTTCTTTGGGGGGCTGGTTAGGGTGAGGCTAGGGCTGGGGTGAGAGGTGCTGCACCTGTGCCCTAACCCTACCTGGTACCTGTGTCCTTTGTACCCCAAACCCTCAGTGTCAGCTCTCCACCTGTCAAGGCCCCCGCTCTTTGCCCCTCAGCCCACAATGGCTGTGTGTCACCCCAAGCCCCTGACATTGTCCCTTGGCCCCCTAACCTCCACCGTGCACTCTCCACAAGGGTAGAGCTGTTTTTTAGGGTGAGGTTAGGGCTGGTGTGAGGGCTGCGTCACCTCTCACCCTCAGGCACCCCCCACTTTGCCCCTCAAGGCACCCCCTGCCCCTCAGCCTCTTTGTGTCACCCTCAAGTGCCCCACTGCAGCCTCTCAGGGTCTCTGCGCCACCCTGGAGCCCCCTCTTTGCTCCTAAAGGCCCCTTCTGCCTCTCAGCTGCCCCCATGCTCTGTGTCACCCTCCAGCCCCCTCCCGTCAGCCCGCAGCCCCTGGTGGCACCCCGCAGCCCACAGACGTTGTCCCTGCCGGTTTTATTTGGGTGCTGACCTGCTGCCAGGGTCCCTGCCTTCCAGCTCGCATGAGTTGCTGCAGAGAGCCACAGGCCAGCGATGCCTCAAGGAGTGAGGGGCAGGGCAGGGCCGGGGAGGGGAGAGGAGAAGGGAGGACTAAGGGACAGGGTAGGGGCAGCAGTGGGAGGGGAGAAGGGCGGAGAGAGGGAATGAAGCAGAGCCGGGAGGGAAGTTCCAATAGGCGTGATGGGAGAAGAAGGGGACACGGCAGAAGAAAGCTGAGGGGAGGAGAGGCACCCCAAATCTCCCACAAAAACACTGCAGCGAAATAAAACCCTAGTAAGGCCTTGGAGTGCCAAGCGCCCCCTACAAAGTGAAACCAGGATCTTGAGCTGGTGAGCTTTGTTTCCCAGGGAAAAGGGCAGGCGTTTGTGTCAAGGCGCCTGTGGCCCAGGCTGGACAGTTGCCTGCTGAAATTCCGAAAGTTGCAGGATGCCTCCCAGATGCAAGGTGCAAGCTGTAAGCTGTGGACAGATAGAATGTAGGAGAATAGAGACAATGGTGAAGTTAATCTCACCCCTAAGGAGTTACAGCTGTGCTAATTATCAAGCATTAAGAACAAGCCGGCCCTTAATAGGACACAGCTAGATCCACTAAGGAGTATTATAAAAGAGTAGGTTGGTTCATTAAGATGTAAGATGGAGTTTGTTGCCTGTGCTGAGAAAAAGGAGTTGGTACTGTGAGGAACTGCCCAACAGAACTCACCAAGAAGGTACAAAATATTTGCATCAAAATGGCAAGTGCGAGCGTGACCAATAGTGGCTGGTTTGACAGTGCCAAACGACTCCTGCAAAGTAACATCAGGAACCTGTGCTGGTGAGTTTTGTTTCTTAGGGCAAAGAGCCAGCATTTATGTCCAGGGGGCAGTGGCCCGGAGTGGCCGGCTGCCTGCTGAAATTCTGAACGGATCAGGATGCCTCCCAGAAGGAAGGTGCCACCACAGGCAACTGTGGCTGCTTTGATAGTGCCAAGTGCCTCCTGCAAACTGACATCAGGAACCTGGCCTGGTGAGTTTTGTTTCTCTGGGGAAAGGCCATTGTTCCAATCCAGGGCCCGATGCCCAGCGTGGCCAGTTGCCTGCTGAAATTCCGAACGGATCAGGATGCCTCCCTGAAGCAAGGTGCCACCACAGGCAACTGTGGCCTGTTTGACAGTGCCAAGTGCCTCCTGCAAACTGACATCAGGAAGCTGGTGTGGTGAGTTTTTTTTCTCTGGGGAAAGGCCATCGTTCGTGTCCAGGGCCCGGTGGCCCGGAGTGGCCGGCTGCCTGCTGAAATTCCGAACGGATCAGGATTCCTCCTAGAAGCAATGTGCCACCACAGGCAACTGTGGCCTGTTTGACAGTGCCAAGTGCCTCCCGCAAACTGACATTAGGAACGTGGGCTGGTGACTTTTCTTTCTCTGGGGAAAGGCCATGGTTCGTGTCCAGGGCCCGGTGGCCCGGAGTGGCCGGCTGCCTGCTGAAATTCCGAACGGATCAGGGTTCCTCCTAGAAGCAATGTGCCACCACAGGCAACTGTGGCTGGTTTGACAGTGCCAAGGGCCTCCTGCAAACTGACATCAGGAACCTGGCCTGGTGAGTTTTGTTTCTCTGGGGAAAGGCCATCGTTCGTGTCCAGGCACCAGGTCACGCTGCCTCTGTCCCTTATGTGCCACCTCACGGCTGAGGTGCACACCCTGCACTGGGGCGGCTTCTCCTCGGGTTTTGTGTGAGTTTTTGGGCACCAAGACTGGAAAAGACATGAAAACTGACAAGATATGGAAAAGACATGGAGGTGTTGGAAAGAACGAGGATGCTGAAGGGCTTGCAGGGACGGCTGAGGCCACTTGGGTCTGTCCAGCTGGCAGAGCCTGAGGGGAGACCTCAGCAGCCTCGGGACGGGGAGCGGGGGTGAAGATGCCGATCTCTGCACTCCAGTGACCAGGCGCAGGACTCGAGGAAACAGCACGAAGCCGAGGCGGGGCACGTTTAGCTTGGAGAGCAGGAAAAGCTTTTCCAAGCAGAGCCGTGCCCGCCCTGAGGGGACGCGCGCGGGGGGGGGCGCGGGGGGGGGGGGGGGGGTGGTGGAGGGACGCGGCGCGTGCGGGCTGGGCACGCGCGGCGCGCGGCGATGACGCGCGCGCGCTGCCCCGCCGTCCCCCCGCTGGCGGCGCGGCCATGAAGGCGACGCCGCTCTCCAACTGCGAGCGGCGCTTCCTCCTGCGCGCCATCCAGGAGAAGAAGGTGCGGCGCCAGCATCCCCCTCCCTGCCCCTTGCCCCATCCCCTTCCCCGCCGCCCGGCTGTCCCCGGGACCCCCC